>NC_083231.1:24315088-24918682 GCF_032191835.1 Heteronotia binoei | reverse complement strand
TTTTTTAAAGCCCCCCCCCCCTAAAAAAAGTGGGGTTGGCAGGTGTGATGGACTGCAAGACTATGCATGAGTAGAAGGCAGTATATAGGATGGAATTCTCCATGAGTGATGGGTCACGGAACTCTGTGATTGGGCAACTGGTAACAGTCAAAGGGGATTGTTTGGGAGGGAGGGACAGTAATAAAGTGGTCGCCTTTGCACCTCTGGCCCTGGCTAGGTTGTCTTGCTTGCAACCAGCTGGCTGTGAGAAGCACGTAGACCCGCTGCCTCTCAGTCTCCCAGCCTGCTTGACTCAGCAGGAGGGGAGATGGAGGCAGGGCTAGCAGGCCAGGTCTTCCTGCTTTCGCAGCTGGCCTCTCGCCCTCCCTTCTTACTCAGCTGGGTTGGGGCCTCTATAGGAAGCCCCACCCACATAGCTAGGGGCCTGACCCTCTGCTAGGAGAGGGTGAGTGAGAAATGTTTCCACAGAAGAATATAAAGAGATTAATGAGATCTTCCACGTTTCCAGAGATTGTCTCTTCTTCAATTCTCAACGGCCTCGCAACAAATATCACCGGTGGGTGGTGGGGATGCCTTCTTGACAATATTTAAGTCTTTGCTATGGCCTTGCTCTGATAGAATTTCAGGGCAAGATTCTGTTGCTCCTTTGGTGCAACAGAATTTTAGAATGGCCCCCAATGTCTGCAGAGTTGTAGGTTTAGTGGGCCTTCTAGGAGAGTTTTCCAAGCAGGTAACTCAGATTGTTGAAGTTCTTACAATGCTCTGTGGGGACTTCCATCAGTTGACCACTGGGATTTGTGGGGCTTTTTCCCAAATGCCACAATTTTTGTCTTGGCATAGCTAATACTTTTGGATTCCAATTAACAGAAGTCGCTAAGCTTGAACAGCAGCCCTCCTGAGCCTTACTTTTAGTAAGGGACAATAAAGAGTGGGCAAGTTCTTTGAGCCAAGGGAAGAGTGGGGTAAAGTTTGCTCCTAACAACTTCTCTGGCTTATTAGTCAATAGTTACTAGGATCCTGTTTGTTGCTGTATTTAAAGATGGGACATCTATGCTTTGTTTCAAATGCATCAGGAAAATCCTTGTGTTGAACTGGATAAACATTTTGGTAGGAATTGGCATCCACAATCTGTACTGCTCCATTTAGATGTAGCATGAGGCAAAGTAGGTAACACAAATGGGAAAAGGGAATTGGGATATGATAAGGATGTGACTTAAGAGCATAGACAATACTTGATAGAAACATGGGCCATACATCTCCTGACATTTTTCAACCAATCTTTGCAATGTCTCTGAGGAAGATTCTGGAAGAAGAGCAAGATTTTCTCTCCTTCCCCTCTTCACCTAGATGAAACTGTTGAGTTAACTTAAGTGCTTGCATGAAATTGCTCCCGCCTGTGTGGCTAGATTGTCAAATTTGTTTCTCAGGCCTACTGAGTCCAAAAAAACCCTTCAGGTAAGAAAAGTTCTGAGGTGCACTTGTACTTCTCTTTCACTTCATTACCTGGTACAGCTTGAAACTTTATGATGGAGAAACCAGGCCCACTAGAAACTCTTCTGGTTCATCCAAACATTTATAGAACTTTCACTCTTGGTTCATGCAAAACTTGAGATAGTAGTTTCTGTCTGTGGCAGCTTATGGAGTTTTTTGTTTCTTCTCTGCAGAAATTTCCATAAGAAGGACTTGCAAATGTTGTCGGAAATGTCTTTGATTTTGTCTCCTATTTCCATTTGACAGTTTTGGAGTCACCTTTTAAATTGGGGGCGTTCTTAGCTCAGGTGCCCCAGATCCAAGGGAATGGGATTATGTAGGTCTTTCAAGTGCAAAGGAGGTGAAATGTGAGCTGCGCAGTTGCACTGAAACAGTTTCTCAGGAACAATTTTTTCTAGGGTGCTTCCTATTAAGTGTCCCTGTCAAAGAAGGAGGTTAGTATTTTCAGTTTTATTTTTTAAAAAAAATTCTGAGCAGCTGCTTTATACACTTTTCATTATTTTGCATCTTTGGGAGTAATCTTATAATGCTAACAATTCCACAGCATGAAAACCATACTGGTAGGCTTGAGGCCTCTGCCGTTTTGTTTGAAGCCTGGAATGTTTAAGAGGCTGGCTGGGAGCAGCGTTTCTAACTGGTTGCTTGGCAGGTAGTATCACGGGCAGCCATTTTGAATCAGTGCTTGGCTGACCTGAAGCTCCTCATCATTGAATGATTGAAACAGGAAATCTCTAGGGTCACTAGAATACATAATAAAAACAAAAGCTTAAAAAGCTGGAAAAAGGGGGGTTCTTGGACTCCACCAGGCATGGTTAAGAGTGATGAAAGGCCTGAGCCAAAGGTCACTGAAGTTGCTGGGGCTACCTTGGCACTTGGAGAAGGATGCTGGCAAGGCCTCCCCACTGCTCCATACTACAAAACTAAATGCTAAAAGAGAGAGAGAAATCCCTGCAAAAGTGCTCACCTGGATCCTGCATGAGGCTGCTCAAGGGCAAGCACATCACTTGGAAAAGGTCGTCCCTCCTGTTTTCCCTCTTTATTAGTGCTCTTCTATTGGCTCCTCAAGACTTGTAATAAATGTTGTGTAGCAAATAAATGGCTATAGAGTGTTAAATAGTATGCAAATTCTGAAAAAGCACTGTAGTAATGGAATGTACACACACAAAAAATTCACTAATTACGAAGAGCCTTGCTATTATTATCTTAAAGAATGCAGTATATGCATATACAATGTTGAACCACAAAACTTAGATTTAAACCTGCAGCAATAACCATGGCAATAGATGTCCCAGGTAAATCTGCATTTCGATCTTTCGTCAGGCCGTAATGCTACAGTAAAGCTGCAACCAAAATTATAAGAAATTGAGCATTTTCTACACATATGCTAAATACAATCATCAGAACTGGAATTATTCTCACCCTGGAGTCCGAAGATGAGAATGAATCAAGTAGAATGCATATTAATGCTTTATTCCAGTCCAGGCCTGTAGCCAGAAAATTGGGGGGGGGGGGGGGGCAGGGGATAAAATTTTAGGTGGGGTGGCTGCAGGGCCCAAAATGACACTTGGCACATCATAGAGCCTGAAGTGCGTCCAGACAGGGAAAGGAGGAATCAGCGGCTGGCAAACGGGAGGAAGATGATTTCCATGCCACAAACTAAGACTAACACACAGCTCTCCCCACACATACACCATAAATGTTCAGAGTGGTGGTTAGCAAAGGGGCAGATTGGAGGCCCTTCAATGGAGGGGCCATACAGATGGAAGGGGGGGGGGCGTTGAATTGAGTGACCTGGCCCCCACAGTAGCTACGGACCTGCTGCAGTCCAACCAGCACCTTACCGACCTACGTTTTGGAGCTGCAACTGTTTGTTTAAGCAAATAATAGCAAGGTTTTTTGTAATTATTAGTGGGGGGTGGGTTTGTGTGTGTACATTCCATTATATCTTTATTTATTATCAGTATATTTCTATTCCACCCATTCCCCGTAGGGCTCAGGACGGAGTACAACATGTAATAAAACAATAAAGTACAATAAAAACATTGTATGAACAGACAACAGCACTCAGAAAATTTCCACATCATCACAATATTGCTCAGCCTGGCTATCTCACATCATCACAAGATGTTACCCTATAAAGATGGCAGATATTATTCCATTTTATAGCACAGATGACACTGCCAACAGGGAAGGCCAACCAGATTAAGAATAAGACGCCTGCAGCTCCAACTAAAAGCCTGGCAGCTAGCCTACTTTGAAAAAAATATATTGTAATAAATCCAACAGCTCTGTTTTATAGGCCTTACGGAAGGCTAATAAGCCAGGAAGAGCCCGGATCTCTGTAAGGAGCTGATTCCACCAGGTTGGGGCCCGGACTGAAAAAGCCCTGGTCCTAGTTGAGGCAAGATGGGCGTCTCTTGGGCAGGGGATGGCCAACAGATGTTGGGAGGCTGAATGTAACGACCTCCCGGATACATATGGGAGGAGACGGTCCAGCAGGTATGTTGGTCCTAGGCAGTGTATTGCAGTGCTTTTTCAGAAATTGTAATAAATGTTGGCTGGGCTCCGAGAAGGAGTTTTCTGGACAATGCAGACAGGATGGCCATAGACCCCCCCTGCTCACTTTCTCCTAGTGAAGGCAATAATTGTTCTCTGTAGTCCATAAGGGGATGATGGTGTCACTAGGTCCAGACGCTGCATTGCTGCTGCACTTGGGGCTGGCGAGGGTGCTGAGCAACAAAACTGCTGTATGCTGCTGCTGAGTGTGCTTCCGATGCCCCTTGCAGATCTTGCTAGGAGGACAAGAAGAGGAGGAGGAGAACAAAGATCACCTAGCAAGCACCCATACCTGCATGCACTTCCGCTTTGGAGCCAAAGAATCTATCTGTGGAGCTTTGGATATTTTAGTCATTTTGGTTAACCGGATTTGGCTTCCCAGAATCCTCCAAAGCGGGTGGGAATTAGGTCCCTAGCTAGGGGCCGTGGGGGGGGGGGCTTTTAAATCATGCAGGAGGCTGCTGTCCCACTAGCATGATTTAGACCCCACTGATCAGCTGATTTGTGGACTCTTTAAATGGCATGGGAGGGCAAGAGGCTGCTTCTGGGTGCCCCTCCTGTGAGATTTAAATCAGCAGGAGGGAAAGGGACAGCCCAGGGGTGAGCCCCCCCCCCAAAAAAAAACCTGTCAGGGGACCAGGCCCCGTGGGCCCCTGATTAGCTACAGGCCTGGTTGGAATCTCTTATGTGGGCTCTGTTTGGCAATTATTATTATTATTCGTTTATTTATATTCCGCCCATTCCCCATAGGGGCTCAGAGCAGAGTACAACATAAATAATAAAATCACAACAGCACGACAATAAAAACCAACTACGATGTTCAATCCAACAGAATAGTTCAGCAGGACCATATAATAAAGATGGTATCATCAGATTCCCTGCTGAGCCAGCTGGTCTTCAGGTGCTCTGGCATCACAGCATGGGGGATCTTGTCCTACTTTCATGACCCCGTCTTCTTCAAGCCTCATTGAAAGTGGACGTAACGAAGTAATCTTTTAAAAATATATGTATGTTATTTTTTAAAAAGCCCTCCATTCCAAAATACTTCTATTTCATAGCCCAAGCAGAGAATACAGTATAGAGTAACAGCAAGCCAACACTTTGGTTCCTGGCTTTTACAAGAACAGTGATTTGGAGGTTCAAACATTCTGGAGGGAAAGGGAGTATGGATTGGGGAAGCGGGGATGAGGGTTTACAGTTCTCCTGTGCCCAACTGTGATTACATTTGAGGCATAATGGGGCACTTTTAAGCAGACTTGGGTTAGCTCTGGAGGGATAGGTAGGCTCTCTGGGGGTTAATAAGCATGACCTCACAGGCCTGATGGTGCCATACTGTGTGAAATCGGTGTTCCAGAGAAATGGAAAGCTGCATTCCACCTTCTCAGTATTCTCTCCCCCCCCAATTTTTTAAAATAATTTTATTGAAATATAGATATTTACAGAAATACAGCAGGAAATACAGAAAAAACACTATGAAGCACCAACTAATAAATAAATGATCTAGCGACCATTGGCTTATAATACAATTAGTGGAAAGCTAACAATGACAATATAGTGTTTAAGCATACATCACGACCAGACACAATGTCCTTGCCCAGCATGTAACATAGGAAAAGGAGCCACCTATCTAATAACCAATTGCTTTGGGCAGTAGTAGTAGTATCAGCAAGTTTATCTAGTACAAAGTACTCCCAGAGCTAGTTATACCAAGTTGTCAGACATGGAGGATCTGCTGCCTTTCATCCTAAAGCCATGGTGCATTTCACATCAACAGATTGATTCTTTTGTTGGTTTGTGAATTTTGAAACCATCCCAAATATTCAAAAGTATAACTTGCGATTTAAAGGGAAGTTCAATGCCTTTAATTTTTGTGATTTCTGTTATTACAGAGCCCCAGAACTTTTGAATAACTGGGCAGGACCACCAGTTTGAATAACTGGGCAGGACCTCTAGCACCACAACTCTTCCAACACCAAGGGAAGGTAGTTGAAAACACATGCGAAAGACGAAGCGGAGTTAGGTACTACCAACACGACACAACCTTATAATTTTGTAGGAAGATGTTTAGAGATTTTGCAGTGAAAAGTGATGAGTCCCAGATAGACTGCCAACTATTATTATCCAAGGTCTCATTTAGATCAGCATGCCAAGCTAATTGGTAACAAAATAGTGCACTCTATGTTGAAAGACTCTGATATGATGAAATCTGTATTCTTATCATATGTGCAAATTACAAGGAATCAATTATTATTGTTGTTACAAATAAATAAGTTTAACAAACTGGATGTTTCCTGAATTAGTAACCAACAAATTTCATTCCATGGGAACATAAAAAAGTACTCTTAAAGGTATAGAGTTTGTTGCAGTTCGGTCCAGATCAAGAAAACTACTGAAATGCTTCCATGCAGAAAAGAATTCTGAGCAGTATTTTTCAGTATTTCTCTACACGATTTCTGCATGATTTCCGGATAAATCTGTGTTTCAGGAATCAAAGCCCTTCTTCAGGCTGGCAATATAAAAAGAGGAAATAGCCTGAACCAAATAAAGAAACAAGTACAAAATAATACAGAATCTGTAGTGTTACTATCCAAACATACAGATTTACATTCAATATGCACAGTCACTCACCCCTTTATGTTATAAACTTTACTTACCGAGGTCCTGATTGCGTTCTTCAAAGTGGTAAAGCTCAAATTGGGTATCACCTCTCCTGATATGCTGTGCTAGAAGCATGGTTACAATCACCACCTTCAAGTACTTGAAGGGCTGTCATCTAGAGGATGGTGTGGAATTGTTTTCTGTGGCCCCAGAAGGTAGGACCAGAACCAATGGGTTGAAATTAAATCAAGGGTTTCCGGCTCAATGTTAGGAAGAACTTCTTGACCTTTTGAGCAGTTCCTCAGTGGAACAGGCTTCCTCGGGAGGTGGTGGGCTCTCCTTCCTTGGAGATTTTTAAATAGATGCTAGATGGCCATCTGACAGCAATGCAGACCCTGTGAATTTAGGGGGAGGTGTTTGTGAGTTTCCTGCATTGTGAAGGGGGGGTTGGACTAGATGACCCTGAAGGTCCCTTCCAACTCTTTGAGTCTATGATACTGTGGTTAAATGCAAATCCTGAAGCTTAGTGCATTCACAATTGCAAACAGCTGGATCTAAGTTGAGCATTCTTAAAGAGATAGTATCCTATATTGTTTTCAGCTGGTTTAACATATAAAATAAAAGGAGATATAAGTCAAAGCTAACATTTAAACCTCTTGGATGGAGGGTTCCCAATTTATATATCCATTGTGCCTCTTTGCAATAAGAGGCACCTTGTGTCTGTCCAGGAGTATCGTGATTTCACAGTCTCAAGAAATTTAAATCAGATTTATGATTCATAATATCAAAATGTTCATCCAATGGAGCATCATAATTTTTGCAGCGTATTCTAGATTTATGCTCTGCCATTCTGATTCTAATTGCACGCACACTTGATCCCACATACCTCCATTTGCATTCATACGGAATTAAATACACAGATCTCTTGGTTGAACAACTAAGTGTATTGTTTTAAATAAATCCTTTCATTTCCTATGTCTATATTATCTGTTTCCCATGCTAATGGGCAGATTTACATCTTTGATGACCCCTTATAGGGAAGTTGTTCTGATCTGGTGGAAAGATCCAAGTGGGCAGCTATCTTGGTTTGAAGCAGTAGAACAAAGTAGGAGTCAAGGAGCACCTTTAAGACCAGCAAAGTTTTATTCAGAATGTAAGTAAATACAAAAGCTTACATTCTGAATAAAACTTTGTTGGTCTTAAAGGTGCTACTTGACTCCTACTTTGATCTGATGGAAGTTGGTCTGCTCTGGTCAAAATATTTTTTAGACTCTTGAGTTTTCCTGAAGCCAACGGTAGATGGCACTGTACAACCAAGTAAACGGCTAACAATGTCCTAGTGTCTGTGAATGATTTTTTAAAATATGGTTAGCCAGGTAAGTAAAATCAAAAGTGCATTTAATTCTATTTTGAATATTTTTTTGTTTTGTCCTGGGATAAAGTTTTTCTATCAGTCTCTCTGGCTCTCACAATTGCTTTATGGATGACCCAATTAGGAGATCCCCGCTCTGAAAAATTGGTTGTTAAGACTGGCAGCTTGTTTATTAAAGTCTCCCAAAAGGTAGAATTTCTGCAGGTATGCAGGAAATGACCTACAGGTAGATTTTCTCTCAAATGCTGAGCGTGATAGGAATGAAAATGTAAAACAAAATTGCAATCTGCCTGGGAACATGAGGTCTGTCCCACCTGCAGATTTTGGCAAGCAGTCTTATCAGAAGGAGAGGGGCCATACATGGGCCTCTGGTGATGGAGCCTATGCTCCATCTTCAAATTCCCTATTCTGTGTTTAGCTAGTCGGCTTATTTACTTTATTTGATATCCCGTCTTTCTCCCCAATGTGGACACAGAGCAGCTCACATCAATCTCCTCGCCTCCATTTTATCCTCACAACGACCCTGTGAGGTAAGTTTGGCTGGGTTTGTGACTGGCTCAGGGTCATCCAGCAAGCTTCCACGGCACCAGTAGGGATTTGAACCTGGGTCTCCCAGATACTAGTCTAGCCAGTATATTGCACTGGCTTCAGGGCCAACCTTGTCACTAGGCAAACTCGGCAATTGCATAGGGCACCAGCCTTCTGGGGTTGCCAAATTGGTGCCCCCATGTGATTCGGTGATGTTATCAGTGCGGGTAGGGGGCACCAGAAGTTAGCCTTGCCTAGGGTGCCAGGGTGCCCTGACTGGTTTTAACCTTTTATTATTTTTGTGCTTTGAGTCAGTTGACTCCCCAGTTAGGAAAGAGCAGAATCCAAATTTACTCACCTATCCTCCTCGTGACTCTAAAAACTCCCTTTAATTGGAATAAGTTGTTGCTTCCTTGAGCCTCTGGCCCTGCGCATCTCAGTCTGTGCAGTGCTGCTATTTCATGGAAGGAGAGAAAGGGTTAATTTTCCTTCAGTCTTTTCTTTATTCCTCCCAGCCCCTAGGACCATAAAATGACTGCCAAAGTAATAGCTGAGTGGAACAGGAAAATGACACGCTAGGTCCCCAGGGAATTATGGCTAAGTGGCAGCATTGTGCTAAAATATTTTAGCTCAGAGCTATGTGTGTCAGACTAGCCTTTTTCTGGCTTTCTGGATTTTCAGGATTCTAGAAAAGAAAAGCTTGTTAGGCATCAGCTGAGAAAATACTGGTATCCCAATTCTGCCATCTAGAGATCAACGCATGAAACTGTGTGAACTTGGGACTTTTAAATTTGGTGAACATGCACAAGGTTGACAAACATGTTACCTGGCCTGTATGCAAAGCGTTGCAGCCTGATGGAATATATTTGCTGGAGCCAATTTTCTTTTTGTCTTGTATAAGATGCGTGTGAGAGAGATGTTTTCCTCTTATATAGGAAGTGAAAGATCACAATGTCTTTAGAGCTATCATACTTTTGTAGACAACAGCTGTGGTGAAATGAATGAACACTGGTGAAGATGAGTTTAGATAGCTGGGCAATAGATCTTCTGTTATAAGGTAGTAACCACCTTATGTCACAAACTAGAGAGGCAGTTTGGTGTAGTGGTTAAGGGTGCGGACTCTTATCTGGGAGAACCGGGTGTGATTCCTCATGCCTCCACTTGCACCTGCTGGAATGGCCTTGAGTCAGCCATAAGTCTGGCAGAAGTTGTCCAGCTGCTGTGAGAGCCCTCTCAGCCCCACACACCTCACAGGGTGTCCGTTGTGGAGGAGGAAGATAAAGGAGATTGTGAGCCACTCTGAGACTCTGGAATTTGGAGTGGAGGGTGGGATATAAATCCAATATCATCATCATCTTCAAAGAATTGCAAATAAACTAGGGAAATGGTACAGTATGCTAGGGAGGAAATCTTAGAAGATATGCTTGCTAAGTGACAATTGGGCAGAGTCTGGATTTAACTAATCTATCTAAGCCCCCCCTTTTTTTTACAATGTCTTTCCCCTCTTTCTCTGACAAGATTTGTGAATTTAAAACCAAAAGGTGAATCTGTAGATTTCCAGTTTGAAGATATTTGTTTTTGCTAAAAATCAAAAGATTGACAATACCTTCCACAGAGAAAAGACCTTTCAAAGGAGCCCAAAAGGCTGTCAGAGGCAGCATCTTTCCAGATTAATCTTTTTTGTAGCAGAGAGCAAAGAAGTCCCATGTGATTACCAGAAAAAAATCTGCTCTGTTATGCTGGCATTGGTTTCAGGAACAATAAATATTGCTGATCTTTGCCATGATGTTAGTGATTGGAGTTCAGGCTATAGTAGATGCTTCCAGGGCCGCTTTCAAGTGGATCAGACGAGTTGTGTGTGTGTGTGTAAAGTGCCATCAAGTCACAGCTGATTTATAGAGACTAGACAAGGAGCTTTGAAGGCAAGTGAAAAGCAGAGGTGGTTTGCTCTTCTTTGCCGCCTTCCTGCTGAGTCTTCCTTGGTGGTCACCCAAGTACCAACCCCGCTGAGCTTCCAAGGTCGGCCTATACCACGCTGCCTTCCCTCCCTCAGACCAGCTATATACCAGGGTATTTCAGAGTATGTAGACAAGCAGATTGCTAACACTGGGCTTAGGACAGCATGGCATTCAAGTAGAATAGCGGTTGATACTTTCAGTGCCCACCTTGGGTCCTGAGATGCTGAGAAGAAATGAGAGCTTATAAATATTTCAAATAAAAACATGAATGATACCCATCTCTGCTGTTGTGTCTTATTTGTCCTGAAGCCTTTATTCTAACACTGTGGGGGCAGAAGAGGACTGGGATGCACACAGATAAGCAGAAATTGAATTCTAGCAGGATTGTGGTAGTGATGTTGAGCATACTACTTCTAAGATGTGAACCAAGCGAAAGAGCCCCAGAGTCAACAAAGCCCAAGCCAGTCTTTTTACAGGTGCTCTAAGACATCTATTAACATCTGGCAGCCAAGCCTGTTCCCTCTTTACCTTGACATTTGGCAGCCATATGGCACTGTGTGGAGTTGCCCTTGAAGCTTGCTGGAAAAGTGCAGCTTGTGGAAAGCACAGAACTCAGCAGTCAGAACACGGAGGCAAATGCTGGTGGACTGATATTTAAGATCCTTGCCCTTGAACACTGACATTAACTTCTTACCATTTTCTCAGGCCCCAATATAAGCTGTTGTGCCTAGTGAAAACCCTTAACTGGGTAAGGCAGTGGTCCCCAACCTTTTTGAGCCAATGGACATCTTTGGAATTCTGACACAGGGTGGTGGGTGGAACCACAAAATGGCTGCCATAGGAGGTAGAGCCAGACACAAAATGGCATCTGCAGGGGATGGAGCCATACAAACATAGAGGAATCCCAAGTGTAGGGGAAAAGAAGAGTGATTTAAAAAATAAAAAAGCGGTAACGTGCAAGCACCAGTTGTTTCTGACTCAGGTGAAGTCACTTTTACAACATTTTTATGGCAGACTTTTTACATGGTGGTTTGCCATTGCCTTTCCCAGTCATCTACACTCCCCCCCCCCCCAGCAAGCTGGATACTCATTTTACCGTCCTCGGAAGGATGGAAGGCTGAGTCAACCTTAAGCCAGCTACCTGAACCCAGCTTCTGCCAGGATCGAATTCAGGTTGTGAGCAGAGTTTGGATTGCAGTACTGCAGCTTTACCACTCTGCACCATGGGGCTCTTCCCTTCCCCCTCTACTGCTACACAAAATGCTTGAGAGTCTGGGTCTCCCCTCCCCATCATTCTTAATTGGGTTATCATGTGTCCCCTCAAAACCTGCACAAAGAACAACCAATTTAAATCCGTCCGGCTCAAACATGTTTTGGTCCCGAGCTCGTTTTTGAGACAGATCCAATGATGCAGACTGTAAGGGCAAAGGATGCAACACCCCGATAACATCTGAAACAATCTTTTTTAAGACTAATGCTGTAGTCGTAAAGCCACTTTCCTGGGAATAAGCCTCATTAAAAAGTATGCGACTTGCTTCAGAGTAGACCGTTTTAGGATTTGCTCCCTAAATGATGGGAAAGGCAAACTTTAGTGGGACCAAAGATTAACACGTTGTCTCGCACTCGTTGGGCTATGGCCAAAGACTCTTTCTGCACTGAAGGGTGAGGACTACTGTTATGTATGGGAAGGCATACCTGGACATGTTGGGTGTTGCGTCCCGAGCTTGAGGCACAACACAATAGACTGCATGATTCAAACTGGCCAATCAGGAGGCAGTATCAGAGGATCCTAGGTTCTGCCAATGAGCATGCATATTCTAATGAAGGATCCAAAGGTTTGATTGCAGGATGTTTTCTGCTTCCTGGGGGCTGGGTTTCCCGACCCAACTGTATCTATTGCCACCTGTTCTGAGTGTTTCCCAGTAGTCTGCAGTCACTAAGATGCTGTATCACGAATAAAGAGCTTGATCACTATGCAACTAGTCTCCTTATGCATCGAATCCAATATTCAACAACTACAAAATACAGTCATGATGCTGGCTATTCACTGAGCTCCTGTTTTCAGTTTTTCATTGCAGAAATACAAATGGTGGCCCAATACAAGCCAATGCACAACGTTGGTGAGAATATCTGGGGCTACAGAATGCCTACTAGCTGGTAGCACCCGTTCCTGGTTACAAAATAGCACGGGTTGGGTGTTGGAAGGTAAAGGTAGTCCCCTGTGCAAGCACTAGTCGTTTCCGACTCTGGGGTGATGTCACTTTCATGACATTTTCATGGCAGACTTCTGGGGGACACGCACTTGGATCTATCGGAGCCAAAAATACACATGAAAAATGTGTCAGCTTTCCAAATGTATCCAGGTTTTCTCAGGTAAAAAAAAAATCCCAGATATGACCAGGTAGATCCAAAAACAGCTGTTTCTTGCACTTCTGCAATCCCTTTAAACTTCAAAGCTGAAGACAGGCCCCACCGGCTCTACTTGGGGCTGGCTGGCTTCTTTTCCAGACTGATTTAATCTGGGCTGCAAGAGAAGTCAGTCTAGGACAGGGGTGGCCAAACTGGCTTGGGAGCCATATGTGGCTCTTTCACACATATTGTGTGGCTCTTGAAGCCCCCACAGCTCCATTAGCCAGCTTGGAGAAGGTATTTGTCTCTTCAAATCACTTAGCCAAGCCAGCTGCCAGCTTGGAGAATGCATTTAAAGTTAAAGTAGCTTTCTTTCCACCTTTCCCTTCTTCCTTCCTCTCATCTATTTGCTTTCTTTCCCCCTCCCCTCCCAGCTCTCAAACATCTGATGCTTATTCTATGTGGCTCTTACCTGAAGCAAGTCTGTCCCCCCCCCCCCCCCCCCGGTCTAGGATCAGCCTTAGCTGCTCTCCACAGCTGCTTCTGGTGTGCCTCCCCCCATTTTTCTTTTCGGACTCTTGGACCCCCTCAAAATTGGGATTTTTAAAAAATCCCGTATCATAATACTGCACTAATATTGGGATTCGTGATTTTTTGAGAAGGCGGATGTTTTGGGGGTGTTTCAATATACCTGAATTGGGGGGGGGGGGGTAGGAAAAAATTGCACACCTGTAGTCCAGTGTTTCCTGTAAACTGAGTTAGTGTGAGCTAGCTCACAGATTTTTATCCTCCAGCTCACACATTTTTGTCTTAGCTCAGGAAGGATGACCCCAGAGCACACTAATTTATGAAGTAGCTCACCACTTTAATGCCGGCAGCTCACAAAGTAGAATTTTTGCTCACAAGACTCTGTAGCTTAGAGGGAACATTGCTGTAGCCCGTTCTGCACACCTGTAGTCCCTTCTGGCCATCACAAAACTCTGGGTGAGTGGGCGTCAACGTGGCAGATGCGGTTCAATGTGGCCAAGTGCAAAGTAATGCACATTGGGGCCAAGAATCCCAGCTACAAATACAAGTTGATGGGGTGTGAACTGGCAGAGACTGACCATGAGATCTTGGGGTCGTGGTAGATAACTCACTGAAAATGTCAAGACAGTGTGCGTTTGCAATAAAAAAGGCCAACGCCATGCTGGGAATTATTAGGAAGGGAATTGAAAACAAATCAGCCAGTATCATAATGCCCCTGTATAAATCGATGGTGCGGTCTCATTTGGAGTACTGTGTGCAGTTCTGGTCGCTGCACCTCAAAAAGGATATTATAGCATTGGAGAAAGTCCAGAGAAGGGCAACTAGAATGATTAAAGGGCTGGAGCACTTTCCCTACGAAGAAAGGTTGAAACGCTTGGGACTCTTTAGCTTGGAGAAACGTCGACTGCGGGGTGACATGATAGAGGTTTACAAGATAATGCATGGGATGGAGAAAGTAGAGAAGTACTTTTCTCCCTTTCTCACAATACAAGAACTCATGGGCATTCGATGAAATTGCTGAGCAGACAGGTTAAAACGGATAAAAGGAAGTACTTCTTCACCCAAAGGGTGATTAACATGTGGAATTCACTGCCGCAGGAGGTGGCGGCGGCCACAAGTATAGCCACCTGAAAGAGGTTTAGATAATATGGAGCACAGGTCCATCAGTGGCTATTAGCCACAGTGTGTGTGTATATATAAATTTTTTTGCCACTGTGTGACACAGTGTTGGACTGGATGGGCCGTTGGCCTGATCCAACATGGCTTCTCTTATGTTCTTATAGAGCAGAAGACTTGAGGGAAGACATTGACTCTGCCCCCACCCCCTACTTTTTAGTTGCCTCTGCCTTTAAAAATAGGGTGGACAGGGCTTGTTTCATTTTTCCTTGTTCTTAATGGGAGTTGCCAAAGGGGGTGTGTCTCGCTGCAAGGCAGCTTCTTAATGCTTCTGTATCATTAAGAGGAAGATGATGATGATATTGGATTTATATCCTGCCCTCCATGCCGAAGTGTCTCAGAGCGGCTCACAATCTCCGTGAGGTAGGTGGGGCTAAGAGGGCTCTCACAGCAGCTGCTCTTTCAAGGACAACCTCTGCCAGAGCTATGGCTGACCCAAGGCCATTCCAGCAGGTGCAAGTGGAGGAGTGGGGAATCAAACCCAGTTCTTCCAGATAAGAGTCCGCACACTTCACCACCACACCAAACTGGCTCTGCACCCTCTTGTTGACCACCCTCTGCCTCCCCCTTTATAGCAGTTCTCACTATCTTAACACCCACCTATCTCACAGCCCCACAAAAGACCACTGCGTTTCAAGTAGCAAGAAGAGGTTTATTTATGTGACTTCTTCAGTCAATCACAGCAACGGAAACTTGGGAGGCACATCAAAGAAGCCTCAATGGAAGTGACTTTTTGGTACACAATACAAGTTGAGAGTTTCCACATCTGACACAGCTGAAGTGTGGGAAAATTTTGAGCTTAACCTTTAGGACAAGAGCCACTGAAACTGCAGTGTGTTTGTGTGTGGTTGGGGGGGGGGGAATAACAGGTTCAGCAAGATAATTTTGAAAAAACTGGACCGAGAACAGTTGTTTTAGGACAAGTACTAAAGCTTCTATATGCCCTCCGTGTTAGGCTACAGGGTGTTTTCTTCTCAGTTTCTTCAGGCAGACTTGCACAAGGCTACAGCAGAAAAACGGACCTCTCCTTGCTCGCGCTCTGTGAACTGCCGGCAGATCTTAGCAGAGGCCTTAGAAAGAACATACAGTGAGTACACCTTGGTGTTCCAAACAGGACAATGCAATCACTGTGGCCTTGTGAGACGGAGTTCCGGAGGAGTCACTAGGCAAGGCCAGTTACCTGGTTGAAACGCTGACTTAACTATCTAGCACAAAGTCTACAGCTCTGAGTTCTGGAAGGACAAGGATATCCCTTCATGAAGAATGTGCTCATGTTTGCCTTCAATAATGAGATATACCCATCATGCCAGACCAGGAGTGGCCAAACTGCAGCCCGGGAGCCATATGTGGCTCTTTCACACATACTGCGTGGCTCTCGGAGTCCCTGTCGCCCCATCAGCCAGCTTGGAGAGGATATTTCTCTCTTTAAATCAGTTTTCTAAGCCTGCCAGTGGCTTGGAGAATGCATTTGAAGCCAGTCAAAGTATCTTTCTTTTCACCTCTACCTCCCTTCCATCTATTTGTCTACCTTCCTTCTCACCCTCCTGTCTTGCAGCTCTCAAACATCTGATGTTCATGTCTTGCAGCTCTCAAACATCTGACATTTATTCTGTGTGACTCTTACACCCGAAGCAAGTTTGGCCACCCCTGCGCTTAGAGCCTGTCAATCACTTCCTTCTACTTTTATCAGTGAGGAAACTATCAACCCAACTAAGGCTGAGAAAACTTAAAAAATAGTTTCATGGGAGTAAGCCCCACTGAATAAAGTGGAACTGCCTTCTGAGTAGGAAGTCAGTTTTTTAAAGCTCGCTCTCTCCATCTCTCTCTGAGCAAACTGCTTATTCTCTCATCTTTTTTTCCAGAAGGGGAATAGAGGAGCATAATAGGGGTGTCAGAAGAATGCATACCATCACAGTCATTAGATCTTAGCTGTGTGCCAAGAAAAAACGACTGGTGACACACTCGGCTAGGAAGAGAGCTTACCTTCAACACGGTATCATCCGAACTAGCGCCATGGTTTATGGGGAAGGGCAGTCGTCCATCTGAAAGGAATATGTGGAATGAATTTATTAAATCAGCGGGCCACAAGGGTGTGCTTTAGAGAGGACTTCTTAATAAGTGGATAAGTTAGGCTATTGCTTCCAATGCTATGACTGTTAAGCAGGAAGTGGAGGGAGGAGAAATAAATTATAAGCAATAAAAGTATTCAGAAGATTGTTTCTCCCCCCACCCCAACACCACCAGTGACTATGCGGGGGGGGGGGGGGGTGACCAAGCTTGAAGCCATATGACTCTTTCACGCATATTGTGTGGCAAAGCCCCCATCTCCCATTGGCTGAGTTGGAGAAGGCGTTTTTCTCTTTAAACCACTTTGACAAGCCAAGCCAGCTAGCATCTTGGATAATGCATTTAAAGTTAAAGTTGCTTTCTTTTCCCCTCTCCCTCCCCCTCTATCTGTTTGTCTTGCGGCTCTCAAACATATGATTATTCTATTGAGCTCTTACGTTACGCAAGCTTAGCCACCCACGGACTATAGCTTACTGCAAAGACACAGGGAGAAAATTTGAAATGTGATGTGGGTGCTTGGATTCCCATTCTGTTGAACCCTACTTATCCTATCAAGATGCTGTTTATTTTTAAACAAATGTTAGTAATTCTTTTTTTGACTGAAGCGCAAGTCTAATGGAAACCTGCTGATAACAATGTTGACCATATTTTGAAGACAAGGTATGGGGCGCTTCAGAAGAAACCTCTTTCATTCCAAAGGGATAGGGTAGCAAATGTTTTGGCAGGTTGAATCAAGGACTGTTTCTAGAGGATACAGGTTCAAGCTAGTCAAGGCAGTTGGCTCAGGAGGTGGGGGTATTGAGGAGAACTACCAGGAGACCACAGACACTGAAGAGGAAGAAGATGAAGATATTGGATTTATATCCCACCCTCCACTCTGAATTTCAGAGTCTCAGAGCGACTCACAATCTCCTTTACCTTCCTCCCCCACAACAGACACCCTGTGAGGTGGGTGGGACTGAGAGGACTCTCACAGCAGCTGCCCTTTCAAGGACAGAGTCTCAAAGCGGCTCACAATCTCCTTTACCTTCCTCCCCCACAATAGATACCCTGTGAGGTGGGTGAGGCTGAAAAGGCTCTCACAGCAGCTACCCTTTCAAGGATAACCTCTGCCAGAGCTATGGCTGGCCCAAGCCCATTCCAGCAGGTGCAAGTGGAGGAGTGGGGAATCAAACCCGGTTCTCCCAGATAACAGTGTGCACACTTAACCACTACACCAAGTTGGCTCTCACTGACACCTCGTCATACAAAATAACACATCAAAATGCAGCAATATTGCTGCCTCTACAACCAAAGGTAGTTCCCTCCTTTGACACAAGCTGCTATTACCAACAGCGATGGACCACACAGAGAGGTGCAGCCATATATTCATGCCTGCAGGATGCATCTTTGTGGAATGTGTGATTTATGGACACAGGCCAAGGGATGGACATCAAAGATACTACCTGGAGGTCTGACTTCTAAAGCAGGGCTGCCATACCAAGTATTGTCAATAGTTCCAAGAGAACTCTTACAGCAGCTGCCCTTTCAAGGTCAACCCCCATGAGAGGAAGGGACGGTGGCTCAGTGGTAGACCATCTGCTTGGTAAGCGGAAGGTCCCAGGTTCAATCCCCGGCATCTTCAACTAAAAAGGGTCCAGGCAAATAGGCGTGAAAAACCTCAGCTTGAGAACCTGGAGAGCCGCTGCCAGTCTGAGTAGACAATACTGACTTTGATGGACCGAGGGTCTGATTCAGTATAAGACAGCTTCATATGTTCATATGAGAGCTATGGCTGACCCAGGGCCATTCCAGCAGCTGCAAGTGGAGGAGTGGGGAATCAAACCCGGTTCTCCCAGATAAGAGTCCGTGCACTTAACCGCTTCACCAAACTGGCTCTCTCCATGTGTGAAAACTGCTACCCTTCTAAGCCCCAGAATGTAGGGGAGCAATCTTGGCAGCCTCAGCCCTACCAGCTTCCTGCCCTGGATGGACCAGGCTAGCACCATATCCTCCAATGTTGGAAGCTAAACAGGGACAGCCCCGGCTAGTATTTGGATGGGAGACCATCAAGGAATACCAGGGTCATGACGTGGAGGCAGGCAACGCCAAACCCCCTCTGAACATCTCTTGCCTTTCAAACCCAGTGGGGTCACCGTTAAGTCTTGTGACGACAGCGAAACAAAACCAAATTGGCTTCCTGCTGGATCTGCATTCTCCGCACAGGATGGAGCAGCCCACTGCTTTTAAAAGACTGACATTTAGCAGGTGATGTTGCTTTATAGCAGTTGTGTTTTAATTCAGGACTCTTAAGCTGTGCCTGGAGTTTCCGGGATATAAGCCTAAGAACGGAACTGTTCTATGAGTCATTCGCATTTACAGAAAGGTTACTCAGTGTTGTTAAATTAATCATAATACTACATCATTTTTAATAAAAATAACCTTTAAACAGTTTTTTTAAAAAAGGATATATGAATCAAACCTGTCTAGGATTGGAGAATCATCTCCTTGTTCTAATGAACTCATTCTTTTAAGGCTGATATTTAATCACATCCAGCGAGCCAGCTCTTTTGACCACTCACATGAACAATCTCACCACAAGCGCAGACCTCCAGTTTGCTCCAGTTTTGCAGTTACTGGGAAACACTGGATGTCCAGGATTTAGTTCCAGTGGAGAAACAAAGTTATTATGAGCAGAAAATGAGTTTCAGACAAACCCACCCAGTTCATAGAGGTGGCCATCCACGGTGGCAAAGAGAATGAAATGGAAGTTCACTTTATCATCTTCAACCTAAGAAAAGAAAAACAATGAATGCAATAGCCTGGTTACACCAGTACAGAACACGTGCAAGTGACGTATTTTCAGTTATTCTTTTGTGATGTTTCTACACTATTAAGTGGAACAGTTAGCTTGCTTTCTTTGCTAATACTAGCTCAATGTGTAACCTTTCCTCGTATTCCAAAGGTAGCAAACTGATTTGTTTTTTCCTTTTGGTGCCGTCTTCTGCTACGAGGATTTACAAATGGAAATGATACTGGGCAGAAGGAGCTAGCCTTTCTCTATCCTGTTCTCTACCCATTTTAGTTTATGGGATTATCTGCAAGCCCACGCTTATCCAAATGCTTGTCTGCCACATTATTTGTCCCACTGTTTTCCCAAGGAACACGGCATTCTCCCGTTTATACTCACAACAACCCTGTGAGGTGAGCATCAGAGTGCACAAGTGAGGGACGGTGAGGTGAGGGACGGTGGCTCAGTGGTAGAGCATCTGCTTGGGAAGCAGAAGGCCCCAGGTTGAATCCCTGGCATCTCCAACTAAAAAGGGTGCAGGCAGAGAGGTGTGAAAAACCTCAGCTTGAGACCCTGGAGAGCCGCTGCCAGTCTGAGAAGACAATACTGACTTTGATGGACCGAGGGTCTGATTCAGTAGAAGGCAGCTTCATATGTTCATATGTTCACAAGTGGCTGGCCCAATTTGACCCAGGGAGTTTAAAGGTTGACAGGAGATTCAAACCCATGTCTGTAATGACTGCACTGCACTGGTTCTACTTCTGTCAAGCAGGGCACCATTTTTATTGCTTCTTTTTATTGGCTCTTATGGCCATAAGTTCCTTCTGGGTCAATGACAGAGGATCTCAGCAACCAGAGTGCTCACAGCTCAGAAGTCAGCAAACGGAGCATTTGAGGTACTGGCATCATTACCCAATAGAACTGCCAACTTGCTCTCCCGCTATTACGACTGATCTCCAGAGACAGAGCTGAGTTTTCCTGGAGAAAACAGCCACTTTCGAGGGTGGACTCTATGGCATTGTACTCTGCTGAGGTCCTGCCCCACCCTCCCCAGGTTTCGCTCCCAAACCTCCAGGTATTTCCCAACCAAGAGCTGATAAAGCAACTCTCTCTCACCCAACAGGGCCAAGGGACCTCCTGTCCTCTGCTCCCTCTCCTAGAAGCCACCAAGCAACGTTCTGAAGTTAAGCTTAGCCTGTAGAGTGAAGTCCCACTCATACGTTTTGCGTATGCCTCCAACCTCAATGAAGTCCTGAGAGCAGACGCATTATTTCCACTCCTTTAAAAAGTCAGCTCTCTTCTTAACCCTTAACAGACTCTGTGGAATCTAGAAGTCAGGAGTATTCCACCCTCATTTCCTCTGCAAACATCAGCCGCTTCCTATGCCTTAGTATTCACAGCATCACACTTTTCACTTGGAAGCCCTGTCTAATTTAGGGTTCATTTACCCGACACTGGCCTTCTTGTGCTACCGCATTGTGGGCTTCTTGAATGGCCTGGAGGAAGAGAGAGGGAAAGAGAGACAGGTAAAGGATATCAAGGCATTTAGAATGAAACCTGATGCCAGATGTCATTAAGACTCCGCTGCCCACATCCACCTAGCCTTGTACCTTGTTGTTCTCAAGTCGTTTTGCCCTCTCATCTGGAGACAGATTTGCTGTTGCTTTGAGGAACTCCTTTAGGGCAGAGCCTTCATCTGCAAGTGATGAAATAAAAATGCTAAGTGCAATACAGGAGGAAGAAGAGAGTCCTGATACCTTTGCAAGCAACCAGCACGTTTGTATCTTTCATCCTCTATTACAGTGGTCCCCAACCTTTTTGGCCCAAGGGACCAGTCCACCTACCGTGGCCCCAGGGCCGGCAGGGTGGGGGCACCGAATTTGCCCCCCCCCCCCGCGGCGCCTCCTCCTCCCTGCCTCCCCTCGCGGTGCCTTCTCTCCCCTCTGTTTGTACAAGTTTAAGGCCGGGGAAGGTGGTGGTGAAACACCTCTCCGGCTCTTTAAAGGCCGACTCCGCCCCTGACCAGGTGATCAGTGGGGAAACCACGTCAGCAGCGTGAGCGACCGGCTGAAAAAGCCGCGCTGCCCTTGTCTCCTTCCCACTTCCTTCCTGGGTGTGGGAAGGAAGTAGGAAGGAGGCAAGGGCAGTGTGGCTTTTTCAGTCGGTCACTTGCGCTGCTACTGTGGTTTCCCCACTGATCACCTGGTTGGGGGGGGGGAGGTGTCGGCCTTTAAAGAGCCTGGGAGACACTTCACTGCCGCCTTCCCTGGCCTTAAACTTGTACAGAGGGGAAAGAAGGCGCCGCAGGGATGGGCGGGGCGGTGAGGGTGCGTGTCACTGGGGGGGGGGGGGCAGGGCAGCAGGGCTGTGCAGCCTGGTTGCCAACCCGCCACGGACCGGTACTGGTCCGCACCTGGGGGTTGGGGACCCCTGCTTTATACAATCTGTAATCGGCATTTTTGCATAGGTTAGATCCAAAGGACTTTGCATTTCACAGAGTTCCTCTTAAAACACAAGAACTATTATTTCGCAGAACTGGCTTAAAGTTCTGCTGAGTGGTCCTTAACGTTTTCAGTGGCTCAAAAGGCATCTGGCAGCCTTTCCCACTCTTTATGCAAGATTTATTTTGAAGCTGGAGACATGTATGCATTTCTTTCTATTTGTGACCCAATTTATTCCAGATCCCCCACAATTCTTCCACTTTGTGTTGTGTTTCATCCTCCAAGCCAACCCCACTTAGCTGCAGACAGCCAAATCCCTGCAGCAGGATCGCTAACTCTGGCTTGGGAGATTCCTGGAGATTTGGGGGCAGAGCTGGAAAAGGGAGATTCGTGGTATGTGATGGCACAAAATCTACGCTCAGAAGCCGCCGTTGTCTCCAGGAGAACCAGTCTCTGTGGTCTGTAGAACAGCTGTGATTCTAAGCTTGCTTATTACTCCTCTCCCATGTATTCTCCTAGAAAGTTCTCAGGCTTTCAATCTTGAGGAGATCCAGGGCTTTTTTTGTAGCAGGAACTCTTTTGCATATTAGGCCACACCCTCCTGATGTAGCCAATCCTCCCAGGGCTTACAGTAGACCCTGTAAGCTCTTTGGAGAATTGGCTACATCAGAGGGGTGTGGCCTAGTATGCAAATGAGTTCCTGCTACAAAAAAAGCCCTAGGCGATGCTATTTGGAAGTGGGGAAGTGCCTGCTAAAGCTGGCTAGCATCAGCTGGATAAGATCTGGGTGAATGTGTTTCTGCTCTCACAGATACTGAAGACCTGAGGATTACAGTCTAGAGGTGGGGTGAGGTGGAGGGAGCGCTCAGAGAGAAATAACTGCACTTCACTCCAAAGTCTCCCACTTGTGTGTGTGTGTGTGGGGGGGGGGGGTTGGGAGAGAGGTGTTGATACTGTAAGCTGCTTTGGGGTCCCCAATGGAGGCAAATTGGGATATAAATAAGCACCTGGGCTAGGCAGCTGAGCTTACCTCAGATCCAGATTTTTAGAAAGACAAAATTTTAATCACACTGGTGGGGAGCCCAGGACCTGTTCAGGTTCGTCCCAGGAAGCTGTCCCTCCCTGTCCACTATTAATTTTCAGGTGCCGAACCTAGCAGATTTTGAACCAGTGTGTGAACTTACCAAATGATATTTTATCTTGATTGTTGGCCACCGCGTGTATAAGGCCAATTGTGCCGCACGAATTGCTGGCCATTTGCTTCAGGAAGTAGACTTTGGAGCTGACTTCTTGACCCTTCACTTCTCCAATCTGCTTTTTCCTGAAATTCTCATGCTAGATAAATACAAGAGCATGTTGAACTGGTAAACATATTCGTCTGGTATTTCATAGCAAACAGAAACATTTCTTATATTAGCCTGCAACATGTTTTTGTATGCTGTTATTTCCTCCTGATGTGATAGAAAAGCATGTGCACCATTCATGGATACATGAAGCTGCTTATTCATAACAGCACACATGTTTCCCCTTAGGAACACAGTGCGTTGAGCAGCTCCTAGCAGGTAAAAATAAGCATCCCTTTTGCTCTGTACCACCGTAACCTCCTAAAGTAATTCCTTTGTGCCATCAGCCATGTGATTATGTTAAGTGACCTCCCAAGGCCTTGAACTGAACTGGAGAGCTAGCATTTGGTGAGCAACCTTTTGCTGGAAAAAAGGCACTTACTTGTGAAGATGCTGGTGTGGCCGCAAACAAAACTGGGCAGGGGCATGAGAACTGTTAGCTACATTTGAAGCAAGCCAAATCCCAATGGTGCCAGCATCCCAAGCATTCAACCTAGAATCTGCTGGTGCCTATGCAGGCTTGGGAGGTGGTGATAGGCCTAAGCCATGAACGAGTGAGGCTTTTACATTATGCACGAGTGAGGGCTTTTGCGTCACTCGCCAAGTGTTTGTGAACTTGTTTAAAGGATCCCTCATTTACTACCAGTACTAATACTTTCAGGACTGAGCAGCTGGCTGAGCCACTGCCACATTATTGCACAAAAAGTCATGAGCAAGACAAAGTCGGAGACAGCAACAGCAGCACTTCCTGTGAGCAAGAACTTGCTAGTCATTACGCCTAAGTTAGATGGACTTCTAGCACCAGCCAGTTTTATTAGCTTTCAGACAGCAGGTAGGGATAATTCTGACTGCTGCTAATACATTTCTTCTTCGCAAATTAGGATAACTGAAGCATGAAGGAGAATTTTCACACCCTGTGCTTTGGTTAGCTCTGTACTGGAGCGTTTGGTGTTACAAAGCCACCTTCTTATCTCAGGCTGAAAGAAATAGGCCAATTGCTTCCGGTAGGAAAGTCCAGACATTGTCAATGACTTGCAATTCATTTCAGCTTTCTATCTACGGTATTTTTGGATAATCCAGGAGGGATGCGTGTACATGGCTCCACCTCCCTAATCAAAGGGTTCATTTCAAACTGAATGTATGGAAACTGTGTAAATTGCCTTTTCCTTCATATGGAAAAAGAGAGTCTCTCTAAACTTGGTTTTACAAGGAGGAGAAATCTGGAAGAAAGGTGAAAAATAAGCCAAGGAAGGGGAAAAAACGAGATTTTTAAAAAGAGGCACCCAAGACTTGTAGAATCATGTTTATGTCCCACATACATTTTAAATTGCGCCGTGGCGCAGTGTTAAAGCTGCAGTACTGCAGTCCTAAGCTCTGCTCACAACCTGCGTTCGATCCCCGGTGGAAGCTGGGGTTTCAGATAGCCGACTCGAGGTTGACTCAGCCTTCCATCTTTCTGAGGTCGGTAAAACAAGTACCCAGCTTGCTGGGGGGAAGTGTAGATCAGGGGTGGCCAACGGTTACTCTCCAGATTTTTTTTGCCTACAACTCCCACCAGCCCCAGCCAGCATGGCCAATGGATGGGGCTGATGGGAGTTGTAGGCAAAAAAAAAAATCTGGAAAGCTACCACTGGCCACCCCTGGTGTAGATGACTGGGGAAGGCAATGGCAAACTACCCCGTAAAAAGTCTGCCATTAAAATGTTGTGAAAGCAACGTCACCCCAGAATCAGAAACACCTGGTGCCTGCACAGGGGACTTTCCTTTCCTTATTTCATTAATTGTGTTGGAGCTTTTAAAGAGGCAACACAGGATTCCAGAGTTTATAAATAAATTACAGAAGAGATTTCAAAATGGCCTCCTTGGCAAGCTCTCAGTACTAAAAACATACTGGCATTAGCTTCCAAATTCATCTGCCCAAGGAGATGTTGGCCTGCTCATGAAGCCTCTTCATCCCTTGGCCTTACCACTGTTTATTAATTTGATGTGGGCTCTGAATCGGGGAAGTTCTTTCAGCAGAGACCCATACCTGCTTTCTTACCTGGCTATGGTAGTGGTTAAAAAGTAAGACTACAATGTGGGGAAAGCAAGTTCAAATCCCCACTCCGCCAGCCAAGCTTACTGGGTGACCTGGGGACACTCACACAGCCTAACCTTTACCTCACAAGGTGGTCTTGAGGGTAATGGGCATGATGTTAAGCCACTGGAGGTGAAAAGAGGGGTATAACTGCATTGTACTGATTCTCTGAAACCAAGACAGCCGGGATTTGAACATCTAGGTTGGGACAAGAAGCCAAATCGATCTGTTAATACCATCTTTGCCGCCCTACCTAATTGTGAGTTATGGCATAATTGTTTTAATTTTAAACTATTTTAATTGTTTTAAATTGATTTGTTTTAACGCGTTGGAAGCCGCCCTGAGCCCGCTATGGGAAAGGGTGGCCTATAAGTCTACGAAAATGAATAAAATAAAAATAAATAAACTATGTAAAGAATGGGTTGTCCAGGACTTCAGGCTGTAATGATTATTCTTTAATCCTGAATTCTGCCCTGACCTGAATAGCCCAGGCAAGCCCGATTTTGTCAGGTCTTGGAAGCTAAGCAGGGCTGACCCTGACAAGTATTTGGATGGGAGACCTCATTGGAATACCAGGACTGGGAGGCTGAGGCAGGATGTATCAAGCTACTTCTCTGAACAATCTCCATGCTCCGAGTAGGACATGCAAGCACACACACATACACAAAAATACTCAACAAAAATAAAGTCCTGAATTGTCTTGGCCTCCACACAACTGAAATCAGTAATCCTCCAGAGGTCTTTTCCAGCAGAGGTCACAGTATAGGAGTCCCCAAAATATGTGGACCATGTATTACAGGAAGCAAGCCACCAAGTTATTCTAGAGCGAGTTTATATTCTGGGCTGCTCTGAGGAATTAGGCTTAGATGGACTGCACTAGGCTTCTAAGAAGAAAGAATTTATTGCTCGAAGAGGATGCCACTGCTGAAATTTATTAAGTGACAGTCAAGCGTTATTGAGAGAGATAAAAGGATCAGGTGTGAGCCACGTGAGCCGGCAAGTTTTCTCCTGAGCTCTTGAATCCCATGTGGCATGTTTCGCTTTTCCTATCATACAGACCAAATTGACACACAAGCCACACCCCTGGTCAGCCTGAACACCCACCTGAGCAGTAAGAGGGAAGAGCAACAGCAACGCACAAGCCGGGCTGGGCACGGTGTTCAAGGAGTCTTCCTCAAACCCTAACACATCCACGAATCGCCAGCCTGGCCTCACTCCTAGGCGGGAGAGCACCTGTGTAAGAGAGAGAGAGAAACCATGCTGAGCACAGAAATATCGAGCATCAACCCCCATACTGTGTGTGTGTGTAAAGTGACATCAAGTCACAGTGGACTTATGACACCCAATGTCCCCTCTAAGTTGCAGAGTCTTGTGAGCAAAAAATTCTACTTTGTGAGCTACTGACATTAAAGTTGTGAGCTACTGCATCAATTACTGTGCTCTGGGGCCATTTTTCCTGAGCGAAGACAAAAATCTGTGAGCTGGAGGCTAAAACTCTGAGCTAGCTCACGCTAACTCAGTTTATTTCATTTCATTTTCATTTGATTTGATTTATATCCCGCAACTACCCCACCAAAGCGGGCTCAGGGCGGCTCACGACATAAAAATTCTAACAATAAAATTCAGGAATTAAAATACAACAATGACTTACAAAGTTAAAACAACTAATATATCAATACATCAATCAACCAGTGTTTAGAGGGAACGCTGACGACAACCCCTTCCGGTTTGCAAGGCAGGAGATGTTCAGAGGTCGTTTGCCATCGCCTGCCCCTGTGCAACAGCCCTGGTATTCCTTAGAGGCCTCCCATCCAAGTACTAACCAGGACTGACCCTGCTTCGATTTCGAGAGGTGATGAGATCTGGCTAGCCTGGGCCCTGCAAGTCAGGGCAACCCTACACTAGGCAGCCCAGGTTGGGAGGCAGCACCTGCTCCCTGTGGATCAGCACCTCCTCTCACTGTGGAAAGACTGTGTTTGAGGAAGTCTTATCAGTTCTTGCGAGGGCAGCTAAGAAACACAGTGAATTTGTCTCTGAGGGGAAGGGGGAGATGGGTTGTATGCAGGGGTGGAATCCTAGCAGGAGCGCCTTTGCATATTAAGCCACACCCCCATGATGTAGCCAATCCTCCCAGAGCTTACAAGGCTCTTTTTTTTGTAAGCTCTTGGAGGATTGGCTACATCAGGGGTGTGTGGCTTAATATGCAAAGGTGCTCCTGCTAGAATTCCACCCCTTGCATGTGTGTCTGATGAGACTCCAAGATACCTTTTCAGCAGCTGAGATCATACCAGGAAGGTGTCTGGGCATCTAAAACCTGTGTGCATTTGTAAAATACTCCCACCTATTCACCAAAATGTGAAGAGCTTCAGGGAAAGGCTGGTACTCCTCTCATGGCTGGACAAAGTTAGTGGTAGGATCCTGAGCCTTTGGTTTGACCCAGCAAAAAGTCTTTCTCATGGCCTCTAGGCAGATGAGTGCTTGTGGCACCAAAGAAGCCAGAAATAGCACTCATACAGAAAAGGGTGGTGGTGGTGGGGGTTATATCTTTAAAAAGGAGTAAAAAGGTAAAGGTAGTCCCCTGTGCAAGCAACAGTCGTTTCCAACTCTGGGGTGACGTTGCTTTCACAACGTTTTCACGGCAGACTTTTTACGGGGTAGTTTGCCATTGCCTTCCCCAGTCATCGACACTTCCCCCCAGCAAGCTGGGTACTCATTTTACCGACCTTGTGAAGGATGGAAGGCTGAGTCAACCTAGAGTCAGCTACCTGAACCAGCTTCCGCTGGGATCGAACTCAGGTCGTGAGCAGAGGGCTCCGACTGCAGTACTGCAGCTTTACCACTCTGCGCCACGAGACTCTGTCCAATATTATCACTACGCAGGGAAACCGGACAGAGAATTCTGCTCTCCCAGCAGTAAAGGGCAAAAGACCCTCACCTGCAAGGAAGAAACAAGGAGGTAGAGAGAAGAGACTTTCCCAGCCAACCTCCCACCCGCCACCACCCCTCTTGCAAGGAACAGCGCCAGGGTGACACAGCACAAAGCGTGGGGCTGCACCGCCACCTGCTGCCCATCCCAAGAACAGCCAGTCAGGCAGCTTTTCGCCACTTCGTGGGGGAGCTCGCCTTCGCCCCAACCTGTCTCCCCCCTTTCCCCCCAAGTCATCCAGACATTTGCTTCCAGCACTGGGAGGGGGTGGAGAAAGATGAGTTAAGAGTCCAAATGCAGCCACTTCCTCAACCCCCTTCTCAGCTCTGCTGCGGGGTGGGGGGGGGGAAGGAGCCAAGGGAAGGGGAGCGCAAGGAAACGCCCATGTTGGAGAGAAGCACAGCATCTGGTTCTTCCAACCGGTCTGGCTGGGCACTCACTTTGTTCAGCATCTGGAACAGAAAAACACCAGAGGTCAGCCTTTCTAAGGGCGGGGCTGTTTCCCATCTTGTAGCCAGAATATCTCACCTTACTAGAATTTGTTTCAGATCAATACCCTTAAAAGAGAGACTTTCCCCCATCCTCTTATTTCCAAGCACAGAGCCCTTTTAAGCCCTCCTTTTCTTCCCCTAGCAACCTTCACGCGCCACGCTTTATTTCTAGGGCATATCCAACTACCACACTTGAAAACTAACATTTACCCCAAAAGAGCAATTCCAGTTTTAGGAGCTTTCTAGTTCTCCCCCCCCCCCCCCGCACCTGGGCACCGCCCACCCTGACAAACACCTGCCTCCTTTCCCCCAGCCACCCACAAGTCTCGAATTGCTCATGCAACAGACCTCAGGGTTGATCTCCATAGGCTGCCAAGCCATTGTTCCGAGCCGCTCCGAGGCAGGGTTTAGAGACACACAACTATCGCTGCAAAAAGACCGTGGAGGCGCTCTGAGCGGAGCCGCCACCCGCCCACTGCTATATAACGCCACCGGGCTGACTCACTCCTGGAGAGGGGGGGACGCGGGAGCTAAACCACTTCAGGAGAAAGCCATTCTCTGCAACTCACTCCCCTGACTTCTAGAAGTGGTATGTCCTTTTCCCTGCCCTTCCCGAAAAGGTACCCAGTGTGTGCACTTGGACAGACTGTCCATTGATTTTAAGGGGAGGGGGGCGTTGTTCGTCGGAACCCGGCGGAGGCTTAGTACAGTCCCAGGTCTGCTGATCCTTGTGCTGGAAGTTGCTCGTAAAGCGCACGGCGGGTCTGTCGAGAGCAACAGCGGAAGGGAAAGGGAGAGCGAGTTGCTGTGTGTCCCTGGGGTTGCGAGCAGGACTCAGCAAAATGTTGAGAAGACATTGCCGCCTAGTGAAGCCGAAGTGATTCTTTATCAGTCCAGGAAAAGTGTGCTCTGGGCTATCAGTGGCATTTGCAAACGAGAGAGGGGTGCGTTCACGCGCCACTAAAGGATGCATTTTGCAACTGTTTTTTTTTTTTTACTGTGTAAAAATAGCAAAACTCCAGTTGCAAAATGCATTATTTAATGTAGTGTGAACTCACCCATCGATGCGGTGTTTTTGTTTTTTTGGTGGCTTTCCCCCCCCTCAGAGAAGCATGTTTTTAATCTCAGAAGAGCAAGCTGCTTTTATAAAATAAGCTGGCCAAACTTTTGTTTCCCAGGCTGCCTGCTGTTGCTTGGGGAAGAAACAGATGGGGTTGTTAGCAGTGTTCCCTCTAAGCTGTAGAGTCTTGTGAGCAAAAATTCTACTTTGTGAGCTACTGGCCTTACAGGTGTGAGCCACTGCATAAATGATTGTGCTCTGGGATCATCCTTCCTGAGCTAAGACAAAAATGCGTGAGCTGGAGGCTCAGCTTAGGGGGAACACTGGTTGTTAGGTAGTAGCACAAAGCTTTTGTGGATTCAAGACCTGGGGTGGGAGATGCAGAAAACGCCACTGATGAACCTTTCCTTTGAGGAAGCACGCTGAAGAAAACTTGACCTTTTGGATTTCAGCTGGCCACGAAGATGCTAAAAGCACAGGAATGCTGCCAGGGAAACAAATCATTGGCCCTTCTAGAAATCGATTAGCCATCTCAGGAAGGAGGGAGGGGAGGGCTTGCAGACAAGATGGGCACCTACACCAGACCCATTCTTTTGGGGGCACCAGCAAACCAATGTGAGGTGCATCCAGGTATTCTCTGCACAGGATCATGGGGACGGGGGGGGGGGGTTTCTTAAAAGTCTGGTGTTGGCATTTGGCCAACCAGGTCCTGGTAAATGCATATGATTTTTTTTCACCCCGAATCAACGCAGAAGCTGCAGCCGTAACGTTTTCGTGTGAGAAAGCCCATGTATTAAAATGGGACCTATTCCTGAATCGACCAGCTTAGGGCTTTCTCCCCAAATCACTGTTGTGTTTCGTTTCATGTTGTTGCTAATGGGAAACACTATCAAAGCGGTGGATCCGGATGGCGCTGATGGCTCCAAAGCAGCAGGGATCCTCGGAATTTTTAGGACTCCCTGTCATGATCTGAGGCCTAGAGGGCAGGGAGAAACCTGCCCAGGAGTAGATACAGGAGTCTGCATCTACCAGGATCCCTTCTGGCCCTCTGATTGGGTGAAGAGGTTTTGGAGGGAAAACTAGCCCAAGAGGGGTGGGACCTGAGAGGAAAGTATAAATAGGCCTGGCTGGGAAGGAGGTTTGTGTTCTCTAGAAGAGATCCCTCTTACTTAAGGGGTGTGCTTTGACTAGAGCAGGGGTGGCCAACGGTAGCTCTCCAGATGTTTTTTTTGCCTACAACTCCCATCAGCCCCAGCCAGCATGGCCGATGGCTGGGGCTGATGGGAGTTGTAGGCAAAAAACATCTGGAGAGCTGCCGTTGGCTACCCCTGGACTAGAGGATCATGGGAATGTTTAACTAATCGTGTTAGGGCTTTTCCTTTTGTTTTGCACCACCTTTACGGTGTATATATTTCACCTTTGCACTAAAAGTTTTTATTTTCCCAGCTATTGTTTGAGCACTAAATAAACTGTTGTTACTGTTTAACTGCCTAGGTCCTCACGTGTTCCTGGCCTCATTTGGGACAGGAGTTCATAGGAACAGAGCTCTGGAACCTATATATTATAGTGTGCTCTTTTTCTCCTGCCCTCTCCCCAATACTTGCTTCTGGGCTCCGCTGTTCAAACTCCCGGTGAAAATTTTGCTAAGATTTGACAAAGTTTCTAATATTTTCCCCTCCAAAAAATTGGTAAATAATCAAACATATCAATCAGGCAGATGGAAATCATCATGCCACTGTGGCTACATAGGAGAAACTAAAAAGTATGATAGGAGTAAGGGTTTATTATTATCAATTATAATTCAAGACAAGAGCCCCGTGGCGCAGAGTGTTAAAACTGCAGTCCTAAGCTCTGCTCACGACCTGATTTCGATCCCCAGAGGAAGCTGGGTTCAGATAGCCGGCTCAAGGTTGACTCAGCCTTCCATTCTTCCGAGGTCGGTAAAATGAGTATCCAGCTTGCTGGGGGGGAAAGTGTAGATGATTGGGGAAGGAAATGGCATACTCCCCTATAAAAAGTCTGCCGTGAAAACGTTGTGAAAGCAACGTCACCCCAGAGTCGGAAACGACTGTTGCTTGCACAGGGGACCTTTCCTTTTCCATAATTAAAGAAGCATTTTAAGGTAGCTGCTGAGCTGATAAAATTTAGTACATCCGGGGATGTCAGGGGTGTGTGGCATAAGCAAATTAGTTATGCAAATAAGTTGCGCTAATGAGCTCTGGCAACTCTTTTTCTACAAAATGACCCCTGAAGGTTTTACTAAAAGAGAGGTGTTTGGTGCTCTGGGCCCTCGCATACACAGGGCCGACCCTAGCCCTTCTGGCACCCTAGGCAGCACAGCTCCGTCCCCGCCCTGAACCACCGGGCCTGCTACCTACTCATGAGTAATCGCACGTCTGCTACCTACTCAGGAGTAACATGGATGTGTTGTGTTATTATTTCTACCAAAGTATGCTGAAGTTCAGTGCCAGATCAACGGAACTCGCCTCTGTCAACAGAGTTCGCCATGAAGAATCGCATCCAACGCTTTGTTGCTGCCCCTGTGGGGTGGAAGCATGAATCTGAGGCATGGATTAACTGTCATGGATCCTCATAGTGCTTTGAGGTAGAAACTACCAAATTAATTATCAGACAACAGTTATTGATTGCAGGTTGCACGGGGAGGAACGTTTTCAGTGTGATAATTTTCTAAATCGTGATCCTAGCTTTGCAGCTCAGTTTGATAAAGCAGGTGCACGTATTCATGTGCCTTTCCATTCATTTTTAGAATAGGGGGCGGAATAGAGGGATATGTAAAGCAGCAGAGCTGAATTCTTAAGCTCTTGTCCCATATTACTTTACTGCTGTACTTTAAGTATTCCTTTCCAAGGTACTATAGATACAACACAACAGAGACTGAGAACTGAAATCCATTGGTTCACTCTGTATGACTATAAGAATATAAGATTTTTCTAAATGGCTGTTGGAAAGTTGCAGAGCAAAGGGGACAGGTGGTTGACAAAGCAATCTATACAGAAGTCCCTGGGTGGCAGACCTTAACAAAAATTCCTGAGGAATTACGCATACATAAAACATTATGCACAATTGTCACTAGAAATTTTCACTCTCCTATGTAAACCTACCTGCAGGGGTGGAATTCTAGCAGGAATTCCTTTGCATATTAGGCCACACATCCCTGATATAGCCAATCCTCCAAGAGCTTACAAGGCTCTTTTTGTAAGCTCTTGGAGGATTGGCTACATCAATAGGGTGTAGCCTAATATGCAAAGGAGCTCCTGATAGAATTCCACCCCTGCCTACCTGTACACTCTAGCGTACTTTAGGGACCTTGCTTTGGGTGCTTCTGCTAGCTGAGGGCAGATGGCTGGTAACCCAACAAAGGACTTTCTTAGTTGTGATACCAAAATTTTGGAACTTAGAGACTCTTGTATTAGTGTCAGAAAGGTAGCTTTCCTTTCACAATTCATTGGTATTTGAGTGATGTGTGCTTTTAGACAACTGAAGTACCCAACTCTTACCCTTATGTTTGTTTTCATAACTCTTTGTGGTCATTGGAGAAAGTGAAGAAGAAGACTGCAGATTTATACCCCACCCTTCTCTCTGAATCAGAGACTCAGAGCAGTTTACAATCTCCTATATCTTCTCCCCCCACAACAGACACCCTGTGAGGTGGGTGGGACTGAGAGGGCTCTCACAGCAGCTGCCCTTTCAATGACAACCTCTGCCAGAGCTATGGCTGACCCAAGGCCATTCCAGCAAGTGGAGGAGTGGGGAATCAAATCCGGTTCTCCCAGATAAGAGTCCGCACACTTAACCACTACACCAAACTGGCTCTCTGAAGCATTTTGATGCTAGCTGTTGGTGTTGGCAATGTCCCCCACCCCGGTTCCATTAACTTTTCTGTAGGACAGATAATGAGTAAGATTGCTTAGAATCAGTCTCTCTGTATCTAACTGGGCAGCAAAAATAAGGTACGGAAGCCCTGTTTTAATGGGAACAAATAGTAACTGCCTGCATCTTGTTACCACAATCATTTTGAAGACTGAGCATGTGCATGCATGCACCAAAAAACAGCACCAGAGAAATCTTATAAAAGCCTTCTGATTTGTCCTGACATCTCTGCACTGTGTACTTTAGTGGGAACACCATGCTTAATACATTTGATTATTTCCCCTCCCAAAATGATGAAACCTGGGAACCTGTGCTGCTTCATCGTTGATCTTAATGTTGTATAATCCCTCAGTGGTCATTACTTTTGTCTTCTTGATGTTCAACTGTAATTCTGCTTTGGCGCTTTCTGCTCAATCAGGGGTAGTTTCAAGTCTTCACTATTTTCTGCCAGTAATGTGGTGTCATCTGCATATCTCAAATTGTTCATGTTCCAGTTTTCACTCCACCTCCATCTAAATCTAATCCAGTTTTCCTTATGATCTGCATATAGATTGATGAGATAGGGAGACGAAATACATCCCTGTTTGTCACCTTTGCCAATTGGACACCAAACAGTAGCTTCTTGTTCAGAGTTTCTAACATGTTATCCAGGGCTTTTCATGTAGAAAAAGCCCAGCAGGAATTCATTTGCATATTAGGCCACCCCCCCATGTCACCATTGTTTCACACAGGGCTTTTTTGTAGAAAAAGTCCAGCAGGAATTCATTTGCATATTAAGCCACACACCCTGACACCAAGTCAACTGGAACTGCGTTCCTGTGCATTCCTGCTCAAAAAACGTCCTGATGTTATCATAAATTAACAGACATTCTGTTGTTCAAGGTATAAATCAAATCTATTTTTCTCAGCTCTCAGTTTCCCATTAGGGAATTTCTGATTCAAAAAGTTATGCAATTGTAAATATTGAAACCAAGGGATGGAACAGCTGCTGCTCTTGCTGTTTCATAGGAACAATAAATAAATAAATAATAAATAAATAAATAAATTTTATTTTTATATCCCGCCCTCCCCCACCAAAAGGCGGGCTCAGGGCGGCTCACAGACATGACTACGTCATGATTCAATTAAAAGCAGATAGACATTATGAATACAATACAATTACATATATAGATTAAAATACATAAAAATAGGTGCTATAATTTCTGGTGTCACAATTACATATTATCAGCTTCAGTTACAACATAAGATGGCTAGAGTTAGAATGATTTTATCAAGTTAGTCTGGTCCTAATTCAAATGCGAGTTGGAAAAGAGAGGTTTTGCAAGCCCTGCGGAACTGGTTCAGGTCCCGCAGGGCTCGCACCCCCTCTGGGAGTTGATTCCACCAGCGCGGGGCCACTAATGAGAAGGCTTGCTCCCGAGTTATCTTCATTCTAGCCTCTCTTGGCCCAGGGATTTGTAGGAGGTTTTGGGAGCTAGATCTTAACGCTCTCCTGGGGATATATGGGGAGAGGCGGTCCCTGAGGTAGGCAGGTCCTCGGCCATATAGGGCTTTAAAGGTAATAACCAGCACCTTATACCGAACGCGGTAGACGACCGGTAGCCAATGCAGATCCCGCAGCACCGGCCGCACATGTTCCCACCTAGGTAGTCCCATCAACAGCCTGGCCGCTGCGTTCTGCACTACCTGAAGTCTTCGCGTTCGGCACAAGGGCAGCCCCATGTAGAGGGCATTGCAGTAGTCTAGTCTTGAGGTGACCGTTGCGTGGATCACAGTTGCTAGGTCGTCGCGTTCCAGGAAGGGAGCCAACTGCCTCGCCCTCTTGAGATAGAAGAAGGCGGATCTTGCGGTGGTAGCTATCTGGGCCTCCATTGATAACGAGGATTCCAGTAGCACCCCCAGGCTCTTGACCCTGCGCACTGGTGTCAGTGGCGCACCGTCAAAAGCTGGCAGAGTAATCTCCCCCCCCGGTCCGTCCCGACCCACGCAAAGGACCTCAGTCTTCGTTGGATTCAACTTCAGCCCGCTCAGCCTGAGCCAGTCAGCCACGGCCTGTAACGCCCGGTCCAAATTTGTAGGGACATCACCAGTCCGGCCTTCCATCAATAGATAGAGCTGGGTATCATCAGCGTACTGATGACAACCAAGCCCATACCTCCGGGCAAGCTGGGCAAGGGGGCGCATAAAGATGTTAAACAATGTCGGGGAGAGAACTGCCCCCTGAGGCACCCCACAATGAAGCGGGTGTCTCTGAGACAGCTTCCCCCCAATTGCCACCCTTTGTCCCCGATTTTCAAGGAAGGAGGAGAGCCATTGTAAGGCTAGCCCCCGAATTCCTGCGTCGGCGAGGCGGCGGGTCAGCAGCCGGTGGTCGACCATGTCGAACGCCGCCGACAGGTCGAGCAGCAGCAATACCGCCGAGCCGCCCCGATCCAGTTGCCGCCGGAGGTCATCTATGAGGGCGACCAAGACTGTTTCCGTCCCATGGCCCGGGCGAAAGCCGGACTGGCATGGGTCCAAGGTGGAAGCGTCTTCCAGAAAATCCTGTAACTGCAACGCCACAGCCCTCTCTATAATTTTGCCCAAAAAGGGCAAATTTGAGACCGGCCGATAATGTGCCAATACGGCCGGGTCTGATGTAGCTTTTTTCAAGAGAGGGCGGACCACTGCCTCTTTCAGAGATGTTGGGAAAACACCCTCCGAAAGAGATCGATTTATAATGTCCCGTATAGGACATTTCAATTCCTCCTGGCAGGCCTTAATTAACCAGGAGGGACATGGGTCCAGATCACAAGTTGTGGATCGTGCAGTGCCAAGAATTCTGTCAACTTCCTCCAAGCTGAGCGGGTCGAAGCAGTCCAAGGTTACATCCGAAGACACGCATTGGGCCTCAAGTTCACTTACTGCGTCTAAATTGGCGGGGCAGTCGTGGCGGAGCGATTGGACCTTATCTGCAAAAAACTTCGCAAAAGCCTCGCAGCCTATCTCCAATTCCTTAGCTTTTGGGTTGCCCTGTGGCAGTGAAGTATTATTTGCTATTAATTTGTAAAAATGATCTAACTTAACAGCCTTTCAATTACAGCAGCCTTTCAATTACAAACACCCACATTTAATGCTTAATTCAAGGACAGCAGATGCCAGTGGCGAAGAAGAAGAAGAAGAGGCAAATTTACCTTGCCACTTGGTCCCATGTCATCATCATCTTATATTCTAATAGCAAAGTCAGGAAATCATTGGATACTTAAATCTGGTTGACAGGAGCTGTGGACAGGCAGATCTTAATACAAATCTGAAACCTTTCTGCAAACCTGGGTTTGCAGGAAAATGTGAAATCTAAAACAAACCAAAAACAGTGGACATCTTAAAAAGTCCAAAAATGATAAAAGGAGCTCCTGTAGCTTTAAGCAACAGATTCCCCCAGTGGCTGTTGCTAGGCAACAGCTTGATTTTTGGGAGTGTAAAAGCGGAGGGGGCAGGGCCCTTTCTAAGCATATTTTGCCCTTAGAAGAACTCACTGTGCCCAGTCCTGACTAGGGCTGCTAGTTCCAGATTGGTGAGAAATTCCTGGAGATTTTGTGGTGGAGTCTAAGGAAGCCAGAGTTTGAGGAGTGGAGAGACTTCAGCTGAATACAATGCCATAGAGTCCACCCTTCAAGGCAGTCATTTTCTCCAGGGACACAGATGGTCTGGAGTTCATTTGCAATTCTGGGATATTTCCAAGTCCCACCTGGAGGCTGGCAACTCTTGGCCTGAAAGCAACCTCAGGGTGACTTGATATCATGCGATTTGCATGACTCGACTAAGCCTGGCTGCGTGCTGCTATTCAACAGGAAATACAAAGAAACACTGGCTAACGTGTTTAGTAAAACTTTTTAAAGATTCATATAAATCTTTTGTACATTGTAAAGTACAACTTCACAATATTACAAATAAAAGTCCATCCAATGAGCAGCCGGATATAGGCTCATTTAATTATAAGTCTTCCTCAGGAGTGTTCTTCTTTTCTTCAAAGTTATCAGCCTCTTGTTACAATTCAGTGTTGATGCCGGGAGCAAGCTAGACCTGAACCTCTTCTCTAACCAGATGCAAAAGCCTTCTGAATTTGGCTGGCAAAACGCTCTCTATATTATGTTTATATTAGGAGCAAGCCATTCCTAAACCTCTTCTCTAACCCGTTGCAAATCTGGTGATCATTGGATAGACTTTTATCTGTAATATTGTGAAGTTGTACTTCTTTATACGGGGTACTAAAGATTTATATGGCTCTTTAAAAAGTATTACTAAATGTGTTAGCCAGCATTTCACAGTGTTTGTGTTTTTTGTTAAATAAACTGGGATCACAGGCTGTTGTTTTTCCTGCTACTGTTCAACAGCAGCCACCCAATGAAAGCCAGTGTGATGCAGCAGTTAGTGTTTTAGAGTCTGTGAGACCCAAGTTTGAATCCTCATCTTGCTGTGGATGCTCATTGGGTGATTTTGGACCGGTCACATCCAGTGGTGTAGGGCGGGGGGGGGGGGGGCGGGTCGGGCGGGGGGGGGGGCGGGTCGCCCCAGGTCTGGGGGGCCCCTGCATTGCCAAGGGGGGTCCCGAACAATGGGCTGGAAGCGAATGCAAGCCCTTGGCAAGTTGTAGGGGGAGCGGCGGCTGTCTGGAGCTGGGGAAGGCGCATGGCTGGCTCCCTGCAGCCCGAGAGGGACCCCGGCAGGCGCCACCGGCGACTTCCTCCCGCTGCAGCGCTTGGTGATCCGGTAGGTCCCCGGGACGGATGGGCTCTCTCGGGCGCGCCTCTGGGGGAATGAAGCCGGGAAGGCGGCAGCCAAGGGAGGCTGGGATCCTGCGCACGCTGCCCTGGTACGGCGGAGGGCTTGCTTGCGAAGAAGGCGGGCTTCAGGTCGGGCTGCCTTTTCGGGCGTCCCCTTTGCAGAGCGGCGCTTCGGAGCGGTTTTCTTTGCAAAGCGTTTTTTTTTTCCCTTGTTCTTTGCGAGTTCGTTTTTTAAAACTGTTATGTAAGGCTTTGTAGATCGCACATGTAAGGAACGGACGGGTTGTCATGCTTGGAACGTGTGAAGCGCTCGTGCTCTCCCCCCCCCCCCCCACATAGGGGGGCCCACATAAATCTTGGGCCCCAGGCCCCCAAAGCCCTAGCTACGCCCCTGGTCACATCCTTTCAGCCTAACCTGCTTCACAGGGTTGTTGTATGGATGGAAAGGAAGTGACGAGAATAAGCTGCCTGGATCCAAACTGTGGAGAAAGATGGGGTATAAATAGGATTGCCAGGTCTTACCTGGCCACTGGCAGGGGACTCCAGTCCTCATCCTGGAGTTCTTTTGAATGCACACAAAGCACATATGCCACAATGACTTCATCACATTGGGTACATCATGCAGAGGATGGGATGCTCTATCATTTGGGAGATAGCTCTGTAGTCATCACAGAATTTTTACCCAAATGCTAGAGCGTGAAGTGCCTGGAGTGATGGTGTCATCTCTGGGTGACGTCATCATGTTGGACATGCTCTTCAGGGTGAGGCTCCCCTGTTGACCAGCTCCGTGGCAGGTTGGAAGACCTGAAAACAGGTGAACCCCTGCCTCCATCTTGGGAACGGGAACCCTAGGTATAAATGAAGTAAATTAAAAATATAGCTGAATATAAGAGGCAGATAAAAGATAGGCTGATGAATGGCTGAGAAGGAGAGGATTTGGAGATAGCCAAGAGGAAGAAAAGAGAATATAGTATGGGGAGGGTGGGGGAGTGAGGTTCATCCATGCAACTCCTTGAAGATTCATATAAATCTTTTGTACATTGTAAAGTACAACTTCACAATATTACAAATAAAAGTCCATCCAATGAGCAGCCGGATATAGGCTCATTTAATTATAAGTCTTCCTCAGGAGTGTTCTTCTTTTCTTCAAAGTTATCAGCCTCTTGTTACAATTCAGTGTTGATGCTGGGAGCAAGCTAGACCTGAACCTCTTCTCTAACCAGATGCAAAAGCCTTCTGAATTTGGCTGGCAAAACGCTCTCTATATTATGTTTATATTAGGAGCAAGCTATTCCTAAACCTCTTCTCTAATCCGTTGCAAATCTGGTGTTCATTGGATAGACTTTTATCTGTAATATTGTGAAGCTGTACTTCTTTATACGGGGTACTAAAGATTTATATGAGTGTGCCTGGCCCAATAGCTGGCACCACAAAACTGGGGCACTGTTTTCCTCAGAAGGGCTGGTTTAGAAGAATAAATCATTAAAATGACCCTCTAAATAGCTGTACTCCTTGAAACAGTGTACTGCTCCAAGGCCCCCTCCCCATCTTATCCTCCAGGTTATGGCCACCCAACATTCTCCACATGGATATTTCAAGATCATTCTTACAGCTGAATGATCCTGTGGGAAAATCCCAGTGTATTCAGTATGAGAATGTGAGCCAGGCAGCAGGCTTAATTTCAGGGAATACTTATTTCAAAAGATAATTCCAGAGGGGTAGCAGTAAAGCCCCGACCTGATGGAATCAGCTCCCTATGGAGATTCGGGCCCTACCTGGCTTGTTAGCCTTTTGTAGAGCCTGTAAAACGGAGCTGTTCCGCCAGGTTTTTGGGTGAGGCGATGGGCATCTACCGATCTACTAGATTGGTTGGCCTCCCCTACTGTACTGTTTGGCTGTACGGCTGTGCTACTCTTTTGTGTTATTAGTTCCATCGTGCTATGTTATCCTGTTATGTCATCATGCTGGACTACCCTGTTGCACTTTACTCAAGGTTGTAACTGGGGTTTTTTTATTATGACTGTAATTTTATTGTGATTTTATTGCTATTTATGTTGTACACCACTCTGAGCCCTCAAATGGGGGAACGGGCAGAATATAAACAAACTAATAATAATAATAACAATAACAACAATAAAACAGGAGTCCATTGACCTTTTAAAAGACTAATAACTATTCCAGCATGAATATTTGTGAGTCAGTCAGGAATACATTGTGCTGGCATATACACTTCGTTAGTCTGAAAACTGCCACTGGATTCCTGTTTTACTTGTTTATGAGATTTTTATCCTACCCTCCCCAGCAGGCAGGCTCAGGGTGGGTTACAATGCACCAGTAAAACATATAAAACAATTCCATATGGTTGCTGTTAAACCCAACTAACTTTTAGTTTAAAAGGTGTTCATCAGAAGTAGCTATAAGCTCCATGCTCAGCAGAAACTGTTTGGAAAGGCCATAATAGCCTTTAAGTTTAGTTTCCTTAATCTAGGAGGGTGTGATGGAATCTCTCACTATAAGACCTGCTAAACTGGTGGGGTTGGTCATTAGTTTAAACCAGTAGAGGATAGTAGCGACCCACAGTCGTGCTTTGACAGTAACCATGCCAGTTTCTAATTAGGTAGATTTGGGACACAGGAAGGGACCTGCAATACATGTCTTAAAATTTTTGATTGCACTTTTTCTAGTAAGTGTAAGTGAGACTGATACGGTGTTATACTTGAGGGTGCCCCATAAAATATTTGGGCAAGAGCCTTAGCCTTGAAGAACCTGACTGCAGCTGCCGCATTCTGTCCCCCTGTTGTCCAATAAAATTTCTTGATAGCACCCGCACTTTTGGTTGCACTTGTTATAACATGATCCAGTTGTGCTTTTTTGGACCCTGAAGCCTGGTACGTTACCCCTAGGTATTTGAAGCAGCCAACCTGTTCCACCAGTATTGATCCTCCACTGATATCTGCAAAGGCTAAAAATGTACAAAAGAGATTGGCTTCACTTTAACCAAGAAGGAACCAGACTGTTGGTGATATCAAAAGCAGCTTTTAAACTAATTCCAGGGGGAAAGCTGTCAGGAGCTGGGGAGCTCCATTTCAGGACAAGATAGTCCAAAGGTAGGATCGTATGAACACTCAGGTAATATTCATAGGAGTGTAAACTTGAGAGTGAGGGCATGACAGTGACTAAAGGCCATGTGTGGCAACAAAGGGACTGAGGGAGGCAAGGGTTACTGGAGAGGGAAACACATTATAGGTGTCTAAATGCCAGTGATAAAAGCAGAGATTAGAGTAGTCAGCAAGCAAATAGTCCTTTAAAAAGTTTCGATGAACTTCACTTAAGGCTGGCAGAGAATACGCTTAGAGCCACTAAAAAAACTGCAACTCCTTAAGAATCTCCTTGACGATAAGAACCCTGAGGTTACATACAAATTAGCAAAATTTGGCTGGCTTGCCACAAGAATAAGGAAAACACTAATAATTCAGTCAGGAAATGGCTAAACACCTTTGCCACTCTGTTTGCTGTAACTGCCACGTTCCCTTATATTCGTAGTTTTGCAACAGTATTATGCCTTTTTATGTATGATTTTATGGTCATTCAGTTTAAATTTTGTATGATTTTACTGTTTTAAATGCTGGCTTAGGCTGTGAATAAACAAACATAAAGCCACTAAAATATGACTGAGGTACAGTCTAGCACAGGAAGAAGTTCCTGGCACTGAAAATACAAGGTGCAGTTGCCATTTTAAAAAATCCTTGCAAACCAAGCAATGACATTTGAAATTGAAGCTCAGATTATTCAGTGGCCACAAGGTGGCAGGACAGGCTAATAAATGGCCAAAAACTGATTAAAAAAAAACCCCTTGATGTCAACTCTGTAATAGTCTGATAACTTCATCCTGATCAATTTGTCGCATAAAAACAACCCTTTGTTAATGCTCACCTTCCTGTTCCTAGGCAAACTTCTTGCTTGTCTTGTGGTTGTGCAGGAAATGCCTGGTCACAGAGGGAACAGAACTGTGTTCCACCATTTATTACATGTACTATCTTGTTTTTATGGCATTTTTTTCTTTTGTAGTTCATTTCTTACATTGTTTATGACATTATCTTGTCTGGTAGTGTTCTTTTTTTTTTGCATTGTTTTTAATTTTAGAAACTGTGACGTATGTTCTGTTTGAACGTCCGTGGTATAAGGAGGCTAGAGAGATGTTCCACCAGGCATCTGGTTAAGGACAGTGATGGAACAGTATAACACCCCCCCCCCCATCTTCTGCAACCCCTCCCCTCTACGTGGCCTCTGGAAAATAAAATCTTTCTTCCACCATCTTGGGAGATGCAAAGGTTTTTTTGCTGATACGTTATGGGCAGACCTCAGATTCAGTGGGAGCTCACAGGAGCACAGCTCCTGAACCTTTCTGAGAGTTCCACCTCTTCCTTCTGACAGTTCTGCCTCCTTGTCCATTGAATAGTATGTGCAGCTGCATAAAATCCCTGGATGAGCTCCACCACCTATTTTTCTACAAAGTGACCCCTGGTTATAGGTATTTTTGATGATGTTTTTTAACTCACATTATTTATTGCCTTGTTCTGTTGTAAGCTGCCCTGATCCCTGCCTGCAGGGAAAAGTGGCCTAATAAATAAATCCAATTTAACAACAGCAACAATTTTTTAAAAAATAATAATTACTCAAACAAAACAAGATAAATCCAAGCTCATATTAAGCCTGTGGGGCATATAGAGAGAGATCTTGGGGTCGTGGTAGATAACTCACTGAAAATGTCAAGACAGTGTACGATTGCAATAAAAAAGGCCAATGCCATGCTGGGAATTATTAGGAAGGGAATTGAAAGCAAATCAGCCAGTATCATAATGCCCCTGTATAAATCGGTGGTGCAGTCTCATTTGGAATACTGTGTACAATTCTGGTCACCGCACCTCAAAAAGGATATTATAGCATTGGAAAAAGTCCAGAAAAGGGCAACTAGCCTGATTAAAGGGTTGGAGCACTTTCCCTATGAAGAAAGGTTAAAACGCTTGGGGCTCTTTAGCTTGGAGAAACGTCGACTGCAGGGTGACATGATAGAGGTTTACAAGATTTTGCATGGGATGGAGAAAGTTGAGAAAGAAGTACTTTTCTCCCTTTCTCACAATACAAGTACAAGAACTCGTGGGCATTCAATGAAATTGCTGAGCAGTTGGGTTAAAATAGATAAAAGGAAGTACTTCTTCACCCAAAGGGTGATTAACATGTGGAATTCACTGCCACAGGAGGTGGTGGCGGCTACAAGCATAGCCAGCTTCAAGAGGGGGTTAGATAAAAATATGGAGCAGAGGTCCATCAGTGGCTATTAACCACAGTGTGTGTGTGCATGTGTGTGTGTGTATATATATAATTTTTCGGCCACTGTGTGACACAGAGTATTGGACTGGATGGACCATTGGCCTGATCCAACATGGCTTCTCTTATGTTATAGCTTTTTACTCTGAAAATGCCTCCTGACATTGTAATAACTTCCAAAAACTTGTATGATCAAAGGCAGGTAACAAGAAAACAGAAATCATCACAGGTATGATCCTTTCCCACAAAGTTTGTCAGATCTTAGAGTTCAGCAAAATTCTCATAGGGGGTTTGAAGCAAATATTAGGGGGGAGGGGTTAAGAAAGAAAGAGCACAATACAATTTAGAGGTTACGGAGCTCTGCTCCTGTGGGCTTCTGCCCAAAATGAGGCCTGAGTAACTGTAACTCTGGAAGGAGATAAAGTTATGAAGCCTATCTCTGGTGATGACCAAATGATGTATCATTGAACTTGAAAGAGAATACACCTCAAAGTCTTGTTTGGTGGTTTATTAAGCCTCCCGCTTCAGTGATTTTTGTACTCTTCATGCTCAGTACAAAATTTACATCATAGCAGTGACCCAAAGCCTTTAAAGGTGCTACCATGAGAACATCTTGTAACATCTTGAGTGAAAGTTTATGTCACAAAACCAAGCAGGTTCTCAAATTTTATTAGAGTCACTTTGATTTCAAGAAAGGATATGAAAGTTACCCTAGCAAGATTATCATTGTTTTGGCTAAAGAACACAGTGTTTGTAAATCTGTTGATATAACAAGCCTCCCCCCCCTAGGATGTAATTACCAAATTCCTTGACAGTTTGTGATGAATATTAAATTATGTATATCGCATATGGGTCTTCTGAGAAAAAGGCTTCATTTTAGCTCTGGCTTCCTGAGCTCTCAAGACAGTTGGTTCAGTGAGAAGAGGTCCTTATCTCTGGCCAGGAGATGTCACTGTAGGATAACAGCTCCTCTGCTTTTCATTTCCTTCTCTGAAAATGCAGAAACCAAAAGAAGGTTGCTTGGAACCATCTCCTCAAGCCTGGGGAACTTTGCCAGAAAGTGAAGAGTATCCATAGGATCAAGTGTCTTTAGTGCAAGCAGTGATTCTGCCTTAATTTCAGTGTAACTTCCAGAGAAGGGAGAATTGGAAAGGTGAGAAACTGAAAACACATTACTCCCTTTTCATAGAAAAAGAGGTCCTGGAGCTCATTAACACAACTCATTTGCATATGCCACACATCCCTAACATCACCAGAAAGTGTACTACATTATATCAGGTCATCAGTTTGGCATAGTGGTTAAGTGTGCGGACTCTTATCTGGGAGAACTGGGTTTGATTCTCCACTCCTCCACTTGCACCTGCTGGAATGGCCTTGGGTTAGCCATAGCTATCATAGGAGTTGTCCTTGAAAGGGCAGCTGCTGTAAAAGCTCTCTCAGCCCCACCCACTTCACAGGGTGTCTGTTGTTGGGGAAGAAGATATAGGAGATTGTAAGCCACTCTGAGTCTCTGATTCAGAGAGAGGGGGGGAGGTATAAATCTGCAGTCTTCTTCTCTTCATTCTGCCCCATGCTTGGTAGCCGTCATTAATTTTGGGAATTAAAAGGTGTGCCGTCCCTTTCAATGTGAGGGCCTGAACTCCCTTTGGAGTTCAATTATGCTTGTCACAGCCTTGATCTTGGCTGCACCCCTAATGTCTCCTGGCTCCACTCCCAAAGTCCCCAGATATTTCTTGAATTGGACTTGGCAACCCTATCATGACTGTCTATAGTAAAAGTATTCACAATACAATATATAGAAGCAGAATGGGAGCAATGGCAGCCTTATAAAATGTGGGAGAAATCTCCAGTGATGACAAGTCGCCTTTGAAAAGAATTCTCAAGGTTTGCTGTGCATTTATTAGGACCAGGCCTTGAATTCAGCAGGAGCTCACAGGAGCCCAGCTCCTGAACCTTTCTGAGGGTTCCCACTCTTTCTCCCCACCTATCTTGTCCATTGAATAGTAGGTGCAGCTGCATAACAATCCCTGGATTAGGATAGTGGGCAGCCACTAGCCCTCATTAACCCCTGGAGAAGCCTGAGCCACTCTTTCTCCACTTCATATGTGATTTTGGGTGGTGGGTGGCTTGCTGGCCTTTTGATGGGGGGGGGGAGGGGTCGGCCAAGGAGAGTCCCAGGTAAGCGAGCCCTGCTTGGGCTGGCTGGATCTCTAGCCAGCCCAAGCAGGCCTCACTCGCCCGGGGCTCTCCTTTCTTGCACTGGGTTGCTTTTGGCTGGTGGGGAGGTGGCATATTCTAATGAGTTATGCTAATGAGCTCCACCACCTATTTTTCTACAAAACAACCCCTGATTAGGACAGATAGAAGGGAAAATCTTGGTTAATTTTTATTTCCAAGTCGTTTATGTGTAAAATGTGGAATGTTATTTGCTGTACATTTTGTGATAATCCCTGTTTACATTTATTTCTAATGCAGAGTTGACCTGTGAACTGAAATCATCACTATTTCAGTGGCATCCCGATTACACATTTGCCTTTTATTTTAAAAGCTTCCATTCATCCCCTTGGGAATCATGAAGCTAACAGTATTGACTAAACAATGCAGGAGAGCAAACAATTCATTGAGTCAGTAACAAACAAAAGCAGCTGTTAAGATATTTCCTGAATATTAATGAAGCACAAATAATTTCACAACTTAATAATTTGGGTTGTCCTGTGAATACTCAACAACAGAATTCAGAGCAAAATAAATATTGCTCACCCTGAGGGCTCCGTCCCATAATACATATCCTATATACTAGGTATATACATTCTAAAAATTTGCCCAAGGAATTGTGCTCTGATGTATTTGTTTGTGTGTGTGTGTGTAGAAGGCAAACAATTCTTCTATTTCTCTGTCAGCCCTTGGTATACCAATGGATAAAAAGTAAAGTTGCAGATCAATGTGATTTGCATATAAGCATAGATTTAGGGCAGAAATGAAGTCTTGGTGGTTCAATCAGTACACAGGGCCAGCACACATATGTGCTAACCCAGGGTCATTTAACAGAAAAAGAGGAGCTGGAGCTCATTAGCACAACTCACTTGCATATGCTGCACACCCCTGATATCACTGGAAGGTGTACTAAATCATATCAGCTCAGCATCTACCTCAAAATGCTTCTTGAATTATAATTGTCATAATAAAACTGTACTCCCATCATAGTTTTAAAATTATTTTCTCTTGTGTGGCCACAGTGGCATGATGAAGATTTCCATCTGCCTGCTTCATATGTTTTAGTTATTTTCCCATTTTTTTGGGGGGCGGGGTGTTTGTCAGATCTTGGTGTTCAGCAAAATTCTCACAGGGGGTTTGAACAATGGAGCCCAGAAGCAAGTATTTTTTTGGGGGGTGGGGGTGTAAGAAAGAATGAGCACAATAAAATTTAGAGGTTCCGGAGCAGACGTCTTAGAGTCCAAATGTTTCAACTTTTGTTTTTGCCTTTTTAAATGGGTGGTTCCAAATTGTGTGCTGCTTGGGACCGAGAATGAGCTCAGGACCAAGAGAGGAGCAGCTGGAACCGAAGAATGCCGAGTTTACCTTTGAGGTCAGGCAGAGAAGGCAGGAGGCGGAGTCTTTGTTGGAGCCAAGATAGCCTTCTTTCAAAAGGCTCCTTGCAATGTAGAAGCCTTGTCAAGACAGACATGCAGGGGTGGAATTCTAGCAGGAACTCCTTTGCATATTAGTCCACACATCCCTGATGTAGCCAGTCCTCCAAGAGTTTACAAAAAAGAGCCCTGTAAGCTCTTGTAGGATTGGCTACATCACGGAAGTATGGCCTAATATGCAAAGGAGCTTCTGCTAGAATTCCGGCCCTGCAGACATGAATTGTTTGTTTACACACCAGGTCCATAGTCCCCTGGTGCTCCTTCCCCAGAAAGAGGAGATACAACAAATGGTCATCAGATTGGGGCATCTTTGCCCCAGGAGTTCCATTTTATGATTTAAAATAAATAAATAAAGCCTTTTGTGCAGTAAGTCAATTTTGACAAAAAAAAATCTGTAAAACCAGAACTCATTAAGAAGCTTTCATGCAGCCTTCCAGCTGGGAGTGGGAATGGGTAGGGCTTTTTTTGTAGCAGGAACTCTTTTGCATATTAGGCCACACACCCCTGATGTAGCCAATCTTACAAAAGCTTACAGGGTTTTTAGTACAGGGCCTACTGTAAGCTACAGGAGGATTGGCTACATCAGGCATGTGGCCTAATATGCAAAGGAGTTCCTGCTAAAAATAAAAATAAATAAAGCCCTGGGAATGATGGAAGTGGTGGAAAGGAGGTTCCATGAGCTGGAAAGAAGTATGGCATCAGAGCCGTCAATGTCTAAAACAAAATTCTATATTTTCTCTATATAAAGACTAGAAATGAGTCCTTGAGACCCCAAGTGATAGTATTCTGTAGTGACGTGCATATCTTGGTGTCAGTGATATCAAGGAGAGGTTATTTTCTTTCTTTTTTCATTCTGTCTTACTTTCTTATGCCCTTCACCTCCAATGTAGTGGGAACACATTATGTTGCTCACTAACCACAAACACGTACGTCAAAGCAAAGGCCAATGAATTAGTTTCCTAGAAACACACCTTCCACAGTGACCTGAGATCTCAGTATATTACAGGATGATTGTTGATTGTGTTTACCGTATTTTACATTCAGTACACAAAGTTCTCAACTAGAGTGCTTGACAATATTTTCAGTTGCTGTTGTAGTCTTGGTGACTCTGAGCTTAGGGCATATGATCACGATATACAATCAATGTTAATTGCAGTGTTGTATGCCAAACAAAATTAAATCCCCCGAGTTCTGAGTCATAATTATTTAATTTGACAGTTTATTAAAGTTTTTGCATAATTGATGCACCATTTTGCATAATGAAAAAGCACCAATTGGCAAATTCAATCACTTTTTGTTTTAGATTATTATCTGACATTAGGAGTAAGGCCCATTGTGAGGAGAAAGACAAGTGGCTCAAGAGAGAGGCTGCATGGGAGTGCCCTGGCCTGAGTTGGGTGGCTGGGGCAGCGAGCATAGAAGCTTTTACTGGCACAAGACAAAAAAAAAGCTCTCCAGAGCTTCTGCCAGAGGAATCCTTCCCCATACAAATTGCAGTCCTGTGCAAAACATGGAGTTGCACAGACTTTAATGCGCGCGCACACACACACACACACCCAAACGTTGCCAGTGATCACAGACTGCAATGCCAGTGTCAGTGAGTTTTACTGTACAAACATGTCCCCCCATATTATGAAACTGTGTGACCCTTTCCCATTTTTCATAGTGGCCAATAACACAGCAGAGAATCCCTTAGTGCTTGGCGATATGGAAAAGAGGGCTTTGCAGCTGCTGTTCAGTTTCACCAAAAGTCTTGTCAGTTTCAACATCAGGTTTCTCCCCCCCCCCGCCCCGCCCTCCTTTGCTTGCATTCCTTTCATTCAACAAACTAAAATGCATGTGCAAAGACTGAACCACTTGGGTTTATTGGGAAGGTGCTTGCTGGACACTACTGAAGAGCTGCTGTGGGGCAGTTGCATAAATTTAAAAAAAAAGGGCTGCCACTCCCCACACATCACAAATGACATTCCCAACTCAATTTAGAAAAGTGCATTTTTAAAAATTGTAACTGCAGAATGAATACACCAAAGGCAAAAGAATAGTGCATAAGGTGGACACGGAATTCAAAGTCAACCTTAAAGGCTGACTGCTCAGAAAATCTACTGTGAGCTGTGTGTGTATAACAGGCCCTAGTGGGTTTTTTTTTTAAAAGTTGCAACGCCATAAAATCTCTTTTATTGTGGGAAGGGGAAAATACAGGAAGAACATTAAGAATTTTGATCCAATAATGATTTCAATACTTTGTCATCCTAAAAATTAGTCCCCCTCCCATTCGAGAAACAAGCTTCTGAAACCAGTATCATTTGTAATTCAGTGGCAATCTCTTACATGCTTTGTCAGAGAAAGTCCAAGGGTTTTATCTTGAGTCTAAAAGGATCTCTGGCAGCACAGATGGGAAATTCCTGTGATGTGACGGAGGGGAGAAAAAGTGGTACCGACTGCCCACCGGCTTGTACCTCTCTTCAATTTGGGCTATCAGGAAAAAATTACAGCCTAATTACTCCTCACCACATGACTTAGTACAGTGATATTCAGTTTCTTGGGAGCCACATGTGGCTCTTCTGTGCACTGTTCCCCTTGCAGCCTCCCCACATTCCAGGAAAATGGGCAATTTGTATACAAATTGGCATCATTCCGTCATCACCATGGGCTCAAGATAAAACCGTTGTACTTTAAAAACAAAACACAGCTTGTCCATGATGATTATATTAAGGTTCTGGAGAGAAAGAAGTCAGCATATGAAGTCTAATGAGGTCGGGGGCATACTACCACTTAATGCTGACCTATAAAACAAAACTCTTTGCAAGCAATACTCTTTGCAAGTTGTGGAGTCTTGTGAGCCAAAACTCTTTGCAAACAATATTCTTTGCAAGTTGTGGAGTCTTGTGAGCAAAAATTCTGCTTTTTGAGCTACTGGCATTAAAGTTGTGAAGGAAAGGAAAGGTCCCCTGTGCAAGCACCAGTCGTTTCCGACTCTCATGGCAGACTTTTTTACGGGGTGGTTTGCCATTGCCTTCCCTAGTCATTCTACACTCCCCCCCCCCCAACAAGCTGGGTGCTCATTTTACTGACCTCGGAAGGATGGAAGGCTAAGCCAACCTCAAGCCAGCTACCTGATAACCCAGCTTCCGCCAGGGATCGACCTCAGGTCGTGAGCAGAGCTTAGGACTGCAGTGCTGCACTTTTAACACTGCATAAATTCGTTTTCTCTCGGGCCATCCTTCTTGAGCAAAGACAAAAATGTGTGAGGTGGAGGCTAAAAAACTGTAAGCTAAAAAACACTAAGCTCAGAGGGAACACTGGTTGCAAGTAGAAAACATAGCACAGAACAAAGTTCTAACCATCCCTTCTGCAGGGCTAGAGTGAAACTTGAAAGGGAATTTCAAGATAGAGAAGCATTTGTGTTTTTGCTTTTCTTCTCTTTCATCTGATTAAAGCTCTTTTGATCAAATATCTCGAGCAGTCGTGTACTCTCCTCAGATAAGTATAATCTTTGATGCCCAAACAATTAAAAATTCAACGACAGTGAGGGTAATATTAGGCAATCTGTCAAATTAAAGGAGTAAAGTTTTTATAGCAAGGTTAAAAAAAAGTCTAAAAATCATACATAAGGGTCATTCCAATAAAATATGCACCAATGTACCTGGTCTTCCCTAAAGAACAGTTGTACAAATGCTCTGAAAGAAGGGGCCCTCATTAATTTACCACTCATAACCGGTGGGCTGCACATAACTGTCAGTTTTTTAAAAGCTGTTAGCCAACTAAGAAACTATAGCAAACTGTGTCAGCAAAAAGGCCTAATTTAGAAATCCTCGGTTAAAGGTAAAGGTAGTCCCCTGTGCAAGTACCATTCGTTTCCGACTCAAGTGACATCGCATCACATTTTCACGACAGACTTTTTACAGGGTGGTTTGCCATTGTCTTCCCCAGTCATCTACACTTTCCCCCCAGCAAGCTGGGCACTGATTTTACCAACCTCGCAAGGATGGAAGGCTGTGTCAACCTTAAGCCCACTATCTGAACTCAGCTTTCTCTGAGATCAAACTCAGATAGTGAGCAGAGAGCTTGGGAGTTGGGACTGCAGTACTGCAGCTTTACCACTCTCCGCCATGGAGCTACACAATCCTGTTACATATGCTTTTTCTGTGATGCTACAGTAATCTACTCCCTACCTTGTGAGGATTGTAGAAATATGACCTGTGCATCTGACTAGTTTTTTATTCAGTGATATCTTCCAGGGGGACTCATTAGTGTCATAAGAGGCCATTGGGGTGAATAAATTTTACCGAAAGGTTGGGAGGAATCTGCTTAAAACTGGTTAGTGGGGTAGGTCTTTGCCTGCCAAGAGTTTAATTTTCCTGAGTTTGTGGCTGCTCTTTGTTTCACAGGGGTTTTCTTCCTCTCTCTTTTTGGAATGTTTTGATTAGCCTCCCAGGATAATCACCCCACTGGGAAGCAGAGACACACTAAACAATAGGATGTTGTGCAGCTAAACACATTTGAATAATGCTACCAGATGAATTTGTTTCAGAAGGCAAATTAAAAGCCTTTTTCTTTTTTTGGACCTCCCTTGCCAGGGATGGTTTTTTCTTTTGGTGCGGGATCCAAAACTGGCATTCAGCACAAAACAGGGAGCGCTAATCTCATTGGTAGTGCCACAGCTGAAAGACTAGCAGACACATTCATTAGTCTGCTAAGGCACTGTTGCTAAGTTTGGAATTCTTGTCCCTCCCCTCCCACACACACACACACACACAGAGCTCAAGAAAATGTCATCCCCCGGGTGTGTTTGTGAGAAGATTTAAATAGGATTCTGCCACCGGGAAGATGGCTTGCCTCGTATTCTTGCATTCTGCGGGCTGAAATCAATGACAGCATGTAATTGGCTATTGCCCATTAGTCTCATTCACAAAGGGTCAGAGACGGTAACCTAACTGTCTTTAATGCTCTGGGTATCCCACTTTTTTTTCCCCTGTACTTTCTCTCAGGCCCACACAACTTGATGTGCATCAAGATGAGCATAGCCCACCAGTGACATGTCAGTCTACATTAATTCCATACTCCCCTTAAATCAGCGGGCCTCAAAGATAATTTTGTTTTTAATATCTGCATGTCACACACATAACAGGAAAAAGGTCCCACATTGGACAGGGTGGTAGAATCAAAAAAGCAAAATGTCATATAATTTCTCTTTACCAAAGTAAGCAGATTGAAATGGATAAAGAAGCAGTTAAAGGAGAAAAGGTAAAACCAAAAGGAAGGGGTGAGGTTAGAGGAGAAAGGGGCTGTACCAAAGGGGGAAAGGGGTGTGGTTATAGCCTCTCACCCAGGGGCTGTAAAAACCTGGTACTAGCTCTGGGTGCATGGGTAGAGTGCAACTCTGGACTTCCTAAAGAAATAGCAATGTCCTTTTCTTGTAAGAAATATTTTGACCACCTTTCTGGCTAGTATGTCTCTCCACCTGCTCCAACTCCTCTCCAGAGGAAAATATTTTCCAGATAATGTCTTCAAAGGTGGAAAGACATGGAGAATGAAATTTCTCTGCATTATTTGCAACTTACTAAAATTTTCCCTTTGAGATCTCTATTCCCCTCATGTTCATCTCTTCCTCTCTGTCCCCCAACATGTACTCTTTTCTCTTCTCTTCGGAGAGCCGGTTTGGTGTAGTGCTTAAGTGTGCGGACTCTTATCTGGGAGAACCGGGTTTGATTCCCCACTCCTCCACTTGCACCTGCAAGCATGGTCTTGGGTCAGCCATAGCTCTGGCAGAGGTTGTCTTTGAAAGGGCAGCTGCTGTGAGAGCCCTCTCCAGCCCCACCCACCTCACAGGGTGTCTGTTGTGGGGGAGGAAGGTAAAGGAGATAGTGAGCCGCTCTGAGCCTCTTCAGAGTGGAGGGCGGGATATAAATCCAATATCTTCTTCTATCTTCTTCTGCCCCATCAGGATTCTGCCTGGGTTTATTTCAGCAACATTAAAAATGTGAGCAGGACTTTAGTTTGCAGGCATAATGGGCAAATACACTGCTGCTGTTTGCCTTTTAAAAAGCAGCGTGTATACTTTGCCCTTTAAACCCTTTTCTAAAAGGGTCACAAAACTCTTACCTAGGAATGAAAAAAGCAAGCTATCTAGGAACAATGTTGTCAAAACATACTTTTGTAAACATACTTACAAAAGCTACTTCACGCAGCTCAGAAGATATTTTGAACCCCCTGAAATTTTCACTAAATTTTCACATTTCCCATTCCATCCTTTGTGTGATGAGATTCTATCCAAGCCCCTCTCAAAATCTCTCCCACAAGGAAGAACTCAACTTATGCTGAAAAAAACTGGTAGATCAGTGAGTGTAACATGCCAGCTTCTATTCTAAGACAAGGAGCTGTAACACTTGCATAGTTTTCTATGGGCGTTTTCGCACTGACCTTAATCAGCAGCGACGCCCCTCTTCACCGCGCAGGATCGGCGCGGATTTCGCACTAATTGCCGCGGAGCACCCGGAAGAGCCGGAAAGTCCCGCGGCTTTTGCGGCGCAAATGGAAACTGGTTTTTGGCGGTTTCCGTTTGCGCCGCAAAAGCCGCGGGACTTTCCAGCTCTTCCGGGTGCTCCGCGTTAATTAGTGCGAAATCCGCGCCGATCTTGCGCGGTGAAGAGGGGCATCGCTGCTGATTAAGGTCAGTGCGAAAACAGCCTATGACAGATGTGAGTATCTGACACAGTTCTACAGGATATACTGGGGATACCTCCTCTCTAAGCAGCGTCAGCATCTGCGCTCATCAGTGCTGTGGTGGGAAGGGTGGGAAGGGACTATCAGTCCCCAGTGGCCAGTGAAACAAGGCAATGGAAAACAATATAACATTCCTCTTATTTCAGGTCACAGTGTAACAAAATGGGTGTGAGACAAATTTGATCCTGTGATTCTGAACAACTGTTTGTGGTGTCCAAAGATGTAGCTATGTGAATCTGTTGAAGGAAAATAAAACATTGAACAAGTCAGTCTCCGAAGTGCCCTTAGACATTTGGTTTAAATTCATTTCAGTAGCAAAGTTTAAGCCTTACCTTCCAAATGTAGACAGATGTGTTTGATTTCCTGTTTCAGTTCAAAGGCAGTTGTATGTGTTGTCAGGAGGTCCTGTGGCGGAATTGATCTGACTTTCCATCTCCTCCCCCCTCTCTGCAGCCTCTACCTAGGGAAAGTATATTCTTTCTCTACAGTGTGGACCAAAACAGCTTACATCATTCTCCTCTCCCCCTTTTAATATGCACAACAACGCTGTGGGGTATGTTGGGCTGAAAGTCTGGAGTGGTCTGAAATCACAGTGTGGACCAAAGCAGGAGGGAAGTGAACTCAGCAGGGTATAATGACACAGGATCCACCCTGCAAAGCAGCCATTTGCTCCAGGGGAGCTGATCTCTGCCGTCTGAAGAGTGGTTATAATTCTGAGTGATCTGTAGCCCAAACTTGGAGAGTGGCAACAATGGTTCTCCAGGAAGAAGTGATTGGTTTGGAGGGCGGAATCTATGGCATTGTACCTGACTGACATCCCACCTTCTCAAAGTCCACCCACTCCATGCTCCACCCCTCAAATCTCCAGGAATTTCCCAACCTGGAGTTGGCAGCCCTATCTCCTTCCCAGCCAATCATGGAAGGAATGCACCCCCCAAATTCGGGGTTTCTAGTTCCAGGAGTTTGGGCTGGGTATTGATGAGTCAGTTAGGACACCTGTTCAACTGTCTGCAGTCTCCATTAACTGTTTTTCACCTCAGAACACAGAGCTCCACAGCTGACCAATCAGAGAGAGGTGTGTGGAAGCAGGCAGTAGCCTGCCAGCCACACAGCACAGCTTTACCCCTATGCAGAAACACATTTTACCCTTTTTCACCCCCTTAGGGGTGGGTGCTTACATCATGGAAGGAATGTACTCTCCCAAATTTTGGGTTTCTAGGTCCAGGGGTTTGGGTTGGGCACTGACGAGTCAGTCTGGGTGTAGCTTATTATAAGCCACCTAGGGTCTGGCTTGTTGGGAGAAAGACAAACATTTAAATTAAATAAAATGGGAGAAAGAGTGCTGCAGCCCAATGTCAAAAATGGTAGCTACAATCATGAACAGTCACAAAAACAGTAGGCCTTAACAGTCCTTGAAGAGAAGGTCAGAAAAAGATTTGACCTCGCTGCCATCTATATCCTCATTTGACTCTCTCTGTGCATCACCTATATGAATGTTCAGTCTGTAGGATGTTTTTAACGTATGAAATGGATGTACGTGTGCAAAATAGATGGCTTATAAAAACAATCTTGGTTTAGGGAGACAGGTCTGCATTGTATTTCAGGGCTCAAACCAGGCATCAGTTTCTCTTCTAATTGGTTAATGGGATATTCATAATGTATAGTCATTTTTCTTTTTAAGAAAAATGTGTTTTGGCAATTATACTTGCATATTTAGAGTTAATTTTGATTTGTTAATTTTAGATTTGTACCCATGTTAACTGGCAGTGATACCAACGTCGTGACTGTTTCCCTGCATGGATCGGAGCTGGGGACTTAAAATAAGTCAAGCTCCAGATTGAAAACAGTCGGAAACTATTAGAAGGCCTTGTCTTCTTTTCTTCCCAGGGAAATTCCAAGGGAAGAGAGGCAGACTTTCTGCACAGACAGATCTGCCGCTCACAAAATGTTCTTTCTGAAACCCCCCGAAGAGCGTTTTTCTCCACTCAGTTACTCTTACAGTCTGAACTCATTTCTTTGCCTAACACCTATATTGACACCCATCTATCTTCTTGTCAGCGTATTTCTTGTTTCTTCTGTTTGTGCTAGAATAAAAAAAAAATGTGTCACAACTTAGGTTTGGCTGAGAGCTATTCTGTTGATTTTTTTTTAAAGCAACCTAACTATTCTGGGTACAGTGAGAAAGAGCTTATTGAATTGTAACTATGGTGACCCACAGGAAGTTGAAAAATCTCTCTTCAGTGCTCTACTTCCACCAGGAAGAGTTCTTGTTAGAACAACGGCATGGAAAAGAGAGTCATCCCTTTCTTTTCACCCTGATGGCAATAACGTTTTTGGTGACTAGCATACAGAGAAGTCTAAAAAATTATGCCGATATCCGTTGGTCTTCACTTGAGATGCAGTGTAAAACTCCCATTCGATCTATAATACCTATCCTTCAAAGGGCTTTTTTTGAGCAGGAATGCAGTAACAGCCGGCTTGGCATCAGGGTGTGTGGCCTAATATGCAAATGAGTTCCTGCTGGGCTTTTTCTACAAAAAAAAGGCCCCTGGTCCTTCACATGCCTGAAACATACACAAATTTCTCAGAATTCCACTCAGTTTCTAACATATATAATACCATTACACCTCAGTATTGGTAACATCCAAACCTGAGCCCCATTCACCAGGGAGGCACTCTGATAAAATGGTAAACCCCACGGCTTTCTTTAACAATCCATATGTTTTGCAACTTTAGTTATAGTTCTTAATAGAATTGTGGCTCAACAGATCAGTTCCTTCCAGACAAGGTAAGAAAATCATACATCGACCTTGGTTTTAAAAGCGTCGTAATTTCATTCAGATCTTTATTGGAATCTGACCATTTGCGTATTTAATTTATACCCTGCACTCTCTCCCTGTGGCGGCTTACACCATTTAAAAGTATGAGAAACTCAGAAGCAATAGAAATACAAATAAACATGGGAAATATAGAACAATAAAACCGATTAAAGCATCAACTTAACAAATTATTACTCCGAAGAATTCAAACAACTAGCCAGCTTCCTGGTTCGTAACGCTAACCAAAGGTCGCCTGAAATAAAGCAGCCTTACATGTTCCACAGAGTGCTGAAAGACTGCCCTGACCTGGACAACCCAGGCAAACCGATCTTGTCAAATCCCAGAAGCTAAGGAGGGTCAACTCTGGCAAGGACTTGGGGGGGGGGATCCTCCTTGAATTAACAAGTCAAGAGGATAGGGGCGGGTTTTCTGCCACCTCTTTGAATATCCTCCAGGCCCCCAGGAAGGGTCAGTCACCAGAGGCTGACATGACTTCCAGGTGCACACACACAAAAAGAAGCAGTGTCACCTCATTTGGATTCCTCCTATAAGGGCAATAGCAACGTACTTTTTCTCCCTTTGTGATCCATGTACCTGCAGAGCTTATACTGCCTTCTGCAGTACTTCATGGGAGTTTTCTGAAGATCCCTTACATAGAGGCCACATGATTGTAGAAGAAAGGAAGTAGAAAGTATTGAGTATGTTCTTCTGTATTGTGATTGTTACTCTGACATTCGTGTTAAGTATTTAGATCGGTTGTTAGTGGATTTAACAACAACGACGACTGCAGATTTATACCCCGCCCTTCTCTCTGAATCAGAGACACAGAGCGGCTCACAATCTCTTTCACCTTCCTCCCCCACAACAGACACCCTGTGAGATGGCTGGGGCTGAGAGGGCTCTCACAGCAGCTGTCCTTTCAAGGACAACTCCTGCAATAGCTATGGCTGACCCAAGGCCATTCCAGCAGCTGCAAGTGGAGGAGTGGGGAATCAAACCCGGTTCTCGCAGATAAGAGTCCACACACTTAACCACTACACCAAACTGGCTCTCGCTTAATAGACCAATCTGCTAACTATAAATCCCTTTTTCTTCTTTCCTCAAAAAATACTAACTATTGAAATTGTGGCTATTTTTTTGTATCTGGCTTCAAAAAGGCATGATCTGCTTTAACTGTATTAAATACTCCTTATCTCCTGTATACTTCTTAGTATATAATGCCATTAAAGGTTGCTGTTGTTATTTTAGTGACGCTCTAGGACCTTCCTCCAATCTCTATGGTAAAAACCAAATGGTTGTGAACAATGTTCTTTCTAAGTTGAGTTAGTGAGAGCTAGCTCACAGGGTTTTTTTAGCCTCCAACTCATACATTTTTTGTCTTCGCTCAGAAAGGATGGCCCCAGAGCAAACTAATTTATTCAGTACCCAAATTGCTCGCTCACAACTTTAATGCCATAGCTTATGAAGTAGAATTTTTGCTCACAAGACTCCACTGCTTAGAAGGGGCATAAGTTGTGAACCCAACAGATGCAAAACAGCTCACGTATGTTATCCGTTTGACTAACTTTGCCACAGAACATTGAGGAAAACTGATGAGCCTTCTTTGTATATACATGAGGGGCTTCAAACAAGACGTGTTCTCCTGGCGATCGTGCTCCTATCAAAGTTCACAGTGTGCCTTATTTTGAGTTCAGTGTGAATATTTTGGAATAACTGCTTCTTCCACCACAAATATGGATTTGCTCGGTGGCAATTGCAGTTGGACTTGCAATAGGGAATTTCCCCCAAATCTAATTTATGTATGGTTTTTTCACCATGGACAAAGTGCTAATTGGAATGTTTGTTCTAACTGCTGTCATCAATGCTTTCAACTCTTTCTGTGGGATTTTCCCAGTCTTTTTTTAATTACTCACTCCTGAATCTAATCAGGCTGCTGTTAAAAAAAAAAAATCATATTGTCATCTTGGTTGGATCTTGTACTGGATACATCGATAGTTTCCGTCAAAGTCCCGCATCAGAGAGTTGGTGCTGAAAGGTTACATTTCGTCTCATCACATCTAATGAGGCCTTTGTTTACCTCTTTTTGCTTAATTAGCTCTGTGTTTTTTTGAGGAGTGAACGCTGAGAACAGACAGAGCAACCATTCCATAATGCTTCCCATAATTTAGAAAACCAGCCATCGTTCCTGGTTTGATTTTCTGAAATCCCTTCTGGCTGTTCTGTACCAAACAATAAAAAATGAATGTGGTTTCTGGCTTGCCAATACTCAGAACGTCTTTGGTTGTAGAAACTGGTTTCACTGTTGGAAGACATAAAATGGAAAAGCCATACAAGTGTATTGATTTAGCATCCGCATTATAAAATTATACTGACCCTGCATCCCAGTGTTGCAGATAGGAGATAAATGAAGAAGAAACACCCACCAGCTGGACAGGGTGGAACAAGGCAGTTGAGAAGCCCGATATGAGATGCTGCTTGGCTTCTCTGCCAGAATTAAACCCATGAAAGCTGTCAATCTTAATCTTTCTTCTCAGGCGGCAGACCTTGATTTTGGCTGATTAAATATTGGATTTGGCGCACACAGCGAGCAAGGTATTGCTTTATTGCCTATAAATGAGAAGATTTATTGATGGATGGAAGTCATAAATTTGAACGCGGGACAGTTCTGTTGTTGTACAGAACAAATGACTTTGTAAAGAATTTCCAGCTTACTGCTACTGTTTTGTATGGCGCGATAGGAGATACGAGGGAAGGCAAATGTTGTTTTAGGTTACTGGCAGCTATCATTTCAACCTGGTACCCTTCGGGAGAACTGGTTACTTCTGCAATTCGAAGCCTTTAGCAAGCTTGGCTTACTGCGATTTGCATTTTCAAAATTACGGTAACAAATATCTGTTTCCTTTAACAGCAGATATGACATACAGCTGTCCTGAAATTATTGCACAATGCAAATAACAATAAGGTACATGCTTACATCTTTACCGGTTGTCATTCTCAAATTGTTCATAAACATAATTCCCAGGGGCAAACAAACAAGAGAATATTTCCCTAAATGCATTCTGTTGTTGCATCTCACAAGATGGATTGTGATCATTCCAGAAGCTAGTATACGAGAACCATGTTTGTACAAATTTCTGAAGTGGCCATAATTTACACATCTACTTCTACGTTATGATCATGTTCATTATCATTGTATACAACCCTTCCGCTGCCCTTGTCTAACTGATATCATTTTTTGTGGCTTTTAAACTTGAGTCAATATCATTCAGGTGACAAATGTTTTAGGAGAACTTGATGTTGTCCCTCCCCCCTCTATTCTTCCAATCCAAGAAGAACCTCATCTAATAGATAGGTCATTGATGTTAAAATCAAAGATATAACCCAATACCTGATAACATTCACCCTCTCTTTAAATTGCAGAACTTCTGTACTGATACACAAGTTCACCATAGGAGAAAAATATATTTTTTATTGCATTTCCAACACAAAATGGAAGCTCCTGAAAACTTTGCTAACTACTTGCAATTTTTGCTGTTGCAAATTTCAGTAGATTGTTGTCCTCCGATTTGGTCTCCCTTCCAGTAACTATAGAGCCCCTTTGATCTCAGAGATTTATGCAGCCAATTTTATGCCAAATGAGTTAATCATGATCAGGGTTATTGGGGGACAGCTGGTACTGGGGAATTAGCAAATAGCCTTGGCAGCACTGGCAGTGGTAGGCAGACTATGGCAAACAGAGATGGGGGTGTGGGTGGGAACCAGGGCTTTTTTTGTAGCAGGGTCTCCTTTGCATATTAGGCCACACCCCCTGATGTAGCGAATCCTCCAAGAGCTTACAGTAGACCCTGTAAGAAGAGTCCTGTAAGCTCCAGGAAACCAGTGTTTGAAAGAAATATACAGATGGAAACAAGGGTGCATGTAGAGCAATACATTCAGAAGCTGCCTGAAAAGACCAAAGACTGAAGCCTAAGGGAGAGTTAACTGCAAATTAAGAGTTACAGAACACATTATAGCCTTCTGTTTTCTCAAAACTACCATTTTGTTATATCAAAGCCTAAAATATGCGAGCCAAAGTAAAACTACTTTAATGCATTGTATTTCTGGGCATGTTTTATTTATGAGGGCAAACTTAACTGATTAATTTTTGTCATTTAAGTGTGAACCTGCAGCAGATGGTCTGTGGATTTTGGCAGCTTTTGTTGTTTTGCTACAAGTATTTTAAAAGGCCAGATGTCTGGCAAAAAGCACTGACCCCCAGAATGTGAAAAGAAACAAGAGTCTTGTGGTACCTTAAATACTCACTGCAAGATCCTGATCAGAATGGGGTGCAAAACCAGCCCTGCTTATAGCATGGAAACACCCAGAGCTCTTGTCTGCCCCCCCCTCCCCGCCATGCTCTTTCAGGTGCAAAACCAGCCCTGCTTGCAAGTGTACTCCTGTCTGGTGTTAGGGTTGCCAAGTCCAATTTAAGAAATATCTGGGGGCTTTAGGGGTGGAGCCAGGAGACACTGGGGGCGCAGCCAGGGGACACTGGGGGTGGGGCCAGGAGCAGGTTGTGACAAACATAATTGAACTCCAAAGGGAGTTCTGGCCATCACATTTAAAGGGACCGCACACCTTTTAATTTTATTTATTTATTTATTTATCTGAGATTTATATCCCGCCCTTCCCACTAGGTGGCTCAGGGCGGCTTACAACATGTAAAACTAACATAAAATATAAAATTAAGCATTAAAATTAACAATTACATAATTTATAGTTAAAAATCTAATCATTTGTTATATACATAAAACATTAAAATCATTCAGCGGTCTTAAGTTACGCTCAATTCAAATTCGATGTTCAGTGTTCAGTACTCAGTGCCTGTCAGTTGTGGGCCAGCCGGAAGCTGTCTTACAGGCCCTGCGAAATTGGGTAAGATCCCGCAGGGCCCTTACCTCTTCCGGCAGCTGGTTCCACCAAGATGGAGCCATTATGGAGAAGGCCCTGTCCCTTGTAGCTTTCAAACGGGCTTCTTTTGGCCCGGGGACAACCAGGAGATTTTGAGTTTCCGATCTCAGTGCTCGCTGGGGAACGTGTGGGAAGAGACGGTCCCTCAGGTAGGCAGGTCCTAGGCCATATAGGGCTTTAAAGGTAATAACCAGCACCTTGTACCGAACTCGGTAGGATATTGGCAGCCAGTGCAGAGCCCGAAGTCCCAGCTGGATGTGCTCCCACCTTGGGAGCCCCAATAACAACCGGGCGGCGGCGTTCTGCACCAGCTGCAATTTCCGGGTTCGGCACAGGGGCAGCCCCATGTAGAGGGCATTGCAGTAGTCCAACCTCGAGGTGACCGTAGCATGGATCACCGTTGCTAGATCGTCGCGCTCTAGGAAGGGAGCCAGCTGCCTTGCCCACCTAAGATGGAAGAATGCGGACTTGGCAGTGGCTGCTATCTGGGCCTCCATTGTTAAGGAAGGCTCCAGAAGTACCCCCAGGCTCCTAACTCTATGCGTCGCAATCAGTGGCGCACCGTCAAAAACCGGAAGGGGTATTTCCCTTCCCGGACCCCGACGGCCCAAGCAAAGGACCTCTGTCTTCGCCGGATTTAGCCTCAGCCCGCTCTGCTTGAGCCACCCAGCCACAGCCTGTAGTGCCCGGTCCAGATTTTGTGGGGCGCAGACCGGCTGGCCGTCCATAAGCAGATAAAGCTGGGTGTCATCAGCATACTGGTGACAACCCAGCCCGTACCTTCGGGCAATCTGGGCGAGGGGACGCATATAGATGTTAAATAACATTGGGGAAAGAACCGCACCCTGAGGCACCCCGCAATCAAGCGTGTGCCTGCGGGACAGTTCATCCCCAATAGCGACCCTCTGTCCCCGACCTTCAAGGAAGGAGGAAAGCCATTGCAAGGCTAACCCCTGAATCCCCGCGTCGGCAAGACGGCGGGCCAGCAGCCGATGGTCGACCGTATTGAACGCCACCGATAGGTCCAACAGCATCAGTACCGCTGAGCCGCCCCGATCCAGATGCCATTGCAGGTCATCTACTAGGGCGACCAGCACCGTCTCCGGGCGGAAGCCGGACTGAAGGGGATCAAGGATGGAAGCGTCATCCAGGAAAGTCTGTAGCTGCATCGCCACTGCCCTCTCGATAAGTTTGCCCAAAAAGGGCAAATTCAAGACCGGCCGATAATGTGCCAATTGGGCCGGGTCTAATGATGTTTTTTTCAAGAGGGGACGGACCACCGCTTCTTTAAGCTGTGTTGGGAATTGCCCTTCCGTGAGGGATCTATTTATGATATCTCGTACAGGATATCTAAGCTCCCTCTGGCAGGATTTAATAAGCCAGGAGGGGCACGGGTCCAATTTACAGGTTGTTGGGCGAGCAGATAAGAGGATCCTGTCAACTTCCTCCAGGCTGAGAGGGCTGAAACCATCCATAACATAATCCGAAGACAGGCCCGGAGCCTCGGTTTCGCTAACTGCCTCCAATGTGGCAGGGAGGTCAAAGCGGAGCGACGCAATCTTGTACGCAAAGAAATTCGCAAAAGCCTTACAGCCAATCTCCAATTCTTTACAATTTGGTCTGCCCTGCGGCAGTGTTGTTAGACTCTGAATTATATTAAATAGTTGTGCCGGGCGTGATGTTGCGGACGCAATCTCAGCCGCAAAGTATGTTCTCTTTGCGGTTTTGATTGCCACCTCATAGGACTTCATAATCTCTCTATAAGATGTTCGAGTCGCTTTGTCTTGAGTACGCCGCCATTGCCTCTCTAGTCGTCTGAGTTCCCGTTTTAGTTGTCGCAACCCCTGGTTATACCAGGGCGTCGACTTCAAACGGGAGCGCAGAGGACATCTAGGTGCGATTTCTTCGATAGCTCTGGAGAGTCTATCATTCCAGGACTCCACCAGACCATCCAAGGAATCGCCAGGGGGCCCGGGATCCCGCAGGGCCGTCAGGAACCGTTCCGGGTCCATCAGGCTCCGCGGGCGAGCTAAAATACGCTCTCCGCCTAAACAGGTTTGGGGTGGCACACCCACGCGAGCCTTAAGGGCATAGTGATCCGACCATGGCACTGCTCTGGCAGTAATATTGTTCACTAAAACTCCCGCCGCGAAGACCAGGTCTAACATGTGCCCTGCCTGATGAGTGGGCGTTGTGACAACTTGGGAGAGTCCCAGTGTCGCCATGGATGACACCAGGTCCATCGCCTGACTGGAGGCCGCGTCATCGGCATGAACATTGAAGTCACCCAAGACCAGCAGCCTTGGGTACTCCAATGCCCAGCCCGCCGCGGCCTCCATCAGGGATGATAAGGCGCCGGCCGGTGCGTTAGGCGGCCGGTACACCAGCCAGATCGCCAACCCCTCCCCAACGTCCCACATCAGGCCGACACATTCAACACCCCTGATCTCCGGAGCTGGGAGGGCCCTAAAGGAGTAAACCTCTCGTATGAGAAGCGCCACTCCTCCCCCCCGCCCACTAGACTGGGACTGGTGAAAGACCGAGTATCCCGGGGGCGCCATCTGAGAGAGGGCTACGGTCTCCCCATCACGCACCCAGGTCTCGGTCACGCATGCCAGGTCCGCCTCCTGTTCCAGTAAGAAATCCCGGAGGACAGCGGTCTTGTTATTAATGGACCTGGCATTACATAACACCAGTGCCGGAGGTGGGTAAGATCGCCTGGCCCCACTACCTGTCACCATCGGGATGGGACGCAGGCAGGAAGGCGGTCGAGCACTGCTATGTCTCGGCCTCCTTCCCCTATAGGTCTGCCTGCTCCCACCGTCATACCTTCCCCTCCCCAGGAGCACTGGAATCCCCGGGCCAGCCATCTCCTGCAGGTGGAGACCAGCTCATCAACTGGCAGTGTACAGACCTATTCCTGTTCCCTTCAACACTATTGTTGCCAGCAGCAGTTCACCTTCCACTAGCCAACCACCAACGACCCCTAGTTATTTAATTTAAATCCCACTGCCTAGATCACCAGTAACTCCTTAGCTAACAATAATTTAATAAAACATCTATTGGCTCCTTAATTTAAAAACCTAACCCACTATCTATCTCCAATTAATTTGCCAGAGAAAAAAAGTCCACTTAGCTAATCAATAAATACGAATTAAACAACTAATAATAAATTAATTACAAATTGGTAGTTAACTAATAAATGATCAATCACAAATTGGCAATTAAAATCCTCAGGGTTGAAGAGTAAAGTGCTATAGTTTGGAAAGTTTGGAAAGTAACAAGCGACAAAGTGCAAGCTCTAGTTCTTGTTGTTGATCGGTTTTCAAGTGCATCGGTCTTGAAGTGCATCAGTGTCCGCAGGGTTCCCGTGGGGTGCAAAAAGCACTTTGTTCTTACTACTGAGGGAGGGGGGGAGCTGCGCTCTTACTCAGAGTGCAGCGTATTGTCGAACCGTTTTACTCCTCTGATTGCAGCTCACCCCACTGGCAGTCACAGTTTGTTCCGGCTCCAAGTTCTTTTCCACAGCCCTCGTCAGGGGTGGGGAGGAGATGGGGGCCGTCGTCCCACTAGCAGCCCAGCTGCCGTGGTACTTCGCTCCGTCTTTCTCTGCTGCTTCGCCCCGTCCCTCCTTACCACCGGCCTCGTCAGGTCCACCGACTGCACCCAGCACTCGCTTGCGCCTAATCCCCAGCCAGTGGACTCCAGCTCCAGGCGCCCCGGCACCCAGTCCATGGTCCCTCCTTGGGAATAATGAAGGATAAGGGCAACTTCTTTGGGGCTCATAGAATTAGACCCCCAATCTAATCTTTTTGAAACTTGGAGTGTATTTTAGGGAGAGGCATCAGATGCTATGCTGCAAATTTGGCGTCTCTACCTCAAAAAACAGCCCCCCAAGCCCCAGATACCTGCAGATCAATTCTCCATTATATCCTATGGGAATTGGTCTCCATAGGGAATAATAGAGTGCCTAGCAGACATCCCCCCCCGCTTTCTGATGACCCTGAAGCAGGGGGATGGTCTCCAACCCGGGGGATCCCCTGCCCCCACCTGGGGATTGACAACCCTATCTGGTGTGGAATGGTTTTTAATACAATAGGTGTGAAATAATGGCTTCTGACCATGACTCTCTTGAAGAAAGTCAAGCAGTATTAAAGGATTAATGGTATATCTTTGAAAGAGAGAGCACAAGTGAATGGTGGGTTTAATATAATAAATATACTCGGGGCTTATTTTTGTAGCAGGAACTCCTTTGCATATTCAGTTACACTCCCGTGATGTAGCCAATCCTCCAAGAGCTTACAGGGCCTACTGTAAGGTCTTGGAGGATCAGCTACAATGGGGGGTGGGGTGTAGCCTAATATGCAAAGAAGTTTCTGCTACAAAAAAAGTCCTGAATATACTTTTATATATTTGAGCAAGGCCTAAAAACACCATTTATTTCTTTATTTCTTTTTTAATTTTGTGTTTTTCCCCAATAGGGACCCCAAACACAATACAGAAGAAATACAATGAAATAAACAATAGAAAAGGAGAAAGGCTTCATTCTCCATCTACATATGGCAAAGTTCTTATATTCTGGATTTTCTGCATTTTCATTTTACTAGCTGGTAAATGCCTGTTTCTTTGGGAGAGGGGTTTCTGTTCCATACGTGTTTTGCTCTCCCTAGTGGTTGATTTGATATTGCACAGTTTTATTTCCAGTATATCTCCCTGCAAGTCTAAACTATGGGTTTTTATGTTGGACATAAATTTGTGTGATATTGAATATACTACTAAGGGAGCAAAAGACATACTGAATAGGGGGGAGGAGGAGGGGAATGAAGAAACAGGAATTTACCAGATAGTAAAATGAGAATGCAGAAAATTCCTTAAGGAACAACTCATGGATTTGTCTAATCCCAGCTCTTTTGTATTTACGACTGAAGCAAGCAGGAAGAAGCAACTTTATCCTCTCCTCCCTGCTGTTTCCACTTCTGCAAACCATCCCACTGGAGCCTCTGTTGGCTCTGTTACAAACTTAGGTAGGGCCACATAAAGGACATGATTTTTACAGCAGAACTTACAGTAGCTCCACAAGGCAGATGCAAAAAAAACAGCAGGGAGGAGAGGATAAAGCTATTTATACCTGCCTGCTTTGGTCACAAAGAGGAAAGAGCCAGTACACATCTGGGAGGCACTAAACTCTCATCGCACAGCTGGTGCAAAATCATCATGTTGTTTTGTTCCCCTCAAAGGACTTCATCATCGGTAGCCAAAGCCTGAATACAGAGTAGGTCTGTCCGTGTCTAGGTCTCTTTCTCTGCTAGTGGATCTTCTTTTCCAGTTTGGTATAGTGGTTAAGTGTACGGACTCTTATCTGGGATAACTGGATTTGATTCCCCACTCCTCCACTTACAGCTCCTGGAATGGCCTTGGGTCAGTCATAGCTTTTGCAGAGCTGTCCTTGAAAGGGCAGCTTCTGGGAGAACTCTCTCAGTCCCACCTACCTCACAGGGTGTCTGTTTTGGGGGGAAGGGGAAGGTAAAGGAGATTGTGAGTCACTCTGAGACTCTGAGATTCAGAGTATAGGGTGGGGTATAAATCCAATTTCTTCTTCTTCTTCTTCTTCTTGCCTGAGTGTCCTTTGGCTCTTGCTCTTTAGCTTGGAACTCTGGGCACACCCAGGCTTAAAGTACTTGGAGCTGAGGAGGAGAAAAAATCAGACTCAGCCAGGTCTTACCCAGCTGCTGCTAGCCAACTCACAAGCCTCTACCTGCTTCCTGTCATAATAATAAAAAGGTAAAGGTAGTCCCCTGTGCAAGCACCAATTGTTTCCGACTCTGGAGTGACATTGCTTTCACAACGTTTTCACAGCAGACTTTTTACGGGGTGGTTTGCCATTGTCTTCCCCAGTCATCGACACTTTCCCCCCAGCAAGCTGGGTACTCATTTTACCTACCTTGGAAGGATGGAAGGCTGAGTCAACCTGGAGCCGGCTACCTGAATTCTAGCAGGAGACTCTTTTTTGTAAGCTCCTGGGGAATTGGCTACACCAGGGGGTGTGGCCTAATATGCAAAGGAGTGCCTGCTAGAATTCCACCCCTGATAATGAAACAGATGGTGGGGAAGCAGGTGATGCCCACACCTGAACAACAAAGGAGCAGTGATCCTAAAAGCTTAGTAGTTTTTGGTCATTGGGGGTAATGAATTCCCTGCCTTTGTGTGATCAGCTGTTTTTGGTTTGTTCCATGCTTCCAAGTGGTAGCTCAAAGCCATGTATGATTGAGCAAAATACCCAATCTGGGATATTCCAGCTCTTCAGGGGGAAGGATTCTGTGAAAGAGAGAATACAAGGAAGCTACTTGAAAGCAAAGAAGCCGTCTGGCCCTTATTATGCCTGCTGACCCAGAACTGACAAAATCCTGGGCCTAAGCTCTGTAGAGACAACTTTGCCCATCGCTAGCTATTTATTTACAAAGAACTAAAAATGGCCTGTCACTTTCAGCGGCATCCATAGCCATGGTCTCCTCGTACTTTGACTATCCTAATACAGATGCAAGCCACAGTTCAGCCATTTCAGACCAACAACATTAGATACTCTGACAATGGCTGGGGCACGATGTGAGCAGACAATAAAGGACAATTTTCCCCCTCTCCTTTTCCTGTTGCAGTCTTCTGTGCCCTTAAAACTGTATCCATTTGGGTCAGTAGCAATGTTCCCTCTAATCTGTGGAGTCCTGTGAGCAAAAAAAATCTATTTTGTGAGCTACTGGCATCAAAGTTGTGAGCTACTGGCATTAAATTTGTCAGCTATTGCATAAATTAGTTTGCTCTGGGGCCATTTTTCCTGAGCTGAGACAAAAATGTGTGAGCTGGAGGCTAAAAAATTGTGAGCTAGCTCACACTAACTCACCTTAGAGGGAACACTGGTCAGTAGCCTCCCTCCCCCAAAAGCATCATGGGGCAAAGAATCCAAGCCATAATGGCAGTAGTTCCCATGGCCATCTCTTCATCTTTTGGGGGGAAGGGGGCTTCATTTAAATTTATTTAATGAATGGTTGAGGAAGTCACTGTCTCTTCCCCAGGAGGTCACACATCTCAAAGTATTTTTATAAGTCCTTTGCCAATGGTGGAAAGTGTGCTCAAGTTGCGACCGGCTTATGGCAACTCAATAGGATTTCCCGGCAAGAGACATATAGAGGTGGTTTGCCATTGCCTGCCTCTGCATCACAACCCTGGTAATCCTTGGTGGTTTCCAGGCCTCGTTTTGGGCAGGAGCTCACGGGAGCAGAGCTGTGAGGTAGGTGGGGCTGAGAGAGCTCTGAGAGAACTGTGACTGACTCAAGGTAATCCAGTTGTTGCATGTGGAGAATCAAACCTGGTTGTCCCTGAGCAGAGTTTGTGCGCCTAACCACTACGTAAAATGAGTACCCAGCTTGCTGGGGGGAAAGTGTTGATGACTGGGGAAGGCAATGGCAAACCACCCCGTAAAAAGTCTGCTGTGAAAACGTTGCTCCTGGTTGTCCCCGGGCCAAAGGAAGCCCGGCTGAAAACCACAAGGGACAAGGCCTTCTCTGTAATGGCTCCGTCCTGGTGGAACCAGCTGCCGGAAGAGGTAAGGGCCCTGCGGGACGTTGTGCAATTCCGCAGGGCCTGTAAGACAGTCTTCTTCCGGCTGGCCCACAACTAGACAGCACTGAAACTGAAACTGAGTGGAGATGTAAGACCGCCGTATGTCTTGAATGTTTTAAATGTTTGGTTAGATTTTTAGATTTTTAGTGGGTAAACTGTGAATGACTAATTTTTATCCATAATTTATATTTTTATGTTAGATTTTACATGTTGTAAGCCGCCTTGAGCCACCTAGTGGGAAGGGCGGGATATAAATCACAAATAAATAAATAAAATAAATACACCAAACAGGCTTTCAGAAACACAGTCCTGCTCTCTTGCTGGTGTAATGATGGTTGGGAAGAAGAGTTAGATCACAGTCAATATGAAATCCACAGCAGTATACACACATTGAATCTATTTACCATAGAAATCAGCCTATGGGTTGGGACCCAAAAGTGATCTGCAAAGGTTTTAAAAGTGGGCTGTGGACCAGCCTTCCCTAGAGGAGGAGGAGGAGGAGGAGGAAGAAGAGGAGGAGTTGGTTTTTGTGCCCCACTTTTCTCTGCCTTAAGGAGTCTCAAAACAGCTTGACAATCTTCTTCCCTTCCTCTCCCCACAGCAAACTTCTAATGGCGACTCCTTTACTTTCCATCGCCCTGTTTCATATTTTAGATACAAAAATCTGACCCTGGAAACAGGATTTTAAGCGGGAAGGGGGGGGAATAATGGAGAAGGAGGGGGTGTTCAAAGGCTGGAATGTAACCTCCGTATACGAAGGCTGTGTATGTCAGAATGCCACTTGCTTGGGGCTGGTAGTGGGAGCAGTGTGCCCTTTGTGCAATGTTTCTTGGTATCGCAAAAACATCTAGTTAGCTACTGTAGAAAACCGAATGCTGAACTAGGTGGGTGCCAAGATCATAGTTTGCATAGGGCATCAATATTGTACTATTTATACTAAATATTGTACTACTTGTACTAAATATTGTACTATTTATATATCTTGTTTTTATTACTTCAGTGTTTTACTATAAATTGTACCTCTCTTAGAACCCTTCAGTAGCAGGGATTTGGTGATTTGATGATGATGGTGATGATGATAATTTGGGACTTGGGGGTCACCATACCCATTGCCCCCCAAGTCGGAATAAAGAGACGGACACAATTATATTGGTGAAACTATGGGCCACTTTATTAAATAACACAGCCAACGGCAAGGGCAACCGAACTGCGGCCAGGTCAGGGCCAGGGGTCTCCTCAGACCGCTCCCCTGCCTTTTCAGCGGGCGAGAGACTTGGCCCCCCAGCCGGAGCTGTGAGCCACAGCTCCCGTTAGGCAGGCCCAGCAGGGAGGCTCGCACCGGAGGGCCCAAACACCAGATGCGAGTCTCAGCGAAAGGCACCCATCCAATCGAGTCTCCAGGACAGTCTGCATTCACACACCTCGGGCCACACCAAAAGTTGATCCTGCCAGACCCCTAACTCCCCAAAAGGGGGAGGCTAACTGGTCCTCCCCAGGTCTCATGGTGCCATAAACCCTGTAAAACCTGCCACAACTAAGGCCAAGTCTCTACTTAGGGCTTAGCACCCACAGAAAGGCCCGAAGCCAACACAAGCCCTTGCCATAAATCCCTCAGGAAAAGCATATTACCCTTTTCCGAGAGATGTACCTCATCCCCTCTGAAGAGGTCAGGACATTCCTTAGAAATATCCGGATGGGCAAATAGTGGCCCAAACCACCCTCCAAAACCTTGCGAAACTCCTTATTCGCTCTGTAACGAGCCCATTCTAACCCAACTGGATTCCAGGCACTGCGCCACACCAAGCGCGGAATCATGGCCGACCAAACTATAATGGTACCAGGCCATCTGTTCCTTATGTACCTGAAATCATCTCGGGCCTGCAAGATCAATGCCTTGCCCTTAATCAGCCCGAGATCATTCCCTCCCAGGTGAGCAATCAATACCTGCGGAGGAGGGCCCAAACACCCAAGAAATAAAAGGGGGAGCAAGCCAGGCCACTGAAGACCCCTGTGCCCCCGCCATTCAACCGTAGCATATTTGCTGAGCCCCAGCTGAGAGCCAACAGCAGTTCTCCGAGCTTGACTGTGCCCGCAGATGAGAACTCTGCTCCTCTGGCCAGAAACAACAGCGTCTAAAGGAAAAACAGACAAGTTATAGAACCCGTAGGATAACCCAGGGCAGCAGCCGTAGAGGCTGCGCCAATTCTAAGAAATGGATACAAAACCTCACTCCAAATAACCCCAAAATGGATGTCTTGTCAGAGGGCTACCCTCAAAATGGCAAAACAACAACCCTTCACAACCTCAGAGCTACCTTATCCCCTGATAACTTAACATCCCTGCCTGAAACTAAAACTTTTAACAAATATGAACTGTCCCCCTTACATGGGTACCTGCGAAGCCATTCCTCAAGAGGACCCACCTTCATCGGGCTGAGGCCTTTCTCCAGAATGAGAAGGCCCCCCCCCCGATCCTTTCTGACCCTTGCGCGGCCAAACTCTCGGGCAGTTGTTGAAAGAGTGTGGGCCGGTGCACAGGGGGCATTCGTGCTTGAATTGGCAAGCTTTACGACTGCACGCCCCCTGGGCCCCAAACTCCCAGCAGAGCAAGCGGGGCTGAACCGCCTGCCCCGCAGCACTGCAGGAGGATACTGAAGCACTGGAAGGAAAAGAGGAATCCTTGGATACAAGGTGACCACTGTCAGATGGGTCCCCCAAATTGGGCCGAGCAGGTGACATCACTTGCAGCCACAACTGCTGGTGAATCCGATCCCAAGGGAGTGAAGGGTACAAAGCGGCCCTCATCCTGAACTCCTGATCGTATTGGCTCCAGGCCGAGCCGCTGAACATCGTATACCCCTTGTATATGATGTCCATATATTGAATCAACGCAGCGGCCCGCCAGGGCTGCACGCGCGCTATCACTCCCGCATATATGAAAAATCCCGGAAGCCAATTGGCCCAGGTCCAATCAACCTTCCTCTTCCTCAGCTTCTCCTTTTCTTTTTCATCCAGCTCCTCCTTGTCCTTCTTCTCCAATTCCCTAAATAAAAGGGAGAATACGTCCACGTATTCCCCTTTTAATATTTTTTCCCTCGTGGCAGGCAGCAGGTGATCTCCCAACGGTAAAGCCACTTCCCCAAAAGGCATAGCGCTAAAGGGGACTGCCCCGTAAGGAGATGGGAAACCACAACCTCCAGGCCAAATCGCTGCTGACCCCTGCTGCCCCACCCCGGGCCAATTACCAAACGGACCCAAATGACCCTGTGGCCACATCCAGTTGCTCTGCTGCTCTAAGCCTAAATTTGAAGGAGCCCCTGCACCACCTAACGGAGCACCCGCCCCACTAGAACCAGCAGAGGCAAAGAGCCGCCCCCCGACTTACCAGAATGTAAAGCAGGCACCAATGCTGATTCTGTACCGCCCGCACCGGACGACGTGCCCGCTCCAACATCAGAACCAGCAGGCCCCACAGCTCCTCCAGCAGCAACCACAGCAGATCTGCCCTCCAAAAGAGATAGGCGGGTCAATATATCTGCCTGTAAAGCACGCTTAGAAAGCCGCCCCTTCTTAGGCAATTGAGAAGGTGGAAACCCCGATGCCTGCTCAAGAGCTCGCAGCCGCTGGAAAATGGCTGAATTAACTTCATCGTCCCCTTCATCGTCAGAAGGCGAAGGGGGCGGCGGGGGCTTAGATGGAGGCTTAGGAGCCCTAGGGGCAGGCTGTTTCCGCTTTGACTTTCCACTGCCTTTGCGACCCGACATGCTCGCTAAAAAGCACAGCACAAAGCAGAATTTCTTTAATTAGATTAACCAAGCCAAAGGCAAACAAGGAAATAAAGGGGGCAAAACTAGCCTTCCAAATGGCACCACCCCAGTGAATTCTAAAATGGCCGCCGCCTCAACACCTCTTAAAATGGCCACCCCAAGACAAGGTATAGGGGAGAAGAAGCAAGGCTAAAATGGCCGCCAAGCCCCAGGGAGAAGTATAAGTACAAGCACCCCTGAACTTTTGCCAAATGGCCGCCTCTCAAAACGGCCGCACCGCCCTGCCGTTCACCGCAGACTTGGACAAATGCCCACCTAATCCCCAAACAGTATACAGGGCACTATATATATATATATATATATATATATATATATATATATATATATATATATATATATATATATATATATATATATATATATATAGCAAGCACTGCCCCCAGAGCCCCTGCAAAGGAAAAAATTCCCCCAGACCTAAGGGCACCCTGTAACCCACTGGATCCAGCCACGCTCAAGGGAAGCTCACAGAATCAAAATGCATAAAGGAATCCAGGCAAAATGCCCAAAGGAAACCAATTCCTGAGGGCCCACAGCAACCCCTTCCCTCCAAACTTTTAAAAACAATGCTCCCGCGACGCGCTCCACTCTTTCCAGCCGATCCACGCGACGATCCACAAGCCTCCCGGCCAACAAAGCCCTCAGGCACTAGGAGCATGCAAAACATGCTCCCAACCCTTCCAAAGACGCTGAGAGGACTGCCTCGGCAACAGACGGGGCTTCAATACTAACGTTGAAGCCCCCGCCCCCTCGGGATGTGCTCAACACGCGCCGAAGCGTCCGCTCTCCCTCCGGGGGGGGGCAAAATTCCCCCTTTCGCCACGCCGCGTTGCAGCGGGCTCCCGGAGGCTCAATTGTGTTGGAACTGCTGATAACCACCTTTCACTCCTATGGGACACAGTGAAGCACTTTTCTCGGGTCTTCTCCATGCCTGCTGAGTGGTCTCTCACAGAGGCATCATGATTTTCAGGAGCTCATCATAATCCCTGGATATAAGAGTTTTCATGACCAAAATCCCCTTGTCTATGATGTGGGATTTCTCCAATTGGCTAAGCAAAACAAACAAACAAATAAAATCTCCCAATGAAAGAGAACAATTATCAAGTTGTCATAGGGCTCTTCTGGTTTCTTTTCTTTCTTACTTTTTAAAAAAGGTAATGAACAGGCTATTTGAGGCCATTTAATGACCACTCCAGCCCAAACCTGTTTATGCTTTGGTTTTTTGTTCCAGTTCTATTACCAGTGCTTCTGCAAACAAATGTAAGTCAGCATTCAAGCTGCTAAAGTAATAATAAATTGTCCATACCACTTATGGATATTTTTATGTTTGGAGCACTTTGTAAACATTAGCTAATTAAAGGAAAGCAGGAGAAAAATTAATTTCGGGAGGTTAGCGACTTCTTCTTGGCTGATGGACATGGGCATGGAACTAGATGTTCCAAGTAGTCTTCTGCACTTTCTTCCAGCTACTCATTTGTTTACTGGATAATGAGCAGGTTGCTTTCAATCCAGCAGATTTATGGATTCAGCATCTGCTTTTCTGATTAATTGAATCCCTGATTCACATCTCACTAGATGGCCTCCAGTAAGCCTCCACCTCTGAGCCAAAGCCCCAATATGGAAAGAATCATATTGACCTCCCTACAGCCATCATTTAACTAGAGGTAAACAGGCACAATTTAGTGGGCCAGGTCTTCCTTATATAGCACAAACTATGTGTCTGTTGGAATAAAGAAATGGGTTCTACATGCCTTAGCAGGGGTGTCAAACATGTGGCCTGGGGGCCAAATCAGGCCCCAAAAGGGCTGCTATCAGGCCCCCAAGCAACTGGCTGTCTTCTGCTTTCTTCTCCCTCTCGCTTGCTTCCTTCTGCATCACAGCTTGCTTTGCCAGGCTTGCTCAATCGCACAGGAGCTACAGAGCAAGGCCTCTATTTTCTCCATTGGCTGAGATGCCTTCCTTGGAGAGGAACGGGGGAGGAATAGCTTGCTTTGCCAGGCTCTCTCAATCACACAGCAGAGCTACTGAGCCAAGTCTGTCTTCCTTTTACTGGCTGAGGTTCCTCCCCTTCCTGGTCCCCTGAGGAAGGAAGGAAAGAGCCAGAGCTTCCTTTGCCTAGTTCCCTGGATTGCACGGGAGAGATACAAAGAAAGCATCTTTAAGACCAACAAGTGCTATTGTATTAATCATGTTTTATTTTAAGTTTAAAAAAAAAAACTTTGTGTTTGTCTGTGTCCTTTATAAAGTTTATATCTCTGCTACCTGGCATTACATTTTAGGATACACATGGCCCAGCCCAACAAGGACTCATTTATGTCAGATCTGGTCCTCATAACAGATGAGTTCGGTACCCCTGCCTTACAGAATGCTTCCCCTTAAATGAGTCCTCATGTGTTTGTGGGTTTCTTTAGGAGGGGGATTTCCTGAAGGTGAATCTGAATGAATGCAGAGTATATTAAGTGCTTTTCAATATGGCCTCAGACCTTTGGAATGTCTTGCTTTTAGCAGCCCACTTCATATCATATCTGCAGTGTAGTAAGCATTTCTGTAAGAACATTTGCCCCATACTCCAAAATAGGCAGAAGACACCAATGTAGGGAGTTAACTAGGGTTTAGTAAAATGTCAGAACTGTACCTGAAAACTCAGCCTGTTAATGTGGGTTTCCTAAGAGGCTGCTCTATTGAGTTCACCAGCAGTTGGAACAGAGACAAAGAAAAAAATAACAGAGCAAGGGGAAAACAATTTTATTTCAATATGTCAACAACACCTATGCATTTGGCATTGATTTTCCTTGGGGTGGGGCTAGACATGTCAAAAATAAAGGGGGAAAGGTGAACAAATACCTTTTAACTGTTTCTCTTAAGACAGAACTTTTGAGCATGTACAAAGAACCCTTAGTTATCAAGAACCACCAAAAATACTACTAGGAACAATGTTATTATAACCATTCTTTTAGGCTTGCAAAACAAGAGAACTCAAAAGCCATTAATTTTGAATATTAATTAATGGCATGAATAAACCCTTTTTAACAAAAAAAAAAAAAATCTATACCGACCTGAGAAATATCAACAACAAGCATCATCCCACATTAATTCTGCCACCTCCAATAGGGCCAAACCAATCCCTAATGGGCCAGGCCTAGTTAGATTGCCTTCTCAGAAACAGCAGTGCGAAGTAGGTGAAAAAAAAGGCACCCCTCCAGGTCGATTTGAAGGAAACCTAAACAACTTCCTGCTTGGCTCTGCCCAGCTCATCCCACACTGCTGCCCAGAGAAGGATGGGTGGGAAGCTTGAGCCAAAGGTGAGGCAGAAATCTGCAGGAAGACTATCTATTATATAGTCCACATCTCAGCCTTGCCTATTGGCCAATCAGTTAATGGCCATTGGCCTCCTGAACACCCATGTGTTAGTTTACCTTGGATCTGCCAATCCTTTGGGAGGGGGAGGAGATCCCCCAGTTTGGAGGCCCCTCCCCCACTTCAGAGTCACCAGAAAGCGGGGGTGGGGAGGGAGCAAAATGTCTGCTGGGCACTTCAATATTCCCTATGCAGACCAATTCCCATAGGGTATAATGGAAAAGTGATCCATGGGTAACTGGGGTTCGGAGGGGGGATGTTTTTTGAGGTAGAGGCACCAAATTTTCAGTATAGCATCTTGTGCAACTCCTAAACCCCCCCCCCCCAAAATTTCAAAAGGATTGGACGGGGGGGGGGGTGTCCAAGTCTTTGAGCCCCAAAAGAAGGTGTCCCTATCCTTCATTATTTCCAATGGATAGAAGGCATTTAAAAGGTATGTGGTCCCTTTAAATGTGATGGCCAGCACTCCCTTTGCAGTTCAATTGTGTTTGTCACACCCTTGCTCCAGACTCCACCCCCAAAGTCTCCTGGCTCCACCCCCAAAGTCTCCTGGCTCCACCCCCAAAGTCCCCAGATATTTCTTGAGTCGGACCTGGCAATCCTAGCTTACCTTTATTATTTCCCAATAGGATGTAAGCTAAAACCACTCCCTGTGCCCTGACATGGCAGGAACTATATTATTTTCCAGCAAGCTCTCAGGTATATTATATAACTTTTGGCTTTGTTCTTTAGGTAAATTGATTTGCTTTTTCACGTGTTTCCTTTTTGTTTGCTAATAAAGGAAGGGTATCGGAGAGATGGGCTCTGACCTGCATAACCCAAGGCTAGCCTGAGCTTGTCAGATCTCAGAAGCCAAGCAAAGCCAGTCCTGGTTAGGACTTTGATGGGAGACCATCAAGAAAGTCTAGTGGTAGGCAATGGCAAATCCACTGTGAATGTCTCTTGCCTTGAAAACGTATGGGTTTGCCATATGTCTGCTTCAACTTGATGGCTAAAAAAAAGGTAAAGGTAGTCCCCTGTGCAAGCACCAGTTGTTTCCGACTCTGGGGTGATGTTGCTTTCATAACGTTTTCACGGCAGACTTTTTACAGGGTGGTTTGCCATTGCCTTCCCCAGTCATCTACACTTTCCCCCCAGCAAGCTGGGTACTCATTTTACCAACCTCGGAAGGATGGAAGGCTTAGTCAACCTTGAGCCAGCTACCTGAACCCAACTTCCACCGGGATCATGAGCAGAGAGCTCAGTCGTGAGCAGAGAGTTCGGACTGCAGTACTGCAGCTTACCACTCTGCGCCATGGGGCTCCTAACTTGATGGCTAGACAGACACAAAGATGTTGGTTTCTAGATATGCCCATGTACAGTGTCTTGGCTCCGTATCTGAAAAGAAGCTTTTTTTGCAGCTGAACGGGCTCTGATGTATGGTTGCCAATCCCCAAGTTGGCGCAGGGGATCCCCCAGTTTAGAGGCCCTTCTCCCACTTCAGGGTCATCAGAAAATGGGGGTGGGGGGGGTGGGGAGGGAAATATCTGCTGGGCACTCCATTATTTCCTATGGAGACTGATTCCCATAGCGTATAATAGGAAATTGATCTGTGGATATCTGGGGCTCTGGGGGGTGGGGGGCTGTTTTGAGGTAGAAGCACCATATTTTCAGCATAGCATGCAATGCCTCTCCTCAAAGCACCCTCCATATTTCAAAAGGATTGGACCAGGGGGCCCAATTCTATGAACCCCAAAAGAAGGAGCTCCTATTCATTATTTTCAATAGAGAGAAGGCAATTAAAAGGTGTGTGGTCCCTTTAAATGTGATGGCCAGAACTCCCTTTGGAGTTCAATTATGCTTGTCACAACTTTGCTCCTGGCTCCACCCCTAATGTCTCTTGGCTCCACCCCCAAAGTCTCCTGGCTCCACCCCCCAAAGTCTCCAGATATTTTTTGATTGGACTTGGCAATCTTACTCTCATATGTCCCTTATTATCTTTTTCGCCCCCTCCCCTCTTCCATTTATCAGCACAGTTTGGATGATACAACTCCCCAGACAGGAGGATGGTCTATTCTTTCTTCCGCATTCTATTGAGTCTTCTTGCTTCCTTGTCCCATCAAAAAGTCAGAGAGCTGCCAGCCCCAAAGAGGATACTTGATCAGCTGGTTACAATTGATTATGCAGAGAATCTTGGGCACAGCCAGATTTTTCAGCTGCTGCTCCCCTGATGGTAATGTGATCAGAAACACTTGCCCTCAGCTTTTAGGATAAGTGGATTTCCCCAGTTCCATTCCATTACTGCTCTGGCATTTCTCTCTTCCCCGTGACTCATTGCTGCTATATTCCAACTTAGCTAAAAGAACTGCTGAAGTCCAGAATCAGTTCCTTCACCTATTACTTCACCATTGATATAATCTTCCCCAGTGCAGATATGAATAAAATACCACTTAAAAAGGTAATCTTGAGCATATGTCTGACTGCATCAAACTGCTTTTTGTTGACACACACCATGTTCTCCTGCACCTTAGTAAAGTACTATGCATACATTTCCTACAGTCTTGACAAGACCGTTCTTTGCTGTTTTATCCAGGCCTCATTTTGGGCAGGAGCTCATAGGAGCAAAGCTCCAGAACCTCTAAATTTTATTGTACACTTTCTTTTTAACCTCCCCCCCCCCCCCCCGGATACTTGCTTCTGGGCTCCATTGTTCAAACTCCCTGTGAGAATGTTGCTGAATTCTAAGATTTGACAAACTTTCTAATATTTTCCCCCTCACAGAAATGGGGAAATAACCAAAAGATATGAAGCAGACAGATGGAAATCTTCATCATGTATGCCACTGTGGTCACATAAGAGAAAGTAATTTAAAAAGTATGACAGGAGCAAGGTTTTATTATGACAACTATAACTCAAGAAGCATTTTAAGGTAGATGCTGAGCTGATAAAATTTAGTACACCTTCCAGTGATGTCAGGAGTGTGTGGCATATGCAAATGAGTTGTGCTAATGACCTCCGGCACCTCTTTTTCTACAAAATGAACCCTAGTTTTATCTATGCACATATGTGCAAAAGTAACCTGCAGTGCAATCCTAAGAGCACTTTCCTGGGAGTAAGCCCCAATGAATAGACTTCAGTAGAATTCAGAGTCAATCCGTTTAGGATTGTTCTCCTCAAGGGGGAGGAACTTGCCATTGGATGAGAAACTGGCAGGGGTGGAATTCTGGCAGGAGCTCCTTTGCATATTAGGCCACACACCCCTGAAGTAGCCAATCCTCCAAGAGCTTACAAGGCTCTTTTTTTGTATGCTCTTGGAGGATTGGCTACATCAGGAGGGTGTGGCCTAATATGCAAAGGAGCTCCTGCTAGAATTCCACCCCTGGAAACTGGCATGGACTGCAGGGCTCTGTACAAAATTTGGAAAGAAACGACAAGCAGTGCAGGTCATGGGCTCCCCTTTGCAAACACGACCAGCGATTTAGCACTCCAAAGTAAGCAGACAAATTCAGATAAAATGAAGTCTAGAACATTCCCTAAGGGTTACCGAAGGCATCTGTGGTACTTTCATATCTTTCATAACTCCAACACTTCCGACATCACAGCAACAGCCAGCCTTTGTTGAATATGCTTTTTTCTCCCCTTGAAGGTTTCTCTTTCTTCCCACATGTCCCCTTTTTCTCTCAAAACATGGGAAGGATCTCTTTGCTATTGTAATAGCATCGACAACAAATGACACATTTTAAAATGGCTTCATTTGATTGCATAAAAAATAATGCATAGCTGTTTTGATCTTGATGTCTCAATGCCAGGGCTTTTTTTTGTAGCAGAAACTCCTTTGCATATTAGGCCACACACCCCTGTTGTAGCCAATCCTCTGAGAGTTTACAGGGCTCTTCTTACAGGCCCTACTATAAGCTCTTGGAGGATTGGCTACATCAGGGGTATGGGATCTAATATGCAAAGAAGTTTCTGTTACCAAAAAAAAGCCCTGCTCAATGCTATTCCCTTCGTATCCATTCGCCTCTTCCCTCCTGCAAAATTAGTATATTCATTTGCCTTAGTTAGTTCACTCATTTGCTGCTTTTCTTCCCAAAGAGACCCAAAGTAATATTAATAAAAGACAATAAAACCAGAGAAGATACACATAAGGTTTAAAGCAAACAAAAAATAGCCAACAATAACTGGCTGCTCTTGAATCCACCAGGCGGCTTATTTGAGGCCCCAGGGCAAAAACCAAAGGACAAGGAATCTTTGGTTCATGACTTTCAACTCATACCCAAGATCTTGTACCTGTGTCCTTGATCAGGTCTACACTTGGAGACACAAAAAGTGAGGGAAGGGAGAACACAGTGCGCATACCACAGAGGGTAGCAATGGTGTACCAAAACACCACTAAGAAGAAGAATTGCAGATTTATACCCCACCCTTCTCTCTGAATCAGAGACTCAGAGCGGCTTACAATCTCCTATATCTTCTCCCCTCACAACAGACACCCTGTGAGGTGGGTGGGGCTGAGAGGATTCTCACAGTAGCTGCCCTTTCAAGGACAACCTCTGCCAGAGCTATGGCTAACCCAAGGCCATTCCAGCAGGTGCAAGTGGAGGAGTGGGGAATCAAACCCGGTTCTCCCAGATAAGAGTCCACGCACGTAACCACTACATCAAACTGGCTCTCAAAGTATGTATTTGCTTTCTAGGCCATGCAGCTTTCAAAATTACTGAGGGGGTGGGGTACCTTATGACATGGGAGGCCAAACTGCGGTTCTGGAGCCACATGTGGCTCTTTCACACACATTGTGTGGCTCTCAAAGCTTCCACCACACTGTTGGCTGACTTGGAGAAGGCATTACTCTCTTTAAGTCACTTCTCCCAGACACACTAGCTAGTGGCTTGGTGAATGCATTTAAAGTTGGTTTTTTTTCACCTTTCCCTACTCCCTCCCTCCCTCCCTCCACCTATTTGCCTGTCTGCCTGCCTTCCTGTCTTGTAGCTTTCAAACATCTGATGTTCATGTCTTGCGGCTCTCATGCATCTGATGTTTATTCTATGTGGCTCTTCTGTTAAGCAAGTTTGGCCACCCCTGTTATATAACAAAACATTTTGCTCATCTCCCCTGCCAGTGAAAGCTCTTCTCCAACAATCTCGCTTCCATTAAATCCAGTTGAGGGCAGGCAAGATCCACCTAGATCTGGGACAAGGAGAGAGAAAGAGAGAGAGAGAGAGAAAACTTTTTTTTTTTTGCAAAGGTTTCCTAAAATGTTTTCTTTCATTCTGTGAGCTATTATGCCAAGTCTAGTCTTTTTGATGCAATTACCTTTGGAGGGGGGCAAGGGTGGGGGATGGCAAATGAGAAAGCCTTTGCTGTAACTTGCATTTCGAGAAAAGCAAGGAGCCGTTTTAGAGCAAAACATCGGCGGCTCTTTAATAAGAAAATCCTCCGCTTATGTTTATACAACAATATTTGACACAGTAATTGTGTGACAGGGGAGAAGTGAGATATCTTTGGGTGCTGTCCAAAAAGCCGTGCGTACAGCAGCGCATTCACCTGCATGCAGCAATACAGAAAGCCTGCACAGAGGATGAGAGGGACTAGGGCTGAGATTCTATTTGAAAGGTACATTTCATCCTTACGATTTATGCATAAATTTGCATCTGTGTTACATGGGAATCCTTTCCCGCAAAAGCACCCCTTCTTTGGGGTGAGCAAACTGTGCGTGCCCAGCTTGACTTCCTTGCTAACCAGATTCCTGGAGATGATTAGAGCCGATCGAGTTGCCTCTCAAAGGTTTTTTGTCAGGCTGTTGTGTGGTTTGTTTGGGGGAGCATTTTTAAAAGGGCCATTCAGCTGAGGAAAAAGAGAAAGCGCAGCAATGGGCAGAATTGCCCTGTCATCCCAGTCAAGAATTCATTTCCTACTGTCTGCAAATTGTGAGGGAGCGATCATTGTGGATGGAGACATTTATCAAGGTGTGGTGGGCTCGTGACAGCTCCAGTTGCTCCGGAGAAATGGAAGTGCTGATTCTTGGTTCTTGGAAAAACTAGGCAGGGGCTGCCCGAATGCCTCTATGCAGTTGCCTTCAGTCAGCATTTTCAGATCTTCTCATTCCTGAAGCACCCTTTCTTCCAAATAAAAGTTCGGTTCAGACCTTATTGGCATAAAAGCTATCATGATTCACAATCAAAAGTAGGTACAAAGGCCTGAAGCATAGTAAGAGCAATACATAAAGCAATCAATTAAAATGGCAGCCAATGATACTAATCAAGAGTAGACACCCAGCAATTAAAATACAGTAGTATGCCTAGATTTAATTTTATAGGCTTCTACTAAGAAATTCGCAACACATGCAGTAATGTGGGGATTAACATCTTCTAAAAAGTAGGTTAGAGTTTTCCTTTCAGTAAATACATTGTGTTGGAGATATTCAGCTAAAAATTGTCTAAGAGTTGTGAGGCCAGGAAAGGACATTCTAAAATAATATGGGATATAGAATCAAGGACTCCTAATTCACATGGACATAATCTATTTTGGAGAGGTATCTGTCTAAACCTACCAAAGAGAACTGTTGATGGGAAGGCATTTAAACGTGCCAGAGTAAAAGTCCGACGATGGAATGGGGAATCTAAAGTTAAAAAAATAATGGGGTTTCTTCCCATGTCTTTGGAGTATACCTAGATTGGCTGCAGGGCTGGTCCTAGGCTGTCTGGCACCCTAGTCAAGGCTAACTTCTGGTTTCCCCTCCCCGAACTGATAACTAGTTTTCAAAAACAAATGAATTGTGGGGGAAATGAAAAGCACAAAACTTGAAATTGTTCCCTGACCTGGATCGCCCAGGTCATTGTGTCAAATGGGGGGCACCCAATTTGAAGCCCCCAGAAGGCCAGCAATTGCCTAATTTGCCTAGTGGCAGGACCTGCCCTGAATGAGAGGTACTCCAAAGAGATGGACTATGCAACCGGAAACAGAGGTACACCTGGTCGATTGAGGTCAGTGGGCTTCGAAGGGGATAGCTCTGCTTGGGATAACACTGATAAGCAGAATGGCTCCCACCCCATTCTGTTTCTGCATGTAACACTGTTTCTGAGCATTCCGTTCTCACTGGGAAAATGTGAGGCTGCAGGGCTGATCTCTGTAGCCGTCAGACTCCATCCTCTTAAGGCAGGTGATCCAACAGAATCTGTGCACGAGGAACAGCCCAACAGCATCTGACAGAGAGAGCTAGCAGAATTACCCATCTTCAACACAAGTGGACTGGACAAAGGCGAGGGATGCCACACACAGCCTCTGTGGAGAGTAGGCAATTCTGCCTTGAGAATTTGTTCAGCCAGTTTGGTGTAGTGATTAAGCGTGCGGACTCTTATCTAGGAGAACCAGGTTTGATTCCCCACTCCTCCACTTGCACCTGCTGGAATGCCCTTGGATCAGCCATAGCTCTCGTAGGAGTCATCCTTGAAAGGGCAGCTGCTGTAAGAGCTCTCTCAGCCCCACCTACTTCACAGGGTGTCTGTTGTGGGCAGGGGGGGGAAGGTAAAGGAGATTGTGACTGCTCTGAGATTCAAAGTATAGGGTGGGATATAAATCCAATATCATCATCATCATCACCACCTGATGAAGAGTCTGGGTAGTATTAACTTTTCCCCAACACAGCCTGACTGGAAGCAAAGAAGGTCAGAAGAATGGTGGATCCGGTAGAGATTAAAAACAGGAAGACTCCTCTGGAGTGGGGTGCATCGAGCTCTTCACAACCTTTTGCGGACTTCTTGCCACATGCCAGCGAGTCCTGGCTAGGGATGCAATCACATTTTTGTTTCTGCTGCTTTAATTTCCCAATCCTCTTTTGACCTTATGTCCTCCTTATGCAAATATAAGCCACGAGACTGCATTCCAGCCATTTTTCTTTCCTTGCGCCAAATTGTTCTCATTCAGAATTACATGTTGGGTCTGTTCTGCCAGCAGAGTCACTTTTCTCTGGCAGAAGGTGCCTCCCTGTGGTGCAAGAAACCTTCTGCCAGTGGATAGTGTCTCCCTTAGAGAAGCAGATTGCAGGATCTTAATTCAACACATTTTTTCAATGTTATTTTTGTATCAGTTGCATCTAAATGTTATATCATGTGTAAATGGGATAAAAATGGCACAAGGCACAGGCCACATGGGACCACAAGTCACAGGAATCATAACAATTAACATGTTCACAATGACAATATAGCCAAATGCTCTTTATGCCCATCCCTGATCAAAGAATACCCCCAGACTTAGCCCCTTCTCGCCTAGTTACTTCCCCTCTCTTACATTTTTCAAAAAAGTCCAAGGTGAACCACTACTTCCTAAGAACATAAGAGAAGCCATGTTGGATCAGGCCAATGGCCATCCAGTCCAACACTCTGTGGCACACAGTGGCCAAAAAACCCAAGTGCCACCAAGAGGTCCACTAGTGGGGCTAGAAGTCCTCCCACTGTGCCCCCCCCCCCAAGCACAAGAATACAGAGCATCACTGCCCAGGCAGAGAGTTCCAACAATAAGCTGTGACTAATAGCCACTGATGGACCTCTGCTCCATATGCTTATCCATTCCCCTCTTGAAGCTGTCTATGCTTGTAACCACCACCACCACCTCCTCCTGTGAGGTGAATTCCACATGTTAATCACCCTTTGGGTGAAGAGGTACATCCTTTGATCAGTTCTAACCCGACTGCTCAGCAATTTCATTGAATGCCCATGAGTTCTTGTATTGTGAGAAAGGGAGAAAAGTACTTCTTTCTCTACCTACTCTATCTTCTCTTCCTATAGTCAGTTTTCATACCTGTAGTCCCACCTTGCCCTTTCCTCTCATTCCAAATTCAAGGGTGGGGAGAATTGTACTGCGCCTGGATGTTTGCCCTATAACTGGGGTCAGAAACTCTCCACACAGTACATTTTTGACTGACTTCAAGCCATCCACTGTTTTTAAGATTCCAACAACTGATACATCATGTGGATCTTTCCCCTTTTCCTTCTGGATTACTTTGGATTTGTTTGGATGTTTTGCTCATTCACTCATTTTATAGCCTGTCTTCTCCCCTTTTGAGTGATGCAATCTACACAGTGTTTAGATACTTGGAGGTATCGTCCTTTTAAATGGGCTTCTAGTAGTTGGTAATATTATTGGCTGGGTAGTATTCCTTGTCTGCTTGAGTTTTGCCAATTTTCATAGTCCAGATATTGGTACTGTCCTGCTCAAAAAAACTTTATTTCTGTTTTCACTCTACCCAGATTCTCAATATTCCATCCACGTGCCTCACCATTTTGCCAAGGCCCCTTAATACAGCCATTGTGTGGATAACTGACCAGTTTTTTTTTGGGGGGGGCATCTTTAAATTGGGTATAAAACTTAAGCCAGCAATTCCTTTATCATAAGTGAGAGGTGCTCACAATTAGTCAACAGAGTTGGTTTGGCTGAGATATAGGATGAGATGAAATATTGCTTTGTTCAGGGGTGGAATTCTAGCAGGAGCTCCTTTACATACCCCTGATGTAGCCACTCCTCCAAGAGCTTACAAAAAAGAGCCTTGTAAGCTCTTAGAGGATTGGCTACATCGGCGGTGTGTGGCCTAATATGCAAAGGAGCGCTTGCTAGAATTCCAGCCCAGGGGTTTGTTGTACCCAAGTATTTTTTAGATTTTTTTAAAGTATACTCTATTTCCCAGTTTTAGTGATTACTGAATTTATATTTTGTATCTTTGGTTATTTCTAATTTACCACTGCAAGTTTCAGTCTTTTTAAACTGCAGTACTCTGCAACTGTTCTACAACTATGTAACGTATATCCTCCTTAATTATTGCATCATCTCTTGCGCAATTTTAATATAAATACTTTAAAAATTTTGGGGAAAAAAGTGGGATATGGCAGGAAGATGCTTTCTTTTTTTTCTGACCAGGCTATTTCAGTGTGGATTCAGACTCAGATTAGAAAGTGGACCACATTCACTCATTCATTTTCTCCCCAATGGGAACTAAAGCAGCTTGCAGCATGATGATGATGATATTGGATTTATATCCCATCCTCCACTCTGAATCTCAGAGTCTCAGAGCGGCTCACAATCCCCTTTGTCTTCCTCCCCTACAACAGACACCCTGTGAGGTGGGTGGGGCTGAGGGGACTCTCACAGCAGCTGCCCTTTCAAGGACAACCTCTGCCAGAGCTATGGCTGACCCAAGACCATTCCAGCAGGTGCAAGTGGAGGAGTGGGGAATCAAACCTGATTCTCCCAGATAAGAGTCCGCGCACTTAACCACTACATCAAACTGGCTCTCATTTCCTCCTCCTCCGTGTAATCCAATCCAATGTCACCCAGTGGCAAAGTGGAGATTTTGAAACATGTTAGTGTGTCTAGGACACAGTAAGACAGTCCTCTTTTGATGTTGTGGACAGCCTAAGGTTGCAATCCTGCGCATGCTAAATGCCAGTGAAGCTCCACTGAGCACAATGCAACTTAATTCTGAGTAAAAAATGGACGGAATTGTGCTGTCAAGCATCACCATAAGCATTCTCGGAAGCAAATCCGTTTATCTTTGGTACTACTTGAGCTGTAATTCTTCAAAACCAATTAAGTATTCTAATTCTATTGACCAAATCAGTTGATTTAGTGAAACTCTTCAAAACTGAGCATTTGCAAATCAACCACAATAATGTGATCCGGAATATAGCGAACACCGTATTAAATAGAAAATCCATATGCTGATTTCATGTCATTTAGAAAGCTCGTGGCAAGTCTGCATATTTTGCAAGCAGTGGTTCATGATACCATTGGCATACAGATTAGCCAAGCAATGAGGGAAAATTACCATCTGGTAAATACAAACAGAGGTTTTAATTAACCTCAGGGAAATGTAAAAAATCTATCTAATGTTTCATGTTTGTCAACCTGTTGACTGGGGCAATTCCTCTCTTCTGGCTAGGGCAGGGAAGATCGCTTCAGAAAGCTGGAATTGATTGGAAAGGAATAGGAAAGTTTGGGAGAAACCCTCTCTTTTGGAGAAAGCTCCCTAGATGTACTTTTCTCCCTTGAAATGCTTCCCCAAAAAGACCCTGAGCCAGAACTACCACTGCCCTCAAGCCAGCAAGGCACTAAGACCTGGAGGTCCCAAGAGGGACCAGCCCATGACCAGACCCACTGTAGTCTTCTCAGGGCTTTTTTTATAGCAGGAACTCCTTTGCATATTAGGCCACACACCCCTGATGTAGCCAATCCCCCTGGAGCTTACAGTAGGCCCTGTTCTAAGAGCCCTGTAAACTCTTGGAGAATTGGCTACGTCAGGGGTGTGTGGCCTAATATGCAAAGGAGTTCCTGCCCTGGGTCTTCTGAAGCACCCCAGAAGCAGAAGAGGCAAAGGACTAGGGCTGAGGCATGGGCCAGGCAGAGGAGTCTGAAGCCTCCCCTCTGCTAATGACATTCTATGAGAGATAGATAAGTCACCACAGGATCTGTATTCCTCATGAATAGGGAAGCTGACAACTTATGAGGAGAAGCCTAACGTGGAACACCTGTAGGGAAACGCCTTATATAAAGCTCCTTATATAAAGCTGTCCTCTCAAGACCAGTTCTTGAAAGAGCTCTCTCAGCTTCATCTTCCTCAAAGGGTGTCTGTTATGGGGAGAGGAAGGGAAAAGAGATTGTAAGACACTCTGAGTGAAGGGTGGGGTATAAATCCAATCTCTTCTCTTCTTCTACACCAAGCTTGCATCACGTATTGTCTTGGGAAGCTGCAGTGATGTGGCTGCTGATACAAGGATTGCCCACATTTTATTCATTATGCATGGAGACACTTTTACATGGTTCACAGTATTTGCCATGAATGCTAAGTTTTAGTGATAGTCTTCAAGATATGGAATGCTTTAATATCAGTTTCAAAAACATGCATTAATTGGGTAGGTTTTTATCCTGCTCTTCTTCCAAGCAGACTGAGATTTTATGTTCCCAGCAGCACTATGGAGTAGGTACCCCAAGTAAGTGTTACTTTTGCAAGGCTAACCTGTGAGCTCAAAGGAACTCAAACTTCATTGCAGTAGCAGCTAAGCCCTGCCAGCTCTTAGATGATGTAAGCAGAAATTTTACATTTGTTATACATTTTTGTCCCATTCTCAGAGTTAGGGGATGGAGAGTTCCATTACCGTACTCAGGAGAAATTGACTAGGGGAGGAATAAGCAATCCCCAGCCACCCAGGCCAGACAGCAGCACACTAGACCACTAAATCACCCTTGCATTGATAATGTGATGTCGTTTCTGGGGCAAGCCCGGCAGTGACATTGCTGCACTCTAGCATTCAGTGGGGAATCTATGGTAAATCCATAGGAAAAAGTCCCCATAGGGCAGGGGTGGCCAAACTTGCTTAATGTAAGAGTTACACAGAATAAACATCAGATGTTTGAGAGCCACAAGACACGGACATCAGAGGAAGGAAGGAAGGAAGGAAGGAAGGAAGGAAGGAAGGAAGGAAGGAAGGAAGGAAGGAAGGAAGGAAGGAAGGAAGGAAGGAAGGAAGGAAGGAAAATGGATGGAGGGGAGGTAGAAAGAAAGCAACTTTAACTTTAAATGCATTCTCCAAGCTGGCCAACAGAGTGGTGGGGGCTTCAAGAGGAAGGGAAAGGAGATTGTAAGTCACTCTGAGACTCCTTCAGGTAGTGAAGGATGGGGTATAAATCCAATTTCTTCTTCCTTCTTCTTTTCCCCTTCCCTTCCCTCAGGGTGGCCAATTGAAGGTTGGTTGTTCTTGGAGATTAGGTTTTTGAGACTGGGGAGGGCAAGGTTTTGGGAGGGGCCACATCAGGGTATAATGCCATGAGTGCACCCATCAATGCAGCCATTTCCTGCAGGGGAACTCATATCTGTGGTCTGAAGAGCAGCTGTAATTCCAGGAGATCTTCAAGGTACAACTGAAGGCTGGCGACCCTGTCTTCCCTGCAGTTTCTTCATCCTTTTGGAAGCAACTTGGCTCTTATAAAGAAAAAAGCACCAGGAGCTATTACACCCATTGGCATGTAACTATATTTAGCCCCACAGCTGGTAGATATTCTGGAAGTTTCTCTCTGTTCAGTTAGATATACAACCTTATTGATATGGCCAGAGATTTCAGCCTTCATGGAATTATTCTTCAAGCTGTCAAAATTATTTCTAAACAGCCAAAAAATCTAGCTGGCCATTGGACTTGATTTTCAAATGAAAGTGTCTGAGGCTGAGACTCTCTCTTGCTTCCCAAGTGTCAGAATTGATCACAACAAGCATTCTTCACCCACAAAGTGATTATTGCGGCAAATCTGAGGATTTCAAATTAACTTCTGCAGGCCTGCTTCGACACATAAAGATATTGCCGTGAATGAGGAGGCAAGTTGCGAAAGCTGCGAGCCTTCTGTCCTCTTGAATTTCCCTATCTAGACATGGACCAGAACAACTCTGCTTGCGCAGAGCGGTTTTTGAGCCTTCCACGACTTGCAAGATGTCTCTTAAAGCCACCATTCATTTGCTGTTCCCTCTCAATGCATGCTGCTTTTTCTCCCCAGCGAAATAAATTCAGAAGCTTCAGATGTTGTGATTTTAGTAAGGATGTGGATCTTACTTGTAAAGTCTTTAGATCCAAATGCCAGGAAAAGATACTTGCAATGGAAAATTTCTATGAAGTCAGTATTTTAAAAGTGCTTGTTCAAAATCTACACTGGGAACAGTGAGATGAGGCAGTCAGCTGGCTTTGGGTGGTTTCATTTGCCTAAATGAATACAGCCATATATCAGTATGATATAAGTAACTGGTACCAACATACAAATGGAGAATATACAAAAAAACACTGGTCAGCAATAAAGATATTCACACTCTCAATGTGTGTACATGTATTTAATTTAGTGCAAATATAAGACAAAATAAAAATATAAAGGAACAATAGGGTATTTGTTCTCCCCCAGTTCATGCACTATGAAATTTCTACATAGGAAACAGCCTTAACATAGTCTGTAGCTAAGTGCTATAGGGTGGAAATAGTTCTGCTTGTGATGTTGTAATGGAGAGAATAAGGAACCGTATAGAAAGGAATCCTCACGGTTTAATGCTTGTCCGGTTCTTCATCAGCCTCTTCTCTCACCGTTTTCCGGAGCCACAGTAACTGTTTCAAACACAGATCAACGCATGCTCTAAACCTCTGCTATTTGAAACAGATTTACCACATGAAGCCACCTAGGTGATCTGGGCCAGTCACAGTTCTCTCAAAACTTTAGAAGTGCCCTTTAGAGGTCCACATTCACTCAATGAGGGCCCAGGCATCTTCAGCAGCCTTCCCAGATGGTGTTCAGTTAGCAGAAATCTGTAGAGCTGCAATGTATTTCTTGACATTTGTCTGTCAAGAAATACACTTTACCTACAAGTGAGAAAGGAGGCTTGAGAGGGAAAAACAGTGCTGGAGCCACTCTTCAAATTAGCCCGGCAAGCTACACCCCACCTCCAGTGAGTAGCTTGCTACAATCCCAATGTGGGACTGCACAGAAGATCAATGTTGAAAAACGGAACTGCACTTACTTGCAACTGTTGTTCATTGATCATCTTCTGTGCAGGCTCCCATTCCCTCTGTCTTGTCCTCTGTGAGCTCCCATGGCTCTCTTGTTCTGCTTCAGTGGCAGATTAAGAGGAACTGAGGGAACGGGGGTGCTATGTGCAGGAGTACATGACAGTTTGGGTGAGAATAGTTCTATCTGGCTCTGGAAAGCAGCACCCCTTGTTGACTAATAACCAGTGTAAAGAAACAGAAGAGAACAACCAGAAAGGAAGAACAAGACATCTGTTTCAAAAGATTCAAGAAATCAAACTGATGCTATCATACTTTGGTCACATTATGAGAAGAGAAGAATCACTGGAAAAGTCAATAATGCTGGGGAAAAGTTGAAGACAGCAGAAAAAGAAGTAGACCTGACATGTGATGATGGGTTGATGCAATAAAGGAAGCCACAGCCCTTAAGTCCTGATCAAGGCTGGTAACAATAGGATGTTTTAGATGCTATTAATCCATAGGATTTCCATAAATTAGAAGTGAATTGGTGATACTTAACACGCACACTGTACAGCTTCCAGGGCTTTTTTTGTAGCAGGAACTTCTTTGCATATTAGGCCACACACCCCTGATGTAGCCAATCCTTCAAGAGCGTACAGGGCCTACTGTAAGCTCCAGGAGGATTGGCTACATCAGGGGGGAGTGGCCTAATATGCAAAGGAGTTCTTGCTGCAAAAAAAGCCCTGACAGCTTCTTATAATTTTAAAAGTAAGCAATTTGTGGGAGGCTCCAAAACAGCAATTTTTGTATAAGATGCTAAAATACAAGCTACTGCAATACCCTACCAGGATTAATTTGACACACAGATTTGATTAGAATGCTTAATGCTATCTTGTCTACTCTCATTCTATAAAAAGCTTGATAATGGCAGGACCAATTCGCTTCAATTTCCATGTCAATCAATCCAGATGGTTTTCATTATTTGCTATGGATGGCCACAAATTGAATTTTTTGAACTCATAATTCACATTGTGCTTATTGGTGATACTGAGCTGTTCTTTCGCTAAGTAAATTGAAGAGAAATGAAAGGCTACTGATATGCTGAATATGTATCCAAACCTGGAGACCTTTTAATGAAAATGGTACTGTCTGTTTTCGAGGAACATATAAAGTGGTGTCTCCACCCCAAACTTAAAAAAAAATTTAAAATATTTTTGTCACTGCTGAGAAATGATATAATAAATTACCAAAGAGCTATTTCCCCTACTCTTTAAATACTTCTGTTAGCATAGAGGTGCACCCAGACATTAACCAACGAAATAACTAAGTGAAACAAGCTGTTTTCATTATTGGCAAAAACAAATGCCATTGTCTTGTAGGCTCTGGAAATATTCGGAAATTTTAACTTCTGGTACCTGTACTGTATGCCTTCACCAGAACTACAAGGCAAGAGGCAGAGGGGAACTGTAAGAGTGAGGTGATGGTGAAGCCAGGAGGGAGACAGTGAAGCTGATGAGAATGTAAATCACAGGCACTTTTTCCAACCAAAAGAGTTGTCAGATGTTCCTGCGGAAGCAGATCCCAGCAGAAGCTGGGTTCAGGTAGCCAGCTCAAAGATGACTCGGCCTTCCAGCTTGAGCTAACCAGGTCAGGACTTGGTGGATATTAGTGGGTGGATATTACTTACCCTTGTCAAACTAAACCTGTTCCTATTGCATGTTGCAGCTGGGTTCAGGTAGCTAGCTCAAGGTTGACTCAGCCTTCCATCCTTCCGAGATCGGTAAAATGTGTGCCCAACATGCTGGGGGTAAAGTGTAGATCACTGGGGAAGGCAATGGCAAACCACCCCGTAAAAAGTCTGCTGTGAAAACGTGATGCGATGTCACCCCAGAGTCGGAAACAACTGGTGGTTGCACAGGGGACTACCTTTACCTTTAAATACCACTGGCAGTGTTATTTTTCTGACTATGTGAGAATTTTCTCTGAAACACTGTTTATGGGTTCTCTGTTATGTGCTGTGTATTGTACTGAGCTGTATTGTATGAAAAAGTAGTATTTACTGTATTGGAGACTGTTTTTATTTCAATAGTTTGAGATTATCTTCTCTGTTCTCTCCCCTTATTGCTATTTCTAATGCAATTCTCCTATGTGTGTGCATGTTAATGTACATTAAATCATTGCAGGACACAAAAAGTTGTGGTTGGTTGCCATGTGCAGACCTTTTTAACTGGTTTACATACGACTTTCCTTCTCTTGGCTTGTTCCCCATTCTACAAATCAGAACATTAAGTGCTTAAAAACAGCTTTCTCTAGCTATATGAAATCACAACAGATTTCACAAGCACTATTGTCTCTTGAAATTTTATCCCAATTCAATGGGAAGTATGAAAAAATAAGTTTCTTTACAGTTGATCTTTTGACCAAAGCCCTATTCAGACATTCAGGGTTCTTTGTTACAAGCTGACTTTCTCTCTGCCCCAGGGCAGGTTGGTGTTAGGTTAGGCACTGTTTCAAGCCACTGCTTCTATCCTCAGCCAGATATGATTTCAACCTCCGTGTTTAATTGTCTGTCTCAACAACATTCCACCAGCTCTCATTTGACACTCCTAGGGATAGGTAGACCCAAACCTATCTGTCACACAGCCTACCTTTTCAAAATTTCAGAAACAAAGCCATCAACAGGCTTTGAAACTGCCTGCTCAAGAAAAACAGGAAGAATTTTAAAAGTCCAAGCATCAGACCATCTGCCTAAACCTTCCCCAACATAACTGTTTTCTACTAGCCAGTTGTTTCCCAGTTGTGGTACCAATGAAGATGTTGTCCTTTTATTGCCCATTAACAAAATGATGGACTAGTAATAAGGGAAAATGGAGTCTATCATTGTTTTTAACACCTCAAAAGACAAATAGCTGCCATGAGCTGCTTCTGAGAAGCTGTTACATTTGCAGAAGTGCCTGTGAAGACTATCTCATATCCCAGAAGTGCTGACACTTTTAGGTGGATAATGGAGAACATCACAAAAAGACCCTAGTCAGCACAACATGACATAACTATGGGGTTTGAAGAAAAGGTACCTCAGGTACTTTCACCTGGAATAGGTACCTGAAGAACCCCCAGACCAAGAGGGGTGCAAAGGATGGAAAAGGACATGAAAAGCCTAGGAAACAAACAACTCTGAGAGCCAAGAAAGCTCAGTAGGGAAGAATATACCAACCCTGATGAGCCAAGTCAAGTGATAACAAACTAGACAGAGGGCAGTGTATGGGGGACCACTAGGGATGTTGTCCCCTTGGAGAGAAATAGAGTACTAAAATAAACTAAAATGACAATACCTGTGGTATTAACCCCCTGGTCAAGAGAATTTATCTAGCCAAGCTCCTAGAGTAGCTGGGCTGAAGATCCCCTAGATTCATCCTAGGACCTGAACCTCTCTGAAAGCTTCTGGATAGGTTGACTCTGTATGCGATACTTCAGGTAAATTAGCTTGAAATTAGAATGGCAGGACTTTTTTTTTCAAAGGCAAAACCAGTTGATATCTCCATCATATACTTTGCTCTGTCTTTGTACTGTTCTTTTACCAATTTTTGGTGTCTTCCTTACTGATTCAGCATTTGCTTACCAAGGTGATATAAAGACCTCATTTTCAGCCTGCATTTGAAGAACAGCACAATTAGTTCTGCATAGCCAAGGGGCGCTTGGGCTTTGTTTCCTGCATATGGCAGGTTGCTTTTGAATGTCAGGAATCTTTCAAAAGCATATTCTGTTTGGTTGTTTTCTTTTAAAAAAAAAATAAAATCTTACTAAAGGAGCTGTTTGGGTTCTGGCCTATATGCTCATTCGTTTGTTGAAAACGTTTTCACTTCTTGTTCTGCCATTTCAAGACCCTTGGGTAGTTTTAGTAAGGAAAATCTCGTACTTCCTAAAATTTGACCTGGAAACTATTGATAATACTTTTCTTTATTGAAGTAAAAGCTAACAATTACAATAATAATTCATATTCAAGAATTATTAATTATCTTTTTTACATATAGTAAAGAAATGTTATAAAGTAAATATATAAACCAATACATGTACATAGTACTGTATAGAAACTTGGAATAAGGCCTGTTGCGAGGAAAAATACAAAGAGGCTAGAAAGAGGCTCTGGGCAAATGCCTCCCCTTGCTGTATTCCCACTTACCAAGGCAACTGTTTTCTGGGGGAATTGATCTAACTTCATCTTTAGATCTCCTCCACCAGTCCCTACAGCCACTACCTTTGGTCCTCACTGCCTTTGTCTGCAGTGAGGACCAAAGCAATTTCCATCATTCTCCTCTCTCCCTTTTGATCTATACAACAACCCTGTAAGGTAGATTAGACAGAAAGTCTATGAGTTGTCTGAAATCACAGTGTGAACCAAAGCAGGAGGATATAATGACACAGAGTCTGGCAGATCCTGCTCTGAAACACTAACTCATATGCCACAATGAACAGTAGTAAGTAGCCAGGCCTAGGGTAGCCAACCTCCAGGTGGAGTCTGAAGACCTCCTGATATCACAACTGGACTCCAGACAACAGATCTCTCTCCCCCTGGAGAAAATAACTGCTTTGGAGGATGGACTCTATAGCATTATACTCAGCTGAGGCCTCTCACCTCCCCAAACCCTGCCCTCCTCAAAATCCACCACAAAATCTCAAGGAATTTCCCACCAGCCTGGAAATGGCAGCTCTTATCAGGACTAGACCCAGTGAGTTCTCCCTCAAAGGCCTTTAGTGATACCTTTCAGACCAGGACTCTCTCTCTCTGACTTAAACACGAGTTCATTCTCTCTTCCTGTCTCTCTGGCTTCCCCCCTCCCACACTCTGTATCTGCTCTGCTGCCATGGGACACCATTTCCCTCCCTGTCTCTGGCTGTTTCCCTTCCAGAGGAGGAGAGGGAGGAACCCTCAGCTATTCAAGGGAAGTCTTTCTCTGGCTCTTTCCCTCCTCTCACAGCCAATCAAGGGAAAGTTTTCTCTGGCTCTTTCCCACCTCCTCCCTCCCTCAGGCAATCAAGAGAAGGCTTTCTTTCCTCTGTGAAGCAGCAACAGGCAGCTCAGCCAATGGGAGAGTATCTGATTTGTGACCAGTCTGCTAAGGGAATTACGAGATGTGAACTAAACTGAGAAAGCAATGACATATAAAATGATCAAATGAATTTCTGGTGTTTTAGTGATATTTACATTAAATTAAGTATACCTTCTGGCATAAAAGTAAACATTCCTGTAGGTCCATCTTATTGAATAACACAGTTAACTGTATTTTTAAAGAAATAATTTATTATTTTTTTCCAAATGTGTTCATTCTTTTTTAAAAGATCAGTAGATACAGATGCCATTTTACACAACTGCAGAAAATACATGCATATCTTATTGAATAACACATATCTACCATGATCTTAAAAAGCATCATTCATAACCATTTCTATAATTGGGACCATCCATGAGGTATGAAGTTTTTATTTGCCCAATATTTTTAAGAATGGATACCATTTTCCAGAAAAATTGGTAATTCTTGTAAATTGCAAGGATCTAGTGATACAATATGCAATAATTTCCATTATATACTGGTCCCACAGTTTGCTATACCATAGGGATATAGTAGGTGCCAGTTGGTTTTTCCATCTGGCAGCTATTGATGTCCTCGCCACAACAATTAGTGTATCAATTAGATCTTTATGTTTTGAAGGGTATGAACCCTGGGGCCAAAAATTAACAGCATTGTTTCCAGTCTGAGAGGGGATGATAATTTGGGACTGAATCTTTCTCCAAAATTTCTGAATGACCTTACATGACCACCAACAGTGGGCACATGACCCAATCTGTTTACATGATTTCCAACAATCTGGACATCTAGATAACACCATATGTGATGCCCTAAGAGGTGTGATATACAACCTGGTCATGATTTTGAATGATTGGAGTCTGGTTGTTATTATTGGAGATGTTAACAGTTTTGAATTCCATATTCACATCCAGGTATCCTCAGCAAGCTGCAGGCTGCAATCCTTTTGCCATTCCAATATTTAATAGGATTTTATAGATACAAGAAATTAAGCCACGATTTTGAGTGGTTTTCAGATCCTGTAATATTCTTTCAAAGTCTGTTAATGGGTCTTTGAGGATTTGGGGACCTGGAAACTATTGGTCTTTTACCCGCCCAAATAAATTCTGAAATTTCTTTGCCAGAGATGGAATTGTTTCTTATCTTTCACTATTGGAATAGTCTGAAAGAAAAACATAATTCTTGGTAGAACATTCATTTTAATTACACATATCCTCCCCAACATGGATAAGTTCAATTTATTCCACTTTAGCATATCCCCTTCAATTTTATGCCAGAGCTTTTCATAATTGTTCTTGTATAGATCAATGTTCCTCATCGTAATCTCCACACCCAAATACTCTACTTTTGACACAACTTCACAACCAGTAACATTTTGTAACTCCTTCTGTTTACATGATGACAAATTTTTACTAAGGATTTTAGATTTTTCATTATTAATATAGAAGCCTGCTAGCTCACCAAACTCTTTAATTTTTTTCAACAACGAAGGTGTTACTTGTAATGGATTTTCATTGATAAACATCACATCATCCGCAAATGCTCTATATTTGTAGGAAAACCCTTTCAACTTCAGACCCTCTATCTCATTATCTTCATCAATTTGAGTCAGTAAGACTTCTAGGGTCATTATAAACAACAGCGGAGATAGAGGGCAGCCTTGTCTTGTACCATTGCTGATTATCATTTGTTCAGTCAAATCATCATTCACACAAAGTTTGGCTTGTTGTTCTGTATAAATTACTTTAACCATCCTTATAAAATCGACTCCTAATTCCATTTTTTCCATCACTGCAAACATAAAATCCCAATTAAGATTATCAAAGGCTTTTTCTGCATCTGCAAAAAATAAAGCCACCTCTTTTTCTGGGTGTTTTTCATAGTACTCTACAATGTCTATTACTGTTCTAATATTATCTCATTTGCCTTCTGGGGAGAAATCCTACTTGTTCCTGTTGAATAGAAATGTTCAAATGCTATTTGAGTCATTCTGCTAGAATTCTAGCAAATATTTTATAATCATTATTCAGTAGTGAAATCGGTCTATAGTTTTTAACATTCGTGGAATCTCTTTCCTCTTTTGGTATAAGTGAAATTACAGCTTCTTTCCATGCATTTGGTACCCTCTCCTCTTGCCTGATACAGTTCATCAATTTTTGAAGTTTGAGTACTAATACTTCTGTCAAAACTTTATAAAATTTTGCTGAAGAACCATCAGGACCTGGAGCTTTACCTACTTTCATTGAACGAATTGCTGCTTCAATTTCCATTTTCTCAATTGAATCATTCAAATTTTTTTCCATGCTTTCACTTAAAGGTTTCACTTTTATTCTTTGCAAATAGACCTCAATTTTCTCTTTATTCACTTGTTGGCCTTTAAATAATTTGGCATAAAATTTGTAGAATTCCCTTTTAATTCCGGCTTGATCTAAAATTTCTTTACCATCTGAAATAATTTTATTTATAAATTTCTTCTCTCTTTTCTTCTTTAATTGCCAGGCCAGATACTTCCCTTCAAGAGACTTCTGCTGCAACCTTTTTAAGTTCCACTCCACTTCCTTATTCAATAGGTGTCTCAGTTGGTTCTGTAGAATTGTAATCTCTCACAATATTTTTTTCTTCCCCGGTTTTTTCTTCAGGTCATTTTCTTTTCTGCCTATTTTTATTTGTAAGTCCTTCATTTGTTTTTCTTTATTATTCAGTGAAATTAGTATTCGTCTCATAACAGCTTTGTATGCGTCCCATACAGTCTGAATTTTAACATCTTGATCTTCATTCATTTGGAAGAAAGCTTTAGTTTCTTTTTCCAGAGATTTCACTACTTCAGCTTTTTGCAGCAAATCTTCATTTAATCTCCATCTACACTTTTTCACTCCTTTTGCTAACCACAGTAATGGATTGTGGTCTGCACCTATTTTCGGAAGAATCTCTATTTTATTAGTAATAAGTCCCAGGTCCTTCGTAGACAATTTCATATCAATTCTCTAGAAAGTGTCATGCCTTGCTGAGAAAAAAGTATAATCTCGTACTTTAGGATTGAACTCTCTCCAATATCTTCCAAACTTTCTTGCTTTGCTAATTCAAAAAAAGACTTTGGCAACTTGCCATCTTTATTCTTTTTATTTCCAGATCTGTCCAAGGAGTTCTTAATAGTTCCATTAAAGTCTCCCATTAACATTACAAACTCATAAGTCATTTGATCAAGTTGCTGCAAAATGTCTTTGAAAAAAGCATCTTTTGCCCCATTAGGGGCATATAGTCCCAGCAACAATATCTTTTTCTCATTAATAAACACCTCCACCGCAATATATCTACCTTCATTGTCTTTAAAAACCAATTTCGGCTCCAGTTCTTTTTTAATATAAAAAAACACTCCCTTTTTTATCTTTTGCTAGCGAGAAAAATTCTTCTCCCAAAGCTTTGTTCCATAAAAATTTGTAATCCAATTGCTTAATATGTACTTCTTGTAGACAAATTATATTATATTTCTGCTTTTTAATCCAATGAAAAATTTCCTTTCTTTTTGAGGTGAGTCCATTTACATTCCAAGAGATTAATTTGTAATCCATAATGGTTTTTACAATTATTCTGTACCCTCAAAATCTTTATTTTCCACCAAAAATTCATTCATGCCTTGGGTTTCCACTATTGTTTTTCTCAGTCTATTATACTCAAAGCTGAGACCTTCAGGTAAAATCCATCTATATCTTATGCCCTTCTCTCTTAGCTTGTCAGTCAGTTTCTTGAATTGCTTTCTGTCACTGATGACCTTTCTCGGCAATTCCTTCATGATTCTCACTCTGCTTTCCTCCACAACCATTGGGCTACTAAACTGCTTGGTTAAGATCCTTCCCACCACATCCCTTGTAGTAAATTTCACTACTACGTCCCTGGGTAGCTTGCACTTTCTGGCAAATTCTGAGTTGACCCTATATATATATAGTCACACATACGTTCCACCTCAACTGGGTCTTCTTCCAGAAATTCAGCCAAAATTGTAGCCATATACTTCTTCAAATCCTCTTGGTAAGCCTTTGGCACTCCCCTTAGACGAATCATATTCTCCATCAACTTACAGTCTTACAATATTGCTTTATCCTGCAATTTCTTGATAGTAGCATCTTGGTCTTTTAGTTTAACTTCAATCTCTTCAGGTTTTTTTGCTGTTGCTTGAGACTCTTTTTTAAGTTCATCAATCTCCTTCTTAAATTCTTTCTTTACTTCTTCAGCACTAGAGTTGATTTCTTTGGTTATTTCTTCAGTTAATTTCTTTTCACTGCCCGTTATTAATTCCTTCATTGCCTTTAATAATCTTGTTTCCATAGCGTCCAATTGTTCTTGGACTTGTTTAGACATTTTCCCTTCTCCCACTGAGGCTGCTCTTAAACGTGTAACTCTAGATCCCAGCTTCTAATCAGACATTACTGTCTCCCCATTGCTTATAATGGGATCTTAGTTGGTCTCACCAATCCACAATCCAATGGTTGCATTTAATAGATTGGAGCCTGCCCTTTCCAGCAAGGCCAAAATCGCCGTCCTAGGAGCCTTCTAGCTCCAGGTATTAATTTTTAAAGTTCTTAAATTCCCCAAAATGGTGGCCATGATGTTTTCAAGCCTCTGTTTTAAAAAGTTTTCCTTTTCCCCCTAGGGCTTAGTCTTTATTTCCAAATATATAGTCCAAACTGTTTCGCAATTTGAGGAGGATTTGTGTTGGTTTTAAACGTTTTTATAGTCCAAATCCAGTTTATTTTTAATAAAACTTTGGCCTTTCTATAATGGCCTCCAATGATTCTCTATGGTTCCTGGTTCTGGAATATACTCGGATGTTTGGAGTTTCCTCTTCTTTCGCCACTTGCTTCCTGACTCTCTGGCAATGAAGTCCTGTTCTCTATGATTGTAAATCTCATGATACTTGAAGGAGTCACCCCTTCCTGCTTCGTCATGAGAGTCTGCAGCTTTGTTATGGCTGGGTTTTTTTTCAAAGCCACAAAAATTCCTAACAGCAAGTATTTTTCTGCACTTTACTGCTTTCTCTTAGCTCCAAAAATTCCACCTTTACCCCCTTCCACTTCTCCTTAATTTCTTACTTTGACAAATAGTTCTGGATCTTAGCACTTTCTTTAAACAGTCTTAATTTGCTCCCAGAGTGATAGATAAGAATCTTTTACCTTAGTGCCGTCTAATCTTGCTCATACCATCCAGTTTTCCTTCAGAAGTTATTATAGTCTATAGAAGGCTGGAACCTTGATGAGTTTAAGTCAATTCAATGACTCCAGAGATTCTTTGTAGATGATGGGATGCAATCTCTCATCAGGGGTTCTTCAAAGCTGAAAAGCCCCCCTTCCTGGGGTCTCTCGTCAGCCAAAGTCTCTCCCCTCGAGATAACAAGCATGTCCTAGGCAAGTTCCTTTACTGGAAACAGGTAGACAGCAGGCATTAAAATGCCTTTTATGTCCAAAACAAAGAACTCGTACTGCCCCTCTGTGAGAGACATGTCAGCTCACCATGTTCCAACCCCGGAAGCCTGGGGACCTGGAAACTATTGATAGATTGGTGGAAGAATGAAGTAAGAAGATGGTAGGCTTGGGCCATACCTCACATGCCCAAGCATCTTGGCTTAGCCTTAGAGGGTGTCAAACTTCCATGTAATGTGCTGAACATAAGCGCCATTTTAAAAACATGGAGTATAGTCACAAAACATGTCAACAAATGCTCTTGCACTTGTATTTGTCTTGCAAAAACAAGCTACCTAAGGTTACAGTGTGTACTACAGAAAGAGGCCTGCTTTCTGAATTATTTGCGTTTCAGGTGTGAACAGACAGGAAAAATACTGGGGTTTCCATGCTTGAATTATGAGCATCCAAGGAAAAGGAGGCAAATTGTACTTTTAACTAGCTGTACAAGCAGTAGCATTAAAGTAAAGCACTTTTAACTAGTGCTTGAGTCTCCTGGTAACTTCAGAATACTACTGATGGTGCAATTCGTAGAACAAACACTGGGGTTCGACAGAGTAGTTCATATAGTGGTATAAAAGGTAAAAGCACCGAGTTGTTACCAACCCATTGGGTGCTGTCACATCATGATGTTTTCTTCGCAGACTTTTAGTTATGGGGTAGTTTGCCATTGTCTTCCCCTGTTTATCCCCAGCAAGCTGGGTACTCATTTTACCAGCTTCAGAAGGGTGGAAGGCTAAGTCAACCTTGAGCCAGCTACCTGAACCTGGCTTCTGCTGGGATCAGGTCGTGAGCAGAGCTTGGACTGCAGTACTGCAGCTTACCACTCTGTGCCATGGGTATATTCCCCATTAAAAAAATCAGCAATGTACATCCCATGGGCAAGACCCTACTATACACTTTCCCAGAAGTGAGTTTTATTCAGGTTTCTGGACTTTTTACTGATTTCCACCCCCCCTTCACCTCTTTGTGTCTTTCAGAGCTATAAAAGGCACTAGAGAAAGTGATGGAGACTGAAGTTCACTTGGTAGAGATAATTTATTTATGATTCCATGGTTGCGTTGAGAATCCTGAGACAAAAGATGCTGCTATTTTTGTAAGTAGTTGCAGCACAATCTGTTTTGAACGACATCATGATGCTGGTGAGCCCTCAGGCTTCTGCATGATCAGACTCTTCTCTTTAGTGGGCAGCTTTACGTCTATTTACAGAGAGATTCCAGTCGCCGTAACTTGTTTTGCTTTCAGACGAAACTTGTCTGCAGACATGTTCTGCAGGAGTGCCAGATAGCAGAAAGCCCAGGATGTGATGCTGCTTAAAAACAGTCTAGAGTTCCTGAGGGAGAGGGGTAGCTCTCCCTCCCTCCCATCCCTACAGTCATACATTTGAAAGATTCAGGTGGTACCACATAAGAGCTGCTGGGTCATGGATGTAGAAATACAGCAGTCAGCATGATCAAAAAGCAGAGGAAGCTGGAGGGGATTACAATAAATATGATGAGAAGAAGGGGGAAAAGACTGCTGGCCTGTCTGTTGTCTCCACTTATTCTTTGCCAAAGCACCTCATTTTCTCTAGCAGGAGGAAGAACAGCAGGGAGGAATGTAGCTCAGGAAAGAAGCCAGTCTCAGAAATAATGAACTGGTTACTGGCTCCTCTGTTTTGTAGTAGAACTGTGATGATCCACAAACAGGACTGCCAAACGAAGATTCCTCCTGGATCCATCTTTGTATCTTGCAGACATAAACATTGTATGAAGCCAAATCACATGACTCGTCCAGTATTGTGGGTGACCAGGGCCCCCGTAGCAGTCCCATCACTGTTTCATGGACACCTGCAATTTAGGAAACCTTCTTTCCTTTAAGCAGCCAGAGTTATGGTGCTCTGGAAATGCTTAACTGGGTTGAAGCATTGTCTGTCTTCAGTTCTTCCATAGTCATGGTACCTTCTGTTGTCTGCCCAAGCTGTGCTTTGTGATGTACCATGAAATCAGTGCCTATAAGAACCCAAATGTAAATATATAAACCAATAAATGTACATAGTACTGTATAGAAACCTGTTCCTATTGCATGTTGCAGCTGGGTTCAGGTAGCCAGCTCAAGGCTGACTCAGCCTTCCATCCTTCCAAGATCGGTAAAATGTGTGCCCAGCATGCTGGGGGTAAAGTGTAGATGACTGGAGAAGGCAATGGCAAACCACCCTGTAAAAAGTCTGCTGTGAAAACGTTGTGATGCGACATCACCCCAGAGTCGGAAACAACCCAAATTCAAAGGTCAATTGCAGATCTGGATTTGTCAGAGACCAGTTGTTTCATGTAGATATTGCCAGCTTTCCATATGAACTGTACCAACTGACATTTCTGAACATGCAGCTCATAGAATCATAGAGTTGGAAGGGACCTCCAGGGTCATCTAGTCCAACTCCCTGGACAATGCAGGAAACTCACAAACACCTCCTCCTAAATTCGCAGGATCTTCATTGCTGTCAGATGGCCATCTAGCTTCTGTTTAAAAACCTCCAAGGAAGGAGAGCCCACCACATCCCGAGGAAGCCTGCTCCACTGAGGAATCACTCTAACGGTCAGGAAGTTCTTCCTGAGGTTGAGCCGGAAACTCTTTTGATTTAATTTCAACCCATTGGTTCTGGTTCTACCTTCTGGGGCCACAGAAAACAATTCCACACCATCCTGTATATGACAGCCCTTCAAATACTTGAAGATGGTGATCATGCCCAGCTCCAACCTTTCTTCATAGCACTTGGTCTCCAGACCCCTCACCATTTTCATTGCCCTCCTCTGGACCCATTCCAGCTTGTCTATATCCTTCTTAAAATGTGGTGCCCAAAACTGAACACAAATTCAACTGGTGTAGTTTTTTTTTTTTAAAGTCTACCAGGCAGTAAGTGCTTGAGATATTCCAATGCGACATTTTCAGAGGCCTTGTCCCTTCTTGTGAGAAAGAAGTAGTACTTTTGTCTCAAAGCACCCAAGCAGCTTTTGCACATTACATCTTAACAACTTGTACAAAGATGCCTTCCAAATGCTTTTTGCTTTAGGGAATAGGATGTATCGCCAAGGATATCTAAACTGACCTGGTCTGAGGGGAAAATTCTAATAAACCGTGAAATAGCATTTATCTGGTAAGTTGCCCTGAAGAAATTTCTCTTGATTCTTTGGTGATGGGAAGTGCCCTCAAGTCACAGCTGACTTTTGTCGCCCCAATAGGATTTTCAACGCAAGAGATGTTCAGAGGTGGTTTGCCATTGCCTGCCTTTGCATAGCAACTCTGAACTTTCTTGGTGATTTCCCATCCTTATACTAACCAAGGCCAACCCTGCTTAGCTTCTGAGATCTCAGGATAGCTTGAGCTATCCAGATCAGGGCTTTGTGGATATTAGTGGGTGGATATTACATATTTTTGCCAAACTAAACCTGTTCCTATTGCATGTTGCAGCTGGGTTCAGGTAGCCGGCTCAAGGTTGACTCAGCCTTCCACCCTTCCGAGATCAGAAAAATGAGTGCTCAGCTTGCTGGAGTAAAGCATAGATGACTGGGGTAGGCAATGGCAACCCACCCCATAAAAAGTCTGCCAAGAAAACATCATGATGTGACATCACCCCGTTGGAATAGTTCACTGTGGCCTGATTTGAATGGGAAGAGAAAGGAATAACTGCAGGTGGGAAAGGGGCTGATACACTGTATGGTGTTTATTTCCTGACTCTCCTGTTATTGCTAGTCCTTCCCTGTTGTAAGTGAACATTCTTTTCTGTCAGCTGGAAGTAACTGCAGCTTTTACCACACAGAATATGTTTCTCTCTCTCTCTCTCTCAGCTTAATATTTCCTTCACTGTAAATAGTTAATAAACAATGCTCATTGTTGCTAAAGTAAATACATGTGCTGAATGAAATGATTTTACAGTGGACTCATCTGTAAACTCTGCTACAGAAGAAGAGGTGGAATATCCTGCACCTGGTGAGTGAAGGAATATTGCCCCACAAGGGGGATTGGTTGGCACATTTAAAGATGTGTGTGTGTGTATACACACACACACACCTCCCTAACAACCCCATGGGTCAGTAATGACTCGGTGCTTGCACAAAGGACCACCTTTACCTTTATGGCATGTTTAAAATGTTCCACACTATGGCATCAGGATTTAAGGAAGAAGAAGCAGTCCTTGAGGTACTTGGTCTTAGGCAGGGCTTCTTTTTGTAGAAAAAGCCCAGCAGGAACTCATTTGCATATTAGACCACACCCCCTGACATCACCATTATGTCATACTGGGCTTTTGTGTAGAAAAAGCTCAGCAGGAACTCATTTGCAAATTAGGCCACACCCACAACACCAAGCCAGCCGGAACTGCATTCTTGTGCGTTCCTGCTCAAAAAAACCCCTAGTCTTAGACTGACACAGACACCAAAAAGATGACTTCGTTTTACAGCAATCATATAGATGGTCAATGTATTTGCATTACAACCACACAGTTTTATTACAATGTGCTGCTATCTATGATTCATCTGTATTTAAGACTGGAGAGTAGTGAAATTCCTTTTTCATCTGTGCACACAGTGGACTTTCTTTTTTTCCCCCCCAGAGAATCCACAGCATGGTTTGTGTCATACATAATTGAATTGTGCTACTAGTAAGAGACTTTGTGAAAGTTGGGACTTTAATCTTCGTTGCATTAAGCTATTAGAAGGCAGAAAGTATTGGGATTAATGCATTGTGTAGGTAATGTTTACTTCCATTTCCAGATCATGTTGAATTAAGATATTTAGCAGAGCATGAAGATCCTGAATGAAGCCACCTTCCTCTATGCTAAAAAACATAAATAATGTATTAAGTGGGTTCCACATCCATTTTAAGTTGCTTTGGTTATGTATTGGGAATCAAAAAAGCCTTTATTGCTTTTGGCCAAGGGCCATTGCAAGCTACTGGGAGGAGGGGACAGAGAAATTAATAAATTGTGACTTTAAAAAAGAAAAGAGGTTGGAGTTCGTAACACTGACTGTTAATCACAGATTTGTGGATGCAGATATAGTTATTATTCACCGAGGAGGAAAAAGGCACTCAATTTATATCGAGACACTGTCTCTATTATTGCTTCCAAGGCTGAGCTTTAACAAGGGAATCAGATTTTGCAGCTGAGTTTTACACTCAAAATATTATACCGCAGTACATCCTAGATGGTTCAGAGAATTCATCATGTGGTGAGGGGATTAACCATGCCATCCTAAGCGTTACACCCTTGCAAGCCATTGATTTCCATGGACTTCAAAGTAAGGTTGCCAGGCTGTAGGGGTCAGTTCTCCTGGAGAAAATGGCTGCTTTGAGAGGGAGCCAGTTTGGTGTAGTGGTTAAGTGTACCGACTCTTATCTGGGAGAACCGGGTTTGATTCCCCACTCCTCCACTTGCATCTGCTGGAATGACCTTGCTCTGGCAGAGGTTCTCCTTGAAAGGGCAGCTTCTGTGAGAGTCCTCTCAGCCCCACCCACCTCACAGGGGGGGGGGTCTGTTGTGGGGGAGGAAGGTAAAGGAGATTGTGAGCCGCTCTTTGAGTGGAGAGCGGAATATAAATCCAATATCATCTTCTTCTTTGCAAGGGGGCTGCTGAGGGGGCGGTGCCCCTCCCAGAGTCTGCGGCACCCCACCCAATCTTCTCTTTCAGTGGGGAAGATTTGAAGGGTGAACTCTATTGCATTATACCCCACTGAAGTTTGTCCCCTCTCCAGGCCCCATCTCCAAATCTCCAAGAACTTCCCAAGCCAGAAATGGCAGCCTTGCTTTGAAAGGTGGAACTCTGCTTAGGGTGGCAGAGCATCCCGCATAGACAGAATGAGTCTCTGCATGCACAACTTTGTGTCTGGAGGGTGAGTGCCCCACCCCCAAACTTACCTCGGTCCAGATGGGTGACCCAGACCCACCTGAGAACAAATGAAGAAGGGTGATGTGTACACAGTGCGGAGAGGGGTCAGGGTTCTGCCATAGAGCCACACCTACAGACAATGTCACAGATGAGGCTGGTGGCATTCCCCCACCTTCTCAGGCCAGCACAGTCCAGGCACAAGTCTTTCTATGGTAGCAGAAAGGAGAGGGGCAGAAAGTGAAGACCTGGGTTGCAAGACAGCCACCTCTGTCACTCTTACCCAGCAGGACTTCATGTCCCCCCTTCCATGTTTTAAATGAACCCAGGGCTTCCCTGCTTACAAGAAATCCTTTAAAAGGAAGAAAGCAGGGTAGCCAAGGAGGATGGGCTAGACCAGGGGTGTCAAACATGCAACCTGGGAACTGAATCAGGCCCCCAGAGGGCTCCTATCAGACCTCCAAGCAACTGGCTGTCATCTGCTTCCTTCTCCCTCTCTCTTGCTTCCTTCTGAATCTTAGCTTGCTTTGCCAGGCTTGCTCAATCACACAGGAGCTACAGAGCAAAGCCTCCTGTTTCTCAGTTGACTGAGGCTCCTCCCTTGGGGAGGAGGGATAGCTTGCTTTGCCAGGCTCTCTCAATCACACAGTAGAGCTACTGAGCCAAGCCTCTCTTCCTATTGGCTCAGGCTCCTCCCCCTCCTGGTCAAGGAGGGAAAGAGCCAGAGCTTCTTTTGCTCAGTTCCCTGGATAGCAGGGGAGAGATACAAAGACAGCACCTTTAAGAGCAACAAGTGGTAATGTTTTAAACATGCTTTAAGTTTTTAAAAATCTGTAATTGTGTTTGCCTGCGTTCTTTATAAAGTTTATATCTTCGCTACCTGGCATTACATTTTACGACACACATGGCCCAACCCAACAAGATCTCATTTATGTCAGTTCCGGCCCTCATAACAAATGAGTTTGACACCCCTGGACCTTGCAGTCGGAGTGGAGTAGTCCACTAGCACTGTTATTGACCACAGCTAAACAAGGTGTCTACTTAATGTTTCTGTTGCTGATCCTGCATAAGCAATGGTTCCGGTTAACTGTCACCACAAAATCCCTGTCAAAATAAGAGTAAATTGTCACTAGGCCCAGCAAAGGTCCAGATGTCAAGCTATTTTGGGAAAGAGAGTAGATCCTTTCAGACTATCATTCTTGGGGGGATGCCACTGTGCATGCCCAAAGCATGCACCCCTGACGGTTCCGGTAATACTGTCTCCATTTTGTCTGACCAAGGAAGTGTGCCTACTTTCTGGGTTGATAGGCAAAGACTCTATCCTTAAAAGTGTAATATCCCATGCCCACATATTGAATCTTGAGAATATATGCATTTCCCTAGTCAGACAAAATGAACAGCATGAACGTATGAAGCTTCCTTATACTCAGACCACTGGTCTTTGAAGATCAGTATTTTCTACTCAGACTGGCAGCACTAGATATGGAACATAAATTCAGTATCTAATGCTGACTGCTAAAAGATTATGCTCTATGACATGCTTCACTAAATACTTCCATGTCTGCATTTACAGCTGTCCTTAAAACTTCCTTTTACTCAGCAACTTTAGTCTGAAATTTCCTTAGCCATGTTTAGAATTAGTGCATGTTGGAAGTGGGTGGGCAGAAAACAGAAGTAACGTCTAGGCTGAGGATCAAGATAACCCCCCCATCCCCAACCCTGAAACAGATTGTCTTGGGCCGTCGGGATACATGCTTGAACATCTCTATGCAGTGACCTACTTCCTTCACCCCTCCCAAAAGGGTGTTGTGAGATAAGGGAAGTGACCTTGAAAAAGCAGAGATGGACAGAGCTGACGATCCTGGCAAAAGGGCAACAAAGATGTCAATAAGGTGCCAGGCAGGAACTTGGTGTACTTGCATTTTGGAAGCTAAGGGGGGACTAAAGAGGTGAAGAAACAACAGAGATGGGCCAGTGAGACCATGACATCACAAGTCCTGCAAAGGGGGTGGAGGCGAAGACAAGGCAGGCAGAGTTCTACTTTCCATCATCAATGGATCTGTCCTGCCCAAACAGCCTGTGCACTTTCCATCTTCACTGGTGCTTTCTTGCTTGAGCAGTCAACTTGGGCAACAACCAGGGTGAACTTCAGTGTGCACAAATAAAGCAAGCCTAGGATGCATGAATCGTTTCAGCAAAGCTAATTAATTCAAAAGGATCCTTAATGGGAGGCTCTGTGGATTCGAACCCACAACTGCTTTAGGGCCTGATATGCCATGAAGTAGCAGGCAAAGGGCCACAAGTGCTATGTTGCATCTGACAGGAGCAGCCCCCCAGGGTCTCAGGTTGAGGACTTCTTCCTGTCATCTGGTTACCTGATCCTTTTGCTTTGAGATGCTTGGGATGGAATCTGGGACCTTCTTTGTGCAAAGGAAATACTCTACCACTGAGCCACAAATCCTCCTGATGGCAGGTGGGCATATTGGGAGCATCAGAGTAGCAATGCATGATTAAATTCCCCCCAGACATGACACCTGAAAAGGTCTTGTGTATTTAACTAAGGAAAATTGATTGCCAGTGTTTGGTTCGCACCAGCACTGTTGGATGTGCTTTATCACAAGTATTCAGCTAGTTTCCTTTTTTTTAAATAATTATTAATGGCAGGTAGAATGTCAGAATCACCTTTATGCTTCCCCTTGGAACTGACTGGCCTTCTTGAGTAGGGTCAATATGGGGGCCTGAAGGAGAGATGGACGAGGCTATTCAGTAACTGGTGGCTGAACATTGGTGAAATACTTTCACATGTGGTGGTGGTGGGGAGTGCCACCAAGTTGCAGACAACTTATGACAACCGTGTAGGGTTTTCAATGCAAGAGACATTCAGAGGTGGTTTACCATTGCCTGCCTCCGTGTTGTGACCCTGGACTTCCTTGGTGGTCCCTCATTCACATACTAACCCTGCTTAGCTTCTGGCATTTGACTAGATAAGGTCAAGGCACTTTGGTATGTACAAGAACAAAAAGCAGAATAAGACTGAGTCTTTCCCGTTCATCTCAAGAGCTATAAAGGAATCATGTAGAAGAAGAAGAAGATATTGGATTTATATCCCGCCCTCCACTCCGAAGAGTCTCAGAGCGGCTCACAATCTCCTTTACCTTCCTCCCCCACAACAAACACCCTGTGAGGTGGGTGGGGCTGGAGAGGGCTCTCCCAGCAGCTGCCCTTTCAAGGACAACTTCTGCCAGAGCTATGGCTGACCCAAGGCCATTCCAGCAGGTGCAAGTGGAGGAGTGGGGAATCAAACCCGGTTCTCCCAGATAAGAGTCCGCACACTTAACCAACTACACCAAACTGGCTCTCCATGTAGTGAAGAAGGGTGGATGTTTGTGCATCTGTCTAGCTAGGTGGATGTAAGATTTTAATTTTATCAGGGCAAACACCAGAGCAGAAAATCAACATTACTTCCTCTATAATGCATTAGGAATGAAAAAAGATAACTGCGGGGGAAAAATGTTATCACTGGCTGACCTCTTTTAAAAAAAAAACCTTGCATGAATGAATTCTCATCAGATAAAAACAGGTTTATGTGTTTAGGAATATTGCTTTAAAGGCGAGGAGTGATATTACATTCTTCCCATTTACACAGCTGAACAATTTTGTATTATGCCTGTGTAATGTTGTGCTTTTCCAAAAGCGATGCCAGCAATCTGTTGTGAATTACAGCTTCTAAACAATCACATATATTACATCGCTCAAAAATAAAAAGGTAAGAAGTTGAATCTTGTGTTGGGCGTTGTAGAATGAGAATTACATTTCAAGAGAGCTACCAAGTTAATCTTTTTAACGCACCTTTGCCCTCTGTCTTTCTGCTGCCATGGACTTTCGTCATTTATTACAGCGCAGGCTTTTAAAAAAGAGGTTTTTATACCAAGGTGGGTGTGCGGGTGTGTGTAGATAAATATATACAACCCGATCCAGGATTCTGTGTACTTTGACAACATTGTATATGAATAAGCCAGCTATTTCAGCTGGGGAAATATCCATACATTAAGACAGGAAAGGCGGGGGACAGCACTATCAGCCTTCAGAGGTCAGCTTCAAGAAGCGGTAGAGGAAAAAAATAGTTCCACTTAGCGGCTGCAGTACTCCCTATAATTTACCCTCTGTGTCTTCCGTATTTCATACTCTTAATCAGAAGCAAATTATTGGTTGCCCACTTTTTCTACAATGAGGACAACCAGGATGGCTAGGGGGGTTGGAGCACCTTCCCTACAGGGAAAGTCTGAAGAGCCTGGGACTTTTCTGTTTAGCAAAGACACAACTAAAGGGGGGGGGGGGGACATGATAGAGGTTTATAAAATTCTGCACAAGGTGGAGAGAGAATTTGGCAAAGAGAATTTTTTCTTCCTTTTCCAAAATGCTAGAACTCAAGGGCATCCAATGAAATTGATGTGCAGTATGGTCAGAACGGACAAAAGGAAATACTCCTTTACACAGAAAGTGATTAACATGTGGAATTGGCTGCCAGAGGATATAATGATGGCCATGGGCATAGCCTATAACATCTTTTTTGAGGTGTGCTGACCAGAATTGTACACAGTATTCCAAATGAGGCCGCACCATCAATTTATACAGGGACATTATGATACTGGCTGATTTGTTTTCCGTTTCCTTCCTAATAATTCCCAACATGGTGTTGACCTTTTTTTTATTGCAGTTGCACACTGTCTTGACATTTTCAGCGAGTTATCTACTACAACCACAAGATCTCTCTCTTGCTCAGCCTCTGCCAGTTCACACCCCATCAACTTGTATTTATAGTTAGGATTTTTGGCCCCAATGTGCATTACTTTGCACTTGGTCACATTGAACCTCATTTGCCATATTGATGCCCACTTGCCCAGCCTCAACAGATCTCTTTGGAGTGCCTCACAATCCTTTCTGGTTCTCACCACCCTGAACAATTTAGTGTCATCCGCAAACTTAGCCACGTCACTGCTCACTCCCAACTCCAAATCATTAATGAACAAGTTAAAAAGCATTGGACCAGTACTGAGCCCTGTGGTACCCCACAATTTACCATCCTCCACTGCAAAAATTGCCCATTTATACTCACTCTCTGTTTCCTATTAATTAGCAAGTTTTTGATCCACATGAGGACTTGGCCTTTTACCCCATGACACTCTAGATTACTAAGGAGCCTTTGATGAGGAGCTTTATCAAAAGCTTTCTGGAAGTCAAGGTAAACAACATCTATTGGGTCCCCTTTGTCCACATGTTTGTTCACCCCCTCAAAGAACTCTAACAGGTGAGTGAGACAAGATCTTTCATTACAAAACCCATACTGAGTCTTCCTCAATAACTTTTGTTATTATTTGTTATTTTCGTAATTCAGTTTGCGAACTGGACAAAATTCTTCATGAACAAAGGTTCGTGAGCTGGTTCGTGTGCATCCCTAATATATACTCTGGAATAACTAGGCATGTATTGTGTGTGTAATGTGCCATGAGGTCTCAGGGGATTTCAAGGCAAATGGGAAACAGGGGTGGTTTGCCATTGACTTCCTCTGCAGAACCTTCCATGATGGTTTCCCTTCCAAGCATCAACCCTGCTTAGTTTCCAAGATTTGACAAGATTGGGGCTATACTAGGCTGCCTTCCCTCCACACATGTGATATATTTAAAATACTTAAAACCTCTAAAAAAAGAGAGAGAGAGATTACACCTAAATGTATGGTGATGGAAAGTGCCATCAAATTCCACACAGTTGACTTATGGCACCTACTTATAATATACAAAATGGATCCTACAATAAAAATGTTGAAAGAAAAATGCCTCTCCTTGCTAACGCTCCAGAAAATTCTGAAATGTAAAATGCTTACCAGTGAAATAAAAACCTGAGACACAAGTCGCAACAGAACAGTGAGGGAATAAATCCTGTTTTATCGCTATGTAGTGATATATAAATAATACACATAATAATATAAATAACACTAGTTGGCTCATGCAGTCGCTATGAATGCAAATTAAGTTAAAATGAAAAACACCTAAAAAGGAGGCAATTGCAAACCTACAAACAAAATGAGACTATGTTAAATTTAGGAAAAAAAAAATCCAGATTTTCATTTAGACCTTCCATGTTGCACAATTAAAACTAAGAATAATCTCTCGTTAGTTTTATTCCTCCAATGAAAATTCTTATGCTGCGAAGTTTTTCTTTGGAAAATGTTCCACAAGGCGAAGCACCAAATCTTTTAATGCATATTAAAATTGTGATATGAAATAGAAACAGCTATAAAGGAGAAGTTTGTATTCGTTGACCCTTCAAATAAGTCTCTGAATGTAATTTGTGTTTTGTTAGCTGTTTGGTTGGCTGCGGATAAGCAGATTCAGGCAGCGCTGACGGAGAGAACCGAATCTAGTGCAAATTCAGTGGAGTGTGGTTGTTCTCCCAGGGTGCCGATGTCAACATAGCAAGGCAATTTCTAAACAGGGCGAAGCAAAATGCAATTATCTACAGTTGATATAGTAATTTCTCCTCTCTGATTCTGAGGCAGAGAACTGTGGGAAGGATTAACCAAATGCACCATTCTTTTCATAGTTTGCAGAATATTCTGTGTAAATTGCCAAAAAGCTGCGTTCTTCCATAGACAACTGTTCATTGATTTCCCCACCCCCCAGCATCCTCATCCTACACTCCAGTTTGTAGGATTCACTCCAAAATAACAATGATTAGCTGACCATCAGTTCTTAGGGCAGTTCTGCAAATTATTGTGGAAGCAGATCCAGCTGGGCAGCCATGTTGGTCTGAAGCAGTAGAACAAAGTTGGGATCCAGTATCACCTTTAAGACCAACTTTGTTCTATCGCTAAAAAAAGAAAGAGTGAAGGTAGTCCCCTGTACAAGCACCAGTCATTTCTGACTCTGGGGTGATGTCGCATCACGACGTTTTCATGGCAGACTTTTTACGGGGTGGTTTGCCATTGCCTTCCCCAGTCATCTACATTCCCCCTCCCCCCCAGCAAGCTGGGTACTCATGTTACCAACATTGGAAGGATGAGTCAACCTTGAGCCGGCTACCTGAACCCAGCTTCTGCTGGGATCAAACTCAGGTTGTGAGCAGAGAGCTCAGACTGCAACACTGCAGCTTTACCACTCTGCGCCATGGGGCTGCCTTGTTCTATTGCTACTGGACTCCAACTTTGTTTTATTGTGGAAGCACCAGCAGAAGTCTTTACTGTAGGCAACCAGCCATTGCCTGTCCATTGCTGACATTAGTGAAACTACATCTGAAGGAAGTGGACATTGCCTTGTAGTGGGGTCTATGTCAGCACACCCTGATATGGGGCAGCTGCCAGGGCCCATACTTCTGGCGGGTCTCACTGCTGCTGCTGCTGACCCCCACTCAGGCACCACCTCTGCCACCTGTGTGCATGCTCTTCCCCACCTGTTTGCTTGAATTGTCCCACCACCCATTCTTCCAGCTGCTCAGTGCCATTGAAGAGGGCCATGTAGGTGGTGCACAGGCATGGCTCTCCTGGTGGCCATTGCAGCAGCTCTCCAAGCTCCATGCACTGACCAGTGCTGTTGGGTGTTTGGGTGGTACAGGCAACTGAGCATGGACAACAGGAAAGCTTGCAAGTAGGAGGAGGATACATAGGCATGTTGGAGGGCATGCAGAGGGGCATGTGGGTAGGTGGAAAGAGATAAATGAGGGGCCGCCTGTTGGTGGTCAGATGGGGCCCCTGGACACTTATCTGCCCAGGTCCCCCTCCCAAACCTGAAACCAGCCTTGCCTTGTAGCATTCCAAATTATCATCACAACAACAAGGTCCTCTAGTATGTGTGCTAACATAGTAAATGAAAAGGACCAGAAACAATGACTATAAAACCCCCAAACATATCCATGCAATCTTCCATTATATTAATATAATACTATGCAATACATAGTGCTTGGGGGGACAGTAGTGGGAGGGTTTCTAGTGTCCCGGCCCCACTGGTAGACCTCCTGATGGCACCTGGAGTTCTTTTGGCCACTGTGTGACAAAGTGTTGGACTGGATGGGCCACTAGCTCGATCCAACATGGCTTCTCTTATGTTTTTATGTTCTTATAGAAAAAATGTACAAAACAGTGATGATCAATAACAACCATTAAGCAAACCCTGTCATTTTAATTATTTAGGAAATATATATGCTGCCTTTTCAGAGTTCTGCTCAAGGCGTTATTCATACGGGAGGGTTACTCCTTCTGGGCTCTCCCGTCCCCAACGATAGAGGATATTGAATGTGCTGGCCTAGTGTGGGATGTTGGAGAGGGATTGGCGATCTGGCTGGTGTACCGTCCGCCTAACGCATCAGCCAGCGCCTTACCATCCCTGATGGAGGCGGTGGCAGGCTGGGCGTTAGAGTACCCAGGGCTTATGGTCCTGGGTGACTTCAACGTCCACGCTGATGACGCGGCCTCCAATGGATCTGGTGTCGTCCATGGGACTCTCTCAATTTGTCACGACACCCACGCATCAGGCTGGGCACACGTTAGACCTGATCTTTGCGCCCAGGATTCTGGTGAACGATATCGCGGTAGAAGCAGTACCATGGTTGGATCACCTAGCCCTCAAGGCCCGTATGGAGATGCTGCCCCAACCCTGTATGGGCGGAGAGCCTATTTTGGCTCACCCGCGGAGCCTAATGGACCCGGAATGGTTCCAAATGGCCCTGCGGGATCCCTGGCCCACTGGAGATTCCCTTGATGACCTGGTGGAGGCCTGGCAAAACCGGCTGTCCAGGGCAATCAACGAGATCGCACCTCGATGTCCTCTACGCCCTTGTGTGAGGCTGGCGCCATGGTACACCTTAGAGTTACGCCGGCTGAAACAAGGGCTCAGACGACTAGAGAGGCAGTGGCGGCATACTCGTGACGAAACGACAAGAACATCCTATAGATCGTTTATGAGGTCTTACGAGATGGCAGTCAAGGCCGTGAAGAAAGCTTACTTTGCGGCCAGGATTGCGTCTGCAAATTCGCACCCAGCTCAATTGTTTAGAATAATTGGAAGTCTTACTACAATGCCTCAAGGCAGACCAAACGTGAGGGAATTAGAGATAGGCTGCGAGGCTTTTGCTAAATATTTTGCAGATAAAATCACGTCGCTCCACCAGGACCTGCCTATCACATTGCATACAGTACAGGAACTTGAGGCTCCGTGCCTGTCTTCCAATTTCACTCTGGATCACTTCAGCCCGCTCAGCCTGGAGGAAGTCGACAGAATTCTCTCTTCTGCACGCCCAACAACTTGTGATTTGGACCCTTGCCCCTCTTGGCTGATTAAATCTTGCCAAAGGGAGCTTAGATGTCCTTTACGGGACATCATAAATAGATCCCTCTCTGAGGGGCATTTTCCAACACCCTTGAAAGAGGCTTTGGTCCGTCCCCTCCTGAAAAAAAGTACAGCAGACCCGGTCGAATTGGCAAATTACTGACCGGTCTCTAATTTACGGTTTCTTGGTAAAATTATTGAGAGGGCAGTGGCGTTGCAGTTGCAGGGTTTTCTGGATGACGCTTCCATCCTAGGCCCTTGCCAGTCCGGCTTTCGTCCAGGTCATGGGACGGAGACAGTGCTGGTCGCCTTGGTAGATGACCTCCAGCGGCATCTGGACCGAGGCGGCGTGGCGGTGCTGATGTTATTAGATCTGTTGGCTGCATTCGACACGGTCGACCATCGGCTACTGACCCGCCGCCTCGCCGACATAGGGGTTGGGGGGCTAGCCCCACAATGGCTGTCCTTTTTTCTCGGGGGTCGGGGACAAAGGGTGGCAATTGGGGGTGAGCTGTCCCAGAGGCACACACTTGATTGTGGGGTGCTGCAGGGAGCAGTTCTCTCCCCGATGCTATTTAATATCTATATGCGCCCCCTTGCCCAGATCGCCCGGAGGTATGGGCTTGGGTGTCACCAATATGCAGATGACACCCAGCTCTATCGGCTAATGGATGGCCGGCCTGACTGCGTACCAGGGAATTTGGACCTGGCATTGCAGGCTGTGGCAACTTGGCTTAGGTTGAGTGGGCTGAAGCTGAACCCAACAAAGACAGAGGTCTTTTGTGTGGGTCACGGTGCCCTGGGGAGGGAAATACCTCTCCCAGGTTTTGACAGTGTGCCTCTGAAAGCGGCGCACCAAGTCAAGAGCTTGGGAGTTCTACTGGAGCCTTCACTATCAATGGAGGCCCAGATAGCAGCCACTGCTAAGTCGGCGTTTTTCCATCTGAAGCGGGCAAAGCAGTTGGCTCCCTTCCTGGAGTGCCGGGACCTAGCAACAGTGATCCATGCAACGGTCACCTCAAGGTTGGATTACTGTAATGCCCTCTACATGGGGCTGCCTCTGTGCCGAACCCGGAGGTTGCAGCTGGTGCAGAACACGGCGGCTAGGCTGATATTGGGGCTCCCAAAGTGGGAGCACATACAGCCGGGGCTACGCGAACTGCACTGGTTGCCAGTTACCTACCGGGCTCATTACAAAGTGCTGGTTATTACCTTTAAAGCCCTATATGGCCGAGGACCTGCCTACCTGAGGGACCGTCTCTCCCCATACGAACCCCAGAGAGCACTGAGGTCAGCAGGGAAGAACCAGCTGACTATCCCTGGACCAAAGGAGGCCAAACTCCAAAACACTGGTACACGGGCCTTCTCCATCGCAGCTCCACACCTATGGAACCAGCTCCCAGAATACGTGCGAGCCCTGCGGTGCCTTGACCAGTTCCGCAGGGCCTGCAAGACCACCCTTTTCAGGATGGCCTTTGCTGGCTGAGAGACCGCTGTTGGGTGACTTTCGCTATTATCATTATAAATGGAATTAGCACCTGAAAATCTGTATAATACTTGGTTAACTGGAATTTTTTTAAGTTAATGTGATTTTAAACTCTGTATAATTTTATGAAATGTTGTTAGCCGCTCTGTGCCCGCCTCGGCGGGGAGGGCAGGATATAAATAAAATTTTTTTATTATTATTATTTATTATTATAAGGCAACTTATAAGAAGAAACAAGGCCAGAAGAAGAAGACGACTGCAGATTTATACCCCACCCTTCTCTCTGAATCAGAGACTCAAAGTGGCTTACAATCTCTTATATATTTCCCCCCTCAACAGACACCTGTGAGGTGGGTGGGGCTGAGAGGGCTCTCACAGCAGCTGCCCTTTCAAGGACTACTCCTGCAAGAGCTATGTCTAACCCAAGGCCATTCCAGCAACTGCAAGTGGAGGAGTGGGGAATCAAACCTGGTTCTCCCAAATAAGAGTCCGCACATTTAACCACTACACCAAACTTGTTCTCTCATAAGTGATCAATATAAGAATAAAAGAATCATTAAAACAGTCAGCCACTGAAAAGCCTCAATGTACAACAATAAAATGTAATTAAAATTGATGGTATTTTAAAGCGGCAAATGTAAAAACAGAGCAGTGCTAGAAAATACGGGAAGCACAGCACCTCTATCAATGTAGGTCAGAGGCCCTTCAAAATAGAAATGTCAAGATATTACTGGCAGAAATGTTGCTGAATTGAGAAACCACACATTACCTAGGAATCTGAAAAAAGACAATGAATGATAAAACTTTAAGCCAGACTTAAAATGGAAGCATGGTATCTCTCTCTGTTTCTGCCTCTCATCTGCGTGTGCATGTGTTGAAAATGGTGTTATTTCCAAAATTAATATTTTTGTTTCAAATTCACCAATTAGGATAAAGAGTATGGCCACTTTAGAATTTATCAACAATTACTAAAATAATTTCTTCAGAGAAAAAAAGACTCCTAGAATAAAGAACATTATCCTGATGATTTAAAAAGAAGGGGAGCGGGGGTGGGGGGGAGGAACACAGTCTACAATTATATTATTAAGTAAACCACTTAAAGAGATAAATCTGGCAATCAATTTTCATGAAAATATTATGCCATTGATAAATAGATGGTTGTTTGTTTAGTCTGAATATCTACAAATAAAACAGCAAGTTCAAAAATCAGAAGGTAAAGACTCCTCTTTGAGACACTGTGCTGTATTTTAAAGAAATTTAGCAACTAAAAACACTTCAGCAACCATTGTACCCAGGGGTTGTTTTGTAGAAAAATAGGTGGTGGAGCTCATCCAGGGATTGTTATGCAGCTGCACCTATTATTCAATGGACAAGGAGGTGGAATTCTCAGGAGGAGATGGAACTCTCAGAAAGGTTCAGGAGCTGTGCTCCTGTGAGCTCCCACTGAATTCGAGGCCTGATTGTACCTAGCCTTTCCTAAGTCAACCCCCCAAATAGTCCTTGATTATTTCTGATAACTGTTTTCTGTCCCTTTTCCAGTTCTATGATGTCTCCTTTGAGACAGGATAACTCAAACTATACATGGTATTACAAACGTAGCTGGGGCATTACAGCACTCACCATTTTATATTCAACTGGCTGTTTTAGTAACAGTTTTCTAAACCCACATATTAACTTGCAGATGCTTGTAAAAGCCCCAACGCTTTGAAATAGGGTTGCCAAGTCCAATTCAAGAAATATCTGGGGACTTTGGGGGTGGAGCCAGGAGACTTTGGGGGTGGAGCCAGGAGACATTAGGGGTGGAGCCAAGATCAAGGCTGTGGCAAGCATAATTGAATTCCAAAGGGAGTTCTTGCCATCACATTTAAAGGGACGGCACACCTTTTCAATTCCTTCCTTCCTTCCATAGGAAACAATGAAGGATAGGGGCACCTTCTTTTGGGGCTCATAGAATTGGACTCCTTAGTCCAATATTTTTGAAACTTGGGGGGTATTTTGGGGAGAGGCACTAGATGCTATACTGAAAATTTGGTGTCTCTACCCCAAAAATAGCTCCCCCAGAGCCCAAGATACCCGCAGATCAATTTTCCATGATTTTCTATGGGAATAAATCTCCATAGGGAATAACAGAGTTCCCAGCAGACATTTCCCTCCCCTCCCCCCGCTTTCTGACAACCCTGAAGTGGGGGGGAGGGCCTCCAAACCGAGGGATCCCCTGCCCCCACCTGGGGATTGGCAACCCTAGGGTTTGGCCTAATATGCAAAAGAGTTCCTGCTACAAAAAAGCCCTATTTGTACTTGAAATTGTTTTAGCAATTATGACTGCTATTTTAAAAAAAAATCACAGAACGTTGCTAATAAAGCAGAATCTGGCCATAATACCAAGTTGTCAAATGCATCATTTCTGCTTCATACCCATGGGATACAGAAGACTCTAGAGGTGTTGGTACTTGGTCAAAATATCACAATACTTCAAAATACACCCATCCTTTCCAGGCTCTACTGTTGCTATTGCTCTTCTTCTAAGGAAAAAGCAGAGAGAGCCTTTCCTGCCCCTAGAAGCACAAAAGGATTTCCCCTCAACACAGCACATACTTTTAAAAAGAGAGTATAATTGTTTAAAACAATTACAAGTCAGGCTAGAGTTTCCAGGTCCTTCCCAGTCATCAGCAGGGATTGGCAGGGGGCAAGGTTGCCAGCTTCAAATTGAAGATGAAGAAACAAATTGGTGCAGAGGGAAATAGAATCTTTAATAATTATACAGCCTCTACACATCTCATGTGTAGCTTCATCAGGGGAATAACTGTTCAATTATTAAAGATTCTATTTCCCTCTATACCAGTTTGTTTCTTCTTTGTTTTGCCTTGGTGCAGACCCCTTTTTGCCAGCTCCAAATTGGAAAATCCTGAAGATTTGAGGGTGGAGTATGGGGAGGACAGGGACCTCCACGGGGTTCGATGCCATAAAGTCCACCATCAAAAGCATCTGTTTTTTCTAGGGAAAACGATTTTTTGGTAGTCTGGAGAACAGTCGTAGTTCCCTAAAATCACCCCTAAATGCAGGCTATTTTTTTTAAAAAAAGAATGTGCTTAGAGGCTGTTTTTACTTCATTTTTACAAACAGTATTTTCATGGCACAACCCCACACTCACGTGTCCAGCTCAAAGATCTCCCTGGCTCATTCCTTGGCATGACCTCTCCCCCTGGCACGCACGAGGCGGCCCCGGATCCCCCTTGCAGGCAGGCAGCCATCCAGAGCCGGCGCTGACCTTCTCCAAGGTCCTCTCCATGGCCGGAGGCTCCTCAGGCTGAGGCGGCAGCTACCCAGGGCTGCCCTCCAGTCTCCTCCTCAGGCCGCTTCCGCCTTCGCCCCGGCCGGCTCCACGTTGGAAGCGCTGACGACTGTGCCAGGCAGCTGAAGGGGGAGGAGCTTCAGGCGCTCACCAAGGAGACTGGAGAGGCGGCGCGGCCTTCCCGGCTTCCGTATGGAGCGCGGCTTGGCGCTCTGACGCAAAGGAACGTACCACAATGCCAAATGTGGGGGGTTGGTTTGACGAAGTCTCCGTCCAGGGGCACCTTTAAGACCAACGGAGTTTTTAGAGGTGATGAGCTCGCTCAGGAAAAAAAATCAAATTCGCAGGACTCGGAGGACTCTCTCGCGGCGGCGGCAGTGCGCGGCGGCGGCCCCCGCTTCCATTTTTATGCACAGCGGGGGGAGAGGGTTCAAATCCGGGGGCCCCCCGCTAGGGCGGGAGGGTTGGCAAGCCTACTTTGAAAAGAGCCTTCTTTCCACTTTATGAATTTAGCTATAAAGTTCTTCCTCCTTCCTCAGCATCTTTTTGTTTTTGTTTAGGTTAACTAAATGAAATCAAACAGTCAAATATGAGGTTCATTTCCTCCCATGGATGAAAAACCTGAAATGCAGTTTTGTTCATTCCACTCCGCCCCCCCCCCCCGCCCGTGTCAGTATTTCTTTCACATATTCTGATGACTTCAGTCTGTCCTGTTCTTAATGGGTTCAAAAGCAGCAAGACAGTCTTCACATATGTGTTTTGATTGGGAATGCACAACACATCAATTGGAAAATGTCTGCAAATTCTGTGAGCTTTTGAATGCAAATGAGAATGTTTTCCTCTGTATGACCTATCCTGATAGTTCTCCTCCTATCCGTCTCCATTTTGGAATCCTGTGGTTCTTTTTAGAGTCATGTTCCAGCATATTGGATAAAACATGTCCACAAATAATCGTAGGTTGGGGGGCAGAGAACAATTCTGAAATCTCCTCATACAAAGCTCCCCCTCCAGGATACTGCCTGCTCGTAGGGGCTTTGGCTGCTGTACCTCTCTTGTATCTGTATGGCTGCTTTTGAAAAGTGCCCTCACGTACCTTTGGTGTGAGCCAACCAAGCTGTTCTCATTCATCAGTTTTAAGCCACTGAAAACAGCAAAATTGCTATTGGTTGGGCGTGCAACCTTGGTGATTTAATTACTTAATGAAAGCTGATTATGTTTATTTAAATAGTGCTGTCAATTTGCACAAAGGTTGTTGGTAACAGAATTATTGTACCTACACATTTTAAATTGATTCCAGAGAGATCTATTGGGCTAATTAAGAGGCAGAGGCAGCCTCAGTCAATTCCATAACAATTACGTCCCAAGGAAGTGTGTACACCAGCATGTAAGACACAGATAGCCTCAATTAATTATTCACAGTGGCTCAATCCAGTTTGGCATTAAAAAATGGCCGGGGGTAGAATTAATTGCTAGGAGAGAGAGAGGCAAGCGAGTGTAGTGCAACATCTCCTAGCCGAGCCTGCACGAAGCAATGTATGGAATGCTTTTGAGGATACAAAGGCTTATGTATTCGTGCGATTCATTTGTGCCCTGTGTTTCCCCCACTGGGAATCCAAAGCAGCTTTTGTTGTTATTCTCCTCACTTCCATTTTATCATCACAACAATCCTGTGAGGTAGGTTAAGCAGGAAGTGTGTGATGGGTCCGAAGTCACCCAGTTGAAGAAAGTATAGATTTATTATCAGTTCAAGTTATTAGTGTTTGGTGTTATTTAATAATTGAAAGGTGTATTATCGTTATATCCACTGTGTTGGATCCTGCCAACATTTTTCATTTAGTCCCACCCAATTCCCTGCTCTTATTACCTGCTCTCTTATTGAGAGCCAGTTTGGTATAGTGGTTAAGTGAGTGGACTTATCTGAGAGAACCAAGTTTGATTCCCCACTCCTCCACTTGCAGCTGCTGGAATGGCCTTGGGTTAGCTATGCTCTGGCAGAGGTTGTCCTTGGAAGGGCAACTGCTGTGAGAGCCCTCTCAGCCCCACCCACCTCACAGGGTGTCTGTTGTGGGGGAAGAAGACATGGGAGATTGTAAGCCGCTCTGAGTCTCCGATTCAGAGAGAAGGGCGGGGTATAAATCTGCAATTCTTCTTCTTCTTCTTACAGACCTCCTTCCTTACGGTTTTTGTCCATGATCTACCATGATTTCCATTGCCATTTTTGGGTGGTAAAAGTGAAAAAGCTGATTGGATCCAACCCGTTATATCAAGGGTCAGATCAAATGATCTCCCAATTTACTTATCACATTAAAAATATCTAATTCGGGGTTCCCCGAAGATCTCACCCTTTTCATTGTTTTTGAGTCCACCTTTTCTTTTTAAGCTCACTGATTCTCCCTTCTGTTGATTCCTTCTCTCTGTTTCACTCCTTCTCAAGTGATTCTAGTCGATCAGGGCTTCTCTGTGCTACATAGCGAGTCACATTTCTCTACAACTGGATGTCACCGTGGGTAAATTCAGCCCTTTTAATGTCTTCGTAAAGCATTTCTAAATGCAATGTTTTCCTAATAGTCACATGTGCAATTCTAGCTACCCAGAGATCAATCTAAGACTTTTCACAGCTTTTTCACATGGACACACATATGAATACAATGGTCAAGCATATATTTGGCTCCTGTATTTTTTTTCTTCAGCTGCAGATCCTAAAGAAGGATAGCATAAAGTTGGACTTGGACGGAGGAGTCTTATGCTAAAATTCTCACTCAGAGACAGGTCAGTCACTGTCTCCGACCTTTATTACTTTACAGAAATCTTGAGAGGATAAAATGGGGTGAATTCCCATAGATGCCATCTAGAGAAAGAATGGGATAGAATTGTAAGAAGTAAATATTTAGCCTGTTACATAAAAACTCACAGAGAAGCCCTGTCAGAAAGTGTGTTGGTATCCATAGTAACCAACAGATGAGAGAGAGCTGTGTTAAAATGTAATGGAGGAATATGAAACACTGTTGATACTGAAACTGCAAATTCTACTCAAATTCTATGCATTATACTTATGTTTTCCTGGTAGGGCTCCTGTGACATTAAAAGGTACTTATCATGACAGTCTATTCTTGATCTGGTTGGCCTTCCCTATGGGCCCTGTCACCTGTGCTATAAAATGGAATAATATCTGCCATCTCTACGAGATAGCATGATGTGAGACAGCCAGGCTGGGCAATATGTGATGATATGGTAAAGTTTCCTGAGTGCTGTTGAGTTGTCTGTTTATAAAATGTTTGTATTGCATTTTATTGTTTTATCATATGTTGTACTCTGCCCTGAGCCCTACGGGGAATGGGCAGAACAGAAATATACTAAAATAAATAATAAATAAATAAATGACGGGCAGAAACTTGCTGGGTACTGGTTTCCCCATTGTACATCCATTGTAGGAAATATGATCCCACTGAATGCTTCAGTGGGGCAGGCAACCCGAAACAAACACTATGCCAGGCCATTTGTTTGGCACACAGGGCCAATTCTGTGCCCAAACAATCAAGGCAAGCCCCTGAGGTGCAGACAGGGCTGCTGGAATCAGAAATGTGGGAGTTTGCTAACTAGGCCTTGGGTCAGGACCGTCTGTGTCCAGATTCTACTGTATTGCCTCGATCTTGAAATTCCTAGGCTCAGTAGCTTATGTCGGTCTGTTTAGGATTGTGGTGTTGCACAAAACTGTAATTTCCAGTAGGCTTGTGGTGTTGGACGATCTTCAGGACTTTTTTTGAGCAAGAACGCACAGGAATGCAGTTCTGGCTGGCTTGGCATCAGGGGTGTGTCCTAATATGCAAATGAGTTCCTGCTGGGCTTTTTCTACAAAAAATCCTGTGTAAAACAATCATGACATCGGGGTGTGTGGCCTAATATGCAAATGGGTTGCTGCTGGGTTTTTTCTACCAAAAAAAGCCTTGAGAACACAGAATTTCAGAATGGTAGCCTGGGTCACAAGTTTGAAGATACTTGGGCCAGGGCTGAAGCAATGCTGGCACGAATGTTTGAAGAAGAGAAGAGATTGGATTTATACCTGCACTTTGCTAGCCAAAGGAGTCTCAGAGTGGCTTACAAATTTCCTTTCCTTTCCCTTCCCCTCCCCACAACAGACACCCTGTGAAGTAGGTGGGGCTGAGAAAACTCTCCTAGAACTGCTCTTGAGCAGAACAGCCTTGAGAGAACTTGTGGCTGACCCAAGGTCACATCAACAGGTGTATGTGGAGGAGTGGGGAATCAAACCCAGTTCTCCCAGATAAGAGTCCGTGCGCTTAACCACTACACCAAACTGGCTCTCACTTAACCACTACACCAAACAGCTGTTTTACAGCGGATATTTGGAATTAGGTTTCTGACTTTCTAAAAGCCAACTGTGGAACTCCAGGCAGGAAAACATAAAACACAAGAAAGTCACCTGAAGAACAAAAACCCTTTTGCTTGTGGTGGAAATACAACACAAGCAATGTGTGCCAAACTAAAAGATTCCAAATGGTTCACTGACTTCCAGGTTATACCCAGGGCATGTCAGCCAGTGATTTTTAGGATTAGACATGCAGACTGGGTTTTTTAATTAAAAAACCTCGACTTCCAGCCATGCTTATTTTTTTTTCTGTGAAAAGCTGCCATCGCAGAGGTTATTCATAGTATAATTGGATGAGTTTTCAAGATCTTTTTGACATGCCTGAAGTATACATCAGTGTGCGCGCATCAGCTGAAAAGGCAATGGGATTTTAGATTTAATTTCCGTTCAAAGAAATCCCTAATTAATGGAAATAATGTCACGATATGCCATAAATGCACGTTTTCATCTAGGTCTGCAGCCCTTGGAGTAAGCTGATAAACCTTAAGAGAGTAAACAAGTATTTATGGGGAAAGACAGAGAAGTGAACCGAATTTCAAGAGTCCTTGAACATTCAGGCCAGCATACTTCAGCCCTGGCCCAAGGAGCTCCTTTGTAAAATTTTGCTTTTATTCATTCCGTGGAAGTTCTGTTTGATCTCACCAGTCTTCCTGATCGTTACAGAAAGTTCTCTTAGACCAGAAGCAGCATGGTGTGTAGACTGTAGAGATTAGAGTTTCAGACTATGAGCTGTCATGGAAGCTCGCCAGGTGATCTTGGGTCTAATCTACCCCACAACTGGTTATTGTAGGGATAAAATGGAAGTCAGAACGATATTGTAAGCCACTTTGGGCTGCCTTTGGGGGAAAGAAGTGGGATATCAATTAACTCCATGCATTAGAATCCCATTGTTGAGCTGCAGCTGGGCTGCACAGTTGCAGAGTACAATGGAAGGGTGTGTGCGTGTATGTGACAGGGATGCGGGCTGCTGTGCAACAATAAAGTTGTGTATATGGAAAGCATGCCTGTGGAAGAAAAAGATCCACCCTATGATAAGGCAGGTACAAATGAGAGGAGGCACCTGCTCTTCTTATGCTGCTGCTCTTGGGAGAACAGGGCCAAGTGAGGGGCTGCAGGCACAGGAGACAAATGACTACCAGGGCTTTTTTGTGGCAGGAACTCCTTTGCATATTAGACCACACACCCCTGATGTAGCCAATCCTCCAAGACTGTACAGGGCTTACTGAAAGCTCCATGAGGATTGGCTACATCAGTGGGGTGCGACCTAATATGTAAAGGAGTTCCTGCTACAAAAAAGCTCTGATGACCACACATTTGCACCTGTTGTTTAGTAAAATCCTCTTAGCACTTGGTGGAATGACATAGGTGACAAAGCTAATCTGAGGTGAAAAATTCACCTAATGGGAAGTTTGGTAGTCTGTGTACATGGGGAGGTAATGATGCACCAACAGGCCTAGCATAGACTTCCAACAAAATGCAAATAGACATTTCTTCTCCTTCTAAAAACATATTTAGAGCCTTTGTGTAGTCTCTTCAAGGCCTGTTATTTTATGACATCTTCTATAAAAGGATACTAGAACCAAGGCAAAGACAATAATATCACAGATACAACTGTTTTCCTTAATTTCTTCTTTATTTAATTTTTTTCTGCAAAGGTCTCTGCATAAATTAAAACTATCACCATGGAAACAGAGTGGGCCAGAAATATTTATAGATGCTGCAAGCAATCATTTTGTCTTTAATGCTTTAAAATGTCAAATAACACATAATCTCTAAAATGAAATGAGATGGGTGGTTTTGTTTGTCCATCTGGTACATTCTTTCATTTTCCTTCGAAACATTTTTCTCCCATTTTCAGCCTTGCCTTAAGCACGAAAACACAGATACACATACATACCAATAGACATGAAGAAAAATATTTTTCCTGAATTGGCATATTGCCGTGGTGTGTAAAGTCGTGCCATTCTGAATTTTTTTCAAACCTTATGTGACCTTTCAAAAGAGACAAATCAACAATAATTTGAGCAATTTCCCAGATGCTATATTGATGTCTCAAAATAGAAACAACAGCTTAAGTGTCCTATTTTAAAAGCAGTACCTCTTTAAGACCAACAAAGTTTTATTCAGAATGTTAGCTTTCATGTGTTAGAAGCACACTTCATCAGACTGATGCAGTGTGCTTCTAGGCACATGAAGATAGAAGAAGATATTGGATTTATATCCCGCCCTTCACTCCAAAGTGTCTCAGAGCGGCTCACAATCTCCTTTACCTTCTTCCCCCACAACAGGCACCCTGTGAGGTGGGTGGGGCTGGAGAGGGCTCTCACAGCAGCTGCCCGTTCAAGGACAACCTCTTCCAGAGCTAAGGCTGACCCGAGGCCATTCCAGCAGGTGCAAGTGGAGGAGTGGGGAATCAAACCCAGTTCTCCCAGATAAGAGTCCGCACATTTAACCACTACACCAAACCGGCTCTCCACACCAAACCGGCTTACATTTTGAATAAAACTTTGTTGGTCTTAAAGGTGCCAGTTGACTCCTGCTTTGTTCTACTGCTTCAGACCAATATGCTACCCACCTGGATCTAAAAGCAGTACATGTTATACCAGAATGAAATTGTTAACGAATAACTTGAAGGAATGCATTGGATAGGATCCTAAAGATCTTTTCTGCTAGTAGAGGCACCTTCCTCGGAGGGGAGGAGTTTTTTTCTCTGACATGAGATGTTCAGAAGAAAACCTTGCCTCAAGAGAAGGTTCCTTCTGACAGAAGAAAGTGTCTCTGTTAGACCTACGGAATCCAACCCATTGCAAAAACAGCCAAACAACAGTTCCCATATCATGGAGCTCCTTATAGCAGTTAATAAGTTTTCAGCTGAATTTGATTACTTGACTGGCCTCGAGCCTTGTTCTTCAGGTCACCAGGTTCATTGCTAGTGGTGAACTCTGTATCTTCACTCAGGTACTGCATGGAGGAAATTCCACACGGTGGCGGAACTAATGAGTAACAGAAACGAGGGAAACACCCGTCCTTTTATGTAGGCATTAATGTGAAGAGAAGGTAAATGCTGCTGTGAAAGTTAGAAATTAGAAGCAGGGTCAGCTAGGACTGTTTCAGGAAAAACAAACATGGGAGAGAAGTGAGTTATGCACGATGGACAGTTGCTGACACAAAATCCTCTCACCTTCAGCCAAAGGTATCATATACATTGTTCTGGGTAGCTGTGAGCCTCCAGCACCAGCTCCCTGTAGTTTTCATTGTGTGTAACAAAACAACAACTTGACAAGTCTGGGCAGTGACTCAATGTTGCCCTCCCACACTTCCCTGCAGAAATGAGCCATTGTTTTTCTTTAAAACAAGCTATGCTTCAAGCCATTAGGCAGAACTTTCGCTTTATTTCCTGCAAGATAGTAGCAGAAGTTGCCTGGTTCTTTCTCACCTGCCTCTTTCTTGTAGGACCTGCAGAGAACATGTCTAGGCCTGTGATTCAGGGACAAGGAGATGGTGTACCGGAGAAGGTAAGAGGAAACAAGCTTTAGTTTGGGGAGCATGCTGATGCTTGCAGATGTTTTTGGCTGTGACCAACCCAAAAGGCAGTCCCAAAACTACAGAAGACATGAGATGGAGGCTAAGAGGAAACCAAACGCAGTAGAAGCGTTAAAGCCATTTGACTCCTCTGGCAGGCTGGGATGCATGATCTCTCCTACCAGGGCTTTTTTTGTAGCAGGAACTCTTTTGCATATTAGGCCACAAACCCCTGATGTAGCCAATCCTCTAAGAGCTTACAGGGCTGTTAGTACAGGGCCTACTGTAAGCTCCAGGAGGACTGGCTACATCAGGGGTGTGTGGCCTAATATGCAAAGGAGTTCCTGCTGCAAAAAAAAGCCCTGCATCCTTCCACTGAGAAGCAGAAACTGGCCAGAAAGAGAAATCTCACACCTACAACTCTTCCAGCTTGATTCTGCCCATGACGCTTTTGTTGCTATTTGGTTTCCTTTGATAGACTTTATATCTCATAATCTGTCCTTATTTAACTTTGCATCTCTTATTGATGTTTTACTCTTATAAGGTCCGGCACTTCCCAGCCAAGCCGGCATCGCTGGCGTTCAGGCTGGGGGCCGTCTTTGCCCCCTCGGAAGGAGGGAGTAGCAGACCGTTCGGCCCGGCTCATCCGGGTCTAATTCTGGGCGTGGCGTCAGGGCTATATAAGCCCTGGCCCCACCCAGAGCTCTCTCTGTCTTCTTCGGCTCTCTGCCCGCCTGCCCTCCCTTGGCAGTACAGGTTTTAACCAGTCGCCTTTTTAGGGGCCAGGTAGGAATTTTTTCATCTTCACATAATTGGCCCATGTGGAGTTGTTTTTCGCCTACCTTGTACTGCCTTCTAGTTTTAGGTGTTAATCGATGTAGTTTGCATTTTGGTCGCTGGCTGGAGGATGTTTTGGCCACAGTGTTTGCAGGGGAGCACCTATGGCCTAGCACCATTGGTGCGGGTGGTCTGTATGAACCGCAGATGGGCTACACGGCTCAGTGCGGGGAATGCAGATCACAAAGAGCCTCATCTGGGCGGATCTTTCCATGGGGGATTGATGCTAGCCCAGGTGGAGAGTGGCTGGGGGCCTGGCCGCTCAGTTACAACCCAGGCGGGTTTGTGCTGGGGGCAGGGTGGCTCGCCCTTTGGACAAGGCGGGGTCAGGGGGTGACACCAGGGCTTGTCCTGTTTAGGTCTCATCCCTGCCTAGTTACAGGTTAATTAATCATTAATAAAGCGGCCCAGTTTTAAATCCAACACTTGGTGTCTGTCTCTTCTTTCCGACTGGGGGGGGCAATGCATTGCCCTTTCTGGCTTTGTTTTGCTGCACATACCTCCAGTTTTGTTTTATGATTGGAATTGCACCTTCCCTCTTTTTCTTTCCCCTTTTAAAATATTACTGTTTTTATTGTTATATTACTATTATTATGGTTGATAATTAATGTTATAGATAGATAGATAGATAGATAGATAGATAGATAGATAGATAGATAGATAGATAGATAGATAGTACATTTTTGTATTATATTGTATTTATTTTATTCTCTCTAAAGACTTGCTAATTTAATGTAATATGCTTCTTTTTTCTCAATAAGTTTTCAAAAGTTTAAAAAAGAGAGAGAGAAATTTCACTGCAACATAGAGGAGCCACCGAAATTATGTAAAATTCCTGCCCAGAGAAATCTGTATGAATTTGAAGGAGGTTCGCTTAAATGGATAATTTAAGAACAACCCGAACCACCACCACCACCAAATAACAAGAACTCATCAGGCCAAGTGAAATGGGAATAATGTTCTTGTTGCCTTCCCCATTCTACAGGTGATATATTGCAAACCACTTGCTTTAGCTCTTGATTCTTTCAGTACAGCTAATCACTGGTGGGTGCAATGTCCAGTATAATACTCAAGAGAATTAACTGGTAATCTAAGTGGTTTATTAATCACACCATTGAAATGCTGGCTTGGACCTGTATGCTGGAGAGTAAAACACCAATAACGGAAAGTAAAACACAAAGCCAAACTGGCTGAGACCGCTTCTGATTACCTTTTCCTGAAGAGGCACTCCTCACATTAGGCATGGATGTGTCAGTACTGTTGTGTGTCCATATTCAGGGGGACTCGTGGCTTCAAGATTACAAACTCCAAGAACCTCCCGTCTGCTATTATGGCTAATTTGCCAGTATTATTTATTGCTGTTTGCTTTATCTGTATGTATTAGGGTTCCCAGGCCTGTGCGTGGAATTTCAGAAGGTTGGGGTCCATCTTAGGGAGAGGAAGTATCAAATGATATGACAATGACACTCTAGGAATTCCTCCAATCAGTTCCTCTGTGGTAAAGACCATTGAGATTGGCAAAATTCCTGGCCAGGCACTTGATGTGGAGACATCACTTCTGGGTCTTCTGATTTATGCAACATTGTTCCCTCACCCTACCTCTTTTTCCTCCAACCACTTCATTGAGGCAGTACATGGTGCTGTGGAGAGAATGCAGGAGTTCACCTGCCATCAGTGGGCAACTGGCAAGCCTAATATGCATATAGACAATGTAGAAAGACCTTCATGGGTTCTAGTCCAGTATAGCATCTTTGCATGCACACAAAACACCACAGCAGTTTTTTTGTTTTTTTGTTTTAATTCTGCATAATAAGGAAAGATCAGTGAAGCAAAGAGGACAGAAGAGATGGTGCTGTGTTCTTCCAAGTGATCTTTAAACAAATCTAGATAAGAAATCCTTGCTTAATATGTATCTTAGCCTCAAGTGAAATGCTGTGCAGTTTGACCAGAGGTTGATTCTAAAGTCACAAGCTAACGAACAGTTATGTAACCGAGAAGAGCCTAAATTATCCATAACAGAAAGCAGGGTCTCACTGATAGACCCTGCTTTACCTTCTCATCGATAAACAGAAAATATAGTGGTTTCCCCCCCCCTTTATTTTGCAGTTACAACAGACTATTTTGTGGCCAGGAACACCAAATTGACTCCCCCCCCCAAAGATAAATGCTTTTAAGTTTCTCTGATTTCAAAAAGATAGTGACCCATGAATCTTAACCTGTCCCACCGAGTTAAAAGACTTTTAATAGTACTTTAACTCTGGCATTTTGTCAGAGGCGTTTTGGCTCCTCTGGAGGACAGGAATGATAAAGGTCTCGTCTTTCTCTTGAGAAGTAGAAATGGGCTGTGGTTGGGTGGGAGGAAGCATTTCATCCCAGGACACAGGTGGCACTAAATTTGCCTAGAGTTTTAGCCCAGATGAAAAATCTCTATGAATTTTAAGGGATATGGAATGAATTTTGCTAAGATTGCAATTCTCATTGTTAGCCCTCTTCTTTTCCTAACAATACCAGGTGCTGTGATACAGGATTCTCTGGGGCAGGCTAGGAAAGGCAGGAGAGGAAACTGCAAAGGGATGCTTTACATAGGAGGACTATGTTCTCTCTATCTGTCCAATACAGCTGAAGACGTGACACAAACCCCACATTTATCCAGGTGCTGGTTCCTCGTTTTAGTCATAAAGTGAAAATGCACCGGCTTTTGCAGTTTGTGCATTCATTATAACATGTGAACAGGGCCTGAGTCACCTGGGTTTGGTTTGCAATACAACAATACATGGAATTTCACAGGAGCAGGGCTTTTTTTTGGTAGAAAAAGCCCAGCAGGAACTCATTTGCATTTTAGGCAAACCCCCTGATGTCACCATTGTGTCACACAGGGCTTTTTGTGGGAAAAGTCCAGCAGGAACTGATTTGCATATTAGACCACACCCCGTGACACCAAGCCAGCTGGAATTGCGTTTCTATGCATTCCTGGTTAAAAAAAAAAAAAGCCCTACACAAGAGTGTTGATTCAGGAGCTCTGGTGCATGTGCCACCTTCTTTGGTGCACACATGGAGATCCACTGGGGTGAGTAAGGTCTTTCCCATTCACTTTCTTGTAAGACAGTGAAATGACCATTGGTGCTACATCTCATCATAGGGTTTCAAGGTCAGGGCTCTTTTTGTAGCAGGAGCTCCTTTGCATATTAGGCCACTGTGAGCCCCCCCCACTGGCCCTGCCCTGTGGAGTGTCCGTGGCTGGGGGAAGGGAAGCCAAAGGGGCGCTTCTGGTCTCAGAAACTGGAGGAGGGTGGGCGTTCCCTTACACCACCACCTTCTCCGAGAAGTCAGGCACTCTCTTTCTGTCTCTCTTGGTCAGCCTGTTCGTCTCTGCTTCTCTTCCTCCCCGGCCATCAGCCTTTCCCCCTTTTTGTTTCCTCACACCTCCATGCCCCAGGCCTTTACCCCCTTCCAGCCCTGTTCCAGCCCTATCACCTCCCCACCCCCGTCATTGACTGGCTTCCCTTGTACTGCAGGCTAATCCTGCCACTTTTCATGTGGCCCGGTGTGTGCCCCACCTTCAGGGTGTGGTGCGGCCATTGTGGTGGGCATTCCCGTGGCCTCCTCAGAGCCACCCACCAGCATCCCTGGCATTTGCCTCCTCTTCGCCTGTGCTCTTGGGCCGACTGGAGGCTGCTGTGGCTGTGCCCGGTGGGTGAGGTGAGGCGACTGCCTGCAGGCAGCTCCACACTGGGTCTCCGGGCTCAGGCCACGCTGCTCCCCCACCAAGCCCCCAGGAAGCCCAATGACAGCATTGCTGGTAAGAGGACCCTGGGATGCCGTGGGCCAAGCCGCTGGTTGCTGGGTTGCTGCAGGACCGTGAAAGGGCAGGCCGGGGCAGCCTGGAAAGCCACATACCCCTGATGCAGCCAATCCTCTAAGAGCTTACAGTAGGCCCTGTACTAAGAGCCCTGTAAGCTCTTGGAGGATTGGCTACATCAGGGAGTGTGGCCTAATATTCAAAGGAGCTCCAGCTACAAAAAGAGCCCTGTTCAAGGTAACAGTTGCTCTTCATGGCTGGGGCTCCCCTGATGGCCAGTTCTGTGGTGGTGGGTTGAAGGCCCTGAAATCAGAGAACCCCCGCTCCCAGCGGGAGGCTGGAAACCTTATCTCCCCTCTCCCCCATGGATGTCCTTTGCGGGGGAGTAAATAATATTTAAAAGTCTGATTTGTTGTGGATTTTTGCTTGATGCCAAGGCCACTGGGCACCTCTTTTATCATCTCCCAGCAAAGTGCTCTTTATACTTGCAGACAAACATAAGTCAGATGCAGGGCTTTTTTAATAGCAGGAATTCCTTTGCATATTAGGCCACACACCCCTGATGTAGCCAATCCTCCAAGAGCTTACAGGGCTATTCTCACAGGGCCTACTGTAAGCTCTTGGAAGATTGGCTACATCAGGGGTGTGTGGCCTAATATGTAAAGGAGTTGCTGCTACAAAAAAAGCCCTGATCAAATGGATGTTCCCTCAGAATATGTACTGTTTGGTTGAAGCGGCAGATCACTGAATTGGATTGCAAGGTCTCAGAACCCTAAGTAAGGTAGTCCAATAAAAGCCCCTCATGCTCTGATTAGAAAATCATAAGCTCCGGAAGAGGCAGAATGTGGAGGCCTTTAGCCTATCACATATCATGAAATGTCACCGCAAATGAATCCAGTAAGTTAACAGGCAATTTATGGACTGCAGTTTTATGAAATAATCTTACAACCACTTCCTCAGAAGTAGTCTCATCAAATCAACATCTCTACACTCCAGTGTGGTATTTAGCATACTTCCATAGGAACAGGTAGGCCTGGGTTAAAGTCCCCTCTCTGCTTTTGTTTGATCATTCCTTCTCTGCCCAACCTGCTAATTGTGGGCAGGAATTGAACAATGGAGATGGGAGAACCGCATATGCTGCCCTGGATTCAGTGGAGAAAGGGCAATAAAAAACTTCATTATTAAAATTATATAGCACACATTCTCCAAGATGGATGCAATCTGGGGTTATTGACATAGGGTTGCCAAGTCCAATTCAAGAAATATCTGGGGACTTTGGGGGTGGAGCCAGGAGACATTGGGGGCGGAGCCAGGAACAAGGGTATGACAAGCATAATTGAACTCCAAGAGGGTTCTGGCCATCACATTTAAAGGGACAGCACACCTTTTTAAATGTCTTCCTTCCATAGGAAATAATGAAGGATAGGGGCACCTTCTTTTGTGGCTCATAGAATTGGACCCCCGGTCCAATCATTTTGAAACTTGGGGGGTCCTTTGGGGAGAGGCACTAGATACTATACTGAAAATCTGGTGCCTCTACCTCAAAAAACAGCTCCCCCAGAGCCCCTGAAACCTCCAGATCAATTCCCCATTATACCCTATGAGAAGCGATCTCCACATAGGGAATAATGAAGATGTTTCCCTCTCCTTCCCCCCCACCGGCCCGGTTTCTGGCGAATCTGGCCTCTCTACTCACAAGTTGCTCCCAGCTTTTTTACAGCAACACAGACACACCAGAGTTGAAGCCTTTCAATCGGAGACTGAAGCCTCTGGAGGTAGAAAGGCACATGATCCTCTGGGGGCGGGGCTTCCCCCTCTGGCCAGCTGACTGGGCGCGAGAAGCAGCCTCGGAAAGCAGAAGAACCTAACTGGGATACTCAATGGGGAAGAGTGGAACTAAAATTGGTGCTGTTTCCCCCACCACCACCACCTTGCTTCTGGATTTTTGGAGAACGGGGGAGGAGGCTGCAAATTCAGGGGTTGCCCGCCAGGGTGGGGGGTGGGTGGGTTGGGAAGCCTATATTGACATCCAAATTCAAATTAATTTTCAGACTACAGAGATCAATTCTCTGGGGAGGGGGTGGGGAGACAGCTATTTTGGGAAGCAAATCAGATCACCAGTGAGTTCCAGGCATTTCTCAAACTGGAGATGGTAACTCTAATATAAGCTTATCTTTGTTTTCTCTTTACATGTTGGATGATAGCACTTATTTGTATTTAGCCATAGGCCATTACAAAGGAAAGATAAAATCGATCTAACATTGTTGTTTAAAATGTGATAAAATAAAAACAAAAAACAAAATCATGTGTCTATGTTTCCCCTTTACTTTTACTTCAAGTGTAAACTGGTGGCTATGCAGGCCAGATGCATGGGGACGCTCCAAAGAAATTTCACTTGACTATTTTGGTCCTCTTGTTAATGCTTAGTTGTTTTGATTAATAAGCTCCTTCGCCCAATGCCCTTTGAGTCTCACTTGAAATAAGTCAAATTAGACCAAAACATTTTCTATAATTAATGGCAGAATAAGCAAGTAGGGTAGCTATCAACCTCATTGACATGATTTCTGGCACTAGATGTGGCCTGGAGATCTCTTGCTTTTACAACTGATCTCCAACTGGCAGAGATCAGCTCCCCTGGAGAAAACGGCTGCTTCAAAGGGTGGACTTTATGGCATTGGACCATGCTGAGGCCCCTCCCCTCCCCAAACCCCACCCTCTCCCAGCTCCACCCCTAAAGTCTCCAGGTATTTTCCAACAAAAACCTGGCAACCCTAGATTGCTGTGCTGCTGGTACCAGTCCACTGCAGACTGAAAAAGTGATTTTAAAAGACAGAGGGGGGAAAAACACCAAATGGGCACACAAGCCAAGGTCCATTTGTTACCTAGTAAAATACTGCACAGGCAACCATTATCTTTAAATTCAATAGCTCTGGCCTAATTGAGCTGTCGATTGGGCTCTTGGTGGTATTTGTTTAAAAATAACATGCAATGCAAAAATCAATTTGCAAGCTTGTGAAAATTCTTTTGGGCTTTTTTTCAGGTGACATCCGCTCCTTTTTCTGTTCTAAAAGCAAGTAGTACTGCTGATACTAAAGATATTTTATATGCAGTTCAAAGGAAGTACTTCCATGTAATGTAAACCTTAAAAACCTAAAGTTCAAAATGTATTGGTTAAAAGATCACAGTATGTGCAACAACACATTCTGCTACTTGAATTTAGAGATCTCCCAATGAAGTATCAATGCAGCAGATAAACAGAGAGGTTAATATAAATTCCTGTTTGATTATTCAGAGTAAATATAGAATTGCCCCCAAATTTAGCTTTAAATAAAATGCAAGATCTATTTGGAGAGTCATATGAATCATCTGAAGGAATTGTCAGAGAATTCTGCTAAACCTCAAATTTTTAATACAGATTTGATTAGTCACCCTACTGTGGATCCATTGTGGACTAGATCATACCCTAGACCACCAAGAGCCATCCACAATGGATGTAGGTCAGAAGCTACTGTGGTGAAATTTTTAGAGCATTGAACTAGGATTGTGTAGACCTAGGTTCAAATCTCTGCTCCAGCCATGAAACTTTTTACCATAGTGATTTTGAAATTCCTAGAGCAGGGCTGTCGAACTCATTTGTTATGAGGGCTGGATCTGACAGAAAAGAGACCTTGCCAGGCCAGACCATGTGTGTCCTAAAATGTAATGCCTGGTAGCAGAGATATAAACTTTATAAAGGACACAGACAAACACAATTAAAAAAAAATGCTTAAACGATTAGCACTCTTGAAAAATTTTGTTTATCTCTGACTACTGACACCTTTTGTTTTATTGCACCAAAACCTGGAGACAATGTCTGTGCTGTAGCAATCTTGAGTATGCTGTTCAGGTGTTGTTCACGTGTATATCTGTAAGTTGCAAAGCTACTTTTGATTTACTGACCTTCATTACAGAAATCTCATGGTCAATGCTTCGAGCCTATGACCCAGGGGGAAACATGAAATGGCTGGGAATTGTGAGCTTTTGTACATAGGTTGCTTCATGTGTTGATCAGTCAATGGAGAAAATAGAGGCTTTGCTCTGCAGCTCCTATGCAATTGAGCAAGCCTGGCAAAGCAAGCTGTGATACAGAAGGAAGCAAGAGAGAGGGAGAAGGAAGCAGACAATAGTGAGTTGCTTGTGGGCCTGATAGGAGCCCTTTGAGGGCCTGATCTGGCCCATGAGCTGCATGTGCGACACCCCTGTCCTAGAGCATCATAAAGTCACTTTGTGTTCCAAAACAGGAAGTGATGTCCAGATATTGATTGATGCCCTCCCCTCCCCACTGCCCCATTGAACAAGGGCAAGGGACTTGGAGGTCCCCTGCCAAAATGGGTAAATGGCAACCCTGTTGAGGTAGCGGTTAGAGTGTTTGGCTAGGATCTGAGAGATCAGTGTTGGAATCCCTACTCTGCCATGGAAACTTGCTGGTACCTTGGGCTAGTTGCACTCACGTAGCCTAACCTACCTCACAGGAATGCTATTGTGATGGTAAAATGGAGGAAAGCAGAGACCTTTAGGCTCTGATTGGTGGGGAAAGTGGTATATAAATAAACCTCCAATATGAGTAACAATGAGCAAACAAAACCTGAGAATCCCAAATGAACTCAGATGCTGAGAGAGGGTGGGGTGGAACTAGGAAGAAAGCTGCTGGGAAGGGTAGCCAATGGCAGGGAGTTCTGCCTGAAAGGCAAGCCTCTGGGCCAATGGGGAGAGGGAGGTTTGAAGAGGGGCTACAATTAAACCAGAGATGATGAGTAAATGAGATTAAAACTACCTGGTTCTGGTTTTCCAGTGGAAGGAGGAGGAATAGGGTGAGACAAATCCCATCCCCTCTATCTGGGGCTTGTGGAGCATCACTCTTCATACCCCAACACCATGGCCAAAGGTGGCACTGCACTTGGGCACAGTCTGAGCATGACATTGCCCATGGGTGTTTTATATGACTGTCTGTTCATCCATCCATCCATCCATCCATCCATCCATCCATCCATCCATCCATCCATCCATCCATCCATCCATCCATCTATCTATCTATCTATCTATCTATCTATCTATCTATCTATCTATCTATCTATCTATCTATCTATCTATCTATCTATCTATCTATCTATCTATCTATCCATCCATCCATCCATCCATCCATCCATCCATCCATCCATCCATCCATCCATCCATCCATCCATCCATCCATCCATCCATCCATCCATCCATCCATCCATCCATCCATCCATCCATCCATCCATCTATCTATCTATCTATCTATCTATCTATCTATCTATCTATCTATCTATCTATCTATCTATCTATCTATCTATCTATCTATCTATCTATCTATCTATCTATCTATCTATCTATCTATCTATCTATCTATCATCTGTCTGTCCGTCCATTGTCTATCGGTCTATCTATCTGTCATCTCTCTATCCATCTTTCCATCTGTCTTCAAAATCATCATCATCATCTATGTGTGTGTTGCAAGAAACAGTGCACTAAAACACTATGGTCGTTGTCCATGTTATTCTCTTTTTTGTTTGTTTGGCATATTTTGAGACTGCCTTTTGCCTAACGAAGTCCTCAAGGCAATTTACCAGAGATTGAAACTCAACACATGCATCACAAAACCAAGAAAAAAAGCATTAAAACCCTTTTTAAAGGACAGGGTTGTAAGCAACAATTCGGTTTTAAACAATTTATTGGTAGCATATGGTTACAAAGCTTTTCTGTTTCTTAATTTTTTTTTCTTTTTTCACATTAACCCATATGACATTTCCATCCCCCCTCCCTCCAATGTTGACTTCCCCGAGGTTATAAGTTCAAATCCATACTGAAGGCACTTCTGACTGCACAAAGTTCCATATATATATTCTTACAACTAAAAAATTGTCCAATATTTCTTTACTTTCCAAGTTTTCTCCATATATCCTTTAAATTTTCTCCACTCCCTTTTGAATATCTCTAGATCATAGTCTCTTAGGCCGTTTTCGCACTAGCGTTTGCTCCGGCGTAGCGCCCCATTTACCTCCGGATCTTCTCTTGGATTTCGCACATGTTGCTCCGGCGCTGCGCTTTGCTCCGGCGCTTCAGGGATTTTACGCCGGAGTATGTTTTTCAGCAAGTTGCCGGAGTTTCCGAAAACCTCCGGATCCACTCCGGATCCACTCAGCGGAGTTTCCTGTGCGAAATCCATCCACGCCGGATCGACTGCTTTGGGGGCGTCACCCTCTCCCTTTCCGTCCTCCCACCCCATCCACCCACTTGGCCAATCATCAGCCTTTCGTGGCGCTTCCCCAAAGTGCCGGCACGGCCATTTTTTTTTTTTAAAACTTCACAGTTTTGCGTAATAGCGATATTTCGAAATTAACAAATAGAAAAAAAAAAACCCTCCTGGAATAGCCTCAATTGGCACTTCAATTGGTTTCGTTAGAATTTTTTTTTATTATTGACTTTAGTTGCGTTATTCCGCTGTTGCGTTATCTCGATAATGCGAAAACGACCATTGCTGGGGGGGGGGAATGTAGTGCCGGTGCGGGCCAAAGCGTCCATGTGTGTGTGTTTTAAGGAGGGAATGCCTCCCTCAGCTGTGCCACCAGGATTTCTGGACCTGCACAAAATCGCCATGTATAAAATGGGAAGTTGGAGTCCTGCATTCTTCTCCCTGGCTACATTCCGCTCGGTTAGAAAGTAGACGCGAGCGAGCTCCTCACATGCGCCACAGAAGGGGAAGGAGAGAATGGAGCGGGGGGGGGGAGCTCTGGCAGCAGGAATCAGTCAGGTCCCCGTTGCAAGCGCCAGCCGGGGAGGGGAAAGAGAGCGGAGGAAATTTGGGGGGGGGGGATCTAGTGCTTCAGAATTGGGGGGGGGGGAATCTAGTGCTAGGATTCTCCACTGTGAATGCTTCCGTTAATACATAAAGGGCTGTGGAGGATTCTACAGCTGCAGCCAATCCATAAGCAGCAGCAGCACACGTGATGCGGTTTGTCCAAGAAAAGAAGGGGAGGGAACAGCTGTGCCTGCTCGATGTTACGTTAGTACGTTAGTACGTCATTACGCAACCAGACTTGCGCTTAAAAAAAAAATGATTGACAGGGCATCGGACTCAAGCCGATGCCAGTGGGAAAACGATTTGAGCCGGGGCTTCAGGGAAGGCGACTCCGCAAAGAGTCACTAGTGGGAAAACGAGAAAAATGATCCGGACATAATTGCGCCGCGGAAAAAGGGGAGCAAACGCTAAGTGCGAAAACGGCCTTAGTGTTCTGGTTAATTTGTCCATTTCACACCACGATAAAACTTTCATGGTCCATTCCCATTTCTCTGGTATTTTTTCTTGCTTCCAAAGCTGCGCGTACAAAGTCCTAGCAGCTGATAACAGGTACCAAATTAAAGTCCTGTCTTCTTTTGGGTATTTTTCTAATTGTAATCCAAGTAAAAACGTCTCTGCAATTTTCTTAAAATCATAGCCCAAAATTTTGGTGATTTCTTGTTGTATCATCTTCCAGAATTCTTTCGCTTTTTCACATGTCCACCACATATGGAAGAAAGAACCTTCATATTTTTTACATTTCCAACATCTATCCGACATTTTCTTACTTATCTTAGCCAATTTTTTCGGAGTCATATACCACCTATACATCATTTTAAAACAGTTCTCCTTAATGCTTTGACAAGTTGATATCTTCATTGAGTTCTTCCAGAGGTGCTCCCATGTTTCCATTTGTATTTCTCTATTCACATTAATTGCCCATTTGACCATTTGAGACTTTACTACTTCTTCTTCTGTAGACCATTTCAATAATAACTTATATACTTTTGATATCAATTTTTCATTGTCACCTAACAGGACCCTTTCCAGTTCTGTTTGTTCTCGTCTAATTCCCTCTGATTTTATGCCATTTTCCATCAAACTTTTAATTTGTTGCATTTGAAACCAGTCATAATTGTTATTTAACTCTTCTGAGGTTTTTAATTCAATTTTGTCTCCTTGAATCTTAAGCAGTTGGTTGTATGACATTTCTCTTTTTTCTTCAGAATCAGCTGTTATTTTTATTACTTCTGCTGGCACTATCCATAGTGGTTTTCTCTCGTCCCCATATTTCTTGTATTTTATCCAAGTATTTAGTAATGTATTTCTGACATAGTGGTGAGAGAAAAAACCATCCATTTTATTCTTCCCATAGTACATGTATGCATGCCAGCCGAATCTGTTTCCGTGAGCTTCTAACCACAAAGGTTTTTTGTCTAACAGCATTATCCAATCTTTTATCCATGTCAAACAAACTGCATCGTGATATAGTCTTAGATCGGGAAGTTGAAAACCTCCTCTCTCTTTGGCATCCGTTAGGATCTTCATCTTTATCCTTGGTTTCTTTCCGGCCCAAATGAAATCAGAAATTTTCCTTTGCCATTTGTTGAATTGTTTTGCTTCTTTTACAATCGGGATGGTTTGAAACAAATACATTATCCTTGGCAAAATATTCATTTTGATTGCAGCTATCCTGCCCAGTAAGGACAAGTTGAGTTTATTCCATTTCATCAAATCTTTGTCCATCTTACACCACAGTTTTTCATAATTGTTTTTGAATAAATCAATGTTCTTCGTTGTTATCTCTATTCCAAGGTACCTAACTTTGGTTGTGACTTCACAACCTGTCACCTTTTGTAGTTCTTTTGTTTTATTTGGTTGCATGTTTTTACAGAGGAATTTCGATTTCTCCTTATTTATGTATAATCCTGCTAGTTCTCCGTACTCTTTTATCTTAGCTAACAGCAGTGGTGACACTTGAACCGGATTCTCCATTATGAACACTATATCGTCTGCAAAAGCTTTGTATTTATAAGAGAATCTTCTAATTTTTAGACCTTCTATTTTTTCATCTTTTTGAATTTGTTGTAACAGAATTTCAAGAGTCATTATAAACAGCAATGGTGATAGCGGGCATCCTTGCCTTGTTCCTTTACTCACTTTCAATTCTTTGGTAAGGTCTGCATTTATACACAATTTTGCATGCTGATCTGTATATATTGCTCTTGTCATTTTTATAAATTGTTCTCCTAAATTAATTTTTTCCATTACCGCAAACATAAAGTCCCAATTTAAGTTGTCAAAGGCTTTCTCTGCGTCAACAAAAAATAAGGCCACTTCTTTTTCCGGGTGCTTTTCATAGTATTCCACGACATTAATAACAGCTCTTACATTGTCCCTTATTTGTCTTTTAGGAAGAAATCCCGCTTGGTCTTTGTTTATAAAGTTGGTCAGGTATTGTTTCAGTCGCTCTGCTAAAATTCTTGTATAAATCTTATAGTCATTATTCAACAATGAGATTGGTCTATAATTTTTCACGTTTGTGCTATCTTTATCTTCCTTAGGAATCAAAGAGATTACAGCTTCCCTCCAGGTCTTTGGGATTTTCCCTTCTTCTCTTATCGTGTTTAACAACTTCAACAGTTTGGGTGTTAATTCATCCTTAAGAGATTTGTAAAATTTTGATGTAAATCCATCTGGCCCTGGAGCTTTACCCTCTTGCATTGCTTTTATTGCTGCTTCTATTTCAATTTTCTCTATTGGGTCATTTAATATCTTTTTCATATATTCCGTCAAAGGTGCCACCTGGATGTTTCGTAGATACTCTTCCACTTTTTCTTTACTTATATTCACACCCTTGAATAAATTTGCATAGTATTTAAAGAATTCTCTTTTAATTCCTTCTTGATCCACTACTGTTTTCCCATTTGCCATGATTTTATTTATAGTCTTATTTTCTTTCTTTCTTTTTAATTGCCAGGCCAGGTATTTACCAGGTTTGTTTGCACTTTCAAACGATTTCTGTTTCAAATTTTTTAAATTCCATTCTAGTTCTTTATTCAACAAATGTTTAACTTGGGATTGTAATATCGTAATTTCTTTTATTAATTTTTTCTTCCCTGGTCTTTTTTTTAAGTCCTTTTCTTTTTTATTTATTTCATTTTGCAGTGCTGACAGCCTTTCTTCTCTTGCTCTTTTGTCTTTATTATTCAATGTAATTAATATACCCCTCATTACTGCTTTATAAGTGTCCCATACTGTTTGATACTCCATATCATCCGTTTCATTTATTTGGAAGAATGCTGCAGTCTCCTTTTCTAAAAATGACACAGTGTCTTTATTTTGTAGTAAATCCTCATTAATTCTCAATCTTCTTGATTTTCTTTGCAATTTTGTGGACCAGCATATTGGATTATGGTCCGCCCAAACCTTTGGAAGAATCTCAATTTTTTTTGTTATGAGGCCCAAGCCTTGGGAACCCCACAACATGTCAATTCTGGAAAAAGAATTATGCCTTGCTGAGAAAAATGTATAGTCTCTTACCTCAGGGTTGAACTTTCTCCAAATGTCTTCTAGATTTTCCTGTTTAATCAACTCAAAGAAAGAATTGGGCAGCTTCCCTTCTTTATCATTCTTCTTTGGACTTGATCTGTCAAGGTTATTTTGTATTGTCCCATTAAAATCGCCCATCATCAATACCTGGTCATAGGTCTCTTCGTCCATTTGTCGATTTATGTCTTTAAAGAATTTGTCTTTCGCTCCATTGGGTGCATAAAGTCCTAGTAGTAACGTTTTTTTCGCCTCTATCGTCACCTCAACAGCAATATATCTTCCTTCTTTATCTTTAAAGATTAATTTTGGGTCAAGTTGTTCTTTAATGTAAAAAACCACCCCTCTTTTCTTTTGCTCTGCTAGTGAAAAAAACTCCAACCCCAAATTTCTATTCCACAAAAATTTACTGTCCTTGCGTTGTATATGAACTTCCTGTAAACAAATTATATTACATTTTTGCTTTTTAATCCAATGAAATGTTCTCCTTCTTTTCTGTGGTGAATTTAGTCCATTTATATTCCAAGATAGTAATTTGTACTCCATTATGATGTTGGTTCTTTATTTTCTTCAAAAAAGCTATACATCTCTTGTTCGCATCTTATTGTAATCCTTTTGCCATTTTGTTCAAATCCAAGACCCTCTGGTATTATCCATCTATATCTTGTGCCCTCTGCACGCAACTGATCAGTTAGCTTCTTGTACTTTTTCCTATCGCTGATCACTTCTCTTGGTAGCTCTTTCATTATTTTAACTCTGCTCCCTTCTATTGCCCAGGCTTTTTGGTACCCTTTCCTCAAGATTTTCTCTGCCACCTCTTTTGATCTTAATCTTATGACGATGTCTCTTGGCAGGCCTTTATTTTTCGCATAAACTGAGTTGACTCTATAGGCACCCTCCAACATACTCTTAAATCTGTCAGGGTCTTCTTCTATGTACTCAGTGATGATATCCACCATATAGCCTTTTAAATCTGTCTCTTCTTTTTCAGGTATCCCTCTTAGACGCACTTGTGACTCCAGCAACTTACAGTCGTGTATTATGACCTTTTCTTGGATTTTTAGCAAGGCAGAGGCCTGTGTATCCACTTTCATCTCTACCTCTTTCACTTTATTTTGAGTCTCTTCCTTAAAACTCTCTATCTCCTTCCTAAGGTCTCCAACTTCTTTTTTAATATCTTTTTTTATTGCCAAATGCAATTTGTCCATAGCTTTTAACATTTTTGCCTCCAGAGCGTCAAATTGAGACTGCATCTTGTCAAATGATTGGGCCCTTGCACGTGTTATTCTTTCTACTGACATATAAAAAATCACCAAACCTTAAAAAAATCCCCACATAAAGTTTGGCATCCAATCCAATAGCTTAGAGCCAGTTCTTTCAGATGAGACTAGTTTCGTTTTTCTCCCTTCTTCCTGAGCAAAGATATTGAATTTTAACAATTTTGACAGTTTTTCTCCCTTTTAAAATGGCAATCGTTATTTCTCTATGGTACAGTTCCAGCCTAGAGAGGTCTCTCTTCGTCTTTCTTGGTCTGAATCTTGGACTCAATTCCTTCCTAGTTCAAAGGTCGGATGTCACAGCTCTTATTATCCTTATAGGCTCTGATTTATTGTCCAGCCCCTTTTAGTTTCACTTCCTGTCACAGCTTAGACTGATCTCGTGTCTAATCTCGCAGCTTTTTGAGCTGCATGAAGAAACCGCAACCACAAAAATCCAAAACAATATGTCTTTACTCCAGATATCTTTGAAGGCAATTATTTTTACGGCGTTCAATTTTCACTAGCTGAATTCTTCCTACTATGCCCCCATTCAGCTCAGTTCATTCAAGGTTCTGCAGTTTATGGGCATATATACACGGCAACTCTCTTTTCTTTCTTCTGCGTCACCAGCCTCCGACTGCCAATTTTCACTCTTATCTTGAAGGTTTTTTTTTTTTATTTTTTGCTGTTGTTCACTTCCAAAGCCACAGAGCTCAGCTTAACAAGGTAAAAGTTTTTTTTTTCCATTCAATTATGCTTTGCCTTCGTCTGTTGTTAATCCACTCAGTGTTTAAACTATAATCAAAGTCTCTCAGAGTGAAGATAAGAATGATAAGTGTACCTTTTAGATGTTCTTAACTCCCTCGGCTGTTATTTTCTTGCAATTAAAATCAGTCCTTCTAGAGTGCTTGGATTCCGACAGCCTTAAGTGACCGAAGTCACTGCAGACGATGGTTGACAAATTCCATTGCCGGACATCAAGAAATGAAGGAGTCAGCTTCCTGACTCTTCCAGTTCGATATCAACAGCATTAAAGGAAGATAAGTCGTCTTGGGTTAACCCTTGCCTAGGGTTAATGAGCATAGACCTTATCAGGGGTCTTTAATACCCTGAACAGTGACAATAAAATCCCCCTCTGTTAGGGAGCTGCAGACTGTCTTCCAGCCAAACAGGAAGTCAGGGTTGTAAGCAACAATTGGAGTATTATAGTCAACTCAACAGTAATCACATCAATCTAATTCAAAGACCTTCTGAAGAAGAAAGATCTTTGGTATAGCTCAGAAGGATTCCAAGCATAGTGTCACTCTCAGCTCTGGAGGGAGAGGAGCCCACAACTGGAGAACCACAGCCAAGACAGCCCTTTCCTGCATCCCTTATATGGCATATAAGAAGACACTGGTTGCTAAGGAACCTCTTAGAGGACTTCAAATTCCTCCTTTCATGCTCCTCAGAGATCATTGCCCCCATCCATTTTTAATGGAAATCTGCTGTTTGCCCCCAAATACCTTAGTCTGCCAAGCAGATAGTCCCTGTTTCAATACCCATAGCAAGTCATTCTTGTACACAGTCCCGGAAGAAAGCACAAAATCATGTATACAGTAGACACTTGGAAATCAATTACGCAGGGTCCCTGCAGTCTGGTAAACTAAAGCAAAGGTCTCATGCAAAGTTACAGGACAGATAGCAACTTCATCTTGCCTCAGAATTTGCAGTTAACAGATGTAAGTCATAGGCATTGTCAAAAATAGTAGTGTGTTTAACACTCCTTCACCCCATCATAATATTGAGTACAATTAATTGGTATATTATCACAAAATTCTGCATTCCTCTGGCCTCTCTGCCTGTGGTGTGGGGTTCTGACATCACAAGACACAGTGCAACCTGCCTGCCAAGGTGGAGAAGAAGGAGGAGTTATAATGCACGGCTGCCATTTTTGTGCAGCACCCACCATTATCATGGCATTTTCCAGACAGCAGCCACCTTTGGGGTTTTCATGGGTGTCATGGCTGTTCCAGTTCACACTTACTCCCCCCCCCCCCCCGTTTTCCCTTCACAGTTCCATCTATTCACATTGAGGACTGATTTGCAGGGGCAGTTTGGGATTTTGGGGGGCATGCGCTGAAGCATTGCAACGCTTCAGCAGCCTTGGGGGAGCTGCACAATCCCTATTAAATTACATTCCCCACCCATCACACACCATCATGTTTCCAGGATCAGCTTGTCCTGTTCTCCAGCACCTGTGCCCTTTCTTGGAAGAGAGGTTCCATGAAAGCCCCCTCCTCACTCTGGTTCCCTTCCCTGGGCCTTACTTTGGAGTTAAGCAGTGTCATGGGATGAAGCTGTCAGCAGCACCCAAGCCTGCCCCTGAACACATGGGCAGGGCATGATTCCCATACCTGACGGTAGCCCCATTGGCTACATCTACTCTGGCATAAAGCAAAGGGTGGGGATGGGATCCGGGGCATTTAAAGTAGCCAGAATATTGCTCTCTTTTACCTCTTCCATTCTGCTGCCAATGTTTATGGTTAATATGTGTATCTTCTTCAGCAGGCCTCAGATTCAGCAGGAGCTCACAGAAGCACAGCTCCTGAACCTTTCTGACAGCCCCCCTCCTCCCCACTTACCTTGTCCATTGAATAGTAGGTGCAGCTGCATAACAATCCCTGGACTAGGAGAGCGGGCAGCCAGCCAGCCAGCCACCAGGGGCTTTACCACACACCCCAGCAGCCCTCATTAACCCCTAGAGAAGCCCGCACCATCCTTTCTCCACTTCTTATGTGATTTTGGGTGGTGGGTGGCTTGCTGGCCTTTTGATTGTAGATGGGGCAGCCCAGGAGGAGAAGAAGAAGAAGATATTGGATTTATATCCCGCCCTCCACTCCGAAGAGTCTCAGAGTGGCTCACAATCTCCTTTACCTTCCTCCCCCACAACAGACACCCTATGAGGTGGGTGGGCTGGAGAGGGCTCTCACAGCAGCTGCCCTTTCAAGGACAACCTCTGCCAGAGCTATGGCTGACCCAAGACCATGCCAGCAGGTGCAAGTGGAGGAGTGGGAAATCAAACCCGGTTCTCCCAGATAAGAGTCCGCGCTCTTAACCACTACACCAAACTGGCTCTCCAGGAGAGTGAGGCCTGCTTGGGCTGGCTGGGTCTCTAGCCAGCCCAAGCAGGCCTTGCTCACCCGGGGCTCTCCTTTCTTGCATCAAGTTGCTTTTCGCTGGTGGGGGGCAGCATATGCTAATGAGTTATGCTAATGAGCTCCACTGCCTATTTTTCTACAAAACAACCCTGTTCTTCAATTTCTCTTTGCCTTATTCCGCTAAACTTCTCAAGAGACAGTTTTTAAGGAACAGGAGTTGCAGAATCCACCCCCGCCCTGGTCTCGCTAAGATCGCCTTGAAGATTAGCTTTCTGTATAAGCATAGCTTGCAGGAGCTGTTTTTGGGCCTCCTAATGGGATTGACTGTTTCCACACAGGTGCCCTCCAGCACTGAAATTTTTCAGCAGTGGCATACAATTTTTTAAAAGTTTGTCGCTGAAACCTTGCCCTTTCTGGGCAGGTTTTGGACAGCAATCCCGAAAGCAAGGGGATAGATGTTCAGATGCTAAGCAAGAGGCTATCTTGTGAATTCATTCTGCAATGGAAAAAAGAATGTGTGGAAAAACTAATTTAGGAAAGAATTCTTTTTTTGGGGGGGGGGGGTGAGGAAAGACCAGGATAACACACAGATGTTAATGAAGTTGCCTGGACACAAGAAAAAAAAAAACCTAGTAACATCAGGGAATGGAAATGGAACATTAAGACAATCTGGAAAATGCCACTGTCTAATTTGGGCCCTCTAAATTGAAATTTAGACTAGGTTGTACTGTGGGATATTGCTAAAAAAAAAAAAAACACACAACACCCTCCAGGTTATATTTGAAACCAGAAAAAAAAGAAACAGGCTGTTTTAATTTCCCCCTTGCACAGTGGTCATAAAGCAGTAAAAAAAACCCCTCTGTTTAATAACAAACCACAAAACACATTAACCTCCCCTTAATACAATGCTGTGTCAGCACTAAGGGTATGATTTCCCACAGGGAGAAATTTAACACAAAATGTGCTTTGAGTTGCAGATGTAAAAGCAGCCTTTGGGTTTTATGCATTTTCTGTAAAACTCCAGGAGTATAAAGGTCACATAATAGTAATAATCAGGCCTCGGATTCAGTGGGAGCTCTCAGGAGCACAGCTCCTGAACCTTTCTGACTGTTCCACCTCCTCCTTCTCATCTTGTCCATTGAATAGTAGGTGCAGCTGCATACCAATCCCTACATGAGCTCCACCACCTTTTTTTCTACAAAACCACCCCTGGTAATAATGATGATGCTTACTTATCTGTAGTGAGTGTCCCTCCGCATTCAAGGCAATAGCATTTAAAGTATCAACAAAACCCAAACAGCTGATAGGCGGCATTTTCCTGGTTATTTTCCCCTCTGAAATGGAAGCCAGAGTGCCCAAAGGCCATGATGAAATTATCAGACTGCACAATCTTCTGAAGAAACATCCAGACTGAGGATGAGGTTTATCCATAAGAAATGGAATGGTGAGACCACCTTCCATCTTCCCCTTCTCCTCAGTGCAAGTAGATAGAAGAACAAGTTATTGTACAGTGAATTCAGTCAGCTCTCAAGTTAGCAGCGACAGTTTATTGCAAGAAGAAACAGTCTCAAACAGCACAGGCCATTTCACTCAATCTACACACTGTGGCTAAGTTAAACACACAGCGGCAATCCTTCCTATTGGTCTCTACAGGATCCTTCATTTGCATTTCCTGGAAGAAATGTCTCATATCCTGATTGGCCGGTTCTAAGAGAATGGCCAACTGGAATGCAGGCATCAGGATCCTGGAGAGTAATGGAAGTGTGCTTTAAGCTGAGGCCTACTAACAGCGAACACTGAACACAGTAAATACATAACACAGCAAATACATAACACAAGTCACATAACTTGCATCCTTTAAAAAAAAAAATAGAGCTGAACTGAAACTCTTACCTGATTTTAGGTTCTTACCTGATTTTATGTTGTCTCACCTGATTTTATGTTGTCTCACCTGATTTTATGTTCATGTCCAAAAGCAGAGCTTGTATTTGACAGTTTTTCTAAACTTTTTTAAAATTTATTTTATTTCATTCATTTGTACACTGGTTTTCCCAACACAATTTACATCATTCTCCTCCCCTCCTCCCCTGTGAGGTAGGTTAGACCGAGAGCGTGTGACTGGGGCCAAGGTCACCCAACGAGTTTCCATGGTATGAGTAGGGATTTGAACTTGGATTTCCCAGATCCTAATCTGACACTCTTAACCACTACACCACACAGGTGGTAGATAGGAAGGAGAGAACTGCCAAGGCCGTGGGGACTTCCAAGAAGTGAAAATCCCCAGGCTGTAAAGATGTCAGGCACATAGTAACTCCCATCCCTTGTGGAATTCCTCAGAGGCTGTAAAGGTCTGTATTGAATCTTTTGTATCTCCTGTAGCTCAAGTAGAACATCAGATTAAATGGGTGACAACAGGGCAGGCATGGCTTTTCCCTGACTGCCAGAACTGAGATAATAGACTAGTAATGAAATATGCCTTTCTAGATTTTAGCAAAAATGGCTTTTGCATGATGAGGAATGTCATGAATCCATCCTGGATCTCTTACCCAAAATAGACAATTTCCACTTAATTTGGGAAAATTAGCTTGGAGATGGAGCAAGGGGCAGGTAACTGAGATCTCCACCCATATATATGGGGATTTGTTTCTATAAGAACTTGTAGAAATAACCAAGCTATAATTTAGTGAAAGAAAACAAGGATGCACACAGCAAACACAAGAGCTAAATAGGAAGAGTCAGGGAGAAAATGGGAAAGTGTTGCAGGGGTGGGTGATAATTACTGATCTTGAAGAGGTCCACAGAAGCAGCAAAAGTCAAAGAGGAAACAGTCAGCATTTAGGAAAGTGAGAGGACCTACTTGCAAGTGGGGTTGTGATGGGGATCCAAGAACACAAACCCTAGCAGTGTGACATATTTATAGGGCAAAACATACCCTGAGGCAGGTTGACTCACTGCCAGAGGACAATGAATGGATTGTTCTATCAGAGGTGGACAAAGAAGTGGAAGAGGTTTGATGGCCCTACGAACACCAGACAGGTGATGAGAAAGATGAATAGACTTAAGAGTCAATTAATTGCTGCTTAATCAAGGGTAATGGGTGAAAGGGAAGTCAGACTTGGGTGCAGAAGGGATTATTTTGAGTGAATCAATAGGTCCTGTGTGACCCAGTGTGCTATCTCATGCATCTCTCTGGGGCAAGGAGGGGTTAATAGCCAGCCAACCTCTCTGACTCATGCCTTGTAAACTGCTTTACAAGAGAGCCAGTTTGGTGTAGTGGTTAAGTGTGCAGACTCTTATCTGGGAGAACTGGGTTTGATTCCCCACTCCTCCACTTGCAGCTGCTGGAATGGCCTTGGGTCAGCCATGGCTTTCGCAAGGGTTGTCCTTGAAAGGGCAGGTTCTGTGAAAGCTCTCTCAGCCCCACCCACCTCACAGGGTATCTGTTGTGGAAGAGGAAGATATAGGAGATTGTAAACCGCTCTGAATGGTCTTGGGTTAGCCATGGCTTTCAAAATAGTTGTCCCACAACTCAAAGTTAAAATCCAGCCTCCCACGATGCCAGTGACTTGGGGAGCCCTGGTAAAGGCTGCCCCTGAGAAAATTTGAAAGGCAGAGATTTCCAATTACTTCAGCCCATTTTGTGTGCAAGTGTGTGAGCTTGTCTAAGTGTGAGCAAGAAATCTAAGGTGATATGAAGAGGAATTTGAATCATAGAGTGTGTCAATCCTACCCCCACCCCACCCCCATTAGCTCAGTAAATAGTCCATTGGGTTCAGAATGGTTATGTTTATTAAAGCATCAGGAAAGGCATAGACTCACATTTGGTTTGAGTCAAGACTGAGGTCTATGACTCCAGCATACAGTTTATATTTTGGAAAAATGTGCAAATGCAGAAAACTGTCTTACCCCCTGCCCTCTAGTCCCCAAGCATCCTGGTTTCCACAGTCCAGAGGCTGTTGTTGTCACTAGGGTTGCCAAGTCCAATTCAAGAAATATCTGGGGACTTTGGGGGTGGAACCAGGAGACTTTGGGGGGGGGGGTGGAGCCAGGAACAAGGGTGTGACAAGCATAATTGAACTCCAAGGGAGTTCTGGCCATCACATTTAAAGGGGCAGCACACCTTTTTAAATGTCTTCCTTCCATAGGAAATAATGAAGGATAGGGGCACCTTCTTTTGGGGCTCATAGAATTGGACCCCCCTGGTCCAATCGTTTTGAAACTTGGGGGGGGGGTGGTATTTTGGGAATAGGCATTAGATACTACACTGAAAATTTGGTGCCTCTATCTCAAAAAACAGCTCCCCCAGAGCCCCTGAAACATCCAGTTCAATTCTCCATTATACCCTATGAGAATCGATCTCTACATAGGGAATAATGAAGTGCTCAGCAGATGTTTCCCACGCCCCCCCCCCATTTCTGGTGACTCTGAAGCGAGGGATTGGTCTCTCTACTCATGAGTTGCTGCCAACTTCTTCAAAGTAACACAGACACACCATCCCAAGAGGAAGCCTTTCAATCGGAGCCTGAAGCCTCTGGAGGTAAAAAGGCACATGTTCCTCTGGGGCGGGGCTTTCCCCCTGCCGGCCAGCTGACTGGGGGCAGGAGGGAGCCTGGGAAAGTGGAAGAACCCCTGCTGGGACCTGGGGATTGGCAGGCCTAGTTGTCACTGATAACGCAAAGTCAAAACAGCAAAAGACTTTATCACTACAGATTAAGCTAGAGTACAAAACAGAAAAAATAGCTTTCAAGCCAAGTGGTTACAGACTTAATGAAACTAATATAAAACATATGTCTAAGCTAATTCAACAGTGCAGAACAATTACCTCCCACAACCCTGCCTGGCTGTTTGTGAATCAAACGCATCTCCAGACCCTTTCTTGCCTCTTGGGGTGCGATCACACGTACCATTAGTGACGACACAACTCCGTCTGGCTGACGGATTAAATGTGTTCGTTCAGACATCCACATCTGGCAATCGAGCGTCATCTGGTGTCATCCAGGCTTGCTACGCCTGAATGGCGCATTAATTTGACAGCACAGAAAGTCTGGCCCTTTTTCAAAACAGTGGCACAAGATCAGCTTTTTCCTGTTTGGACAGCTCACGCACAATACTTCCTCCCACCTTTAGAAAAAAAAAAAAAAGCCCCAGCAGACATGCGCATTGCCAGATCATCCGGGAATCTGAGGTGACGCTTCTGCTTCTCCAATCAACACAGGATCAGGGGGGGGGGGCGTTATCCCACTATTTAGAACAGGAAAAAAAATCTCTTTTTTTCAATGTGGAGGATTTCTGGAAACTTCCCCCCCTCTGAAGTAACGTTTGATTTCCCACCTCCAAACAGTTGGGCGCATGTTCAATGGACCCCCCCTCCCAGAAATCACCACCTGATCACGCATGCTCCAAGAAAAGAGCGTGATAGTGTTGGATGTCTGAACGCTCAACAACAGAATGAGTTGCATTCTTGGTTCTTGGTTGCTCATCTTGGTTGCTGGCCCTGCATCGAATCAATATTCAGCTGTTCAAATTTGAGCGCTACACACACGCTTTTAATGTGATGTGTGACCGCACCCTTGTAGAGGAATCTGCCTCCCAGCATTTTGAAAAAGCACTTGAACAAAACCTAGTGGATATCATCAGGGGGCATTTTGTAGAAAAGTAGGTGGTGGAGCTCATCCAGGGATTGTTATGCAGCTGCACATACTATTCAATGGACAAGGATGTGGAAATCTCAGAAGGAGGAGGTGGAACTCTCAGAAAGGTTCAGGAGCTGTGCTCCTGTGAGCTCCCACTGAATCGGAGGCCTGGATATTATCAATATTTTTATCTTTCCTGCTTTGTGATGGCAGGAAGCCTCTCCCAATTCATTTTTAGGGAGTTTGCCTCATGTGGGAAGGTGCGCCCCAATCTCTCGCCAATCCTGGAGCATACATCTCACACATCATTGTACCCAGATCATGTTTTACAACAGCTATCCATCCTTCCTCCTCGGCAGGCAAATGGCTATCTCTCGGCTGAAACTCATTTCCTGCTCTTTGAGTTCTTTGTGCATTTTATGGCTCCCTTCCTTGAGAAAATAAATAGCTATCAGAAATCCCAGGAACATGCCAATGCACTTGCATCTCTGAATCACAACAAGGATATTCAGCAAGCTGAGAGTAAAGGCTACATTTGCTTAAAATATAGATTATGGAATGGCTCCTATTTTCAATACTATTTTCCTCAGTGCCATTTCCACCCTTCTTTGCCCGGCCATCAGGGCCAGCCCTGCCAGTGGGCAAACTAGGTGATCGCCTAAGGTGCTGACCTTCCGGGGGCACTGAATTGGGCTCTCATGTGACTCAGTGACATTATCAGTGCTGGGGGGGCGGGCAGCAGAAGTTAGCTTGCCTAGGGTGCCAGACAGTCCGGGGCCGGCCTTGCCTGCCGTTAGTCTCATTTTCTCTGTTCATTGTTTCTTCTGATTGGCTATGACTGATTTTGCAGTTTTGGAAAATAAGAATGAGTCCAGGCAGAATATTCTTTTATGAAACGAAACTTTGGCTTAATTTTTTTAGATGCACAGAACAGCTAAGTCCAGTGCAGACCTCTCTCCTGGTCTGCGACAGATCCAGTAAGCACCAAAAGGAAGGAATAAGCAAAATTAAACTCAAAGAAACTTCTAGGCCCCAGTTAGTTCCTAAGCACCATCAGCCCCCTCTATGTGTGGTGTCTGGCTCCTCTGTAAAGCATACTTACTCAGGAGGTGGGTAAATGGTCTGCCCTAAGGCCAGGGAGACACAGCAAGCAGGATGCCTTTAAAATCTTCTTTAATGTGAAGAACAGTGAGGCAGGGAACAGCTTTAGACTTAACAAGGGCTGGGGGCCTAACTACCAACAACCCAGTTCTAACTAGCATATTCCAGAAGACACACCCAGTCATGTGAAGAGAGGGCGTTCCACTTATGACCTAAGCATGTCCTTTAAGACAGTGGCCCCCCCCCGACCTTTTTGGCACCAAGGGTCGGTTTCCTGGAAGACAATTTTTCCACAGACCTGTGGGGTGGGGGTGCTGGGGGTTTTGCTGCCCCCACACCTACACCCCATCTTTAAATGAGGAGTAGGCGAAGGTCTCTGCCTCACTCTGCAGCCTGTTTGCTAACAGGCCACGGACCGGGACCAGTCCATGGCCCGGGGGTTGGTGACCCTTGCTTTAAGAGACATGTTCCGCATGCTAAACCATGTAACTTTGCAAATAAACTAACCCTGTAATTACCTCCCTGCTTCTGCAATGCAGGATCTGTGGCGATGGCTATCCTAACAAGCTGTTTTGCTGATGGCATTACATCATGAATGGCTTGTAAACAAAATAACGTGACTGACAATAACCAATTGGGTCAGATGGCAGCATTGGCGAATGGATCTGAGGGAAGTCAGGACAGAGAAGAAAGGAAATGAGCATTGGAAACAGCATCAGCCACAGAAACAAAGCTTGAAACAGCACTGAACAACCCCAAGGATGTGAATTTCTTTTGGCAATGTGTTCGAGTAAAACAAAAGTGCTAATTTTGAGGGAAAATTGGCAACTAGGCAATATTAAAAAATATATATATAAGAAAAAATAATAGAAGATAGTTTCTCAGTGCTAAGCATGATCTTTAAATCACCGCATCATTCCAAATGAACAACAGTTTCGGGAAGCATCATTTTCCTACAAGAACAGCATCAATATGTTTAAAAACAAAACAAGAGATTCAAATGCACTTTTTGTCTCCTGGGTCTTTCAGCCCCGGTCACTGAAAATTACAAACCGATCCCATTCGGTTGGATCTTTTCAGGACTTTGTATATAATTACAAAGGTGGATGATGCTGTTAAAACATTACTTGCTCTTTGAAAATTTGGTTCTTTGCGGGGCTTTCAGCCTTTCTAGTTAGGAGAGCTATTTAGCTTGCTATTGTTCTGTTCTGCTTGAGCACACAGTGATTTAAAAAAAAAAATAAGAAACATTGATGTTTATAAATAAAAAATTAAATCAATCCGTGATTTACATCCTTGTCATAGGCATACAGATTGCTAGGCCCGCAGCTATTCAGCGTCTCCAGTCATTTATTTCTGACTCAGCAGCTGCTAGCGCATAATTTTAGCTCATCAGTTCCCCTATTATCCCTCCCCTTTGAACAGGTGAATGATGCTGTTAAAACATTTTGCTCATTGATCAAGACTAGATGGTAGGCCCCATAGGTAGGGCTAGCTCCACAGCTCCACGTTGCGTTATGCCTGCCCTTGATTTCTTTACATCAGGACTCTGGTAGTGATCAGACAGAGCTTCTGATTTGCCTTGGGCGTAGGACATAATCCGAAAATAATTTAGGAGGGATATTTCCACAGAACCATTTCCTCGGAGTACTTGAAGAACAAGAGCGGTGTTATCATTGGCATTCCATCAGCAAGAACAGGAGTTGCACTCTCTGGGCAAACTGGAGCAAGTTCAGTGAGAAATTGTGCACAGTTCTTCCATTTTGCCAGAGTATTTCTTTTTGGTTCTTTCTTGTTTTGTTTTTAATAAACCCTTAGATGAGTTCAACTTGCCAGCGTTTTTAATTAGGAGCTTTAGCTATTCTGAGCAAGTGTGGGGGCGTTTTTTTTCTATTGATGATCTAACTTGATTCTACATTACACACAAACACACACACACACACAAAAAGTGGAAACTTCAATCACTGCTGAGATGGATTCATGTTGATCTGCTACGACCAGGTGAAGAAACTTGTATTTGTGCTGTGTGAGCATTCTTGTAACACCCATAGTTCCCAAAGTCTTCTTTCCAGTTCTGTTGCAGTTAGGGTTGCCAATCCATAATAATAATAATAATAATAATAATAATAATAATAATAATAATAATGATGATGATGATGATGATGATGATGATGATGATAAAAATTTAGATAAAAATATGGAGCAGAGGTCCATCAGTGGCTATTAGCCACAGTGTGTGTGTATATATAAATTTTTTTTGCCACTGTGTGATACAGAGTGTTGGACTGGATGGGCCATTGGCCTGATCTAACATGGCTTCTCTTATGTTCTTATGTTCACAAGTGGGTGCAGGGGATCTCCTGGTTTGGAGGCCCTCTCCCCACTTCAGGGTCATCAGAAAGCACGGGGTGGGGGAGGGAAATGTCTGCTGGGCACTCCATTATTCCCTATGGAGACCAATTCCCATAGAGTATAATGGAGAATTGATCTGTGGGTATCTGGGGCTCTGGAGGGGCTGTTATTTGAGGTAGAGGCACCAAATTTTTAGCATAACATCCAGTGCCTCTCCCAAAATACCCTCCAAGCTTCAAAAAGATTGGACCAGGGGTGGGGGTCCAATTCCATGAGTCCCAAAAGAATGCACCCCTATCCCTCAGACACCCTGTGAGATAGGTGGGGCTGAGAGAACTCTCCCAGAAGCTGCCCTTTCAAGAACAACTCCTACGAGAGCTATGGCTGACACAAGGCCATTCCAGCAGCTGCAAGTGGAGGAGTGGGGAATAAAACCCGGTTCTCTCAGATAAGAGTCCTCACACTTAACCACTACACCATACTGGCTCTCACATTGACATTGCTGAGGACCAGCGAACTTTTGAAACTCATATCACACAACGCTGGGAGGGAAAGGGGAATGTGGTGATTTGAGGGAGGTAATCAGTTGGAATCATACCCTCACTTTTGTATAGCTAGAACCCGAGTTCACAGAAGTTGATTCATTCAAGTGAGTTCTTCCCTGCATGAATGCTCATGTCATGCTTTGAAAGGGGGAAAAGGTCCAGAGTCCAGACAAAACTGTCCTATCCTTGCCTTCAAGGTCTTCTTTGACATTATATTCTTTAATTGTATCTCTTTTCTTTTTTGCGCTTTTTCTCTCCCCTCTGAACATTCACACATAAGGGATTGAACACTTTTTGCTGGGCTGTGAGTTAGAAAATTATTACTGGGTATTTTTGTAACTAGAAACCTTGAGTTTATGGTCCGTTCTACAGTATTGAACTGGGGAAGTAAAATGTATGTCATGGAATTTATACTTTTAAAAAGTAGTTTAAAAGCTGAGCATAGTATACCATAGCTATCCTCACTTTCGCCTCACAGATTATAATTTGGAGGAAGCCTACGATCTATTTGACTAGTTAAGCACGATCTATTTGACTATTTCACCAAAATGTTCTCCACAATTGACAAAAGGAAGTTACTCTCTAGCAGGGGTTTTTTTAAGTAGAAAAAGCCCAGCAGGAACTCATTTGCATATTAGGCCACATCCCCTGACACCAAGCCAGCTGGAACTGTGTTCCTGTGAGCTCCTGCTCAAAAAACCCCTCTGCTCTCTAGCGATGTAAGCATTGTTTGGTAATAATTTTATTGGGCAACAGCATGGATGAATGGATGACTTCAGAGGCAAAGCAGCTGTCTTTCTTCCTTAACCAAAGTTGGGGAACAGTGAAGAATATTTTCAAAAGGCAAACAGAGCACATAATGAAATGTATGATTTCTTTTTGAATTATATTTAAACTGGAAATGCTGCCACTAGAGGCATTGAGCTGGGCCTTGTGGATCTGTTCCACTAATGGTATCCTCTGTCACAATTAGGGTTGCCAAGTCCAATTTAAGAAATATCTGGGGACTTTGGGGGTGGAGCCAGGAGACATTGGGGCGGAGCCAAGAGCAAGGCTGTGACAAGCATCATGAACTCCAAAGGGAGTTCTGGCCATCACATTTAAAGGGACGGCACACCTTTTCAATTCCTTCCTCCCATAGGAAGTAATGAAGGATAGGGGCACCTTCTTTTGGGGCTCATAGAATTGGACCCCCTGGTCCAATCATTTTGAAACTTGGGGGTTATTTTGGGGAGAGGCACTAGATGCTGTACTGAACATTTGGTGCCTCTACCTCAAAAAACAGCCCCCCCAGAGCCCCAGATACCCGCAGATCAATTCTCCATTATTTCCTATGGGAATACATCTCCATAGGGAATAATAAAGTTCCCAGCAGATATTTCCCTCCCCTCCCCCTGCTTTCTGATGACCCTGAAGTGGGGGGAGGGCCTCCAAACCAGGGGATCCCCTGCCCTCACCTGGGGATTGGCAACCCTACAGTGGGAGGAGAAGGAGGAGGGGCCAGACCCCCCTCGGGCGACCCCCACCCCCCGGGCAGGGCGAGGAGGGAATACCTTGCTCGCTGGGGATGTAGGTCTCGTCAGTCTTCCTCCAAGATGAGCTGGTCCCCGATCTGGATGGTGGTGGCGGCGGCGGCAGGACCAGCCATGGCAGCAGCCCGCCCACCAGCGGCTCCCCCCTCGCCCCAAGTGGACCCAGGGGGCAGGCAAGGAGCCACCCCCACCCGCCCTCCCTGGGAGCTGCGCTCCCACCCCCCAGGAGGCCAAGCCAGCAGCTGCTGGGTGGCGGGCGAGCGAGCCTCTGCTTGGCGTTGGCCTGGAGACCGAGCAGGAAGGGGTAGGGTGACCATAATGTCTGAAGGCCAGCCAGGGACACCTGGGGGGGGGGAAGGTAGGGGTGTGCGCGCGCTTCGCGCGCGCACCGCCGGAAACAGGAAGTGACATCACTTCCTCTGACATCACTTCCCCCAAATGACATCATTTCCCCCAAATGCCACTGCCGGAAACAGGAAGTGACTTCACAGCACTTCCTGTGACGTCCCCAAAAATCCCCCAAATATCACCACCGGAAACAATTTTGTTCTCAAATCCTGTATATACTTCATCAGTATATGGGATAAGGCACTTTCTCAACTGTGCTGCATAATGCAGCCTATTTATTTTGTCCTGTTTGCTCTGTTGGCTCTATCTGCGCCACCTTCATCACTTTCGGGGTGTGGATCCCCCAGTGGGGTGGTCTCCCGACTCCCTCCGCCGGCTGTTTCTGATAGCCCTGCGCCCCCTCTTTCATTTGATATGTGTCCCGTGCGGGTGCCACCCTCCCTCAGAGGGGTTATAGAGTGTTTCGAGCCCATCCCTGTGGCATCGGTCTCATCGTTGTGGGACCCAGGGGGCCGGCGCAGCGGCCCGCCGAAGCAGCCTGTCACTAATAACACAGGTCGAGATGCAGGACAGGAACCCGGAAGTGACCGACAGGCTGCTTCAGCAGGCCGCTGCGCCGGCCCCCTGGGCCCTACAACGATGGGACCGATGCCACAGGGACGGGCTCGAAACACTCTATAACCCCTCAAAAGAACAGCAGTCTAGCTCGCTTCTCCCGAGCCCTGCCGCCATAAGCCTCAAGGGGGCTCATTTTGCGGCATCTCCCGGCGGGAGGGTGGCACCCGCACGGGACACATATCAAATGAAAGAGGGGGCGCAGGGCTATTAGAAACAGCCGGCGGAGGGAGTCGGGAGACCACCCCACTGGGGGATCCACACCCCGAAAGTGATGAAGGTGGCGCAGATAGAGCCAACAGAGCAAACAGGACAAAATAAATAGGCTGCATTATGCAGCACAGTTGAGAAAGTGCCTTATCCCATATACTGATTAAGTAAATACAGGATCTGAGAACAAAATTGCACCAGAAGACACAAACACAAAGCTCCCTTACACTGAATCAGTGCTTGGGTCCACCAAAGTCAGTATTGTCCACTCCAGTCACAAACACAAAGCTCCCTTACACTGAATCAGTGCTTGGGTCCACCAAAGTCAGTATTGTCACATAAGAACATAAGAGAAGCCATGTTGGATCAGGCCAATGGCCCATCCAGTCCAACACTCTGCGTCACATAAGAACATAACAGAAGCCCTGTTGGATCAGGCCAGTGGCCCATCCAGTCCAACACTCTGCATCACATAAGAACATAAGAGAAGCCCTGTTGGATCAGGCCAGTGGCCCATCCAGTCCAACACTCTGCGTCACATAAGAACATAACAGAAGCCCTGTTGGATCAGGCCAGTGGCCCATCCAGTCCAACACTCTGCGTCACATAAGAACATAACAGAAGCCCTGTTGGATCAGGCCAGTGGCCCATCCAGTCCAACACTCTGCGTCACATAAGAACATAAGAGAAGCCCTGTTGGATCAGGCCAGTGGCCCATCCAGTCCAACACTTTGCGTCACATAAGAACATAACAGAAGCCCTGTTGGATCAGGCCAGTGGCCCATCCAGTCCAACACTCTGCGTCACATAAGAACATAAGAGAAGCCCTGTTGGATCAGGCCAGTGGCCCATCCAGTCCAACACTCTGTGTCACATAAGAACATAACAGAAGCCCTGTTGGATCAGGCCAGTGGCCCCTCCAGTCCAACACTCTGTGTCACATAAAAATATAAGGAGGGAAGGGAAGGGAAGGGAAGGGAAGGGAGGAAGGAAGGAAGGAAGGAAGGAAGGAAGGAAGGAAGGAAGGAAGGAAGGAAGGAAGGAAGGAAGGAAGGAAGGAAGGAAGGAAGGGGGAGGGAGGGAGGGAAGGAAGGAAGGAAGGAAGGGGGGAGGGAGGGAGGGAAGGAAGGAAGGAAGAAAGGAAGGAAGGGAGGAGGGAGGGAAGGAAGGAAGGGAAGGGAGTGAGGGAAGGAAGGGAGGGAAGGAAGGAAGGAAGAAAGGAAGGAAGGGAGGAGGGAGGGAAGGAAGGGAAGGAAGGAAGGAAGGGAAGGAAGGAAGGAAGGAAGGAAGGAAGGAAGGAAGGAAGGAAGGAAGGAAGGAAGGAAGGAAGGGAGGGAGGGAGGGAGGGAGGAGGGAGGGAAGAAAGGAAGGCCGCCCCCACCCCCCCTGCGCTTTTGGCCCCCTTACCTGATTCCAGGGCGGCGGAGAGTCCAGCGGCGGCGGCGAGTCCTGCGGGCCTGCGGCGGCGGCCTCGCGGCGAGGGAGGGAGGGAGCTGCCGGCGCTGGCCTCTGGATGCCTCCAAAGACCAGCGCCAGGCCTCTCCGCTACCGGCGCTGGCCTCTGGAGGCCTCCAGGGACCAGCGCCGGGTGCTCCGCGGCTTCCCCGCGGCCTCCGCTGGTCCCTGGAGGCCCTCCAGAGACTCTGGAGGGCCTCCAGGGACCAGCGGAGGCCGCGGGGAAGCCTTCGCTGGCCGGCGCTGGTCCCGGAAGGCCTTCCAGAGCCTCTGGAAGGCCTTCCGGGACCAGCGCCGGGTGCTCCGCGGCTTCCCCGCGGCCTCCGCTGGTCCCTGGAGGCCCTCCAGAGACTCTGGAGGGCCTCCAGGGACCAGCGGAGGCCGCGGGGAAGCCTTCGCTGGCCGGCGCTGGTCCCGGAAGGCCTTCCAGAGGCTCTGGAAGGCCTTCCGGGACCAGCGCCGGGTGCCCCGCGGCCTCCCCGCGGCCTCCGCTGGTCCCTGGAGGCCCTCCAGAGACTCTGGAGGGCCTCCAGGGACCAGCGGAGGCCGCGGGGAAGCCTTCGCTGGCCGGCGCTGGTCCCGGAAGGCCTTCCAGAGCCTCTGGAAGGCCTTCCGGGACCAGCGCCGGGTGCCCCGCGGCCTCTCCGCGGCCTCCGCTGGTCGCTGGAGGCCCTCCAGAGTATCTGGAGGGCTTCCAGCGACCAGCGGAGGCCACGGAGAGGCCTCCACCACTGCCGCCGGGCCCCGCGCGCGGGCGGGGAAGGCGGCGAGTGAGGGAGGGAGCGTCCCTGCGCGTGCGCAGGGACGATCCCTCCCTCACTCGCCGCCTTCCCCGCCGGCGCCCGCGGCCCACCGCCTCCGGGGCTGGCTAAACCGGGACCTTTAATGGTCCCGGTATAGGCAGCCCGGGAGCCGGGATTGGGTGGCCAGAACCGGGAATGTCCCGGGAGACCAGGACGGTCTGGCCACCCTAGGAAGGGGAGGCACTTCCGCGCGCGGCCTGGAGCGGCCCTCTCGCTTTCCCCCTCCCAGGAGGCGGCGCCAGAAGGTGGGCGGGCAGCTAAGGCGTCTGAGGAGGAGGCACTTCCCAGCGCAGCCTAGAGCGGCACACTCTCTCCCCCCCGCCATGCTCCTGGGCCGCCCCCCCACTCCACTTCAGAGGCGGCGATGCCGCTGCGCCGCCGCCGCCCCCTCCCCGCCCCATCCCAGCTGCTCCTCCGAGATGGGCCCAGCCTGAGCCCATCTCGGAGGAGCAGCCATGGTGAAGCGGAGAAGGGGCGGCTCGCCACGCTCCTTCGCGCCGTTTCTTCCCCCGCTTCTGTTTTTTGGGGGAGCAGGGGAAGAGGCTGGAAAACCTGGAGTCCCCCGCTAGGGCGGGAGGGTTGGGACCCCTAGTCACAATGTCTGATGCAAGAGTCTCTAAAGGAAAGGCCTCTTGCTTTGGGAAAGGTAACTTATCCTGAATGCAGGCATCATTAGTGGAACAGATCCATGGGATCCAATCCATTATTAATTAAGGGAAATGACCTTATTGATTAACAGTTCCAGAGCATTGATTTTTAGCATTTTATGTTTACTGGAACCCAATAGCTTAGCTAATTGATGTATATAGTTGATGGATCTGGTATCTCTTTTCGTTTTTATAAGTATACTTTGGAGGGAATGAAGGAAAAAACCTTGCAGATTACATCTCTTTCTGTATTACTGGCAGGGGTGGAATTCTAGCAGGAGTGCCTTTGCATAGTGATAGATTTTATTTACAGCAAAAGCCAACATCTTAAACAAAAGGGATAACTATACATATCCATAAGAACTATCTGTAAAAACATGATAAGAGTATTATAACATTATTAAAATTGAAAAATATACATAAATGGCCATTAAAACAAATGTACTCCAGTATTTTAAACTACTATTAATTATCTTGTCCTAAAGGTGAACCAACCAGATTTAGCTATTTTAAGAATAATTGCGGTATATTTTGCCCTCCAGGAGTTCTTGAAGTTGGCATATTTTTTGACTGCTAGTAGGGGGAGTAATAAGAGCCCCATGGCGCAGAGTGGTAAAGCTGCAGTACTGCAATCTGAACTCTCTGCTCACAACCTGAGTTCGATCCTAGCGGAAGCTGGTTTCAGGTAGCTGGCTCAGGTTGACTCAGCCTTCCATCCTTCTGAGATCAGTAAAATGAGTACCCAGCTTGCTGGGGGGGAAGTGTAGATGACTGGGGAAGGCAATGGCAAACTACCCCGTAAAAAGTCCGTTGTGAAAACATTGTGAAAGCAACGTCACCCCAGAGTTGGAAACGGCTGGTGTTTGCACAGGGGACCACCTTTACCTTTTTTAGGGGGAGTAATCATGGAAGGCAGGAGGGATTCCCTATGCTTACTGTACACCTTGCATTCATAAAAGACATGAACTAATGACTCTACACCATTATTACAGCAAGGATAATGATGCACTTTTTTATAAGCTCTTGGAGGATTGGCTACATTAGGGGTGTGTGGCCTAATATGCAAAGGAGCTCTTGCTAGAATTCCACCCCTGAATACTGGATTGTGAAACATACCATGTGATCCAAAGCTATTGTTCTCCCAGCCCACATTCCACAAGTGTATTCTACATTTTGGGAGTGCTGAACTAGTGTTATAGCTAAGTGATGACTGGTTCTTCCTACCACCACTGTTGCTCCATACTGTCCAGGTTGGATAGCAGCAATCATATCAGGAAATCACCCTTATTTTTTCTGTGTTTCTCTATTAAGAGGGTTTTCAAATGCTGTGGGCTTTTCCTCATTCTCATTTTCCTTGCTTGTGTGTCCATATTGCTTTGGGGTTTTTTCATTTAGATAATCCTATTATTCGTTATGGCGAACCTGGGCAGTATAATAAAAAGTAGAAACATCACCCTGCCAACAAAAGTCCGTGTAGTCAAAGCGATGGTATTCCCAGTAGTAATGTATGGTGGTGAGAGCTGGACCATAAGGAAGGCCGAGTGCAGAAGAATAGATGCTTTTGAGATATGGTGCTGGAGAAGACTCTTGAGAGACCCTTGAACTGCAAGAAGATCAAATCAGTCAGACTGTTCCCTGGAAGGGGAGATGCTGAAGCTCAAATACTTTGGCCACCAAATGAGAAGGGATCACTCCCTGGAGAAGATCCTGATGCTAGGAAAGACAGAAGGCAAAAGAAGAAAGTGTGGGAAGTAGCAGCTCTAGATAAATTAGCTATACAAATAAGAGTATTAGACATACAACAGAAGAACAATAACTTTATTGAGAAATGGTTTCCTTTCTTTAACTATATAAATTTAGAAGAAGATTTTGAAAAATATATTCCAAAAAAGTATACTAATTTTTCATATTATTGAAGATTCTTTTATATTACAAATTATAGGTTATTTATTGAATGATAATGTACTATAAACATGGGTGAAATGTGTAACAGTGGAAAACAATCAAAGGGTTTAGAGGCGCTCTACTTAACATGAATGATATTTATGCCATGACTATAATGTACGTATATCATTGTAAGTATTTGTTGTTGAGTGTGTATTTGATTGTTGGTTTTGGTTGAAAAATTAATAAAAAATTTAAATTAAAAAAAAAAAAAAGAAGGGGACCGCAAAAGATGAGATGTCTGGACAGTGTTACTGATGTAACAAACATGAATTTGGGTAGACTTCGGAGGATGGTGGAAGACAGGAGGGCCTGGCGTGACTTTGTCCATGGGGTCACAAAGAGTCAGACTCGACTGTGCCAACAACAAAAGTTATTTTATTGTGTAATCTGTCTCACTGGGTCATTTTTAGTGGTTGTTTCGGAGAGAAAATGAAAACCTTTTAACATGTCTTTTGCCCTAGCTTGGGGATGCGGTCACAGTCACCATTAAATCCATCTGCAACGCGCCTCTATTATAATCCGCACAACCAATTTCCCGATCAGACAACAGCCAGGCTCCCGTTCTATCCCATGTGGGTCCCGTTGCTGGTCGATCAGAGTGCTCAACCGGACTTCATTTTTTGAGATGACATTCCACACTCGTGCAAGCGCAGTACCGTGGGATATGCTTTTTGAGATATGGTGCTGGAGAAGACTCTTGAGAGTCCCTTGAACTGCAAGAAGATCTTTTTTTTTAAGGTTTTTTTTTAAGGTGCCAGAAAAGGTGGACGATCTGCCCCCCCCTTTAAACACCCGGAAAGGAAGGGGAAGCCCAGGAGTTCTCTTTGCTGTCTCTCCGCCTGTCTCTCTCCCCCCCCCCCATTTAAACACCCCACCGTGGTGTTTAAATTGTGGGGGGGGAGCATGACAACTCTCTTTGCTGTCTCTCTGCCTGGCGGGTAGATAGCAAAGATGCAGGATCTTCCTCCCCCTCCCCCATTTAAACACCCCGCCGTGGTGTTTAAATGGGGGGGCATGGCAACTCTCTTTGCTGTCTCTCCGCCTGGCGGGGAGACGGCAAAGGTGGGTCATCCTCCTCCCCTGGCAGGGAGACAGCAAAGGTGGGAGATCTGCCTCCCCTCCCCATGTGCAAGCACCAGTCGTTTTCAACTCTGGGGTGACGCTGCTTTCACAAAGTATTCATGGCAGACCTTTTACGGGGTGGTTTGCCATTGCCTTCCCCGGTCATTACACTCCCCCCCCCCCAGCAAGCTGGGCACTCATTTTACCGACCTCGGAAGGTTGGAAGGCTGAGTCAACAATTGCTGGCGCAATGATATCATTTGGAGTGGGCTCTCGCAGGGAAGCGGATGTGCACTTGCGATGAGTCGGCTACAATGGAGCGTTCAAACATAGAAAGTCCGCACGGGAATTGTCGGAAGCATTCTTATTCCGGATTTAATGTACTATCAAAAAAGTCCGCATCTCAGTCGTGGCAGTTCGGGACACGAACAAGCCAACGACCATTGCCAGATGCTGATGTTTGGACAACCGCATAAAATCCGACATGCATCTGGCTTTCATCCATGCCCATCTTGTCAGTTTATGTGCATCTGACCTTGGCCCTGGTCACTCTTCTGATTGGCAGCATGCCTTACTGGTATTTGTACTGCACCCAAGTCTCAAGAGCATGTTATATGGCAATAATTGTATGTTGTTAATATTAATCCACATGTGACTAGTCTGAAGCTAGTTTAAGTATATAGTTGTATATTTTGAGGCTTTTTTGGTTGTTATCCAATGTCACTAAGACAAATGTTATACTACTAGTTTTTTATTCAAGCTAATTCCCGGGATCAACCACAGTCTCTTTAAATGCCTTCTAAATTCACTCACCAAGTTGCACTGCAGCAATGGTGGTAATGTGGCTTGAAGGCATTTAAAGAGGGTCTTTTAAAAGCTTTCTCCAAGCCAGTCTGCTGCAGCGGCAGCACGATTCAGCAAATGAATTCAGAAGGCATTTCAGAAGACCTCTGAGAGTTCGATGAAAGAAAAAGAGGGGTTTTTTTATACACCACTTTTTTCCATCTTAAGGAGTCTCAAAGCAGCTTACAATCGCCTTCCCTTTCTCTTGACACAACAGTCACCTTGTGAGGCAGGTGGGGCTGAGGGAATTCTGAGAGAACTGTGACTGGTCCAAGGTCACCCAGCAAGCTTCCTGTGGAAGAGGAGGGAATCAAACCTGGTTCTCCAGCTTAAAGTCTGTCACTCTTGACCACTTAGGGTTGCCAGCCTCCAGGTGGGGCCTGCAGATCTCCAGCTTTTGTAACTGATCTCCAGCTGGCAGAGATCAGCTCCCCAGGAGAAAATGGCTGTTTTGAAGGGTGAACTCTATGGCATTATTCCATGCTGAGGCCCCTCCCCATATCCCTGTCTGGATCCACCCCCCAAGTCTCCAGGTATTTTCCAACACTGACCTGGCATCCTTATAACCACTACACTTCACTCCTTTCTCTCATTGGGGCCTCATGGAAAAACAGGTTGCGCCTACTAAGACAACAGAAGATTTTTTCCATTTGGAAGGTCAAAGGGAAGCGCATATTTGGATCTGAGGGAGGCCAGAGAAATTGTGGGGCAGAACTGCAAAGTTGAAGTATTTGTGTGGTGCATGAAAGTGGAAGGTGTGGCTAAGAACCCAGATTGCCAGATGTCAGGTTGGCTTCAAACTGCATAAGAGATTTTCATGTCAAATAATTTCAAAGGGATACATACCTTACCATACTCTTCAAAGGGCCCTGGAAAGGTTTCAGACTATGCTAATTTATCTGTATAAATCAAGCTCATCTGCATTTTGGGCATGAAGGACAAGTATATTCCCTTTGAGTGGTTTCCTAAATTAATTCCTCCTAGGTGCATTCCTGTTGAAATGAATTGCCTCGGAAACAAAAGTCAATTAGTATTAGGTTCAAAGATGGTGCCTATCATTCAAATCAAAATATTCACGAGATGTTAATTATACAGTTTTGCTGGAAGCCTGGCAGAATCGTCAGAGGAGCATGACAGATCTCCTTTACGCAAAGTTGTAAAGTTCTTGTAACAGTTGACAGGGGTTAACATGCAAATTCTTTATAAAACACTGAAATATTAAATGCGAAGAGACACATCGTTCTCAGAAGCCTCCAACGGCCCCAGGAATTTCTCTCCATTGTTAGCAATGAACACATTTGCTTAGAAAATTACTGGCCTCCTTTTAATTGATGTGAATTAGTGCAATTTCCTTGAATTCTATTATGGTTATCCTATAAAGATGATATTTTAGTAGGCCATTTAGATGATTAATAGGCAATAAAAGTTGCATGTGTATGTAATTATAGTTGTTCATAGACTTAAATGAATGCAGTACGATGGTCTTCATTGTCCAAGGCAAAACATGTTCATTTTTCATCTCTGGTTAAACATGTTTTGGATCTGAGGGAGAACAAATCCTGCACAAACTGTTTGGATCTGAGGGGGAACAAATCCTGCACAAACTGTTTGGTCAGACACTATAGTACAAGGGTGGCCAAACTGTGGCTCAGGAGCCACACGCGATTCTTTCACACATACCATGTGGCTCTCGAAGCCTCCATTGTCCCATCAGCCAGCTTGGAGAAGGCATTTCTCTCTTTAAATCACTTCTCCAAGCCAAACCAGCTGATGGCTTGGAGAATGCATTTAAAGTTGTTTTTCACCTCTCCCTCCCTCCTCCCTCCCCTCATCTATTTGTCTGCCTTCCTTCCTTCCTCTGACGTTCATGTCTTGTGGCTCTCAAACATCTGATGTTTATTCTATGTGGCTTTTACATTAAGCAAGTTTGGCCACCCTTGCTGTAGTAGAGCAAAAAGAATAAATGTGAGAACCGTAGGCACTAATGACTCTACTATACCAGATAAGGTTTCTAAATATAGCTGTCATTTGTACATAGCCTAACACCATTGTTCTGTGATGTAGGGTAAGGTAAAGAGTGCCATCAAATTGCTACCAACTTATGGCAACCTCAACATGGGGTTTCTAGGCAAAAGCTGAGCAGAGTTGGTTTGCCATTGCCGTCCTATGCAGAGCAACCCAGGACTTCCTTAGTGGTCTCCCATCCAAGTATCAACAAGGGCTGACCTTCCTGCACATAGCCATCATGGACTTCCGTCCAAGTACTAACCAAGGCTGACCCTGCTTAGTTTCTGAGCTCTGAAGAGATTAGGCTCATCTGAGCTATTCAGGCTGCCATTATGTCATGGCAATGGTTTGCTTTAATCTTTAGCAGAGAGATGCTGCTGGACCAGTTCATTTTAATCTCTTCAAAGACTAGCAGCATCACACTGTGAACATTGTTCCAAGACCTCCGGATGATACAGACTTTGAAGCAAGTGGACATGGGAAAGTGAAGATAAAATAGACACTGTATTCTTTCTGCATCCTTCCCTGCCTCAGGGCCAAACTAGATGTGCCACCATCAACCCATGGATGATGCCACCATTTTAAAAGAGATTTGAAAATACCATGAAGGCCAATCCTGGATAGGCTTGAAGTACAGTGGACTGAGGTGCTCCTGTTCTTCCCCATGTCTTTTCAAATGTTGAAAATGATGGCAGCATCCACGGATTGGATCTGTGGACACCATCACTTTTAGGGAACCTGTGGACACCATCACTTCTAGTTTGGCCCTCAGTCTTTTAAGTAAGTTCATATTCACAGGCCTGTTGGAAGCTACTGGAGTGTGAATTGGGAACCCTCATGTTGGAAACTCGATTGTCTCATATGTGATCTACTGAAATGGAAAATCTAATGATTCATAGAAACTCCAAGGAGCTTTGAGAGGCTCCACCAGTGCAAACAGACCACTGACTCTCAGAAGCAGGAAGCACTATAAAAGCTCCCAGAAGAGGCTGGTCTGATAATGGTCTTACTCAGGGCTTTTTTGTAGAAAATCCCAGCAGGAACTCATTTGCATATTATGCCACACCTTCTGACATCACCATTGTTTTGCAAGAACTCATTTGCATTTTAGGCCACACCCCATGCCACCAAGTCAGCCGGAACTGCATTCCTTTGCGTTCCTGCTCAAAAAAAGACCTTACTGATGATCTAGAATGCTGATTTTCCTTCTTTCCAACCTCAAACTGCGGCTTGGAGCTGCTCAAGAATTGCAACTGATCTGATTTATGATCCATGGCTTTCCTTGTGATCTTGGGTTCTGGTCTGATAATTTCATAGTATCGTGTTCTATTTTTTTTTCTGGTATTGTCCTCTGAACTTTCTTGTGATCTTGCTTTTGCTTGACAATCCACTATAATCTTGCTTTATGCTCTCTCAGCGTCAATTCTTGGACCTCTCCTTGCCTTGGGTTCCAGGATTCCCACCTCTGGCTTTACCTTGCTGTTGCCAGTGTCCCTGCTATTGACCACTTTTGAAGTTGAATTGGGGAAAATCCAACCTCATTTTTGTAGACCCAAACAGACAGAGGAACCATGGGGAAATGTCACTGAAATCAATGAGAGCAGGACACGGCATTACCTGCATTAAAATCTACCACTTTTGGTAGAATGTGTCACCATTCATAGCATGCAAGATCTGCTGAAGTTGGCTTCTTCTCTTTGCCTCATGGCAAGGCTGCCTTTGGTTCTATTTAAAAGGAGCTGAAGCTGGTTATTTTTGGAATGAGAACTTTCCTTCAGACTTAATATAATGTAATGAAATGGCTGTTTCAGACTATCGTATTTATTAGAAGTGGTTGCATAAACATCTGGCCTTGTAAATTACTGTAGAGAATTTTATGGGTTCCAGAAGTACTGCTACAGTGACCCTCTGGCAAGGTTATCAAATGTGCACAACAGATTTATGATGTTGTTTATAAAACAATAAGGATATATTGAATACAGACCGGATATGGTGTGGCTGTTTACAAAAATACACATTTCTTTATAAAGTTGTGCACATTTTGTGCAGGGGTACTGCGGAAATGGCATTTCTATCCTGGGTAAAATCTCCCCATTCTCTGGCAAGATAATTTACTATCTAGTTACTAAGAGCTCATAGAGTTACCAACCTCGACGTGGGGCCTGGAGTTCTTCAGACTACAGGGATCAGTTTATCTGGAGGAAATGGTAGTTAAGAACATAAGAACATAAGAGAAGCCATGTCGATCAGGCCAATGGTCCATCCAGTCCAACACTCTGTGACCAAAAAAATCAGGTATCATCAGAAGGTCCACTAGTGGGAGCAGGACACTAGAAACCCTCCAAGCACTAAGAATGCAGAGCATCACTGCCTCAAACAGAGAGTTCCATCAGGACCCTATGGCTAATAGCCACTGATGGACCTCTGCTCCATATGTTTATTTATTTATTCGGGATTTATATCCCGCCCTTCCCACAAGTGGCTCAGCTTTATCCAAGCTTTAGAGGGTGGACTTTGCAAAATTACATCCTTTCTGAACACCCTCCCTCCCCAGGCACTGGTCTGTGATGTGGTATAGCTTGTGAAAACCATTTAAAGGGTTCCCTTTTCATTTAAATGCCTTTTCAGTTGACTCACTGAGTTGTGCAGCCATGGCTCAGGGATCCCTTTTTTGCAAGCAACACCAATGCTGCAACTTAGAGAAGGCATTTAAAGAGATTTTTTTTTAAAAAAATTGCCCCCCAGACTGTATGTCTGGCATAAAACATGCAGTTAAAATTGAAGAAAATAATAATGTGGAAGCAAAGAAAAAAATTGATGTATGTTATATACGCTATGTATTGTTTGAGTTACATGGAAGCAGGATTCAAATACTTCAATAAATAAATTAGCAATTTGCATACTTAAAAAATGTGGAAGCAAAGAAAATGATAATGTGGAAGAGCCATCTGTTTAAAAAAAACCCTAAACTAGTTGCATAGGGACACAGTTAACATACTGTCTAAATTATCCTTTTCTCATGTTCTAAATCCAGGCCTGAATAACCCAAACACAACCAATTCATCATACATTACAGACTGCTATGTTTTCAACAACTGTCCCTTTCTCACAAGGTCGAAGTTTTGGACTCCCAGGCGATAAAAACAGATTGTTCATCAAGTCTCCTCATAAGGCCAGAGATCTGTGTTCAGCTAAGTTAATCAAATACTTACTCTAGACAAAGTCAGGAGCTGTATTGTGGTGAGGCTTTTTTCAGTTTTGAGGTTTGAGTGAACAGGCTAGATGTTTATACAGCCAGACCAGAAGTTCCAGCATTCTGACACATACCTGCATGGTTTCCTTCATATGGTTCCACCCAGGGGTGGAATTGTAGCAGGCGCTCTTTTGCATATTAGTGCACACACCCCTGATGTAACCCATCCTTCAAAAGCTTACAAGGCTCTTTTTTTGTAAGCTCTTGGAGGATTGTCTACATCAGGGGTGTGTGGCCTAATAACGCAAAGGAGCACCTGCTAGAATTCCACCCCTGTTTCCACCCAGGGAGCAAGAATATGGATCTAAGGAGACTTTTAGAGCTTAAGGAAAAGCTAGCAGAGTATGGAGACCCAGAAGGGCAGTGGTAAGGCTGTGGACCAATATTGCTAGTAAAAGAAACCCTAGTGTGAAGTCAAAAACAACTGACACTATGGATGGATACTGGATTAGCCTCATCCCATCTGGGAAGGTCAGTTACATTTACCACAGAATCTCAAACCATCCACTGTCACAATCCATGTAAATCCCTGACTTTGGTCATCTTATAGCTTGGATAACCAATAGTGTTTTGGTTTGAGTTGACTGTGTCCTCTGCAGAGACAGAGAACTGTTCCTAAGGATTCGGTAAAATAGGCACTAAGAAAACTTGTAGACTAAGACAGAGACTACCCAGTACTATTTGACAAACTACAGGAAATTGGTATGTCTGCTATGCCATCAAAAATTACTGCCCAAATACGGCTTGTTAAAATAAATACAAACAATTCACTTTATTCACTGACCTAAAAACAGATTTTGATTTCTGATAACGAAAGACAGCCATAGCAGAAAGAGAACAAAAAGCAAAGCAAAAGTTGGCTGCAACTTTATTTGCTGATCTTGCTCAAGGCACTCTAATACCAGGGCAAAAATTCAAGTTCACGATGATCCAAAGTACAGTCCTGATTGACTTCTTTGTAGATTGGAAATAAATCTATTTTCCAGCTCAGGAAAAAAAAAAATCAAACTGGAGAGTTCAGGAGTTTTTCTTGTTAAGTTTTTATGTGCACCATGCTGCTGCCAGTTTGAAAAGTAATTGTTTTAATCTTCTTAAAGAACTACCTCTGTCCATTTTTGCTGTATGCTGACTGTGTCCTCTGCAGAAACATTAGAGACAGAGAACTGTTCCTAACGATTCTGTGCACTCTTAAAACCTCAATTACCTTTCAATATGTCAAGGTTTAGTAAATAGTGTCATAAGTAACATTTATTTGGGCACATCTTAGACATCATGAGCAAACTGAAGTTCATGATGGGCACAACCCTTATTAAGAAGAAGAAGAAGAAGATATTGGATTTATATCCCGCCCTCCACTCCAAAGAGTCTCAGAGCGGCTCACTATCTCCTTTACCTTCCTCCCCCACAACAGACACCCTGTGAGGTGGGTGGGGCTGGAGAGGGCTCTCCCAGCAGCTGCCCTTTCAAGGACAATCTCTGCCAGAGCTATGGCTGACCCAAGGCCATTCCAGCAGGTGCAAGTGGAGGAGTGGGGAATCAATCTGGGTTCTCCCAGATAAGAGTCTGCACACTTAACCACTACACCAAACTGGCTCTCCTTCTGGACTTCTGGATGCTGGCCTTCTGGACTTTCCTTCCTCCTTTGCCTTTTCAGTCAGTTTTGAGAGGGGCATAAGACTTCCATTCTCAACTGCTGCCATGGCCAACATAGACATCTTGGTCTTGGTGATGGAAAGTTCAGTCAAGTTGCAGCCAACTTATGGCAACCCCATAGGGCAGGGGTGTCAAACTCATTTGTTATGAGGGCCAGATCTGACATAAATAAGACCATGTCAGGCCAGGCTGGGCCGTGTTGGGCTTTGCCATGTGTGTACCTATTTAATTTTATTTATTTAATTTTATAAAATTTCTATCCCGCCCTCCCTTAACGGAGGTTAACATTAGGTAGCAGAGATATAAACTTTTAAAAGGACACAGACAAACATGACTAAAGTTTTTTTTAAAAAAAACTTAAAATAAAACATGTGTAAAACATTAGCACTTGTTGGCCTTGAAGGTGCTTTCTTTGTATCTCTCCCATAGGATCCAGGAAACTGGGCAAAGGAAGCTCTGGCTCTTTCCCTCCCTCCCCAGGAGACCAGGGAGGAGCCTCAACCAATGGGGAAAATTGAGGTTTTGCTCTGTAGCTTTTGTATGGTTGAGCAAGCCTTGCAAAGCAAGCTGAGATGCAGAAGGAAGCAAGAGAAGGAAGCAGACAAGAGCCAGTTGCTCAGGGGTCTGTTTGGAGCCCTCCCAGGGGGGGCGGGTCTGATTTGGCCCCTGGACCACATGTTTGTCACCCCTGCCCTAGGGTTTACAAGGCAAGAGATGAACACAGGTGGTTTGCCATTGCCTGCCTTTGCATAGGCACCATAGTCTTCCTTGGCAAACTCCTTTCCAAGTACTAGCCAGGACTATAAAGAGACTTAAGCCTCCAACTATAAGCCAGGATCAAGTAGTGCTTTCAAGCTATGAACCTACTCCTTCGGGGGATGCAACCCCATGCAAGATAGGCTGACTCTGCAATCTCCAAGCAGCTTCTCCATTGACCAACAGCATCTTGCTTCAATTGAGCATCTGTTGATTGGCCTTCATCCATCCCATTACCTTCTCCAGAAGCAGGGGCTTACAGAAAAGAGCTTTGTAAGCTCTTGGAGGATTGGCTACATCAGGGATGTGTGGCCCAATTTGCAAAGGAGCTCCTGCTAGAATTCCACCCCTGTCCAGAAGCCTACCGAGGACTTCCACAAACCCAGCTAGCTTAGCTGGGAGAATTAGAGCTCCGTGCCATCCATTTTATCTCACCTCAAGTCCCTAGATGACTTTTTCCATGCATATTTTGAAATACATCCAGCTCACTGAGCTACAAACTTTACCATGCTGTATGGAAATGTTGTTAGTCCAGATTTTTAGAGCAACCTGGAAATTTGGTATGAACCCTTTAAATAGTTACAGCTGTGAGTAATAAACTCTTCGTTTTTATCTAGCAGCAAAGCAACGAGAAGCTGGAGGAAGTTTTTCTCTTCTTGTTGGTGAAGGCTGTCGGCACAGGAGTAAGAAGAAATAGCTTCACTCCTCGGACATTTGACTGTTTGAATTTAGTGAGTGTGCACGCTCCTTCTATTGCTTTTGTTTGTCCCGGGGATGTTGTCCCGCAGCCTCACTAGAGAAAGGACTTTGATGCTTAGCATATGCCGTCCCCCCCCCACCAGCCAAAAGCAGCCTGACACAAGAAAGGAGAACCCTGGGTGAGCCAGACCTGCTTGGGCTGGCTAGAGATCCAGCCAGCCCAAGTAGGCCTCGCTTATAGGCTTCCCAACCCTCCCGCCCTGGCGGGGGACCCCAGGATTCCCAGCCTCTTCCCCCGCTCCCCCAAAAAATGGAAGCGGGGGGAGGGTGAGGTAAGGGAGGCCGTACCATTTCGTGAGGATGGGTAGGCTATTGGAATCTTTCAGAACACAGTTTGAATCTTTTAGGTTCATGTGACAAAGAGAAAAAAAAAGAGACGCTCTTTGCCTTCCTTGCTGACGTCGCACGACTTCCTCCCAGAGCTCCGTCTGCCCTGGGCTTCTGGGAAATCACTTCCCCTTCCGCTCAGAGTGGTAGCGTCTCCTCCTTGACCGGCGTGTGGCGTGTGCACGAAGGGGATCATGGCTGGGCTGCTTAGGGCGGTGTGGCGGCATGGCTTTGGCCTTTGGCCTTTCAGGTTGGGATGTGGCGTTGGCGCTGTCGCGCCCTCCTCGGCGCCGCTCCACTCCGCTTGGGCCACAGTCTCCCGCGGCAGCAGCAGGTGAGTGTCCCTGGCTGGCCTGGCGGTAGTCACGTCAGTGGTGGGTGAAAGGGCAGGAGAGGCCTGGCTGGTTCCCTCAAGAACGAAGGTCACGTCCTTCTTTGTTCACAGCGAGTAATGTAGGCTGCATGTTTTATTGTTGTTTATATTGTAAACCGCTGTTCACAAGGCAGCAAGGCTCTGAACAGCGTAAGTATTACACCAGCAGTTGGGGCAGCTCGCCATGCTCCTTAGCGCCGTTTCCCCCCCTCCCCCTAGCTCCACCCCCAAAGTCTCCTGGCTCCACCCCCAAAGTCCCCATGTGTGGTCCCTTTAAATGTGACGGCCAGAACTCCCTTTGGAGTTCAATTATGCTTGTCACAGCCTTGATCTTGGCTCCACCCCTAATGTCTCCTGGCTCCACCCCAAAGTCTCCTGGCTCCACCCCCAAAGTCCCCAGATATTTCTTGAATTGGACTTGGGAACCCTACTCACTTACTGGGGCTCTCCTTGGCCGCTCCACCCATCACAGTCAAAAGGCCAGCAAACCACCTGCCATCCAAAATCACATAAGAAGTGGAGAAAGAGTGGTGCGGGCTTCTCCAGGGGTTGATGAGGGCTGCTGGGGGCATGGCAAAGCTCCTGGTGGCTGCCTGGCTGCTCACGCTCCTGATCCAGTGATTGTTATGCAGCTGCACCTACTATTCAATGGACAAGGTAGGTGGGGAGGAGGAGGAAGAACCCTCAGAAAGGTTCAGGAGCTGTGCTCCTGTGAGCTCCTGCTGAATTCAAGACCTGCTTTCCAGTATCAGAAACTGAGAAGAAACAGACAGAGAAGGAAATGGGTTTTATATTCTGCCAGTAGGATCCACAGAAGTCTCTCATTGGCCATTGTGGGAAAGACGATGCTGGTCTGGATGGATCATTGTCTGATATCGTATGGCTGTTCTTAAGTTCACCATGAAGGAATGGAACAGTTTCCCACCACTTTGGTTCCTTTTACATTTAAAGATTGAAATGGTTTTGAACAGTTAAATGCAGAGAGTTAGCTTAGGAAATAGCAAAATGGAGGGATTGAAGAAATGAAAGAAGGGAAGTTTAGGGGAACTGAAATTTAGGGATATACTCACTGATCACTGGGAGGAAATACCAGTTGTAAGTTATATAACCAACCCCCCCCCCAAACCACATGGGGAGGGGGAAAAAAAGAGCTGAAATAAGGGTAAGTCAAAGCACCAAAGAAGAAAGTTTTCCTGAATATCTTAGGAGCTGTGAAAAGAACAAGAAGTCAAACTGACAAAGGAACCAAGCTGAACTAAAGCAAGTTACTTTGTTTCAGAACTTACCAGGATATGGAGCAATTTGGTTTGGGGTTAGCTGAATGCATTTTCCCGTGATATTTTATTACCCCAAATGCTCTTATAGTTTCTGTGAAAGTTACTTAAAATTTCTATCAGTAGTATGTTTAGGCATGAAGGGTCCACTGCCTATTCTGCTGTCTACTCTCAGAACATAAGAGAAGCCATGTTAGATCAGGCCAATGGCCCATCCAGTCCACAGTGTCACACAGTGGCCAAAAAAACAGGTGCCATCAGTGGGGTCAGGACACTACAAGCCACCCCCCCAGCACCAAGAATACAGAGCATCACTGCCCCAGACAGAGAGTTTCAACAATACGCTGTGGCTAGTAGCCACTGATGGACCTCTGCTCCATATGATTATTCAATCCCCTCTTGAAGCTGTCCTACCTACCTCACAGGGTGTCTGTTGTGGGGGACAAAGATAAAGGAGATTGTAAGCCGCTCTGAGACTCTGAGATTCAGAGTGAAGGGTGGGGTATAAATCCAATATCATCACCATCTTCTTCTTCCAGTTTGGTGTAGTGGTTAAGTGTGCGGACTCTTATCTGGGAGAACCGGGTTTGATTCCCCACTCCTCCACTTGCAGCTGCTGGAATGGCCTTGGGTCAGCCATAGCTCTGGCAGAAGTTGTCCTTGAAAGGGCAGCTGCTGTGAGAGCCCTCTCCAGCCCCACCCACCTCACAGGGTGTTTGTTGTGGGGGAGGAAGGTAAAGGAGATTGTGAGCCGCTCTGAGACTCTTCGGAGTGGAGGGCGGGATATAAATCCAATATCTTCTTCTTCTTCTTCTTTGTCGTCGTCTTCTTCTTCCTGTCAGAATGGAGGCAGATAGAAACCTTCATCATGGCTGTGTTATCCCTAGAGAAAGATGTAGGGAGACCAAAAAAAAGGAAGCATATAACCACAGTGTGACCACGTACATAACACTACGGGAGTGGCTTAGTAGCCTGTGGTTTGCTGTCCAATATCTGGGGGAATATAACCTCCACTGAGTCAGGACACTGAGAAGGCCAGTGAGGGCCCACCAGTCAGGTGGACTATATGCTGGGGTGAGACCTTACAAGGATAGCTGGACAGAAAATGGATCTGGAATAGAAAGGGCACAGAGCAGAATGGGGTAGTATGGAAGCCAGTTTGATGTAGTGGTTAAGTGCATGGACTCTTATCTGGGAGAACCAGGTTTGATTCCCCACTCCTCCACTTGCAACTGCTGGAATGGACTTGGGTCAGCCATAGCTCTCACAAGAGTTGTCCTTGAAAGGGCAGCGTTTGGGAGAGCTCTCTCAGCCCCACCTACCTCACAAGGTGTCTGTTGTGAGAGAAGAAGATAAAGGAGATTGTGAGCCGCTCTGGGACTCTGTTTCAGAAAGAAGGGTGGGGTATAAATCTACCGCCTTCTTCTTCATCGTCTCAATGCCTCCTGAGATACTTATCGTCAGCGGGAAGCTGAATCAAGTGCTGGCGACTTGGCAATAGCTCTGGCTTTATGCCTGATTCCCTCAGCTTGCTGCTTGCACTCACACGGCTTGCAAGCCATTACCCAGTCTGCTGGAGCCAGCAGGTTTATTCCACACTATGCCTACCCAGGTCCTGTTCACATAGTATTTCCTTTTTGTCTCCTCTGAATCTATTATCCATCAACTTCATTGGATGCCCTTGAGTGCTTGTATTTTGGGAGATGGAGGAAAAGTTCTCACTGCTCCATGTATCATTTTATAAACCTCTATATCATGTTCCTCTTTCGTTTTCTTTTTTTGAAACTGAAAAGCCCCGTGCTCTTTAGGCTTTTAGGAAGGGTGTGCCAACCTCTTCATTTTCTTCTGTACTTTTTCCAGCTCTGCAATGTCCTTTTTCGAGATCTAGCAATTAGAACTGCACACAGTGTTCCAAATGAAGCTACATCACAGGGGGATTCATAATATCGGCAGATTTATTTTCAATCGTTTTCTAATTCATCCCCAGATTTATTTTCAATCGTTTTCTAATTCATCCCCAGCGCAGAGTTTGCCTTTTGAGTGGAGATATCCAGGGCTGGCTCACCCACTAGGCAAACTAGGCATTTGCCTAGGGCACCGGGATGGGGGCACTGAATTGGGCTCTCCCCCCTCCCTGCACCCAAGACAAATGCCTACTATGCCTTCCCCTAATCTGCTGTTGCCGCCACACTGCCTCCTCCCTCCCCCTTTCCCTTCTGCGGTGCCATGCTCCACTGCCGCTTCCACCCCCTGGCATGCTCAGAGGAGCGCCGCTAGAATCACTCACATGGCCTGGGCATCTCCACTCTCTCTCGTGAGGGAGCGCTCGATGAGGCTTCACTCCCCCCTCACTTCCGAAACCATCGGAAATGAGGGGTGTGAAGCTTCAAGTGCTCACTCCAGACAGAGCCCAAAGATGCCTGGGCCACGTCTAAAAGGGTAGGGGCAATTCTAGCGGTGCTGCTCTGAGTACACTGGGGGGCAGGCAGGTGTCAGTGCTGCATAAGGCAAGGGAGGGGGTGGCAACAGCCCAGCCTGTGGTGTGCGTACGGGAGGCGGCAGACAGTGAGCCTGCCTGGGGCGCCACATGCCCTTGGGCCATCCATTCTTGGAGATTACTGTATGAGCCTCGTGGTGCAGAGTGGTAAGCTGCAGTACTGCAGTTCAAACTCTGCTCACAACCTGAGTTCGATCCTGGCGGAAGCTGGGTTCAAGTAGCCGACTCAAGGTTGACTCAGCCTTCCATCCTTCCGATGTCAGTAAAGTGAGCACCCAGCTTGCTTGGGGTACATATATGAACATATGAAGCTGCCTTATACTGAATCAGACCTTTGGTCCATCAAAGTCAGTATTGTCTTCTCAGACTGGCAGCGGCTCTCCAGGGTCTCCAGCTGAGGTTTTTCACATCTATTTGCCTGGACCCTTTTTTGGAGATGCCGGGGATTGAACCTGGGACCTTCTGCTTCCCAAGCAGATGCTCTACCACTGAGCCACCGTCCCTCCCCTTAAAGTGTAAATGACTGGGGAAGGCAATGACAAACCACCCCATAAAAAGTCTACCATGAAAACATTGTGAAAGCAACGTCACTCCAGAGTCGGAAATGACTGGTGCTTGCACAGGGGACTACCTTTACCTCTTTAACCACTACAACCTATGGCTGTCAACTTCAGGTTGAGCACTCCTGACAATTTGGGGGTGGAGCCTGAGGAGGACAACATGCACCTCAGCAAGGTATTAGAGTCCCTCCTCCAAAGCAGCCTTTCCCCTGCTAAGGAAACTCTGATCTCTGTTGTCTGGAGATATGTTGTAATTCTAGGACAGGGGTGGCCAAACTGTGGCTTGGGAGCCACATGTGGCTCTTTTACTCATATTGTGTGGCTCTTAAAGCTCCCGCCGCTCTGTTGGCCAGCTTGGAGAAGGCATTTGTCTCTAAATCACTTCTCTAAGGCAAGCCAGCTGGGGGCTTGGAGAATGCATTTAAAGTTGCTTTCTTTCCACTTCTCCCTACCACCACCTATTTGCTTGCCTTCCTCCCTCCCTCCCTTCCAGCTCTGAAATATCTGACATTCATGTCTTGTGGCTCTCAAACATCTGATGTTTATTCTGTGTGGCCACCACTGTTCTAGGTGATCACCAGTTTGGCAGCGCTATCCATGCCCCCCCCCCCGCCCCGCCCCAGGTCTCATTCCCAAGTTCAGAGCCCATCAGCATATACTCAATAGCTGGAAGTTTTTGTTCCAGTGTGTGTCACCTTACGCTTACTTAAATTGAACTCCGTTTGCCATATTGCTGCCTGAGAGATCTCCCCATAACTCTTCACATTTAACCTTGGATTTTTACCGTCTTGAATAATTTGGCCATCTGCAAACTTGGCCACTACACTGTTCATCCCCAGTTCTGGATCATTGGTGAACAAATGAAATAGCACCGGCCTCAATACAGACTGTGGGACCTCACAGCTCACTTCCCTCCACTGAAGAGAACTATCTATCTGCTTCTGCTCCCTTCTTCCTGTGGCCTAACCAGTTTTTAATCTATAAGAAGACATATCCCCCTTATGCCCACTGTTTTCTCTCTCCCGCAGCATCAGTTAAAATGATTTCTGTAACTGCTCTTCCCCTCATTTATCCTCTATAATGAAGCATTAATTATTCTTTCGCAAGCAGTGTATAACTCACTTTTTCAGAGCAAAAAGACCGATGACCCAGTTCTGTAGTTTAGCATTGTGGAAATGCATATTTTTTCCCCCTTCTTCACACATTGCTTCATACGTTCATCGTTCACTGTTGTATAAACACATTAAATGCCCATTATAATGCCTCAAGCAACTTTCTCAAACACAAATGAATAACTTTATCTCATTCATATTTTAAAGCTATTTACCAACTTTTTTCTCTCTCAAAAAACAACAGCGACAGGAGATTTATGGGTTTGGTTTATGTATCCACAGCACCCACTAATGTCTTGCAGGCATGAATGAAGCAACACAGACAGAACTATCATATCATCCCATAGACAATGCTTTTCAAGAGAGTTCCTACATTCTTCTGCAGAGTCAGAGAACACAATCTTTAGGAAGTTTTTAGAAAGAGCTGTAAGGCTGTTTTATTTGTGAGTGCTTTGAATGGTGCACAGGTAGCAGGCGTTTTCTTGGGGGGGAGGGAATGGGGTTTTACTGTATCTTGCATGCTTTTAATTTTTGGAATTTATAATATAGTGGGTTCTACGCATGGGTGAGGCGAGGCGATAGTGATAACAAGCTCTTTAATAAGTACAGCATTGTAGATGGCTACACTACGAGACTGCCGAACGGGGCCCGCTGGGCCAACTATATGCAACACTGGGTTCCCACGCTAGCACGTGATTGGGTCATTCAAACCAGCAGGGGGGCCTTGATTGGAGCAGGGCAGTTGGGATTTGGATCCCACTGCCCATTATTCCTAGGTCCCCAAGCTCAGTCCTTCAGGCTCCAATGAGCCAGGCAGGAAACCCATTTGGTAACACATAGATTCACATACATAACAGAACTGTAAACTGCCTTTAGCTACAAGTAGAGTTGCTTGGTCCCCCCTGGCCACCTGCAGGGAATGGGGGTGGGTGGGTTAGGGTTACCACATACAAACTGACAGGGCATATTTTGTAGGAAAAGCCCAGCAGAAACTCATTTGCATATTAGGCCACACCTCCTGTCACCAAGTCAGCCGGAACTGCGTTTCTGTGCTTTCCTGCTCAAAAAAAAAGCCCCACCAATTGAGAAACATCTGGAGATTTGGGGATGGAGCCAAGGGGAGGACAGGGACCTCCGTGGGGTAGTATGCCATAGGGTCCACCCTTCAAAGCTTCCATTTTCTCCAGGGGAAGTGATCTCTGTAACCTGGAGCTGAGCTGTAATTCTGGGGGGATCAATAATACAGCCAAGGATTACTACTACTACTACTACTAATAATAATAATAATAATAATTTTTATTTATATCTCGCCCTTCCTGCCAAAGCAGGCTCAGGGCGGCTCACAACATATTAGTTCAATACAATACAATAAAATCATATAATTCAATAAATACTACATTATAAAACCATCATTTAAATCAATATTCCAATTAAGATTAACAGTTATGGTGCTAAATTTCAGGTTTTTAATAAATTGATGGTGGAATACAACAGTAGCGAATCTATCATTAGCTCAGCATTCAGCGAACACCATCTTAAAAAGAGTAGTCTTGCAGGCCCTGCGGAATTGCTCAAGATTCTGCAGGGCCCGCACTTCATCCAGAAGTTGATTCCACAGGTGTGGAGCTGTGATAGAGAAGGCCCGTTCTCTTGTGTTCTTCAATTTGGCCTCCCTCGGCCCAGGAATATTCAGCTGGCTCTTTCCCCCTGACCTCAGTGCTCTCTGGGGTTCATATGGGGAGAGACGGTCCCTCAGGTAGGCAGGCCCTTGACCATATAGGGCTTTAAAGGTAATAACCAGCACTTTGTACTGAACCCGGTATGCAACCGGCAGCCAGTGCAGCCCGCGCAGCCCTGGCTGTATGTGCTCCCACTTCGGGACCCCTAACAACAGCCTAGCCGCCGCGTTCTGCACCAGCTGCAGTTTCCAGATTTGGCACAAAGGCAGCCCCATGCAGAGGGCATTACAGTAATCTAGTCTTGAGGTGACCATTGCATGGATCACTTTTGCTAGGTCCTGGCGCTTGAGGAAGGGGGCCAACTACCTTGCCTGTTTAAGATGAAAAAATGCAGACGCGGCAGTGGCCGCTATCTAGGCCTCCATGGACAATGAAGGCTCCAGTAGAACCCCCAAGCTCTTGACCTGGTGCGTCGCTTTCAGTGACACACCGTCAAAAACTGGGAGAGGAATTTCTCTTCCGAGAGCACCATGACCTAAGCAAAGGACCTCTGTCTTAGTTGGATTCAGCTTCAACCCACTCAGCCTGAGCCAACCTGCCATGGCTTGCAGCGCCAGGTCCAGATTTTTTGGGATGCAGTCAGGCCGGCCGTCCATTAGTAGATAGAGCTGGGTGTCATCCGCATATTGATGACACCCCAGCCCATGCCTCTGGGCAATCTGGGCAAGGGGGCGCATGTAGATGTTACATGAGATACATGTGCATTCTGAGCCAAAGAAGTACGAACATTTTAAGTTGTTCTTTACCTAATGTACCTGTATGAGCAGCAGAGCCGGATTAAACCCTGCGGAGGCCCATAGGCAGTTAAAATCCTGGGGTGGGGGGCGGGAGTTGCAAATTTGTCTCAGAGTCAGAGCACCTGCCCTGCCACCCATGGCCCGCACTGCAGGCCCCTTCTCAAAGCCCCTTTGACAAAGCTGCGGGGGAGAGGCAGAGAGAGAGAGGGAAACTTGGCAATGACACCAGCAGCAGCCCCACCAGGCAAGTCAGGCAAAGAGTGGCTCAGTTGCTGGCTGCGCGTGCAGGCTGGGAGGGCTGCAAGCAGGGTGAAAACTGGGAGGGAAAGCCAGCCTGGGGCCCCTAAAGGCCTGGGGGCCCATAGGCCAGTGCCTACTTGGCCTAATTGTTAATCCGGCCCTGATGAGCAGGGATTGATTACTCTTATTACCCTTCCAAATAAACTGCTCATTCTTTATCCTTTCCAAGCATTCCTTTCCCCAGGGAATGTTATCCACGAAACTATCTCCACATGACCCATTTAGCACAATAGCTGGTGACTAAAGATCGCATCCAAACATTTACGATGTTTTGCTTCGCCACATCCTCCAGCACCGTGTCTTTGCATTTCTTTCTCCTTGTTTAACAGCAGATGTATGCATTTTAGGCAGAGATTTGTGGAGGAATCATAGGGGGGAAAGGTGTGTCTTTGGCATTTGGAGTTCAAGACAGCCTCTGAGGGCAATTCTTGAGGGAGTCCATCCATCACCAGCAACGAAAATGCATTAATAGTTTTGACAGTTCCTCGAGAACAGGCAACACGCTGTTTGCTCGCTAACAGCTGCTTTGATGCCTGCTTGTAGTGGTGCATTAAGCTTTACTAGGAGGATGGGAGTCGGAATGGCAAGTCTCTTTTTTTATGCTTCAGGTATTTGCAGAGTTCCAACAAAGTCAGGTCAGCCTATTACAGCTGAGACAGTAAAATCTGCTGCATCAAAAGAGACACCTCTCTCCCCCCCCTACCCCCAGTCATAACAGCAAGTTCAGCAACCATGGGAATCTGTGAATCTCTTCCAGAGTTTAATTTCCTTTTAAAAAAAACCCTGAAATTACTTTGGCTCAGTTTTATTTTCCACACTTGACACTGGGATCATTTGCTGTTTACAGCACTTTGGCGAAGAGATTTGAATTGCAGTCATGGCAGCCTATGTCCTGCAGCTTCCTTCCTGTGGTTTGGTCTCCATTAATGTGCAGATAATATGGGTTTCAAGCAGGGTGGCTGTTTTTTTTGTAGCAGGAACTCCTTTGCATATTAGGCCACACACCCCTGATGTAGCCAGTCCTCCAAGAGCTTACAGGGCTGTTAGTACAGGGACTAGTGTGAACTCCAGGAGGATTGACTACATCAGGGGTGTGTGGTCTAATATGCAAAGGAGTTCCTGGTTCAAGCAAGAAACAAGCAGGTTTCCGCCCATGGGAGGTTCTTGCTGGATTGTCAGATTATTGTTCCATCCAGCCCTGTATTGTCTTCTCTTACTAGCCTAGGTAGGGTTGTCAAGTTCCCCGTAGACTCCAGCAGGGGACTTTTTTCTCGTGCGCTATGTGTGCATGGCATGATGACGTCACTCTCGAGTTACATCATTGCACCAGTGACATAGCACACTGGCTGCTCTAAGAGCTTCCTGGGAAACTCTATGGTTTTTCCTGGATGCTCTAGCAATTTGGGAGGGATTTCATTCAAATTGCTAGAGTGTCCGGGAAAACCATAGAGTTTTCCTGGAAGCTCTTAGAGCAGCTGGTGCGCAATGTCGCTGGTGCAATGACATCACTTGTGAGTGATGTCATCATGCTAGTGACGTCAGGAGGGGATCCCCTTGCTGACCCAATGTGGGCCAACTGGTTGGGACCTCCCAAGCAGGAGAACCCCCACCCAGCCTGGGAGCTTGACAGCCCTAAGCAGAGGCCTTCTAAGATTTCCCACCAAGATCTTTTCCAGCCCTTCAGCCATTTTAGCTGAAGAAACTAGAGACAGAGCCTGAGAACCTGAGAACTTATACAGATTAAAAATAGGCTCTTATAGTATATCTACTCTGTCCTCTCTCCACTGCTTACTGATCAGCTACTACATTCAGTTCAAGACACTGGTACATACAAAGCGCTTCATGGTCTTGGACCCAGACATCTGAAGAACCTTCTTGCTGTGCTTCACTGCAATGACTTTACACACCTGACCAAAGCCTTCTGAAGGTGCCACCGGACAATCTGCTAAAACAACTGCAGCCCATACTTTTCTCTGTTTTGAGTCCCACCTGGTGGGACAGCCTGCCTGAAGAGGTCAGGAAAGCTCCCACACTTCTCTTGTAGTACAGAATGTGTGAAAGGGAAATGCCTAGGAGGACATTTTTATGAAGGAAATAGGGCTTTAGAGTAATTGAATGGTTCAGGAGGGTGCCTTGATACTAGGGTTGCCAAGTCCAATTCAAGAAATATCTGGAGACTTTGGGGGTGGAGCCTGGAGCGATTGGGGGTGGAGGCAGGTGCAAGGGTGTGGTAGGCAAGGGTGTGGCAAGAACTCCAAAGGGAGTTCTGATCATCACATTCATCTTTTAAATGCCTTCGCTCCATTGGAAATAATGAAGGATAAAGGCACCTTCTTTTGGGGCTCATAAAATTGGACCCCTTTTGAAACTTGGAGGGTGTTTTGAGGAAAGGCATTGGGTGCTATGCTGCAAAATTGGTGCCTCTACCTCAAAATATAGCCTCTCCCCAGAGCTCCAGATAACTGCAGATCAATTTTCCATTATACCCTATGGGAATCTGTCTCCATGGGGAATAATAGAGTGCCCAGCAGACATTTCCTTCCGCCTCCCTGCTTTCTGATGACCATGAAGCGAGGGGAGGGCCTCCAAACCAGGGGATCCCCTACTCCCACCTGGGGATTGACAACCCTACTTTATACAGGTCAGAGTTGTTGCCTATTGAACACCTTTTGGTATGCATTATCTTCCTTTCTTAGAATTTCTTGTTTGCATTGTTTTCTGACTTTATTATCCTACTGCATTGCTCATTGGATGTCTCATGCTGTCAGACGGCATGTTTTTTTCTCTCTCTCCATATTTTGCAATATACCTTGAGTCTCACTGACAAAGATGGGCTATGAATAAAGCAAGCAAGCAAGCCAGCAAACAAACAACATCCCTGGAAAATACATGATTCAGACATGAATGCGCATCTTCAGCATAGCAATGTATGTCTGCACCAAAGTGCTGCAGGTTTTTGTACAGAGAGCAGTGCAAATTTGTATTCATCCCACAATGAGCATCTCTAGTTGTTTATTGTTGGGGAGGAATACAGGAGTACAGGACTCCCAACTTCACCTGGCTGGATACAGGAGGGGGGTGAAACTGGCAGGGACCCTATAGTTTCAGAAAGAGAGGTGGGGAGAGAGAGAGAAAAAATGTTTCAAAGTAACTCTTATTTATTATTATTTTATTTTATTACTTTAAATTTCTATCCCGTCCTCTCTGCAAGCAGACTCAGGGCAGCTAAGAGTCAGTTCAGACATTTAAATTACAGTTTAAAACTAATAAAATATGATTACAATTAAAAACATTCCACAGTGCTGTACAAACTTCGATATAAGTGGGATCTTTCTTTTCTGGTAGTGATCCTATAGTAATTGTGGCTCTTTAGTGATATGGGGTGGGGCCCTCTCCCGGTTTAGATGTAAATGGCCTGTCAAAACAATTTAGTTTTGCAGGCCCTGCGGAAAGTAGAGAGATCCCACAAAGCCCTTATGGCCTCTAGGAGCTAGCGTTCCCAATCCTCCCGCTCTGGCGGGAGAGTCCAGGATTTCCACCCTCTTTTCCCGCTCCCCAAAAAAACGGAAGCGGGGGGAGGGGGGGAAACGGTGGGCGCCAGTTCTGGCAGCTTTAGTTGGTCTCAATAAAAGATACTGCGTTATTACTATACGGATAGTACGTAGTACGGTATTTTTTCAGCAGAGACGTCAAAACACACAGCGATGCCATTTTGTATCTCCGGAATATCATGGCCAAAAGCGGTATTTTTTTTTAAACTGAAGGTTTAGTTTGTGTCCACTTCTTTTTCTTCCTTATAGAACTTAGCTTCAGTTCCTGCTTGTGTGATTATTTCCTCCTGCGCAACAGTTAGAATTACGAATGACAGCAGTTTTTTGAGTGAAGTGCTTTATGGGAGTTGTAGTCGTAAAACGCTTTCACTGCATTTGGTATATGAGCAGGGAAACTACTTGTCCCAGCATCCCTCGCCAGCGAGGGGTTTTACAACGACTGCTGCTTCTTCCTCGTGAATCCCTAGTTGTGCGGCGAGCATGTTTCTGGTGTATCAACATGCCGAAAGTGAAGACGAAACCGCAGTCGTGGCAGCAGCGCCGTGAAACAAAAGCATCGGGACCAGGTGGGTCCCTGCTTGGTAGTGAGAAGGAGATTCCTGAATGAGGACAGGCTGAGAGGGCAGGGCAGCCATGGCTCTTCCCCGGAGCAGGCAAAAGTTGTGTGAACCTTGCTGGTCTAGAATCAAAAGACGAAACGCAAACTGTTTATCAGAATTAAGAAAAATGACACAAAACTCTACAAGATTTCAGAGCCCTTGCTGACTCCTGTAGCCAGCCGTTCTGTCCTGTACCGACCTCGACAGGCAGGAATTTTAGCAGTTGCCGCAAAGTTCTCAACTGTAGATGTATCAAGAAAGAATCCTGTAGCACTTTAAAGAGGAACAGATTTATTATGGTAGATGTTTTTGTGTACTAGATCCATCATTATTTCCTATGTAAGGAAGGCATTGAAAAGGTGTGCCCGTCCCTTTAAATGTGATGGCCAGAACTCCCTTGGAATTCAATTATGCTTGTCATAGCCTTGATCTTGGCTCCACCCCCAAAGTCTCCTGGCTCCACCCCCAAAGTCTCCTGGCTCCACCCCCAAAGTCCCCAGATATTTCTTGAATTGGACTTGGCAACCCTACTAGGAGCGCATTCCACATTTCTGGTGCTGCCACCAAGAAGGCCTTAGCCTGTGTGAAGCATAGCCTGGCCTCCTTTGGCCCAGGGATGGACAGTAGGTTTTGTGTCCCTGAACGCAGTGCTCTCTGGGGAACATGCAGAGAAAGGCAGTCCCATAGATAGGCAGGCCCCCGACCATAAAGGGCTTTAAAGGTCAATACCAACACTTGAAATGGACTCGGAACACAATAGGCAGCCAGTGCAGCTCTTTCAGCACTGGCTGAATGTGCTCCCATTGAGGGAGCCCCATTAACAGCCGTGCCACAGCATTCTGCACTAGCTGTAGTTTCCAAGTCAGGGTCAAGGGTAGCCCCATGTAGAGAACATTACAGTAATCTATTCTCGAGGTGACTGCAGCGTGGATCACCATTGCTAAGCTATCATGCTCCAGGAAAGTGGCCAACTTTCATACCCGCTGAAGATGAAAAAAGGTGGATCTGGTAGTGGCTGCTACCTGGGCCTCCATTGTCAGAGAGGATTCCAGGAGCACTCCCAAGCTCTTGACCTTAGGGGCCAGTATTCATGACACCCCATCAAGAGCTGGCAAAGGGATCTCCCCTCCTGGGACTGATTGAAGTACAAAAAAAATTTCAAGTACAATTAAAAACAATATTCAAGCAAATAGCAATTTCAGTTTTCATCATATGAGAAGACATACAAAGTCAACACTTTTGAGCAAAGAGTGCACATATCTATTTAGGAATAGACATTCCAGCTTCCCTGCAAATTACGCACAATGGGAGTCATTTGGCAAGAAGCCCCAAAGAACAGCAGACACTGACATTTTATAGAAGAAAAAATCAGAGTAGCTGTCAATTAAGAAATGACAAAATCCAAATCCTTCCCCTTGCTGACCAGATGAACTCTGATCACACTCAGCTCATAACCTTCTAGGTTATAAACACCCGCCACCCGCCATAGGTCAAGGCAGGATTCTGGAGCCACATGCCTGGATACCTCAATTGTTTTGGTTTCAAGTTCTTTTAGAGCAGAGGGCATTGTCAGGCCAGAGAGAGGCATATAACAATAGCTAATCATGCAAAGGCTTATGGGAAAGAGAACCAAACAGAGAGGCACATGCTTATTCAGGCTGCTATACAGAAACGTCCAGTGTTCCTTACAATTCTCCTACATTTATCCATGCTCAAGGGCCACAAGTCATGCAGGGTCCTTACAGTACCATCCTAAACAGAATTCCCCAAAGGGTGTAACTCTACTTAGGATTGCTCTCTTAGTTTGTGGTTAGTCCAAAATCAAGACAACTGTCTTTAGACATTTTTTTTGTCTAATAAGTGGCTTACCTAATGGATGTGTAGATCCAGAGAAATACTGCAGGAAGGGAGGGAGGGAGGGAGAAAAGAAAGAAAGAAAGAAAGAAAGAAAGAAAGAAAGAAAGAAAGAAAGAAAGAAAGAAAGAAAGAAAGAAAGAAAGAAAGAAACCACACAGCTTTTAATAAAATAAGCAATAAAACATCTGACCTGTCAGAAAAGAGACATCTGTGGAACTCTGTTACTTAGCGCCAAGACAACTGAAATGAAAATTGAACTGTGCCTCTGGGTTTTACACATGTCCACTTCTAACTCACAGTTTTGTTCAGATCTTGCCCTGAACCCACATTTTTTAAAAGACAAACCACTGAAATGGTCATCTTTCAGTGCTGCCTGAAAACACTGATACCAGTTTCGTTGCCATCTTTCACATTTCCATAAAACTCTTGTCTTACAGTAGGCCCTGTACTAAGAGCCTTGTAAGCTCTTGGAGGATTGGCTACATCAGGGGTGTGTGGCCTAACATGCAAAGGAGTTCCTGCTACAAAAAAGCTCTACTTGATGTTGATTTAACTTCTAAACCACCCTCCCCCATGATATGTGATATACAATTTATATCTGCATTTCCCCTTCCTTCGCTTATATCATCTGCTTAGTCTCCTACTCTCCCCTTTTATTCTTTTCTTAAACAAAACAACTAGTATGAGAGTGAGAACCATAGTGTGTTCTGCTTTGGGTTGGTTCATGACCCAGTTAGAGGAAAGGACTCACCAATGGCAGACTAGTTCCAGAAAACATGGATGTTTGTCAGGTGTATTTCAGTTCTGCTGACAGAATTATTGGCTCCCTGAACTCAGTTCCTAGCTCCAGGAAGCAATTCTTTGTAGTCAGAGTTCTAGGCACTGTTATGTAAGGTTAATATTTTTTAATGGCCAGTGGAATTTGATTTTTTGGAAATAAAAAGAAATTAACTGGAGCATCATGAATGTCTGTTGTCACCCTGTCATTCTGTACATGCAGAATCATTAAGGCCAGGAAAGGACCAAGAAAACTCACAGCTCTCTCAAACAGTTCCAGAATAATCCTGAAAAACTGGAGATTTTTTTTTTTGAGGTGGGGGGAGGAGAACACAAATAGAGGAGAATGACAGGTCTATGAGGTAAGAAGATTTGTGCGGTCAAATCTGTGAGGTTAAACAAAGTGGTTCTTAAATATTCATTGTCAATTCATTATAATTTTTCTACCTTCATGACAATCTTCTGCTTTCCACAGAGCACATCACTGAATTAGATGCAGAATTATACTATTTACTTACAGCCTCCGGGGACTGAACTCACAACAACTAGCTGCTTTTAGAAAGCTTCACAGCTGTGAGTCACAGATGACCTTTTTGGAAGATTGACAAAGGGCTCCAGCCAGGAATGAATTTGTCCTTGAAATTGTAAACCAAACTTTTGATCCCCCAGTGACATTTCTCACTAAGTTGAAGGCTTTATTAGCTACATGTGTTCTAGACAGCATGGTTTCATGTAAGTTCCATTCAGATGCAACAGATCCAGACATTACTTCCTAGATCACCAAGCAATGTTTCTTTAGCAAAGGGCAATTAATTGCTTCCTACTAGAGTGAATGTTGGAAGGTGATTCGATACAAGCCTAAAAACTGAGTTAAAACAGATCTTTATGGCAACACATAAGTTTTTATATATAACAGGGTTTTTTTTTAAGGGGGAAAGGTTGTCTTAAATTCAGAGCTGTTTTTCTTTCTGGCAAATTCAGTAAATATTCTGAATACTGGCTCTTTTCCTGTGCCTGCTCTATTCTGTAATAAGAATCTACTAAAATACCCAAGTATGACTTTTCTATCCAATAATACTGAGTGTTTGCTGTAGAAGGTATTGATGGACTTCCTTAGTAATAACATTGGTGTTTGGCTAATATGCTTTTAGATTTATCTAACCATCCATGAGCTTGGTGGAGTGAGACCTTCCCATTCACCTCCTCCTCCTGCTACCCTGAAATTTTGATCCTGGAGGTCAGCAGACCCTCAGCAACAGTGTAAGGGCAAAGTGGGGGTCTGCAATGAAGGGAGAAATTGGCAGCTGTCGCCACCCTTCTCCCACAAGAAGAAATGTTCTTCTGTCAAAGAAACTGTATGGTTGGATACGTTTCCCTATCCACAAGGGACTTATCCTCATCGTTCCTCTCCCTTGCTAGATCAGTGGAGATCTTACATTTACGAGAGCCATTGGTCTAAATATCTGTCTACTATTGGATAAATTAGCTTATTTATTCTAGCAGGACACAACATTGTTTGTGTTCTTAACTGATATATGCTGGTGGCTGGATGTTTGGCTGTTTTATTGCATCGGGGCTATTGCATTTTGGGGCAAGGGCAATGGATATTTGATTGTTTGGGGCATTGTTTTTCTGTGTTGTTGTCCTAATTGCCTTTCTGGACAGTATAATTTTTTACACGATTTCACCCATTTTGGATCCTGTCTTTTTTGTTTCATTCTGTTATGCCATTAAAGGTTCTGAATCTGAAATGACACATGCTTTGTCCTCTACCGGGGATTGATGAAACTATTCTTGCGCTCAACCTCACCAAATGCTACCTCTTCGTTGTTGTTGTTTTTAAATGTTAATTTTTAAATACAAACAATAAAACAATCAAAAACATATAACCATACCATAAAACATAATAAGCGATATGACCATTGACACTGTTACAATTCCTTGGTTGCTTCTGCTTGCCTGGTTATTGCCAGGAATTGGAAGTCTCCCACAAGTTCTTTACTTAGACAATGTACCAGAAACTCTGGGAACAATTTTTGATGGGCAGGATTATGCATAATCCATTTTTGGGGACTTTCATGCAGTAGTTCCTTTATCAGAATATGATGAAACATGGAAACCAGTTTTAGATTCTTTTTTGTGATAAGGATATAATCCCGTCAATGCAACTAAATCTAGGTGGTTGGTAATTATGAATTTAGGCTTTGTCTTTGTTTATGTTATGAACAGGGCTGGTTTTTTGGAGCAGGAATGCATAGGAACACAGTTCCGGCTGGCTTGGCACCAGGGGTGTGGCCTAATATGCAAATAAGTTGCTGCTGGACTTTTTCTACAAAAGAGTCCTGTGTGAAACAATGGTGACATCAAGGGGTGTGGCCTAATATGCAAACGAATTCCTGCTGGTTTTTTTCTACAAAAAAAGGTCCTGGTTATGAGCATCTCCATTTCAGATGCATCCAGTTTTACCAAAGATGTAAAGAAGAAATAATCATCATTTGGTTGAAAGTCAGAATTCAAAATGCAAGAAACTGAAACAAAAGAAAACCCCCCAAGGATTCTGCAAAAGATAGGCTTGTGCATCTGATACAGTTAGCCTAATGGCATTTTATTACTATTCCGAAGTTTTTGTTCTCTGCAGACATTGAAATATTTCATGTAGAGGTGATTTCTGCTGGAAAAATAACATCTAAGCCATGGACTTCTTTATTGAAAACACAGTTGTTATACACCCCCCGCTGTTACCTGACCTCTTCTGCCGTTAGTTACCATAGAAAGCTATGTAATGAGAACTCTCTGTGCAGTTATGAATGGAATTATATTCTCTCCTTTTGGCAGCATAATAGATTTTAAGAACAATTTGCAAATATATCCCTGCAATGCAGATGCAGGGTCTTTTATTTTGATCCACACCAAAGGAAAAGACCAGAAACATGTTATCTTCTTCATTTGACATGATAGAGTACAACAAAATAGCAAAATAGCCTTCTCAATAGGAAGACACACTGTTACAAAGTCAGCTGTTTTTAGCTGGCCCTTTTATTAATGAACAAATGATAGTTTGTGGGTTGACGTTTGCATAGTCAGAATCGTATGCACCACAAGTTTATTTCTTGGGACTTGTTCACAATTTGTAAATGGATTTGTAGACAGTGCTACAGGAAGGGACCCCATAGTTCTTAAGGCAATTAGCCCTCTGAGGTCTTAAGGTATTTTTAAGATATTGCCACAAAACTGTTCTCACTGGAAATCTGCTTATTGGAATGAACTTATTTAATGATGAAGAAGAGTTGGTTTTTATACCCCACTTTTTTCTACCCAAAGGAGTCTCAAAGCGGCTTACAATCGTATCCTTTCCTTTCTCCACAACAGGCGCCTTGTGAGGTAAGTGGGGCTGAGAGAGTTCTGAGAGAACTGTGACTGGCCCAAGTCACCCAGCAGGCTTCATGAGGAGGAGGGGTTGGGAATCAAACCTAGTTCTCCAGATTAGAGTCTCCTGCTCTTAATCACTACAACACCACACTGTCTTTGGAAGTAATTTCAACTGAAATCAGCATGACTTGGGCATGAGTAAAGAAACATAACCTCATAAAACATAACATAGACTTTCTGAAGATATAAAAGTTTCTGCTGTATAGCTAATTTCTTGATTCTCCATAAAACCTGGTCATCCGATTTGACATAAAACAATTCTGACTGGTTAACCAAGGATATTTTATATATTTCACCATGGAATGACAGTTTAATGCTTATTAGTTAGCAATATCATCTGGAAGGAATTATGTCACTTAACATTTGGCACTGGCAAATATTTCATGGTTATTGCTAGCATCCTTTACTTCCTTTTTATTAAGCTATCATTCATTTATGGCACTTAATGATATGGCAGACATTTTATATCACAACAAAGTGAATTCTTCCTCCCATGGGTGATCTTGCACAAAGTTGGACGATAGACCATATGGTCAGATAAACTTTAAGAAGCATTTGAGATCCGATGCATGAATGAAACACATATCCCCCCCCCCTCGAATCTAACAATAAGAATGAACTTGTAAGTTCATTAACTTACAGTTTCTCCCGGCTCTTTAATAGGCTTCCAATAGGACCCATCTGAAGCTTATCAGAGTTTTATCAGTAAGAAGATTAGTAACTGTGGGCAGGTTTCCTTGAAAGACAGTCTCTTTGACTATGAGAATGCTTTTATGTAGTCAGAAATTATGGTCTGTGACCATGAGATTTTGTATTGTTATTGCTGTTCAATTGATGGTAATAAATTAAATTGAAAGACAGTCTCCCTATCACTACTGATTTCTTTTCCTGCAATGTGAATTGTGAGAGTCAGGGTGATTCTGCACTCATTTTGGTCTGGGGTGGGCTTCCATTTTGAGGTGGAGCAAGCTAGCAATTTTGCACCAGTTGCTCCGCGCCGGCATTTTGCATGGGGCAAACCCGTGATTTGCCCCGCTGCAGTGTAAACCTGTTTTTTCACATTTACACTGTGGCGGGGTAAATTGCGGGTTTGCCCCAAGCAAAATGCCGACGCAGAGCAACTGGTGCGAAATTGCCAGCTTGCTCCGCCCCAAAACAGAAGCCTGGACTAACGTGAGTGTGGAATCACCCTCAGTCTAACAAACTTCTCATCAGATCTGGGAAGGTAAGTGGGGTCAGTTCTTGGAAGGGAGACCACCACGAAAGGCTCTTCAGAGGAAAGCAATGGCAAACGACCTCCGCTTCTCATTTTCCTTGAAAACCCCTTGTTGGGGTCGCCGTTACTCAGCTGTGACTTGAAGGCCATTCACAAACACCCACAGACACACACCCACCCACAGCTCAAAGGTTTGCCCACTGCTCCCTGGGCAACCTAAAGTACCCTGTTTCAAATCTTCTGCAGTGCTTTAGGGAGGTGGTCAGCTTCTTTTATAGAAACAGCAATGCTTTCAAAAAGCCACTGAAATAAGCCACAACTTGTGACTCACCATGCCATGTTGAGTCCTCCAGCCATGAATCTTCCATTTTCTACACTCCCAAGCAGCTGATGAAGTTCCACCATGGTGGGCTGCATTCAGTTTGATGGGTCAACTTGTACACGTCCATTTGACACAAGGAAATCCAAGTATTTGATTTATATTACAGTACACTGTCCAACTGCTTCTTTCTGGAAAACTTAATCTGCTGGAGTGTTGCTTAGATGCATGGGCTTCCTTGCAACTGAGTACAAAGACAAAGGGAATTTAATGTTTATGGCTGTCCATGTTTTGAAATTATATATAAGGCATATTTTTTAATCTCTACAAACATTTTAATTACAGAAAAAATATATGAGTTATCATTTATAAGGGACAAGCTGAAGGCATGCTTGGCAAGTCTCTACCTACTTGCATTTTGAAATGGTGTAACTTGGATAACACTCTGCAGATTTACTGCAGCCAAGTATCCATGCAGTTTGGTGCAACATGTGCCATAGGGAGAAAATAGCACGATTTTTTGGATCCTGGAGGTCCAGTTGCTAGCTCATTACCACAATATTGTTCATGTTGTTTCAGAAATAGATGTTTTCTTTTCTTGACTCGTGAGAATGTATGAGAAATTTAAGGGTGGAGAAGGATCAGTTACATGTCTGAAGTGGTCCCAGAGACATTATGCTGCGGCCCTGATAGGGTGGCCAAGGGTCATGCCATATGGTAGACCAGTAGGAGGAGGAATCAGAGATCTTTTTCTAGCAGGAGCTCCTCTGCATATTAGGCCATGCCCCCTGATGTAGCCAATCATCCAAGAGCTTAGAAGGCTCTTAGTACAGTGCCTACTGTAAGCTCCAGGAGGATTGGCTACATCAGGCGGCAGAGGAGCTCCTGCTAGAAAAAGAGCCCTGGGAGGAATAATACAAAAATTGTCATCATTTTGATGGTGTGATATAATTTCCAGGGCAAACCTGAAAGTAATGTCATACCACTCTAGGATTCAGTAGAAACTCTATAGTTGTACCATAGATTCTTCTGATGATACCTAGAGTGGTGTGATGTCGCTTTGGGGGTTGCCCTGGAAATGACATGTTGTTGATGTGAGGGTGCCTTCCATGTCCCTATCTTGCTCTTTACAGTTGAGAATGAGGATTAAGGAGTTAAGATTAAGCAAGTAGTGATTTATTAGAGTCACCAGCTTGTAGTCTCCAAAAGAGAGGATAAATCTCTGTATACTATACATGTAGATAAAGAAAGGTTGGTTCTAGTTTGGTGGTTTTCAGTTCCTCAAATAAAGGGGATACCGCTGAAATTCTGATTCTTGCTGGTTCAGGATTCTTTGTTCTGATTTCTCCTTGTGTGAATCTACCCTATATTATTTACTCATACTGAAGATGCCCCATAATGTAAGATGGCCCACAAAAATATATACAGGCACCAAAAAACTATTACTGGACATAGTTGTAACTTATATGTGAATGTATGTCTTTTTTTAATAGCCTACCAGTGGGGAAAAATAACAGGTCTTGCTTTTGAGTAAATACTGTATTCACATCATTTTATTTCCTTATGCTGAATTTTCCTTATTAAAATTGAATGGATTTGCAGCATTATTTTTAATCAACTGCACATAAATATGGCATGGAAATGACATCAAAATGGCATAAAAGGAGCAAATGAATCGAGATGGCAAGCAAAAATAGGTGGAATGCAAAGGCTCACAGTGATAAAAGCCAAAGCCAAAAAGGACCTGGAAAACAATCCCTATTTTTATCTTTTTCAAGGCAGTTTGTTATGAGTCTGTGTTGTGAAGTAGTCTGTGTCAGACTAGTTTCCCAGATACCTCACTGTCCCTACTTTGCTATTAGTTTTGATTTTGGGATGCTTTTTAAAACATTAGTGTGAGTCGCTATAGTTGTAATCTTTCTACGTTGGCTCCATCTCTGACCGTATGATTGGGAGCACTTTGTTGCATAAATATATGCACATGGATGCTCAAGCACAGTGCAATGTATGACTTGCCGCTGTAACGCACTGCAGCTGTTGATGGATGTTGTGCACTGGCAGTGGATTGTGGAACGATTATGTTTTTCAACTGCATCTTCACAGAGACACAAACCCACCTCACTTTAAAACAATGTAAGCCAGGCCAGTTGAGGAGTGAACCAATATGGCATACAGCTGGCAAAGAAAAAGCCTTCCAGTCCACAACCTGTAAGAGTGGAGTGCTTGGACTTGCAAAGTGATGTATGGCAGAACATAAAGGGAGATACAAGCCAGTTCCTTCCATCTGTACAATGTGGAACAGTGTAAGGTAGACGGCATTACAACCATCTCAATGGGAGGTCCCAAAGGGAGTGGATCAAAAGCACGTGTGAACCGAGCTTGAGACAGCAAGGAGGAACAGTCAAGAAGATCCAGAATGCTGCAGCTAGGTTGTTAATGGGTCTTCCCCTACGGGAGCACATTCAACCTGTGCTGAAAGCACTGCACTGGTTGCCCATTGCATACTGGATTCATTTCAAGGTGCTGGTTCTTACCTTCAAAGCCCTATATAGCCAGGATACCTTAGGGACCGCCTTTCCCCACATGTTCCCTGGAGAACACTTCAGTCTGGGTCAAAAAACCTGCTATCAATCCCCGGCCTTAAAGAGGCCAGGCTCATGACAACTAGAGCAAGGGCCTTTTCTGTAGCAACCCCACACTGGTGGAATGAGCTCCCAGAGGAGGTCAGGGCCCTGTGAGAGCTCGTACAGTTCTGCAGGGCCTGTAAGACAACACTCTTCCACCAGGCATTTGCAAGTTAGATCACTGGCTACTACAGTCTCCGAAAAACATCTGGATCACCTCTTGCAATCTGCTCCATATAGAACCTCTGGACCATTAAGATCTGCTTTACGGGGAACACCTAGCTGGAATAGCAAGACAACACACTTAAGGTCATACCACCTGAAATGAAATGTCGATTTCTATGTTTTAAATTGTTTTCACTGTTTTAGTGTTTTATTGTATGTTTATCTTCATGCATATGCATGACTATGTGAGCCACCCTGAGCCTGCCTCGGTGGGGAGGGCGGGATACAAATTGAATTAATTAATTAAATAAATAATATAAGTGCTAAAGCCCCAAATAATAGCTGTGACCAACCTAAAAGATTATCACATTTCTTTGGGCACTTATAGTTAATGGTCAGCAGCGTATTCTTCCTTGTGTTTGTGAACGAAAACAAGCCTTTCCCATATATAATTTAGACACATAAATAATTTTCCAGACACCCTCAATGATTTATTGCCGCTTCTATTTTTAATGAAAATCATACTTAATAGAACAGTTTACATTGGGTTTGACTGCACACAAGATATACTGTAGAGAAAACTAAAGGGAAATTAGGTCTTATTAATTAAAAAAAAAGTTTATGGCTGATTCATCACTTATATTAGCACGCTTCACATTAGCCACTGAAATAAATGATTTAATGCCAGAATCCATCACTCTGCTTATATTGATTTTGCCACTTTTACACAATGTGAATGAAATTCATGATGGAGTGTCTGAATATCTGTTTTTGTTTTACTATTTTGGATCCTTTCAGGAATCTCAAAGTGTCACAAGTGGGAGTCTTCCAGCTACTTTGCCTGGACTTCCCCTCCCTGTATCCTCATCAGCCAATGACCATACCCCACTCTGCCGATACAGCCCCACTCCTAGTACTAACCCCAGACCTTCCCAAGCCCTCAGTTTCAATCCATCCCCACAACAGTTTGGTTACAGGCCTCCAACATAAATATCCTCCAAGTATCAAGTCCACTCTATTCATAGTCCAACACCCTATGAGCAGAAAGAAGAAGATACTGGATTTATATCCCGCCCTCCACTCCAAATCTCAGAGTCTCAGAGCGACTCATCATCTCCTTTATCTTCCTCCCCCACAACAGACCCCCTGTGAGGTGGGTGGGGCTGAGAGGACTCTCACAGCAGCTGCCCTTTCAAGGACAACCTCTGCCAGAGCTATGGATGACCCAAGGCCATTTCAGCAGGTGCAAGTGAAGGAGTGGGGAATCAAACCTGGTTCTCCCAGATAAGAGTCTGCACACTTAACCACTACACCAAACTGGCTCTCCAAAAGCTCAACAGAAGAGCCAGGCTTACTGTGCTGCCTCCTCCACACCCTTCTTCACCACCCCTTTTGTCATCACACCCCTCTTTTACCTTCAGAGCAGGGTCCCCTCTGACCTCCTTTGCTTCCTCCAGTCCTACTGACAGCCAGGTCTCCAAGCCTCGGGCAGACTGCTGCTCTACTGCCACTGCCATTTTGTCTCTTGGTCCTCCTGGTGTGACTCTTCCTTCTTGGGTCCTTGCCAGAAGATTCTTACCTGGTGAGGCTCTGTGCTGCATGCTTCTCACACCTCCTACTCCTTCCTTCCTTCCTCACCACTGCGCTTCTCCCATATTCACCCTCCTTCCTGTTGCTCTGCTGTTTGCCTTTTAAATGCTGTTGTGGGCTGGTGTGGTTCCACCCTTCCACTGGCAGCAGTCGGTTCTCCCCATCCTTACAGTTTCACTCTTCCCAGCCTGGCTGCAAGCCCCAGTTAGTAATAGATAGATAGATGATAGATAGATAGATAGATTTATTGTCATTGTTCTCAAAAAAAGAAAATGAGAGCAACGAAATGAGGTGCTCTTTCACAAACATACCAACATATCAACACCCCAACAAAGGACATATACACAGACCATTTAAATGCATCTAAAAACAAATAACCATTCATAACCCTGCATTTAGCCTAACCACGGCACTTGGATAGAAGCTGCCCTTGAATCTATTTGTCTTAGCCTTCAGCACTCTATATCGCCTACCTGACGGTAAGATCTCAAATAGCAAGTGGCCCGGATGTGAAGGGTCCCTTAAGATCATTTGTATCTTCCTTTTACATCCCATATCATACAGATCCACCAATGAGGGGAGAGAACATCCACAAATCTTCTGTGCTCTCACCATCACTCTTTGGAGCACCCTTCTCTCTGCTTCCATGCAGCTCCCAAACCACACGCAGAGGCAATAAGATAAAATGCTCTCAATGGAACTACGATAAAAGGCAACCAGCAGACTCCCTGACAGTTGTTGTGATCTTAAGAGTCTTAAATAGTATAGTCGTTGCTGGGCCTTTTTCTCTAGAGCTAAAGTATTTGCCCCCCCATGTTAGATCCTGTTTCATAGTAATTCCCCAAAACTTCCATTCTGTCACCTGTTCTACCATAACACCATCAATAAACAACGGCTGAATGTCCAGACTACTAATCTGGGTCCTGTGAGACTACGAACTCCACAACATAGTCATTGGGAAATGTTCATTATTGGAATGTATGTGTACCTCTGTGTAGGGTTATGCACACATCCCCACATAAGTTACATAAGAGGCCTGACAATGGATCACACCAATGGTCCATCTGGTAGTCAGTCAGGCGTCATGAGGCAATACGCAAGCAGGGCCTGTCACAACATCCCTCCCTTGGTGACTGCTCCCCCTTATTCTGCCTCAGAACCTGGAGGCCCCATTTGGGTATTAGCCAGTGGCAGACTTTGTTCTCCATAAACTTACCCATTTCCCTTTTAAATTCATCTAAGCCAATGAACACTGCCAAATTTTGTGGGAATGAGATCTACATATCAACTAGTTAATCTTTGAAGCAGTATTTCCTTTCTCTCTGTCTTGAATCTATCATCAACCAATTTCATAAGGTGACCCTGAGCTCTACTGTTATGGGAGAAAGAGAAAAGCTTCTTTCTGGCGACTTTCTCCATGCCTTTCATAACGTTGTAGACCTTACGTCACCCCTCAGCTAACTCAACCAGACTTCCAGCTCCTTCTCGTTTTGTGACATTATACTTTAACGTGACCAACCAATGGAAATCAAGGTAGAGCTCTGACTGCAACATGCACAATTCTCTCTGGCATCCAACTGGTTCTCTTTGACGAAAAACTGATTGAAATCTTGGACAAAACGGCAGTGGGGGAAGGGCATGACTTCTTTTTCATTACAGTGTTAGGATCAATACAAGCTGTGCTCAGGTTGAGCCACTGTGTAGTGAGCAGAACAAAGAACAGTAGAAGGTATGTGGTGCTTATGGTTGATGACTGCTCGACTGATACAGTTTATGGCTGACAGAACTGTCTATTTAAACCACTGCCTGCTAAGTGGAGTGGCAGGGTAGAATTCTTTCAGGCCATGTGAGAACACATATTGTGTTGGACTGCACTGCTGGGAAGAAAAACGATGGCGCAACCTGCCAAACAAAACTAACAAAAGGGGGGTAAACACTTAAACAGGTGGGAGCTCAAAGGCTGAGTTTAGCAATTTAAAAGTATTACAGGTGTTTATTACACTCAATGACAATTGAAAATATAGAAAATACATAAAAAATAAAATGCAATTGTTCAACAGTAATATTAGCTCATCAAAACTTAGCTACAGACCAAAAAGATTTTGTACATGAAACCAACAGGCCAGTCAATACATCAGAACTTAGCTAAGCTCTAATATTACTGTTGAACAATTGCATTTTATTTTATTTTTATGTATTTTCTATATTTTCAATTGCCGTCGAGTGTAATAAATACTTGTAATACTTTTAAATTGCTAAAGTTAGCTTTTGAGTAGCAACCTGCCCAACAACCAGGAATGGGTCAATGAACACACAAGCAAACAATCGAGAAATAGGCTCCCTGACTGAGACTGGTGAACAGGACATTGCATGTGTTCAAGCATCGCTCATGAGAATCCTTCTTCTCCTACTGTTAGACTGATGGTGACTTGTGATAATCATGATAACAATAATTATGATACGATGTGAAAGGCAAAGCAAAAACATTCCAGCTGGCATCCCACGTCCCTCTGTGAGAGTTTATTGGCGGTGAGGGTCCAATTTGATCAGGCTATTAAGGTTTCACTGTGTTCGCATCTCTTTATTGAATGCCCTTTTACAGACATCTGCGTTATATCAGAGCTCTGCGGATAGTATAATTTTTTAAATAAAGCATTTAATAACCATTTTCCAGCATTTAATGTCATCTGGATTGTTCTGCTTTTGGCAATGACCAGAGTCTTGAAACTCCACTCAGCTGTAAGGGGGACCGTCCTACCAGGGCTGGCCCCAGGCTGTCTGGCACCCTAGGCAAGGCCAACCTCCTGTGACCCCTCCCCTGCACCGATAACATCACCACGTCACATGGGAGGGCACCCAAGTCGGCACCCCCAGAAGGCCAGCGCCCTAGGCAATTGCCTAGCAGCAGAGCCGGCCCTGCTTTTTACTTTGTCAAGTGTTATCAGTGGCTTCTTCCTTTCCCAGCCTTTGTCTCCACCATGTATAACTAAATTAGATACGCAGCTCATCAAGATGCATGCCACATCCTTTGCCTGTTTATTATATAGCATATTTGACAACTTAAAAATGACGTTCATTGTTAGTCTTTAGCAACCATCCAAGAGATTTGTTTACAAGCTGCCGGCTGCCATTAACTTGAATTACGTGCTTAGGCAGTCTTTGATAATGCCAATTTTATGTACAATGTCTACACATACTGGTTTTTAATATGTTGGGAGCAGAACCAAAATTGCAAAGGGATGAGAATAGAGGGACCTATTTGTGTGCAAGATATGGTCCGTGCAGTCCTAAACAGTGGGCTTAGGAGGATGTAGCTCTGCTTAGGATTACATATGGACATATGAAGCTGCCTTATACTGAATCAGACCCTTGGTCCATCAAAGTCAGTATTGTCTTCTCTGACTGGCAGCGGCTCTCCAGGGTCTCAAGCTGAGGTTTTTCACACCTATTTGCCTGGACCCTTTTTTGGAGATGCCAGGGATTGAACCTGGGACCTTCTGCTTACCAAGCAGATGCTCTACCACTGAGCCACCGTCCCTCCCCATGAACATATGAAGCTGTTTTATACTGAATCAGACCCTTGGTCCATCAAAGTCAGTATTGTCTTCTCTGACTGGCAGCGGCTCTCCAGGGTCTCAAGCTGAGGTTTTTCACACCTATTTGCCTGGACCCTTTTTTGGAGATGCCAGGGATTGAACCTGGGACCTTCTGCTTACCAAGCACATGCTCTACCACTGAGCCACCTCTCCCTCCTCGATTGCTCTACATTTAGAAAGAAAAGGTCCCCCTCCCTCATGTGCCTATATTGTATTAATATTTTACCCCATTGTTTTGTTCTGGAAGTGCAGGAAGGGACAAGAAGGAGGTCAGTTGGTTTGGTTCCATTGCCAACTTTGTATTTATTTATTTACCTTAAATTTCTGCGTATAAATGTACAGCAAACTCATGCATTACGAGTGATGGTTTTCAGGTATGCCAACTGTGAAAGCGTCTAACTTGGTACGGGAAGCTTGACAATAGGCCAATTCTTGAGCACCATTCTTGGAAGAAACATGCACACTTTAGCAAAACACAGGCAGGAAAGTTCACTGATGGAAAACGTTGTCAATCTAACAGTAAATTTTGCTCACAAGAGGCTGCACGGTCAAGCCTTGGCATCTGGAATGAAGGAATTTCAGGCAGTAGGTATTGCGAAAGACTTCTCTACTTTTCTCTGAAAATTTGTAAAGCTGCTGCTAGTGGAGATGGTCACAATACTGACCTGGAAAGGTTAAAGCTTTAGAGCTGTAAAGGTAAGAACCAGCTTTTTCCTCTGTGTTCAGAAATAAATTGGATGTCAATACAGGTTTTTTTAAGAAAAGCTGGTGTGATATGTTCTTTGTAATACATGCATATCTGTTAATCATCTCACTGTTGCATTGTTGAATCAAGTGAAGCTTCCAAACTGTCTTACAAGCCAGCCTTCAGGGCATGGCTGCCATAACTCTGTGAACCAGAAAATGCCACAGGAGAAGCCAGCTATAACAGAACATATAGCAGGGGTGGCCATACTTGCTTAACGTAAGCGCCACATAGAATAAGTGTCAGTTGTTTGAGAGCCGCAAGACATGAATGTCAGACATTTGAGAGCCACAAGAAAGAAAGGAAAGATGGAAAGAAAGTAATAGATGGGGAAAGAAGAGGTGGAAAGAGAGCAACGTTAACTTTAAATACATTCTCCAAGTCCCCAGCTGGTTTGCCTTGGAGATGTGATTTAAAGAGACAAATGCCTTCTCCAAGCCAACCAACTCCAGGGTGGTGGAGGCTTCAAGAGCCACATAATAAGAGTTAAAGAGCTACATGTGGCTCCCGAGCCACAGTTTGGCCACCCCTGACATATAGGGAGTGATTGACTGTCTCATGTGACACTGTGAACTGCTTTCTGATTCCACATGACAGAAAAAGGGAAATCCCGAGAATAAAAGATCACAGAGCAACTTGAAGTTGGCTCTGAAGTCCAGCGGCTGTGAACTGATTGGTATCAAGGAGAAGCTTCCATTTTTGTTGTTGTTTTTCAGTCACACATTTGAGTCCGACTCTTTGCGACCCCATGGACCATATCACACCAGGCCCCTCTATCTTCCACTGACCTCCTAAGCAACGTTCCCTCTAAGCTGCAGAGTCTTGTGAGCAGGGGTCGTTTTGTAGAAAAAAAAGGTGGTGGAGCTCATCCAGGGATTGTTATGCAGCTGCACCTACTATTCAATGGACAAGGTGGGAAGGAGGAGGTGGAACTGTCAGAGAGGTTCAGGAGCTGCGCTCCTGTGAGCTCCCACTGAATCTTAGGCCTGCTTGTGAGCAAAAAGTCTACTTTGTGAGCTACTGGCATTAAAGTTGTGAGCTACTGCATAAATGAGTGTGCTCTGGGGTCATCCTTCCTGAGCTAAGACAAAATTTGTGAGCTGGAAGCTAAAGGTCAAAAACTGGAAGGGGTATTTCCCTTCCCGGACCCCGACGGACCAAGCAAAGGACCTCTGTCTTTGCCGGATTTAGCCTCAGCCCGCTCTGCTTGAGCCACCCAGCCACAGCCTGTAGTGCCTGGTCCAGATTTTGTGAGGCGCAGACCGGCCGGTCGTCCATAAGCAGATAAAGCTGGGTGTCATCAGCATACTGGTGACAGCCCAGCCCATACCTTCGGGCAATCTGGGCGAGGGGACGCATATAGATGTTAAATAACATCGGAGAAAGAACCGCACCCTGAGGCACCCCGCAATAAAGCGTGTGCCTACGGACAGCTCATCCCCAATAGCGACCCTCTGTCCCCGACCTTCAAGGAAAGAGGAAAGCCATTGCAAGGCTAACCCCTGAATCCCCGCGTCGGCGAGACGGCGGGCCAGCAGCCGATGGTCAACCGTATCGAACGCCGCCGATAGGTCCAACAGCATCAGTACCGCGGAGCCGCCCTGATCCAGATGCTGTTGCAGGTCATCTACCTGCAGTATTAGTAGGCTTGGCTCAGCTGGAATGATAAACAGGCACATAGCTGCCATATGAGTCAGACCATTGGTCTCTAATGTTCTTGCAGTGCAGGGTCTTCAGTTAGGGTCTTTCACATCAGCTGTTACCTGATCCTGTTAACTAGAGATGCTGGAGATCAAACCAGGGGCCGCCACCATGCAACACAAATGCTTTACCATTGAGCCATGATCCTTTCCCCATCATTTAGGATAAGGACTAAATCACCAGCTATACTAATTGCCAATGGGATGAGAGGCAACAAAAGGCATAAATATGAGCAGCAAGAAAACGTGTGGTCTTCTCACCAGACTAGTTTCCCCCTCCTGTTCTTTTTTTTACTCTCAAAAATCATAAACTATCATTCCAAGCACTGTTGTTAGCCTTTGTACCAAACAGCACTGTCTCGGGGGAGAGATAAATATTGATTTCCAGCATCTTCAGATCTTTGTGTCCTTTTTTATTTTGTCATCTGGTGGTGTGCTGCGAAATCAGCTGCAGAAGCTACAAAGGCAGTTGCCTTGAGGGTAGAAGGAAAGGCAGACAGAGCAGGTTTCTATTGGTTATGTAGCCCTTCTTTTATGTGATACAACCAAAGGTCCATTTACTACCCTAAGAGAGACCTATGATCCCTTATTGCTGGTTTATCTTCCTCCGTAGAATTTAAAGATGTGTATGTGGGTTATTCCATTCGCCATGTCCCTCTGAGGTAGGTTACAATGGAAAAGAGTGTGATTTTTTCAGGGTTCTGAGACAGGATTTATAGTCATGTCTCCCTGCTCTAAAAAAAAGAGTGGTAAACTGCAGTAGTGCAGTCCAAGCTCTGCTCACAACCTGAGTTCGATACTGATGGAAGCTGGGTTCAGGTAGCTGGGTCAAGGTTGACTCAGACTTCCATCCTTCCATGGTCGGTAAAATGAATACCCAGTTTGCTGGGGGTAAAGTGTAGATGACTGGGGAAGGCAATGGCAAACCACCCCATAAGAAGTCTGCCAAGAAAATGTCATAATGTGATGTCACCTCATGGGTTGGTAACAACTCGGTCCTTGCACAGGGCACTACCTTTACCTTTTCTCCCTGCTCTATGGCTAACTCACCAACAATCTCACCAACAATTTCACTGAATTAATATAATGGAAATCAGAAACCTGCCATCTTGGACTTTTAATGAATGGATTGGTGATCGTTGATTGTATGGAAATGTTTTATTATACATTTTATTGGTATTATTCTGTGTTTGCTAATTAATGTTTTTAGCTGTTGTTAGCCACCCTGAGCCCGTCAGGAGAGAATGGGATATAAATCTGATAGATGATAGATAGATAGATAGGTAGAGAGAGAGAGAGAGATGATAGATTAGATGATAGATAGAGAGATATATATGATAGATTATATATATATATATATATATATATATATATATATATATATATATATATATATATATATATATATATATATATATATATATATATATATATATATATATATATATATATATATATATATTTATTTATATATATATGAGAGAGAGAGATACAGAGATGATAGATTAGATAGATAGATAGATAGATGATAGATAGATAGAGATATGATAGATTAGATAGAGAGAGATGAGAGAGAGAGAGAGAGAGAGAGAGAGAGATGATAGATTAGATAGGCAGATTGATAGACAGAGATGATAGAGAGATTGAGAGAGAGATGATAGATAGATAGATAGATAGATAGATAGATAGATAGATAGATAGATAGATAGATAGAGAGAGAGAGAGAGAGAGATATGATAGATTAGATAGATAGAAAGAGAGATATATGATAGATTAGATAGATAGGGAGAGAGAGAGATATGATAGATTAGATAGGCAGATTGATAGAGAGAGATGATAGAGAGATTGAGAGAGAGATGATAGATAGATTGATAGATAGATGATAGATGATAGATAGGTAGATAGGTAGGTAGGTAGGTAGATAGGTAGATAGATGAACTGCATTATTCCTCAGTGGCCTGCCCTGGCATTAGGAGCTATGGAGATTCAAACTGGCAGCCCTGGGGTGCTCCTTCCGGCAAGATGCTGACATCTCAGGGTCAGTCAGTTCCAAAGGCTGCAAGGAGCTCTAAGAAGTTTTGCCCACCAACAGCTCAGCAGCTCCCTGAACCAGGAAGCAATTACAAAGTCCTAAAGAATCCCAGTTTGGTCAATTGTTCTTACTGCTGGTTCTTGTGTTCTGGTTTATTTAATTATTTACTTCTGTCATTTCTAATCTGTCTTTGCCATTTCCCCCTCTTCCCTGTAACCTCAGCTTCTGGTTTATGATCTGGCAGAATGCCATCTCTGTTCTCTCCAGAACTCAGAATCAGGGCTTTTTTTGAGCAGGAATGCACAAGAACACCAGGGCTGGATCCAGGGGGGAGCAGAGGGGGCGCTTGCCCTGGGCGCCACCAGAGGAGAGTGCCAAATTGGGTATGGAGTCCATTCTATTCTATGGGCCCATAAGATAGAATGGTCGTCATTTTTAAATTTTGCTCCTCCCCCCCAAAAAAACCCCCCCCCATGTAGATCTGGTCCTGAGGAACACAGTTCCAGCTGGCTTGGTGTCAGGGGCCTAATATGCAAATGAGTTCCTGCTGGGCTTTTTCTACCAAAAAAAGCCCTGGTCAGAACTGTGAGTTTCCTTGTGACTTTGACTCCTGCTGTACAATTTGACAAGGTCTTGGCTTCTGATCTTCTGGCATCCAAGTCCTGGACTTCCCTGCAATTTTCACTCATGGTTTATGAAGATGAAGAAGATGAAGATATTGGATTTATATCCCGTCCTCCACTCCGAAGAGTCTCAGAGCGGCTCACAATCTCCTTTACCTTCCTCCCCCACAACAGACACCCTGTGAGGTGGGTGGGGCTGGAGAGGGCTCTCACAGCAGCTGCCCTTTCAAGGACAACCCCTGCGATAGCTATGGCTGACCCAAGGCCATGCCAGCAGGTGCAAGTGGAGGAGTGGGGAATCAAACCTGGTTCTCCCAGATAAGAGTCCGCACACTTAACCACTACACCAAACTGGCTCTCCTTTGTAGTTTCAGTTGTAGTTGTAACTTTGTAGTTTCAGTTTCTGATGTTCTGGCTTTTTCCTTTCCCAGAGCTCCATACCTGGTTCCCCATCCTGGATTCATCTTTGCTGCTGCTGTCCATAGTCCTGAAAATGACACATGGAAAGTGATATTAATTTCACCAGGTGAACATTGTTAGGAAATTCTATTTCTTTATCCCAAACAGTGCGATGGATCACTGGGTCAAATAATCATTGAGAGGCATTTAACATGAAAAGGCAAAAACATATTTATTTCTACAGGGAAAGGGTACTGAATGGCCCCCTGTTAGCCCTAATGAGATTAATAATCTAATCAATCATTTGTAGGCAGGGAAGGCCCCAGGCCCATATGGACTCCCACCAGAATTATTTACAAACAATTCTGACTGGCGGGCTTCCCCTCTGGCGACTCTTCACAGTGATCGATAAAACAGGGACCATGCCTGAATCATGGACAAATTCCATAGTTGTCCCAATTTATAAGAACGGTGACCCACAAGCACCAGAGAACTATCGCTCAATTAGTCTGCTTGACATAGCAGGCAAATTATATGCGAGACATCTCTTGTGAAAACTCACTTCTTGGATGAAAGAGCAATAGCTCCCAAGTAGGGAACAGATTGGATTTTGTCCTGGCAAGTCTACAATGGACCACTGTATAATTCTTAACCATCTGATAGAGAAATACAGTGGTAGAGGGGGAAGAAGGCTGTTTGCGGCCTTCCTTGATTTAAAAGGGGCATTTGACTCTATTCCCAGGGATCTTCTCTGGAACAAATTGGACATCATGGGTCTGGATAAATGCCTACTTTTTCTTATTCGTAAAATGTATTCCCTTAATAGCTGTCAAGTGTGATATAACAACCTAGGTGCATTAACTTCAAAGATCATTTCCAATCAGGGAATCAAACAGGGCTGTATTCTAGCCCCCTATTTGTTTAATTTATTCCTGAATGATCTGACCCCCCCTCTAAATGCTATTGATGGTCACTCCCCTAAACTTGGGCCATCCATTATCCCTTTATTGCTCTGTGCCGACGATGCAGTTGTACTGTCACGTTCGCAGAAGGGCCTCAAGCGCCTGTTACTCACTTTTACTTCATACTGTGAGACAAATTTCCTGTCCATAAACTATGTAAAATCCAAAATTTTAGTATTTTCAAAGTCCTGGAAACCACAAAGCTGGTGCCTCAAGGGAAATAATATTGAACAGTTGAAATCTTTCAAATACTTGGATGTCTTTTTCCAATACAATCATAACTGGGCAGTACAACACAAGCAAGCAGTCATCTCAGCAAGGTGTAGTTCGTCTGCAGTGGCTAGCTTTTTTTACAAGAACAGCAACCAATTTGTCTCAGCTGCTATTCGTGTTTTTAATGCTAAAACAGTTTCTCAGTTGTTATATGGGATCCCCATTTGAGTTTGCGCCCTCAATTTCCAACGTGAGCAAATTCAGGCAGCATTTTTACACTGTATTTTAGGAGTCCCCAACTGTGTCAGCTATGCTGCAATGTTCCTAGAGACTGGAACCCATTTGATGGAGACCAGGGCATGGCTATTAACTGTAAAGTTTTGGCTATACCTACACTTTAGGGCAGACCCTGCTAGTTATATCCATATGATGCTAGCAGATTCCTTCGTTTCCACTTTGTATAGTCAGATCCAGAAGAAAATACATTCCATAGGTGTACCCCTGGACAACCTCTGTATGCTAAGCGAAATGCAGGCATTCAGAATCCTGAAACAGAGGATCTTAGATATTGAGAAAGTCCCTTTGTTCTTCTGGACATAAAACTTGTTCCCCTTTAGCATTTGGTATCTTCCCAGATCATGGGCTGCCTGCTGCCTACCTTTCCCAGATTACTTCACCCCAGTTACGTCGCTCCTTTATGTTAGCAAGACTCAAATGTTCTACCCTCAGCGGTACTGTCTGGGAGGTTTGCCAACATCCCTTCTCAGGATAGAGTCTGTCCATGTAATGGAAGGCACATTGAAATAGTCGCCCATGTTTTACTTTATTGTGATTTTTAGGGGAAGTGTGGGACTGTATAATCAAACCTATTCTGTCTAATTTTTATGGATTACCTGAAGTGAAGTTAGTTTTTTCTACAGAACAGATACATATTTCCAACAAACATGACCCATAGTAAAACAAGATTGTGCTGGTAAATATGGAGCTCTGCTTCAAGTGGATCAGTGGATCCTCTTGCTGGTGCCCCCACCCCTTATAGTTTTGATGAACCTCACCCAAATAAGTCTCTGTAACTGAAGCTGCCTCCACTTGCACCTGCTGGCCTTGGGTCAGTTGTAGCTCTAGAAGAGGTTGTCCTTGAAAGGGCAGCTGCTGTGAGAGCCCTTCCAGCCCCACCCACCTCACAGGGTGTCTGTTGTGGGGGAGGAAGATAAAGGAGATTCTGAGCCACTCTGAGACTCTGAAATTCAAAATGGAGGGCGGGATATAAATCCAATATCATCATCACTTGCGTAAACCTCGCAGTTTAAAGAGCATCAAGAAAACTTGTGGCTTTCCCCCCCTCTTTTTGGCTGATGAGGAAACTTACAAGTAGGTGACTTGAGTTGTTTATCCTTCTCATTTAACTGCTTGTGTGAGTTGCCTATTCACAAGCACAAGGTGATTTTGGAGGAAAATAAAAAGAAAGATCATAGATCTGGCACATCCCTTTCCCCACACACATTGGTGATACAAATATATATTAATAAATAAAACAATTGGCAGTTCACTGTTCTTCAGGGGTACCCTGCAATCTGTTGTCCAAAGCATGTTGTCTAGCCCCTCCACATCCCAGGGAGCTACATCAATTTACAGCCTAATTCTTGCACATCTGCTTTCATCTCTGTATTTACATGCAGAGTACACAAAGTTCTCCCTTGTTTGCTTCCAACCTATGCTAACCAGCTCCTGTGAACTTCAGAAAGTGACTTAGCCCAGATAGATCAATATAATAAAACCCCTTTTTTCCCTTCCAGATGGGAATGTAATAATTGCTCCCCAGACTTGTGATAATGGAACAGCTATCATATTGAAGTCATACAGCGCTACAAAGGGATGTAGAAAGGAAATTCACTGACAATTAATTCATTAGCAGGAGCCTCAACACTCAGTTTTCTTGAGTAATCTGTATAAAACGCACCAGCTGGTATTAAAGATGCTTACTCAGAAGTAAAACCTATTAAGTTTAATTGTGTTGAATTAGGGTAACCATATTTCAAAAAGCAAAAAAGAATATATTTCCTGACTGAGTCCTTCAAACAAGTGATCACTATGACAAATCTAATTTTAAATATCCCATTCCCTACTATTTAAGCTGTGATAACTATGAATATTCCTAACTTTTCAAGCCCAAAAGAGAAGAAGACGACTGCAGATTTATACCCTGCCCTTCTCTCTGAATAAGGGACTCGGAGAGGCTTACAATCTCCTATATCTTCTCCCCCCATAACAGACACCCTGTGAGGTGGGTGGGGCTGAGAGGGCTCTCACAGCAGCTGCCCTTTCAAGGACAACTCCTGTGATAGCTATGGCTGACCCAAGGCCATTCCAGCAGGTGCAAATGGAGGGGTGGGGAATCAAACTCAGTTCTCCCAGATAAGAGTTCGCACACTTAACTACTACACCAAAAGAGGGCATTTTCAGGTGTTTTTTTTTAAAGAGCCCCAAAGAGGACAGACACACAAAAAAGAGGACATGTACTCTATAAAGAGGACATCTGGTAACCTTAGTTGAATGCCCAATATGTGTACCTAAGATCAGTAAAACATCAAGGATGAATTAGTTATTTTATACCTGTTTCTGAATCTCACATAAACCCCCAGGACTAGTAACACACTGTTTAAAAACAAACCGGGCAGAAACAGCAATCATAGCCTTGACCAAAGGTCTGATTCAGTATAAGGCAGCTTCATATGTTCAATATCAGAGATTATCCAGTGTCTGGGTAGCATATGTAGACTGCCAAAAATGCCAATTGATAGTAGGGACTTGTAGAGGAAACAGAGAGCCATGGAACTAGATTATGGAGCAAACAGCAAAAACACATCATCACCACGGAAAGTGCTTGGCCTACAGGTGTTGTTAGCAGTAATATTTGTAGTACTGAACACTAAAGTGATCACAGCAGTAATAAATTGCTCACAGTGGACATAATCTAAGATAATCAACATCAAAGCAGAGGAGAGTCTTGCAGATGCTAATGGGAGTTAGATTTACCGTTGGAAAGTGAATGGATGAAAAAAGAAAATGACTCATCTGCCTGATATTGGAAATGGAAATAACAATTACAGTTTAGAGTACACAACAATTTGAGAATGAGTCACCAGTCGCTTGAACTAGACAAATAATGCATAGCGAGTTGTTTTTCTATAGTGAGGGGAGGAGAATGAATGAATGAATGAATGAATGAATGAATGAATGGAAAGTTGAGAGGATCAAAAAAAGCGGTGTTGCGTATGAACTCACCAGTGTTGACCAGCAATATAATTTCTGGATTCTTCCCTTTTCCACAGAAGAAGAGGCCCGGCAGATCCAAATAGCCTTCATATGGATTCTATTTCAATAGGGGCTTTGAGTGCTCCCAGCAGAACTTCCTAGTTCTCAGAGATTGAATCTGGGACTTTCTGCATGCAAAGTCAAGATTCTACCAGCTGTTTTCCCTTTTCCTCCTAAGAAGGCTACTCAAATGTGATAAACGGGGTCGAACATTTAGAAGCTGCAGTTACCTCGCATGTGAGTTGCTTAGGCTATGTGTTAATTATGTGATGCATTGATCAATTTGGATTGCACCACACAAATGGTTTATGACTGCAATTGTAATATTTGTAACTTCTATCTGAGAGTATGTTGTTACATAAGGACCAGAAGAGCTGGCAATCCGCACCCCCCCTCCAATAAAAGGATGCTTTTTTGTGTGGATCATCCTTATTTCTTCTGACAGCAATTTCCTTTGTGCAAAGGTTTATGCTACCCAAGGATGACTGCACAAATTTTACCTGTTTCTCCTTTATATAATATTAGTGCTATCCTGGGATTTGATCGCAAGACAGGAGAGAGAAAGACACAGCTAAAAGTGGTAAAATTGGAAAAAGACGATATCAACAACAGAACAGGACATTCTTTTCCCTCCAGGATTTTAAGACTCAGTTGAAGGCAGTTTCATGTGATGAAGCAGAAGAAACAATTGCCAAGAATTACCCCAGATTTCCCAGGATCAGTCTCTGACATCTTCTGGACAAAAGTAGATTCCAAGAAACAGGACAGTGGCTGCTAGAATTGTCTACCATATCCGTGAGCCCAACTCAACAAAGGCAACCACTCCTGAAGACATGCATGACATGATTACAGAGAAAAAGTTTCAGCAGGGAACTAGTTCATGCTGTAAAACAGTTAAGAATGTAAGAACATAAAAGAAGCTATGTTGGATCAGGCCAATGGCCCATCCAGTTCAACACCCTGTGTCACACAGTGGCCAAAAAACCCAAATGCCATCAGGAGGTCCACCAATGGGGCTAGAAGCCCTCCCACTGTGCCTCCCCCAAGCACCAAGAATACAGAGCATCATTGCCCCAGACAGAGAGTTTCAACAATAAGCTGTGACTAATAGCCACTGATGGACCTCTGCTCCGTATGCTTATCCAATTTCCTCTTGAATTCCTTGAGTTCCTTTTCTACAATCTGGTGTTAAGCAGTGCTCATCAGCCATAGTAAATAATGATGCTGAAATTGGCGCAGCTTGATTGGAATGTGCAGGTAAAATATTTATTATTCCTCCTGCACCATATTATGACCAGTGAAATGCCTCCAGGTGCTGCTGAAAAGGAAAGTGGATTTTTCAACTTGGGGGATATAATTGAAAACAATGACTCCATGATCAAATAAGTAATAGCATTGTTACCCTCATAATCTCCTCTGCTGGCTGTGGTCTCCCCTGCACCCCCACTGCAAGTGCTTTACAAGCCTTGTTGTGTTTGACCACACTGTAAGTGGGCTGCCTATTTCCATTCCACAGGAAGATGTACAAGGATGATTTCTTATCCAAGGCCTTGGAGAGCTCCAAAGCCAGGACCTTGGAGAGCTCCAAAACCAGGACCTTGGAGAGCTCCGTATTGCCAGTGGGCAATAAAATAAATTGATCAAAACCATCAACAAAACACCAAACATGATTCAGCTTCTGTTTTCCTCAGTGGTGCAACAGATACTCTCAAACTATGGCTCCTGATGGACACAATAAACACCAGGCATATGCTGTGAAAAAAAAAATTATATACAATCAATAGAGTAATACTATTAGTGAGTATAGCTATACATCCACAGTATTCCAATGTATTTCTCTTTAATAATAGTGTATTAGAATAACGTTTTATATTGACATACTCAAATAAGGGATATTGGCTATTTATCTCATTACATATACTTAACCCATTTTCATTTTATATTCTTTTTTCCTAACGGCAAACTAGAATGATGTTTATAATGTATAGATTGACGCTGAGTAGTAAATTAGGTGGATGACAACAAGGAAATACATGTCCTTTTGTGATTTACCTAGACTTGCAGAAACACCAATTGGCAGGCAACTTTTATTACCTTTTAAGGCTATCCAGACCAAATGGCCTTCTAAATTGTCACACTATTCCACCGTGTGATCCCAGCCAGTTTGCCCTCTTAATCAACAAACTACATGTATTTCAGCCCACTGTACCTGATCCCCTCATCTGAAGAAGTGTGCTTTTAGCGCACAAAAGCTTATGTTCTGAATAAAACTTTGTTGGTCTTAAAGGTGCCACTTGACTCCTGCTTTGTTCAGCTCCAAAGCCAGTTCTTTTTGTACAGATAGAATGTGTATCTCTGGTTGCACACAAGACCACAACGATTCACCAAGGAACTCCTATTCTACCACCTATCCCCATCTCCCAAATTATTATCCCTTTCTCCATTTCAGCAGCATCTCCATTTCATTCCTCATGGCCAGGGAAGCTATCATATGCTCATTGTCCATGTACTCGAGGACACGGATGGAGAAGATCCTGTTTCATGAGAGCTCTGCATATGCCACTACTCTGTATAAGGGTGGACACTGTGGCAGGTTCTGGGTTATCACCAGAGACAGCATTCTAAAATCTAGTTCTTCCACATCCTCTGTACATCCACATCACTGTAACATTGCATCATAGAGGCAACCCTCCCCTTGTGGTGCCCTATTTTAGGACTGTCCATCCAGCATCAACAATCAGGTTGCCTGTAGGCTCTCCCCCCCCCCCCCTTCCCCATGGTATGTTCTTTTGGAATAATACAGCAGAGGGCCATCTTCACTTTCTGCATTTAGGAAGGCATGTAAAATGATTTTATTTCAAAAGGAATTTGGTGCAGGGTACAGCTAGATTTGAGTCCAGTAGAACCCGGTGGAGGGTAAAGTGTTTGGGCAGACCTGGCTATATTTTTATCTTGTGTGTTTCCTTTATGGACACAGGAAGCTGCCTTATACTGAATCAGACCATTGGCCCATCACAGTCAGTGTTATCTACTCAAACAGGCAACAGCTTCCCAGGGTCTTTGGTCGAGCTCTTTCACACGACCTACTACCTCATCAGGGCTCACTTTGTAGCAGGAGATCCTTTGCATATTAGGCCACACACCCCCTGATGTAGCCAATCCTCCAAGAGCTTACAGTTGGCCCTGTAAGAAGACCCCTGTAAGCTCTTGGAGGATTGGCTACATCAGAGGTGTGTGGCCTAATATGCAAAGGATCTCCTGCTACAAAATGAGCCCTGTCCCTCATCCTTTAAACTGGAGATACATTCCAAGCAGATGCTCTGCCATTGAATCATGCCCCTTTCCCTGTTGTACTTATCTCGTCCATTGAATGTTATATTATTTGATGTATTTGCAGCCTGTTTTTGCTTTTTTTAGTCAACTGAAGTCTATATCTAAATATATTTAAATTTATTTATAGCCAGAGAGAGAGATGAATTTTTAACTAATTGACTAAATAGATGTGAGCTTTTCCAACCTTCTTTTGCCCCCTGGAGTGGGATTATTATCGTCCAAAACTGCTGAAAATATAATTTAAATTAATGATCCTTGTTCTCTGAGAAGGCAATAAACTACATCCAAATCTGATCCTGGCTCTCCTAGGCCAGTTCACACAGGGCTGTGGGCTGCAAGTGAAGGGCCAAGACGACAGGAAGTTCCACCCAGATCTTATGCAGCTGGCAAAGAGATCCTTAGAATTCCTTTCTATTGCTAGGAGCATCATAGGTTAGGCAACCAAAAGGATTGTGTAGATAGGCTTCCAGAGGTATACAAACGAAAGTATAAAACAAAGAGCAAATTTTAATTATAACACCGAGAGCCATAAAGTAGGTTAGCCAGTGGGCAATAAAATAAATGGATCAAAACCATCAACAAAACACCAAACATGATTCAGCTTCTGTTTTCCTCAGTGGTGCAACACATACTCTCAAACTATGGCTCCTGATGGACACAATAAACACCAGGCATATGCTGGGGAAAAAAATTATATAAAATCAAAAGAGTAATACTTGTATTGTATCAAGCAACCTTCACAATCAACTGGGATGTCATTACACGACCCCGTGCCCTTTTTTTCTGCTTCAGGGGTGGTGGGGGATCATGAAACTCATGAAAACGATGACATTAATTTCCGTAGAAGTAGGCAACAAGGGAGAGACTGTGGGAATGCTAGTTTGAGCAGTGGCTTGTGCCTAACATAATATCTTATTCCACTCTTGCTTCTGTGTTATTTCTGTCATACGGGTGCCTTTTTCTCTTGGGATGTTAACAATGGAGTATAGTAGCCAGGCCTAGGTGATTGTAGATATTAAGTTGTTGTTCAGTCATACAGTTGAGTCTGACTCTTTGCAACCCCATGGACCAAGTCATGCTAGGCCCTCCTGTCTTCCGCCATTCTCTGAAGTCCGCTCAAATTCATGTTAGTTGCATCAGTAACGCTGTCCAGTCATCTCATCTTTTGCCGTCCCCTTCTTCTATTGCCTTCTGTCTTTCCCAGCATCATGGAGCGGGGCTTCTCCAGGGACTGCTCCTTTCTCATTTGGTAGCCAAAGTATTTGGTAGATATTAAGGTGTTTGGTAGATATTAAGATTTGGTAGATATTATGATGCAAGTGTTATTCGTTCCTGTAGATTTCTTTTTCAACTGTTGTGTCCCTTTCTTGTCACAAAAAATATGAAATATAACTATATATTTAAAAAAAATTATTACATGACCTATTAATAGCTCTGCCCTTATCAGCAGTGAGCACTGTAATGCTGCAACCATTTTTTTTCAGTAGTAAGACCTGTTTTCCCATGACATATGCCAGTTTTCCCATCCAGAGACTTCACTGTATCAATTAATGCATTGCTTTCAGTCATTTAACATTAATAACCGCAAACTATAAGAAGAATTGGCTGTCTCTTTATGGAAACATCCCAGAAGAGCTTCATCATCTTGTGTGTAATGCACACCATACCACTGATAATTGCAAGACATTTATAGCGCATTTTGTGATAACAAATGAGTTCCCTAACAATCTGTTTTGCTGTATTGTTGATTATTTCAATGGATTCATTGAATTTCCAATCAGTCTTACTTGCTACTACCATTTGTGACATCAGAAATGCTAATAAATAAAAGGATATTCTATCCTTTGGTTAATATCATTAATGCATGGATTGTGAGTGTCTTGGTTTTAGTATCTCCTTAAATGACAGTTTAGACAGTGTAGAGGACTGGGGAAGGCAATGGCAAACCATCCGTACAAAAGTCTGCCATGAAAACATGACGTGACATCACCCCAGAGTCAGAAATGACTGGTGCTTGCACAGGGGACTACCTTTACCTTTAAATGACAGTTATTAAAAAAAAACTACATAGGAAGAATAGCCTTCTTGTTAAATATGCCTTTTGAAAAATAACAATGGTCAGTGTTTTGATACTGTTACATTTCAAATAATTCCAGTGGTGTACCTCTTAGTCAATACAGATGTGTACATTTTTATTACTGGCAATTATGTTTCTGTATACCTTGTGGAAAACTGGCACTGTGCTCGGGTATTCAAAGGCATCCATAAATGAAGTAGGGAGGGGGAACACTAGAACATTTAATGATCCTGTTGTAGTGAGATGAAGGTTGGCCAGAGGAGAGAAGAGAAAAATACACTTGCCTTAAGTTTTAGCCTGGGGAAATGAGAAATGTCTCTAGATAAAAATAAGCATCGTGCTAAGATATGCCATGTACATTTCTCCCAGATGGATTTTGCCTTCTTACTTAATCCAGAACAGTATTTTTTCCTTTTGTTAGCACAGGATCTTCCCTTGAGTACGGTATGAGCAATGGTATTGAGTTATCTGCTGTTGTTGTTTTGTGCCCTGTATATCTCTGCTTCAGTTCCCCTCCTGTGGAATGTGCCCCGTAGGATTTGAAGTGGAATACACACAGCATATCATTTGCAATATTGGACGGGTTGCAGCAGTCATGAATTCAAGTGGGGTTTTGAAACATTCTTTTGGAAAGTTTCGTGGAGGAAGGCAGGGGATCCTGATGCTGCTAGAGTCGACAAGAGTTTTGCACTGATATCTTTGTGAGCAGAGCATTTGTTAGAGTCTCGCTCATTTTGTTCATAAACTTTTTTTTCATTTGGATCAGGGCTTTTTATTTTTGAGCAGGAACGCAGAGAAATGCAGTTTTGGCTGGCTTGGTGTCAGGGGTGTGGCCTAATATGCAAATGAGTTCCTGCTAGGCTTTTTATACAAAAAAGCCCTGGTTTTGGATTATTTAAAACTCGTTCCAAAGACCCCTGCATCCTGCCCACTCATGCCATGCAGCCTGACAGCTAGAAAGCCTCTGTTGAGATGCAATGGTGGTACATAGAAATGACAAATCAAGGATAATGCTGATTGGCAGGAGTGTGGACTAAATGTTCTGGCACATACCTTCTGGGTCACTACCCCATTCTGCTCTGGGGAAACAGAATCTTAAGCAGAATGCAGGAAAAGGAAAATAGCAAACAGAAGTGCAGCTACAGATGTTACACCTTGCAAAAGTGGCAACACAGTCCATAGCAGAAAACAGCAACAGTGTACAAAACACACTATATATGCGTGTGTGTGTGTTTGTGTGTGTGTATGTATATATATGTGTGTGTATGTATATGTGAATACACACACACACAAAGTAATTCTTATTTCTCTGTTTGTTTCCAACAATACCAAATGCACACTATAACAAAATATTTCGCAAAAGGAAAGGATCCACAGTATTTCAATGTCCAGAGATTATCCAGTCCTTCTCACTTCTTGTTCAATCCTGTGTGGTATCTGAATTCCTTACAAATCCTGGCTCCAAAGGTGATGTTTCCTTTACGTGCCCGTCAATTTGGATCACGTTTTGCATACAATGCTTTCTCCAAGAGCCAATCTGCTCAATTTTTCTTTTTGACGTCAACTAAGACCACTTGATCAAATTTCCAATAGGTATTACCAAAAAAAAAAAAAAGACTAGATGTTGTGGCATTACCCAAAAAAATGAGACTAGAACGGCCTGCTTGTTCTGTGTCCAAAAGTGAGACCAAATTTCATTTGGATTAGTTACCCTTCTGAGTTTAACAAACAAGGCATGCACAGTTTGAGTTCTGATTCATGGCTTTTCCAATACACATCTTTACTGATTTTCCATGGGGCAAGGGTTTTATAATAAGAACACTTATTCCTTCCCTATGAAACACCTCTGTGCTTACCGACAGAGCAACATATTTAATATTATGGCAAAAATGGTCATCTTGATGTTTGGGAAGTAGTGTTTTTTGGAGACTTTGTTGTCAAGAATGTGCATGCAAAACAGAGGAAAATATAGATCACAGTTTCCATGTGGACTTTCATCTCTCTTGACATCTATTTAAACGGGATGGCTATACATTAAGATGTGGCCCATCTGTGGGCAACTTTTACAATGGTCTTTGTTTCCTCATACATCTCCTCTTTCTCCTTACTTTGCATCAGAAGCATTTTCAAGACCCCTTTGGAGGAGCCACTGAAAGATCAGGTACTTTTGTGGTGTGGAGACAGGTTTATAATAAAGACTTCTTGATAATATCATACTGTATTGTGTCTTTTCACAGGGGTGAGCTATCAGCTGGGATGGCGATCCACAGTTGCATTGCTGTAACTCTTTATTTAATTGCCCTGCCTCGTTCAGCGTCTTGGTGATTTCTGGGACTAGGTAGAATTATAGGTCAGGAAGTTTGTTATTGAGCACTGAATGCTGCACCATTGGTTACTCTGCAGTAGTTTCATGTCTGAAATGGCCGACTTTGATACTAACACAATAGACGGCAAGGCTATGACATCACTGGGGCCTTTCGACAGATACATCAAGGCACACTAGAGAATCAGCAAATGTATCTAATATCTGTTGACAAATGCATATGTTTCTTTAGGTGAATGAGTAGCAAAGGATCACCACAAAATGCACCAATGAGACTTTTAAGTTTCTATTGTTCTGGTGAGGTGTTGGCCAGGATCTATATTCGTCATTCAGTTCAGAAAGATGCCCCTAATGTGCCAGTTCTATCCCTTCTTTGTTTGCTTATACTTCTGTTATTTTCCCCATCCACATCCTTCACTATTGATTTCTTTGACCCATTTGCTTTTTTTTTTTTGTACAGTGTATTCTGATTACCTGCGATGGAGTCGCCAAATATAGCCGATCAAGACATGCCATTTTGAAATGAGTTATTATAAAGACTTCACTGAATTCATTAAATTCCAGTCTGCGGACACCTCTGGCCCCTAGATGTGAGAGGTGGCATCACAAAGAAGAGAAGAAGAGATTGGATTTATACACCGCCCTTCACTAGCCAAAGGAGTCTCAGAGTGGCCTACAATCTCCTTTTCCTTTGGTTCCCCACAACAGACACCCTCTGTGAGTTAGGTGGGGCTGAGAGAGCTCTTCCAGAACTGCTCTTGAGCAAAACAGCGTGGAGAGAACTTGTGGCTGACCCAAGGCCATTCCAGCAGCTGCAAGTGGAGGAGTGGGAAATCAAACCTGGTTCTCCCAGATAAGAGTCCGCGCACTTAACCACTACACCAAAGGGGTCCTAGGAGGCAGTTGCAGGCATCAGAAGCAGCAAGAGAGAAAGGACAGAGTTATTCCACATGAAGTTGCCTTATACTGAACCAGACCCTTGGCCCATCACCGTCAGTATTGTCTTCTCTGACAGGCAGCAATTTTGAAGGGTCTCAGGCAAAGGTCTTTCACATCATTTACTACAGGGCATTTTTTTTTGTAGCAGGAACTCCTTTGCATTTCAGGCTACACTCCCTTGATGTAGCCAATCCTCCAAGAGCTTACAGGTCTCTTCTGACAGGGTCTACTGTAAGCTCTTGGAGGATTGGCTACATCAGGGGGGTGTAGCCTAATATGCAAAGGAGGTCCTGCTACAAAAAAAGCCCTGCTCTACTACCTGTTCCCTTTAAATGGAGAATGCCAGGGATTGAACCTTGGACTTTTTTTTCATGCCAAGCAGATGTTCTACTACTAAGCATGACAACAAATGAACTTTCAGAAGGCTGCAGGCAGTGCAGCTGGAGGCATGGTCATGGAAAGGTTATATCTGAATACTGTAGACCAATATTAACAATCAGTTGTGAAATATCATCTGATAAGCACTGCTGTAAGTAGAAATTATAGGCTGTGCAAAAAAACAACACCCACACATACACAGAATCATTTCAACAATAGCATGGGCTTAAATGTAAAACAAATAGTAAACTTTTTTTTTAAAAAAAATACAGTGTTCATAAAGCCCTCCCAACCATTCATGACTCCAGAAGAAAAAGCCTTAAAAGGCAACAAAACCAACAGCCTAACAGCATAAATACATGATATGCCTGACATGAGTTGGGTTATGGGTGTGCAACCGGACTCATAGACATAAGAACATAAGAGTAGCCATGTTGGATCAGACCAATGGCCCATCCTGTCCAACGCTGTGTGTCACACAGTGGCCAAAAACCCCCACAAAAAACCAAGGCGCCATCAGGAGGTCCATCAGTGGGGCCAGGACACCAGAAGCCGTTCCACTGTGGCCCTCCCAAGCACCAATAATACAGAGCATCACTGCCCCAGACAGAGAGTTCCAACAATACTAACAGCCACTGATGGACCTCTGCTCCATATGTTTATCCAATCCTCTCTTGAAGCTGTCTATGCTGTGGCAGTGAATTCCATGTGTTAATTGTCCTTTGGATGAAGAAGTACTTGGAGACCCAAGGCAGCATACATATGTTTTAAATAAATAAAATGAAACAATCCATTCTTTTTCTTTGAAAAACAGATTGAAACATGCAGGGTTTTTTTTTTTGCATATGCATATGCTGATTTGCATATTAGGCCACACCCCTGACACAAAACTAGCCGGAACTCTTGTTCCTGTGCATTCCTGTTCAAAAAAAACCCCTGGAAACATGAATGAAATGGAATACTAAAAGTTAAGAAAAACTTAATGGGCATTCCACGCATGGTGACTGTGAACAGGCTCAGAGTCATCTCATAAGCATTAGCTTGCAGAACATCACAGATGTCTGGTGGGCCAATGGTGTGCGTATCAGCAACACAACCTCATTTAAAATGGGACCCTGTTTATGTGGAACACTGCACCATAGACTGGTTTTTTACACACACACACACTGTCAGACCAAGTGTGAGGAATATCTACATACAGTATCTCTAATTAATATTATCTGCAGGGGAACATGTCATTCTGACAGATGGGGAAGACAAAATACAAACACCACAGGCAGGATTTGCTTTAAAATCAAAGGCTATGAATAATACAATTGTTTTATAAAGCCAGAGACCTCCATTAATGCACACCTCAGGCTAACATTGATCTTAGCATGTCTATGTGAGTGACATCTCCTATATTCCCTGAAAATTGCAGGATACCCTATCAAAACAGTAGAGTTCATTTACAGCAGTTGACATAAGTATGATGATACCCCATGACACACACACGTACACAGTGTTGGTATGAAGTATAGAATCTGTAAAGAAATTATTGCAAAGGGGAGAGATTTTGGTGTAGCTTTCCAAAAACATGTAACACAGGGATGTGTTAAAATTATATTAAAAATTATATTTCCCCCCCAAAGTCTGCTTCCTTACACATATTTAAATTCAGGAATCAGGATGTTACTTGTAAAACTAATTAACATTGTGCTTCTTCATCACCATATATTTGTATACAATATTTTAAACTGTTTCTCATTCTAGATTTGTCTCCTGTTTGCATAGTACACACTCCATCTCTCCTCAGATTTTGTAATTGATCTGTTTCTCAAATAAGTTGTTAATTTCACCATTACTGCATATTCCTCAAGCTTATTTTCCCATTCTTCAAAGTGTGGACAGACATCTGTTTTCAGTTTGCTGCATGCATCCCCCTTTACTTTTCTTACACACACAACTTGCAATTTAGGCCTGGGGACAGATCTCAGAAGGAATCATTAAAGTCCTTTCTCCCCCATTGGCTATCAGTCCAATGTGCACCTTCCCAAGGACCCTCGGTGTAGGGGAGTAGGGACATGGATAGCTCTATGTAAGGAACAGATGGGCCTCTTACAGTGTAGTCCTACCAGGGCTGCCGTTCTCCAGGTGGGGTGGAGTTCTCTTGGAAGTACAACTGATCTCATCATATATATTTATTGCTCACAGGCCATTTGGTCATAAGCAAATGGCAATAGAATAAAAAATTCATCAGTAATATAGATTTTACAGATTGTACAAAATAAGCATTTAGAATCAGCAAAGTGCGTTACATAAAACATCATTTCTCATTTTCTTAAAATCCTCCTCTTGTCTCTTAAATCTAAACACTCCTAGAAGAAATTTTACAAATGAAACTGCGATGGTTAGATCAAAGCCACCAAGCAAAAGCTGGAGGTTATTTATTTATTTTATTGGTTTTATATCCCGCCCTCCCCACCGAAGCAGGCTCAGGGTGGCTCACAACAAATAAGACATTTATAAATACTAAGCATTAATTAAAACCATGAACAATATAACAGTTAAAACATATTAAAGCAATTTGGTGCTAATGGTACATTCCAATTTGCCACAGGCAGATCAATATTGGAAATCAATGGGTCGATAAACTGTTTTCTTAAGTAGTTATACTTTTGGCAAGCAAAAAACCACACGTTCTACAGTTTCAACAGAGCCGGATCCACAACCACGTAATCTCTCAGAACAGGGCTTTCTCATGTAGCACCCACTAAGAACAGCAGTTGGGAGCACATCGTCTGGTTCCAGCACGCCTAGCTTAAGGACGGCGGCGACTTCGCCTCTGATTAAAAAGCTAAGCTTTCAAAGTTTTTCAATTCATCTACTGCTGCTTCAACTTTGTTCTTCCTTTATTCTTTCTTCTTGGCAAGGGTGGGCAAGTTTTATCTTATCTTGTTTTACTAATGAGGAGACAATTACCAGCTGCCTATTTACTGCCGGGAGTGGATGATTAAGAAATTCCGGCCAGAGGATTTTATGTCTTTCCTTCAAGTCTGGATTTGGAAGTTTATTCTTGAGCAGAGGAAGCTCTCCAAGTTATGAATTCTGAGAGGGAGCACATTAAACCTGCCTAAAGAGAAGGCTCTTCTGTAGGCTGGTGTGGTTCAGGAATTTCCCAATCTGGAGTTAGCAACTCCATTGACTTCAGGGTGCAACTGTGCTAAGAGCTGGCTGAACATCTCACAGTGCACATGGTAGAATGAGCAGAAGAAGAAGACTGCAGATTTATACCCCGCCCTTCTCTCTGAATCAAAATCAACACCCCTCCCAAACATACATCATTAGCACAATTGTAAAAAAAGTTAAGAACAGGGTTAAAATTATCAAAGATTTCAGGTTTTCACGGCTGGTAACATGCACTTCAAGAAGGAGACCACGTCATCCACTTTGAAAGAACTGAAGTCCTTTCTACGGCCTCACATTATCATACCCGCCTGAACAGAGAAGCTATTGAGATTTACAAACACCAGCACAACTTTAACAGAAATGAAGAAGGCATTTCCATCCACCAATCTTGGTATCCAGCTCTGCAAAACACCCTACATACTATAAATTGCAGAAATTCACAGAACAACCAGTACATTCCACAGAACAATCAGCACAGTCAACAACCATCTTCCTTTTCTTCACACCCCTTCCAACCCTCCCAGCAATTAACACAGAACAATGGTCACATTCAACAGCCAGTTTCCTTATCACTACCCTTCCAGGAAGCCCCACCAAACAATGGGCACATCCACAAACCAATTGCCCTTTCACCACACCCCCTCTAGCCTAGAAATAGCAGCTCTCCAGCAGCCCTGGCCTCACTCAATGCACAGCAGCCAAGAAGGTCAGAGCGCCTGCTCTGGCTGCAACGCCACTGAGGATGTTCTCTGCAGCCGAGAACGAAATGTCTGGAAGAAAAACTTTCACCAGTAGAACACGGCACTTAAGCCCGAAAGATTCTACAAACCCTAATAGGGTTAAAATTCATAAAAACAGGGGTCATTTTGTAGAAAAACAGGTGGTGGAGCTCATCCAGGGATTGTTATGCAGCTGCACCTACAATTCAATGGTCAAGGAGGTGGAACTCTAAGAAGGGAGAGGTGGAACTCTCAGAAAGGTTCAGGAGCTCCCACTGAATCTGAGGCCTGCATATAAAACATCTAAAATGCATACACAACATAAAAAAAATAGGATAGGAATGAGAGATCATTGAGGGAATGCCAAAGAAGAAAACAAAAATGTCTTCCCATGCTGGCAGAAGACTACAACAGAAGGGGTCACACAGATCTCCCCTGGGAGAGAATTCCAGAGCTTTGGTGCCATGACCAAGAAGCCTCTCTACCATGTTGCCACTCACCTGATCTCTGAAGATGGGGGCACCAAAAGCAAGGTCTCCTCTGTGAGAGGGGGAGTTGCTGCTGTCTTTGGAGAAACCCAGGCATCAGGAGCACTTTGACGGGACAGGCATACCTGGCTTTTCTGTCTGTCTCTGTGTGTTTCTTTGTGGCAGATGCCTTTCTGCCTCAAGGGGTGGAAGAGACACCCTTTGGGAAAAGAACATGTCTCTTGCCTTTTGGGAAGATGGGACGTTTGCTACGGCATTTTCTCCATCCTGTTTTTGCTCCATCAACTGTGTTGCAACTGTGATCTTGTCTCTGTGATCTTGGGAGAGACAGTTTGGTGTAGTGGTTAAGTGTGCCGACTCTTATATGGGAGAATCGGGTTTGATTCCTCACTCCTCCACTTGCAGCTGTTGGAATGGCCTTGGGTCAGCCATAGCTCTGGCAGGAGTTGTCCTTGGAAGGGCAGCTGCTGTGAGAGCCCTCTCAGCCCCACCTACCTCACAGAGTGTCTGTTTTGGGGGAGGAAGATAAAGAAGATTGTGAGCCACTCTTGAGTCTCTGATTCAGAGAGAAGGGCGGGGTATAAACCTGCAGTCTTCTTCTTCTTCCTCTTCTTCTGCGTTTACTGGGCTGAAGAGTCAGAGGGAATCTCTTTAATAGCACACCATCCCACCCTTTGGTGAGTGAGAACCTCAGCTCTCAGCAAGTGTTGGGAAAGTCCTGTCGTGGCCTGAAACTCTGCGCGGCTGCTGCCTGTCAGAGTAGGGAGACTCGTGGTTTGACTCGGTATAATGTTATGTCATATATGCTGAGTATCTCAACACATTGGAGCCAATAAGGATATGGTTTGCATGGGGGTGAAAGGCCATTTTGAGTGCTCCTTACTGCAACCCATCATCTGTATTCCACCTTTAAGTGAAAGGTGTACGCTGTCTGTAGCGAAAGTATCCTGTGTGACTCACAATTAAGGCAATAGAATAATCTCAACAAATAAATAAAAAACAAGTTAAGCCAACAAAAACATGTCAATTTGCCGAGACATAAAAGCAACATAAAACAAACAGAACAGTCCAACATGATACCTCAGGCTTGGAGAAGACCATAAAATAGCTAAAGAAGATGGGCCTCCTTAGATAAAAGCCTGGGTGAAGAGGAGGAGAAGGAGAAGAGGAGGATGAGGAGAAGATTGAATTTATACCCCATCCTTCACTACCTGAAGGAGTCTCAGAGTAGCTTACAATCTCCTTTCCCTTCCCCTCCCTACAACAGACACCCCGTGAGGTAGGTGGGGCTGAGAGAGCTCTCCCAGAATCTGCTCTTGAGAGGAATAGCTTCTGACAGAGCTATGACTGACCCAAGGTTGCATGTGGAGCAGTGGGGAATCAAACCCAGTTCTCCAAGATAAGAGTCCACACACTTAACCACTACACACCAAACAAGAGAAATTTTGAGTGAGGACATACAGACAGAACTGCTACGGCAAATGATGCCTGAGAGCCCTTCCTGTCCTCTGAAACAGTTCTCTACGTTTATGAAAAGAAACTGGAACAACAGAGGAAAAACAATCTAGTGCAATAGGAAAAAGTAAGCTGAGGATAGTCTGATTAAAAATCTCCCTCAGTCTCAGGTGATGCGATGGCAGCAATGAATTGTTTTTCATAAATGTTTAGGTCCCACCCCTTCAGCACCTTTTTTTTTTTAAAGCCCTATAATAAAAGTATAGAAATTAATTACCGAAACAGGAATGCTGCAATTAAGCTTAATGGCTGTGATCTAGCAAGTCCCTGTTGCGAGAGGTTGCCTCTGCACGACTGGTTATTGTATTTATATTTTCAAGGAGTAGCCTCCACACTACACCTGCTGGTTCAGTAGTTAAAATGGCTCCACGTTTGTTCCTAGTTCAGTTAGTGGGGTGGAGGAGGCTGTGGGAGTGAAACAAACCACCCAGCTTTGACTCTGTCCATGAATTTCTCTTGCATGCTCATGCTATAAAATATGAAGAAGGACTTGTGTTGACAAACATCCTCTTTGTTTGAAGTATGTCTCATAAGAGACTGTACTTATTTGAATATTTCAATATTTAAAGAAAAGTGGTGTGGAACGCATGTTGTCACATGAGACCCTTTAAATGTGCTCTCTGAATTTCTGCTGGCACTGCAGTAATCCCACAGCACAATGTGCATTCTGTAAAAAAAAAATGTTTAGTCTTTTAGAAATATGAATAATAAATATGGAAAAATGTGGGAAAGAAAAAATATATTCTATTTTATTTAGGGAATTTATATGCCACTCCTCTAGAGCAGTGGTTCCCAACCTTTTTGAACATATGAAGCTGCCTTATACTGAATCAGACCCCTGGTCCATCAAAGTCACTATTGTCTTCTCAGACTGGCAGGGGCTCTCCAGGGTCTCAAGCTGAGGTTTTTCACACCTATTTGCCTGGACCCTTTTTTGGAGATGCCAGGGATTGAACCTGGGACCTTCTGCTTCCCAAGCAGATGCTCTGCCACTGAGCCACCGTTCCTCACCAGGGACCGGTTTTGTGGAAGACAATTTTTCCACAGACCGGGGGGAGGGGTTGCCACCCCAGGCCACTCTGCACCCTCGTCCCTGCCCCCCATAGGGGGTCTTTAAATAGGGAGGGAGAGACTGGGGCTGCTTCTGCCATGTCCCCACTAGGCAGCAAGGCAGCAGAAGCAGCCAATCTGCCTCCCCCTCCCATTTAAAGAACCCCCACTTATCAGCTGAAATTGCTGGGAAGCCATGCTTGGAGGAGAGCACATGCCAACACACCATCCCACCCCTCTCAGCTTCCCAGGTCTGTGAAGCTGAGAGCACCATGCCTGCGCGGCCCGGTTACTAATAGCCCACGGACCAGTACTGGTCCATGACCTGGGGGTTGGGTTACATTCTGCATAAAACTTTGTTGGTCTTAAAAGTGCCACTTGACTCCTACTCTATAAAATACAGAAGGGGAAACAGATGTACAAAATCATACTAGAGGAAACGAGAAATCAAAATGACAAAATGAGAAATCAAAATGACAGTGCAAGTTCAAGACATTTAACAGACACACTTAAAAGGTGTTCAATAAAAACAGTTAAGCAGCAGATCTTCACGATACGCTATCTATGAACACGTTGCTCTTCTCAGCCACAGGAATTTTCACAGAGACTCAAAGTCTTTTTTTTTTTAAAGGCACATTACAGAAGAGTCCATCAGGGCTTTTTTTGTAGAAAAAGCCCAGCAGGAACTCATTTGCATATTAGGCCACACCCCCTGATGCCAAATCAGCCAGAACTGTGTTCCTGTGCATTCCTGCTAAAAAAAAAAAGAGAGAAAAAAGCAGAAAAAGCCCTGGAGTCAATGATCAGCAAGCTTTCTGAAGAAGAATTAATTCTCTAAACAGGTGTGCTGGCCACTCATCATTATATCATTACATAATTATAATATTTGCATGGTGTCTCTTTATTTTAAAAAATCAAGAACTTGCACTGTCATTTTGATTTCTCATTTTGTCATTTTGATTTCTCGTTTCCTCTAGTATGTTTTTGTACATCTGTTTCCCCTTCTGTATTTTATAGAGTTGTCTGTTTTGTTTACTCCTTCAGGCAGGCCATTTTTCAAAGCTAGGCATCAATATAGAAGGCTTGAGAGTGAGCAGCTGATGTGCACACCACAGCTGAGAAGGGGAACATGAATACAAGGAATACAGCAAGTGTATATATTCATATAGGGAGAGTCCACAATAGGATTTTAAAAGTAAGTCAACATCCTGAACCCCATCTCTTCCCTCCCTCAGAGGCAAGATGTTTCCTCCATTTTTCTTTCCCTTTACTGAGCCACCTTAGTAATGTGTTTTCTTCTTTGCTGAAAAACTCTGGCTGTCCCACCCTGTCACAGTATGATATTTTGGCTGTTGTCTCAGCCCAGGAATCTGAGGGAAGGATCAGGAGCCCAATTTAACTTAAACAACTGAATGGCACTTGAGGCATTTTGAAATAATTTTTTTTTTTAAAAAGCATAAGAGAGGAAAGGCAGGTGAAATCAGGGGTTGAAATTTCTGAGGTAAAACAAGTACATGCACAGAACATGTTATTAAGTCACAGTGACTTAAATGCTGGGGGGCATTTGTTCCAGTGTTTTCACTGAACACTTCAGTATACTTTCTTTGATTTCTTCAGTACACTTTCTTTTCATTTCCAGAAGGCTGGTACACTCTTTCCAGTACTCAAATCCCTTGTCTTGAAACACCAGAACTCATCATTGAGTTTTTAATCGACCCTTAAGGTCTCTAGACAGTTTCTAACCACACCAGACCAGGGATCTCTGCATTTTTCAGAGCTAACTCCCTTTTGACTCCATAGGGAAATTCTCCTCTCACTAGAAGATCTACCCTCTTTCTTTGGCCCAGAGGGAGTCTCCGTCTAACTACCCACTTGTTCTTGCCAACTTTCCCCAGTTCTCCTGTCTGTATTTAACTGCTCTCAGGGCTGAATTCTGAAACTGTTAGTACTTGACTCTTCTCAGCTAGGGCTGAAATCAGACTGTATCTCTCCTCAGCATCCAGCTAACCAATCAGATGTTTTGGAACAGCCTGTCACTCAAGACTTTCTGAAGAATTAACTCTTCACAGTATTTTATCTGTTTACACAACACTTCTAAGCCTTAAAAATGCAGTCTGTCACAGCATCTAATTTGGAGAAGTATTTGGCTTTGCCTGGCTGCCCCAATATATGTTCTACTACTGACACTTTCCAAACTTCTGTTCAGCTAGGTCAAATCAACTCAGATCCATATGGCTCGATCTGTTGATAACCATAAGGGCACACCAATTAGTGGGCTCATCAGCTGGTTTAATGACGTCCATTTCATTCATAGTGATAGCAAACAGATTCTTCTATTGGGCATCTTTTCTTCCTGTGAGTTCCCATTACACCACAGGCATTTCCCCTTATTTTGTTGTGTGTTCATCTTCTGTCACTGTAGTTTTTATATGCTGAGATCTCACCCTCTCTCTGAGTATGAACACCACCCCACTAAGAGCATGATGGTCTAATTGTTGCTTCTTAACACTCTCATGCTGCCTCAGTGTGATGCCTTTTCCAGGGTGAGTCCATCATCTAGCAGATAAATTTATCTCCCTAGGATTGCCAACCCCCAGGTGGGGGCAGGGGATCCCTAAGTTTGGAGGCCCTCCCTCTGCTTCAGGGTCATCAGAAAGCAGGGCGGGGGAAGAGAAATGTCTCCTGGACACTCCATTATTCCCTATGAAAATCGATTCCCATAGGGTATAATGGTAAATTGATTCATGGATATCTGGGGGGGGGGGGGTGCTGTCTTTGAGGTAGAGGCACAAATTTTCAGCATAACATCTGCTGGCTCTCCTCAGAACATCTCCCAAGTTTCAAAAATATTGGACCAGGGGGTCCAATTCTATGAGCTTCCAAATAAGGTGCCCCTATCCTTCATTATTCCAAGTGGGAAGGTATTTAAAAGGAGCATGGTCCTTTTAAATGTGATGGCCAGAACTCCCTTCAGAGTTCTATCATGCTTGTCACATCCTTCCTCCTGGCCCCACCCCCAAAGTCTCCTGGCTCCACCCCCAAAGTCCCCAGATATTTCTTGAATCAGACTTGGCAACCCTGTATCTCCCTGATACCTGCAACAATTCTATCTTGGATTATTGCCTCATGTAGGGGCTGATATTCACAATATTCATCTAGTGACTGTAATGAAGTGGTGCAATCATCCACAGGCTCACTTTCTTTCTGCACATGTGAATTAAATTTTGCCTGTTCATAAATCACATTGCGCCTAAACAATAAAATGTTTTTTCAAAAGTTTCCATCATTTTGTCATATGTATTTATATCTTCCTCACTCTGCCTGGAAGACAGTAAAATATCATCTGCCTGATCACACATTAGCTAGATCAACAGATTGATCTGTTCTTCTTCAGGCCTGATTTTCAGCCTTGAAGCTACCTAGAATCTTTCCAAATCTGTGCCTCCATTTGGACCACTTGTTGGGGGTAATAAATGGAAATGGCTCAGTCAGGAGATTGAAAAATTTAAAGAAGCTGCTTCCATTTTCTCTCTGCCAAAGACACAGGCTTCTTTTACCATCATTGTCCCTTGATAGGCCTTGATTTCTCCAGCACTTTGTTTTTCCTTTTAGTTTTACTTCAGGCTTGTGGGAACTGCCATGCTGTCAAAATGTGAAGTTGGCTGGGGAATTAGACACTCTGGATTGAGAGACTTGTACACTTTCCAGTAACATAAAGTAGAACACAACTTTATTAAGCAGTCTTAACTAACTCTATACTCTAACCTTTCCCTCCAGAAGGTGTTACTCATCCAGGTTTATCTTTGACCCCTGATCCAGCAATTATTCTCACAGAAATCACAGTATGTATGGTAATGGAATTTGGCAGTAGGCCATTTTAGAAATTTACGTTTGAGATGGGAATCTTCTTTTGAAAGGGTTTTCTGGCCAAACTAGTCATAATAATGTTACACAGGAAATCTAGAAAGATGAGGGGATGATGTCCTGACATTAACTGTGACAGACAGGAGGCTGACCTACCCCTGAAAGGTGTTAACAGCTCATCAGGTGTTAACATCTGCTCTAGCATCAGGTGTTAACGTCTGCTCATCAGTTGTTAACGTCTGCTCTAGCATCCAATTCCCTTTTAGAGAGATGATCTAATGCATGCATTTGGAGAAGGGGGAGGGGCACAATTACTGTCTTTGGAAGAGAGCAGGTGGTTTTGTGTGTAGTCAGGGCCAGCCCTAGACTGTCTGACTCCTCTGGTCCCTAGTTAGGCTCCCATATTGGCAGGGAGCCTGGGGAGGCTAGCAACCCTACTCCCCATCTCACTTTCCCGCATGCAAATTGTGTTAGCAGAAAAAGAGTTGCTGTTTGAGAGCATCCCATGATTGACACATGAGTAAATGTACTGAATGTACATCTGCTTCTCATATAAATCTACATGATGCTTACACCCCCCCCCCCCAGCCAGTATTCCAAGGAAGAGAGGTAATGTGAAGGAGGCTGTGAGGGACCGCAGTACTTGGTCGAGGGATTGTGGAGCTGTCAAAAAGGAGCCAGAGCTTCAGGTGCACACTTATGCACATGTGTGAGAGAGAAACAAAAAAAGGATGCTGCCTGACCCCCCTCCCCACCCATGGTTACCATGCAGCAACAATCTAAATGGTCAACCAAGGAGTGAGCGCATGGTGAGGCGATTTGAGGGTGGCATGTTTGGACAAACATCTCCAGAACGACTAACACTGGATCAAATAGAGGTGCGGCCAAATCACACCAAGACTATTGTCTGATCACAGCCTTAGTTCATGGCAGCAAACCTTAAAGCATTTACACATGCTAACATTAATTCTGTTGGGGGGAAGAACTGTGGGGAAGATTTCACTTTGGAGGGATTTCACAGGTCCCTCCAAATCTGGGTGAGTCTCCTCAGTTTGATAAGAGGCTTGTCGCATTCATTATTTCCTGTCTTCCTGCTACCTGAAACACTTGTGAAATTATTCCAAATGTATTTGATCTGGATCTATAAAATGCACACATCCCAAATGGAATCAGCTGAAGTTATTCCATTTTTAATTTCTTCTTGGGGGACTGGGGTGGAGGGAGAAGGATAATTGCGACTCTTCCAGATGCCAGATTTATTATGGCTTATGATGTTTTATTATGGTCTGTAATCAATCTAACGCTGTCGGTTGAAAAATGACAGGATTCATTATACTGTTTTGCTAATTATTCCTTCTTGAACAGATACTGATGATTGGCCTCATGTAGCGAGGAGAATTTGGCAACCCATCTGCATTATGACTAGGGGCAAGTCACTGCTCATCTTTGATATCTCCGGCATTCTATTTGTACCTTATTAATTTAAATCATCTTTGTATTCCATCCTACAAGTTATTTGTCTACAGTGTGCCATTAGCAGAAGAAGCTAAATACATGCCACAACACTTGAAGAACAAACCCACCCCCCACCCCATTGGTATTCACTAGGGAAAGCAAATCTTTCTCTCATTTTAGTGTTATGGTTTCTGTGGAACAGAGGAAAGTATGATGAAAAAGATTAAACATATTGTTATTTTGTGGACCAGAGGGGTTGCCGATTACTCCTTATTTGACCTCCAGTGACCATCTCCAGGTATAACAATTGTGAGGAGAATGTATTGGATGATACAGTTCTAAGTACATCCTGCGAACATTTTGCAGCTGTTATCACTGCACAAATTGCAGTGAGAATGTGTCCACAGTACGTTCGTTGTATTTTATTTATTTGGAGGAGGGAGGGGAATTAGGCTGCAGCCAAAGAGGGCTCTTGGAACAGCTTTCAAATTTAGATTAGAGCACCAAACAGTCGTAAGTAAAATTTACCGCAATAAGAAGATCCATGACAATAAAACAACCCGGCAAGAAAAATGGAAGCTTAGAAGCGTTAGCATCACATGAGGAATAAGTAAGATGGATGGTCAGTGAAGCTTTTCAAAAATTTATTTCACTCAGCAGTCATGATGCTACATTTTTGCACTAACTGAAATTCTGAATCGTCTTCAACGACATCCCACAAAAATGCAGTGCAGTAGCTAAGAATGGATAACTATGGCCAAGCCTTACCTTATTGGGGAAAAGCAATAGATGGCATACCAACTTCATGTATAAGGAAAAGGAAAGTAAAGGTCCCCTGTGCAAGCACCAGTCGTTTCCGACTCTGGGGTGACGTTGCTTTCACAATGCTTTTACGGCAGACTTTTTACGGGGTGATTTGCCATTGCCTTCCCCAGTCTTTTACACTTTCCCCCCAGCAAGCTGGGTACTCATTTTACCGACCTTGGAAGGATGGAAGGCTGAGTCAACCTGGAGCCGGCTACCTGAACCCAGCTTCCGCTGGAATTGAGCTCAGGTCATGAGCAGAGAGTTCAGACCACAGTACTGCAGTTCTGCTGCTTTACCACTCTGCACCACGGGGCCGCTTTCATGTATAAACATGGATCTAATAGGAGCTCAAAGCTGTGAACCTACTCCTTTAAGGTAGGGGTCCTTTAAGGTAGGGGTCCTCACCGGGTCGTGAGTTGTATTATTTCATTATATATTACAATGTAGTAGTAGTAGTAATAATAATAATAATACAACATTGGATTTATATCCTGCCCTCCACTCCAAATATCAGAGTCTCAGAGCAGCTCACAATCTCCTTTCCCTTCCTCTCCCACAACAGACATCCTGTGAGGTGGGTGGGGCTGAGACAGCTCTCCCAGACGCTGCCCTTTCAAGGACAACTCTGCAAGAGTTATGGCTAACCCAAGGCCATTCCAGCGGCTGCAAAAGGAGGAGTGGGAAATCAAACCTGGTTCTTCCAGTTAAGAGTTCACACACTTAACCACCATACCAAACTAATAGAAATAAAGTGCACAATGGTATCATCCCAAAACCATCTCTCTCCTCTCCCCCAAGTCCGTGGAAAAATTGTCTTCCCTGGTGCCAAAAAGGTTGGGGACCGCTGCTTTAAGAGAATACATCTCCACTCTGAAGAGATTGACTCTATCCTCCCCAACAGCACCGCAAACTTTTCTGGATGAAGCATCAGTTTATTGCTTCTCATCTAGGCTATTTCCACCTCCAGATATTAATTCAGAATATTCAACGTCTCAACTGACTCAACCAGAAAAGAACAATAAAGCTGTGTATCACCAGCTTTATTCCAAACCTCCAGATAGCAACTTCTCCCACTTCAACATCTTCACATAGAACAAGATAGAATCTCATGGGAACTTGTAGCCCAAATGCTACAGGACTGAGCATCTGTTGTCCAGTGACTGCAATAAAAAAAGGCCAATGCTATGCTGGGGATTATTAGGAAGGGAATTGAAAACAGATCAGCCAATATCATAATGCCCAGTATAAATCAATGGTGAGGCCTCATTTGGAGTACTTGGTTCAAGTCTGGTCACCACACCTCTCAAGAAAGATATTGTAGCACTGGAAAAAGTGCAGAAAAGGGCAACTAGAATGATTAAAGGGATGGAAAACTTTCCCTATGAAGAAAGGGGCTCTTTAGCTTGGAGAATCGTCTACTGTGGGGTTAGATGATAGAGGTTTACAAGATTATGCATGGAATAGAGAAGGCAGAGAAAGAAGTACTTTTCTCCCTTTCTCACAATACGAGAAGTGGGCACTCAAATTGCTGAGCAGTCAGGTTAGAATGGATAAAAGGAAGTATTTCTTCACCCCAAGGGTTATTAACACATAGAATTCACTGCCACAGGAGGTGGGGGTGGCTACAAGCATAGATAGTTTCTAGAGGGGATTGGATCAACATATGGAGCAGAGGTCCATCAGTGGCTATTAGCCACAAGGTATAGATGGAACTCTCTGTCTGGGGCAGTGATGCTCTGTATTCTTGATGCTTCTGGTTCCACTGTTGGACCTCCTGATGGCACCTGGTTTTTTTGGCTGGAGTGTTGGACTGGATGGGCCACTGGCCTGATCCAACATGGCTTCTCTTATGTTCTTATCCTTTCTGATACCAACCCACCTGATGGGAACATGAGATCTGTTTATTTGTTATACCTGGGAAATATCAAAATATGCATACCAGAAACATGCATTACCTGCAATCCTTCCAATAGGTGCAGTTGCTGTCTTGTCTGAATAGGACGGCGGACATGTTTTCTGCTTCACTACACGCTACACGAAGCCTAGGTTTTGTGTTACAAGTACTGAAGCAGAAAATATGCACGATGACTTATACAAATGAAATTGCAACTGCACATATTGGGAGAACAGAAGCAGTGCATGCTCACAGTATACACACTTGACTGTTACATCTGGAAAGGATTGTAGTAGTATCAATCTGTAAATATTCAAGAGCAAAATAGAGCATTCTCCTCAACATATGGAACATCCGGCTTGTCCACATAGTTCTTTTACCTGTCTATGTTTTGGGAGGGATCCATAATGGTCATGTGAACTAAACCTCCTCCACTTTTTTGGGAGAGAAAAAATGTTGTGTCTCTAGACCCCGTTTAGAGAAGACAGGGTAAGTCAGTATCCATCTCCATGTTTCAAATATCAGTTATATACTGAATGGCTATTTTACTAACAAATCCCATTGCATTAAACAACGATGTCTGACTGAATTGGTGCCCTGTATGGATAATATTGCTGCAGTTTCTATGGAAAGTAAGATGATGACGACGACAACAACAATCAATGCTTTTTAATTTTTTTCTCAGTATATGGACATATGAAGCTGTCTTATACTGAATCAGACCCTTGGTCCATCAAAGTCAGTATTGTCTACTCAGACTGGCAGCAGCTCTCCAAGGTCTCCAGCTGAGGTTTTTCACACCTATTTGCCTGGACCCTTTTTTTTTTTTTTTGGAGATGCCAGGGATTGAACCTGGGGCCTTCTGCTTCCCAAGCAGATGCTCTACTACTGAGCCACCGTCCCTCCCTCTAAATAAATGCATTTATTTAGAATTCGTTTATGCTGTCTCTTCAGAGTCCTGCTCAAAAAGTGGCTTGCAATTAAAAACACAGGCCATTAAACATCATCGACATCAAACAGCCAATGTGTTTAATCTTCACTGCTATTTTGTTGCTTAATTCTGAATGTATTCAAGAACACACCTCTAAAACTTACCATAACTCTTGTCCGCCTCCCTTCAAATTCAGAAACGCCGTCCCTGATTATTGATGTATTGCTTGGTGGAAATTCAAACTTGCCTGCCACTTGCAGTTCTTCCTCCATCCCCACCTGTCCTAAAATATTCCAGGCATGATAACAAATGGTGGGGACAGACCAGTCACAGCAATGGAGCTAGAAGATGGAGTACCCCAAAAGAAGGACAGATGAATGAATGGCAGGTGTTGTGTCTGAGCGGAAAGAAGGTACTTGAGATTTAACCTGAGTGGGAGATATTATTCCAGAAGCTCCAAAGATTAATTCTCAATGTTTAGGGACTCTGCAAGTTTTATTTGTATTTCAGAATTCTCAGCTATCGATTCACTGACTTTCCTGGACCAGGATTCAGGTGGGTAGCATGTTGGTCTAAAGCAGCAGAACAACGTTTAAGTCCAGTCTGAGGAAGTGTGCATGCACAAGAAAGCTCACACCTTGAATAAAACTTTGTTGGTCTTAAAGGTGCCACTGGACTCAAACTTTCCCCTCAACCTAGTCATTTATTGTTGTGCTTCAGTGTTCCTCAGCTGTAAAATGGGACAGGTGTCTTTCAACAGATATTCATTTGTTTTATTTAAAAATGGGTATATCCTTCCTTCCCAAAAAGCTAATTCGTTTTCAAATAAATGATTAAAACACAGTATGCAATACCCTAATGCAATAGGACTGATTTTCATGAATTACTAAAGATCTTTTCAAGCTTTACAATTGGGAGCCCGCCAACTGCACATAACAGGAGTACATGCTACCTGCAGTCCTCCAGATCAGGGGTGGAATTCTAGCAGGAGCTCCTTTGCATATTAGCCCACACATCCCTGATGTAGCCAATCCTCCAAGAGCTTACAAAAAAGATCCTTATAAGCTCTTGGAGGATTGGCTACATCCAGGGGTGTGTGGCCTAATATGCAAAGGAGCTCCTCCTAGAATTCTACCCCTGCTCCAGATACATATTGTCACCATAGTGCATGAACAAGGACAACACATATATTTACCATGTGTACAGCAATGGTTATGTGTGAGTGCAAACCCTGAAACAGCCATGTGCATGGGGTACAACTAAACGCTGTGCTGTCCCTGGATGAAAACTGGGGACATTGCAGCCATTTTACCTCAGAATTTCTGTTGCTTTAAAAATGTTGTGGGTCTCAATCCTGCTCAGGATTGCAGGGGGGGTTTCCTGTTTCTCTCCACCATTTTAAAAAACTCATCTGGGTGCTTGAAAAACAGTGTGTGTGGAGAGAAAGAGAAGCCCCTTCCCTCACTGGTCCACAGTCCTAAACAGGATCACAGCATTCTTAAAGCAACAGAAATTCTGAGGTAAAATGGCTGTGGCATCCCCAAGTTGTTTCTGGGGACTTGTTGTACCCTACGGCATTGGTAAATATTGTTGTGCAGTCACACAGTCGAGTTTGTCTCTTTGCGACCCCATGGACCAAGTCATGCCAGGCTCTCCTGTCTTCCACCATCCTCCAAAGTCTGCTCAAATGCATGTTAGCTACGTCAATAACACTGTCCAGCCATCTTGTCTTTTGCCGTCCCCTTCTTCTTTTGCCTTTCCCAGCATCAGGATCTTCTCCAGTGAGTGCTCCCTTCACATTTGGTGGCCAGAGTATTTGAGCTTCAGCTTCAGCATCTGACCTTCCAGGGAACAGTCAGGGTTGATTTCCTTTAGGACTGACTGATTTGATCTTCTTGCAGTCCAAGGGACTCTCAAGAGTCTTCTCCAGCACCACAACGCGAAATATACATGATGCCAATGTTTACGCAACATGGTAACTGCAAATATTAAGAATCATAGAATCACAGAGTTGGAAGGGAGCATACGGGCCATCTAGTCCACCCTCCTGCTCATTGCCAGGATCGGCCTAGAGCATCCCTGACAAGTGTTCATCCAGCCGCTGCTTAGAGACTGTCAGTGAGGGGGAGCTAGGTAGTGAGTCCCCTGTTGAACAACTCTTACTGTAAAAAGGGTTTTCCTAATATCCAGCCAGCACCTTCCTGCCCTTAATTTAAATCACAAGTGTTGGAAGGGACCTCAAGGGTCATCTAGTTCAACCCCCTGCACAATGCAGGAAATTCACAAATACCTCTCCCCACACATACATTCCCAGTGACCCCTACTCCATGCCCAGAAGATATTCCATTATTGCGAATCCATTTTTACGAAGTAGCATGCACTCTGTTACATATGCACTCTTGTTACATGCACTCTTGGTGGGCTCCCAGGATGTTGAGTTACTGTCTGAAAACATCTTAAATAACACGTCTAAAAGAAAACAAGATGCAGTGCCAAATATTGTCTAAAGGCCTGTAGAATAACACAGTTTCACATGCCCTGTGGATTGCCTGCAAGCAGGACTTTACAGCACTCTGGCAGAGTGTTCCACACAGTGAGATGCAGACATGGACTCTAGCAGTTTGCAGATGGACAGATAGATAGATAGATAGATAGATAGATAGATAGATAGATAGATAGATAGATAGATAGATAGATAGATAGATAGATAGATAGATAGATTTATTGTCATTGTTCTCAACAAAAAGAGAGCAACGAAATGAGGTGCTCTTCCACAAACATACCAACACATCAAACACACATATTCATAAACCATTTAAATACATCCAAAACCATTTAAACCATTTAAATACATCTAAAACAGATAATCATTCACAAAACCATTTAAACCATTTAAATACATCTAAAACAAATAATCATTCATAACCCTGCATTTAACCTAACCACAGCACTTGGATAGAAACTGTCCTTAAATCTGTTTGTCCTAGCCTTCAATACTCTATATCGTCTACCTGACGGTAAGATCTCAAATAGCAAATGGCCCAGATGTGAAGGGTCCCTTAGGATCATTTGTATCTTCCTTTTACATCCCATATTATACAGATCCACCAATGAGGGGAGAGAACATCCACAAATCTTTTGTGCTCTTCTCGTCACTCTTTGGAGCACCCTTCTCTCTGCTTCCATGCAGACGGCACCATCAGCAGAGTCAGCTGGAAGGATCTGAGTCAGCAGCCTTGCTTGACTCCTTTTAAAGTTGGAATAGGGTCAGTAAGGAGACCTTGCTTATTGCACATGACCCTAATAGACGTGTTGGTATATAATGCCTGGATCAGGAATAAAAGTCTCCTGTCAATTGAGGTGGCACTTAACTTCTCCCATAATTTCCGTCTGGGAATGGAGTCAAAAGCAGATTTTGAGTCAATAAAGGCTGCATAAAGAGAAACCGTTCTGCTGGTTGCGTATTTTTCTATCAAATATGATAGAATCAAATTATGTCCCAACGTGGATCGTCCTTCCCTAAACCCAGCCTGCTCATCTACCAAATACCTTTCTGAATCAGCCAGCACTGCAATTTCTCTAGAAGATGGCTAGCGTATAGTTTGCCCAGAATACTTAAGAGGCTGATTGGCCTATAATTGGCTAGATTATCCTTCTGCCCGGATTTAAAAAAAAGGAATGATGATAGCCTCTCTCCAGGCCTCAGGTAAATCCGCTGTCAAATCTATATATGTAAACAATGGGGCCAAGAGAGAAGACCACCAGTCTATATTATCTTTCAATAGATCTGGGGGAATAGAATCAGGGCCTGGAGCTTTGCCTCTCTTGAGTTTAATGATCAAAGATCTAACTTCTCCAGCCGTCACCGGAGGCCAAGGTGGCAGGTCTGAAAGGGCCTCATGAATCTGGGGAACTGCGTGCTGGCCCCTTCCCTTTTTGCCATCTTTATTAATGATATGATCAGCAACCTCCATCTAGTCGATACTCATCCCCCCTCCCTGGCAGATAGGCAACTGGTAGCCTTACTCTTTGCAGATGACACAGTCTTGCTGTCTAGAACACCAGGAGGCCTTAGAAGGGCATTAGCTCAATTTGGTCTTTATTGTGATATTCATAACCTCTTAGAGATTCATTATCAGAAAACAAAAGTAATGGCTTTTGGCCCAAAACCCAGGCTAAGGAGATGGAGTATAAATGGCCATAGTCTACAACAGGTAACAATTTACAAATATTTGGGGGTCATGATTCAGTCCTCAGGGTCAAAGAAGGCTCACCACGAATATGCTGCCAATTCTGGTCGTAAATCGACCCAGGCCACCATTATGTTTTTTCTCACGAAAGGGGAGCATTTTATACCAGTTGCATTAAAACTCTACCTGGCCAAAACAATACCCCAACTCACTTATGGAACTATGTTGGGTCCATCCTTATCAAGTTTTGAAATTCTTGAGAGCCATTTTCCACTTTCCAATTTGCGTTTCCAATGCAGTACTACGCTTGGAAACTGGCTTGCTAAGGATAGAGGCTAGGGTGAGTCTACTTTCAATCACCACTTGGCTTAATCTCAGCCATTGCCCCACGAATATCACGTCGTTGATTTTAAAGGATAGTTATTGTTCCTCTTAGGTTAGAGCCATCCATCAGAAATTGTCTACGCTTGGCTTTTCACCTGAATCTCTCTAGATAATGGCCCTAGATCAAGCCAGGGCCATAATCAAACAGAGACTACAAGACATTGAGAGACAGAATGATATTGCCAAGGTTCCGGATTATCTAGCTCCCCCTCAAAGGAGATATGTATTAGCTTCACCCCCCTATCTCTCAGCTCTAAAAATGCCATCCCACAGAAGGGCCTTTTCTATGGCCCGTTGAGATATCTTTCCTTCAGCAGTCGTTGAGGGCCACTTTAGAAAGGTGCCTATGGCTGAGCGGGTTTGTCCTTGTGGTGCAGATAAAGTTGAAACGATTGACCATGTTTTGTTTGGGTGTGGCCTATACCCTGGCATACGAGCCAGGTACATTTATTCTTTGTTGGAGGGATGTCTCGGGTTTTCTGATTTCAAAATCAGAAATATGCTGTTATCAGATTTTAACCCCCAATTCACAATTAATTGTGCCAAATTTATGGCGGCAGCTAGGAGAATTCGTGATGATTATGTAAAGAAGGGGTCTTGAACTGACTGTTTTTTGAATATTTCCAAGCTTGTATTTTATCTTTTCTTAAATGCCTGAGTACTCTGTATACCATCACAAATGCTACTGAAACTGATATAAATACAGAGACCATGCATAAAGTTGCCAAATTTTGTTCCCATGCAATCAAATTGCATTTTATGGTTCTTACAAGTTAATGTCGAGGTAACAGATTGTAATTTTAACCAGTGTATTCTAGTTAATATTTTTTCTGGAGCTGTATAATTCTTAATTTTTTTATTATATGTACTATATTTATTAAGCTAGAAGATGTTTGACCACTACTGTATTATTTGTCATATCTCATTATTCATACTAATGTCCTATATTTTATTTTCACATTTATTTTTTTAAATATCTTATGTTTCACCTATTTAGGTCCATCTTGATTTTTAAAATTTTTATGTGGTTGTTGTTGGCCTGCATTGTGCTGTGTATTTGGTCATGGACCATAATAAAGCAAACTGAAACTGATTTGAGTCAGCATGTGGGCTCCTATGAGGAGAGCTCGTACTTCCCGTGTGTTTGTCCCAGGGTGTGGAGACTTGATAGCTAATAACAACCATCTTGAATTGAGAAGATTGGAAACCATTATTATTTCAGAATCAGCTGACTGAATCAGCAGGTGGTGCCCAGCACCAGGTAACAAGAAGACAGCAACATCTTACACAAAATTCAGCTTCAATCATTGTCTTCGATTGTTGTCTGGGGCAGTGGTGCTCTGTATTCTTGATGCTTGGGGGAATAACAGTGGAGGGCTTCTGGAGTTCTAGTGCTGCTGGTGGACTTACTGATGCCACCTGGGTTTTGGCTATTGTGTGACGCAGAGTGTTGGACTGGATGGGTCATTGGCCTGATTCAGCATGGCTTCTCTTATGTTCTTATGGTCAAGGGCTGGATCACACACAGCTGCAGTGGTCCAACCTGGAAGTTACAGTGGCATGAATCATGACGGCCAGTTTTGCTGAATCTAGACAGTATCTTGATGACACGAGATACATTACATTAGCCAGTTGCAGATTAAAAAGCAGGGGAGTCAAAAATATGGCCTGCTGGACAGAGCCAGTCCCTGCAGGGCTCCTATCTGGCCTACCAGCAACTGGCTCTAGTCTGCTTCCTGTATTGCAGCTTGCTTTTGTCCAGCTCTCTCCTCTCCTGCTTTCTGCTTCATAGAGGAGAGAGAGAAAGCCAAGCCTCCCTTTCCTCTGTTGGCTAAATGTTCTTCCCCTTCCTTTGGGAAGAGAGAGAGAGAGAGAGTGAGTGAGTCTCATGGCAGCTTTAAGACCAATTAAGTTTTATTCCAGATATAAGCTTTAGTGTACAAACATAGTTCTTCATTGAGATATCCCCCTTTCCAGTTCTAACAGATTGGGGTGGGGTGGGGTGAAGAAACCTAACAGCACAGCTTGCAATCTTTATTAGTGGAAGGGTGCAAAAGTCCAGTATCAATTTAAAAACTAACACAATTTGTGGCATGACATGAGCTTTCATGAGTCACTGCTCACTTCTTCAGATAACAGCTAGAATGTGAGTCTATTTGACCTTGTATCTTGGAGACTGAAGTGATTTCAGATTTCAAATGGCAATAGCAGACATTGGTAATGAGAAAAGAAACCAAGGTCTCAATTCAGTCCAGGAGGATGCATTGTCTTGAGCTTCACTATCGGTTGCCATTCAGCAGTCTTTCTAATCTCCCTATGAAATTCTTTTGCAAGAGAGCTGCTATTCTTAGATCAGCAACTGAATGTCCTGGAAGGTTAAAATGTTCCCCTGTTGGTTTTTGAATGTTGCGGTTTCTAATAGCAATGGAAAGAGTAAAAGTCCAGTAGCACCTTAAAGACTAACAAAATTTCATGAGTCACTGCTCAGTTCTTTAGACTTATTTCCATTTATTCTTTGCATCCTCCTGGAGTGAATCCTCCTGGACCAAATAAAGACCTAGGTTTCCTGTCTCATTACCAGTTCAGATATCTCTATGCCTACTACCCCTCTGCATATCACACCTAATCCAATCAAACCTGCTATTGCCATTCAGCATCTGAAATAATCTTTATAAAGTTTATACCTCCAGTTCCTCATGTTACGTTTTATATTTCTGGTACTTCATGCTGCATTTATGCCAGATCCATCCCTCATAACAAATGTGTTCAGTACCTCTGTTATAAAGCAATGTGAATGCAATCTTGTACCTGGATGTATGTGGAATGTATCTGATTTGCTAGGCGGTCTGTGGCTTATCTGACAGCTGCATTCTGAGCCATCGGCTTGCATGCACTTTTGGTTTCCATTTTCTGCTTGCAGTTTTTGTCAATCCAAAGAACTGTCTTGGCCCTACCACAGTCTGCTAGGCCGCACTGCCTGGTCATTGGACTCTGCCTATGTTCCCATACCCTTGGGTAAACCAAGGTCCTTATTTTTATCTGTGAAATGATGGAGGCTTTAGAATTTGACCTAATGAATACAAAAGAGCTACAGATCTCCTCACAGACAGCTGTGATCCCAACTCTAGAATCACAGAGTTGGAAGGGACCTCCGGGATCATCTAATCCAACCCCCTGCTCAATGCAGGAAACTCACAAATACGCCCCTGCAAATTCACAGGATCTTCATTGCTGTCAGATGGCCATCTAGCCTCTGTTTAAACTTTAGAAGCAATACATAATAGAGGTGCAAAACAAAACAAAAATCTGGTAATTTGTATCCCTAGACTGCTGTGGCATAAAAGTTCAGATTTGTGCATTCCTTAGATCCCAAAGCCAGGAACTCTGTGATTTCTGTGCACCGGATATATCACAGAAACCACTCCACCCATAACCATATTAATCAGTGACCTGCTTTATCTGCTGTTTGCAGGGTAACGTAAGTGGCTCGCTGCCTTCCATTTAATTCTTCGCAGGCTGCAGGAAACAGAAACACTGCAGTTCAGATTTTCTAATGCATCACAAAAACCAAGCCCAGAGTGATGATGGGAAGGCTAGAGTTATAAGCCACTGCTTTGAATATTTATGTCACTGATAAAAGAAAAGAGACAGCAAAGAGCGGAGAGCTAACCAAGCCAGGCACCTGCCTGCCTTAGCGTGGGCCGAGCCACTGCCTTGCAGGGAGACCACAGGCAAGCAATTTCAGCCAGCATTGCCTTGATCACATCACTAAACTACAAAAGGCCAAAACCTCAGCATGTTGCCAGGAATCAGATACACTGAGAATCCTCTTGAATGGGAAAACAAAACATCAATGAGTGTATTTTTGAGGTCCTCTGAAGAAATGGGCATTCAAATTACTGCTGATTCTCCGATTGCTTTCTCTGAGATACTTAGACCTTAAGGTAGTGGAGCAGAGCCCTTGTGGATGGCAAGAGACATTTGATGAGAGTACAAAGATCTGTGGAAATATAGGATTAAGGTAGGGTAGATCAAACTGTGTTATCAGAACAACACAGACACATAATTCCAGATGCTTTTGCGTATGTATGAACCCTTTGTTTACCCCCCAAAAATCTGGAAGATGGAGGGCAAAATTGTAGTAGTTCAATCAAATGCAAAGATATTTATTTCACATTGGTCTCTGGACCTAGGTCATTGCAAGGTGCGTTGGTGGGTGGGAGAGGAAGCAGCAACTGGGAACACATGAAAACAGTATGTGTTTCATTCACTCCAAGTGCTGCAAAGTTGCTGTCAAGCCAACACACTCCTGAAAGATGCATTATTAAAACACCACAGAGTCTTTCTCCCATCAGCAATCAGGAACTGAGTGAATGGAATGCCTTGTAGAAGAGGAGCATCTATAATAGGGTTGCCATTTTCTCTCTGAGGGAGATGTGTGGGCAGTGGGGAAAAAATGGTTGTTCCATGGAGAGGTGATTGCCAACATCCTGATGTGCTGCCATCACTTCCTGTGTGAGCAGAAGTGGCATTGATTGTGATGCTCTAGCATTCGTGTAAAATTCTATGGTTAAACCATCAAGTTAAACCATGGAGTTTCAGCTGAATGCTAGAGCGTCAACAGCAATACGCTGTCATCACATGTGATCACACAGGAAGTGACATCAGTGCATTACAGGTGATATCACTATGTCACCAGCAAGGTTGCCCCTTGTCAATTGCCGGATTTGTGCCGATAATCCTGTCCTCAAAGTTGCCACCCGAGTTGTTTTCCAGTGAATTTATCAAGTTTGTCATGTTCTCGCTGGTTGCCAGATGTTAGATTGGCAGCTAGTGACCTGAGGGACCTTTTTGGGCTGCAGCATTGTGATGTCACAGCAAGCAACACTCCAGCATCGCTTCCAGTTATGTACCCTGAAGTGATAACATGGTGTCGCAGTTTGTCTAATCTCTGTGGTAAACACCAGCGTCTAACCATAAATTATATCATGACAATGTCCCTTTTCTCCTCAGTGAATACCCATTGCTCTAGCAAACAGCACTCAGAGGAGTTAAGAAATGGAAGGTCTCCGTTTAAGGGGAAGGATCCACATGATCTCACAGTCATTCTGAGCATGGCTTATGGGTCTCCTGGGACTTTACCCTTTAAACTAGTTCAAAGGAAAAAGTGTGGAGTGGCAATGGGCAGAACAGTCATCTGGAAACACACCATCACAGTAGTCACTACTGGGAGGGTGGCAAAGCCAAGCTCCACCTTCAAAATGGAGACACTAAACTCTGCATCTCCCTCATCTCTTTTTGGCTCATTTAAAGTTCTGTTTCCTTTTCCCAGCTGAGCTGTGATCAATGTTCCCTCTAAGCTGCCGAGTCTTGTGAGCAAAAAAATCTGCTTTGTGAGCTACTGGCATTAAAGTTGTGAGCGACTGCATAAATTAGTGTGCTTTGGAGTCATCCTTCCTGAGCTAAGATAAAAATGTGTGAGCTGGAGGCTAAAATCTGTGAGCTAGTTTACACTAACTCAGCTTAGAGGGAACACTGTGATGTAGTTTACTCAGATGAGAAAGGGAGGAAAGATGGGTAAACTCCCTCACCTTAGAAGGAATTGAGCAGTTAAAAACCAGGTACCTCCCCCTTCAGTTCTCTCATGTGGCAACCAGCCAGGAAGGAGGAAAGCTACTCACTCTAGTAGAAAAGTGGCTTGATGGCAAATTTATTAGGGAAGGCTAACAGGGGGCTTTTAAAAAAGTCTTTGCATGGCTTTTCTCATGCCCTTCCCATCCTTCACCGTTGCAGCTAGTATGTGGTGGTTGAGTCCTCCTCTGACAACAGTTAATGGGTCAAGTGTCAGCCATTAAACTCCTGCAAGCTGAGTTGCTGTATAAAGCACAAGAGACAGGTTGTTTTTAAAAACAGAACTCAATTCACGGGTATAAAAGGGAAAAAATCAGGCAGGTTGTAAAGGTTTTTTTTTTTTTTTAAACAATTACAGCCTGCCATTGTTGTCCCATTTTTTTTATTGTGACATGTGTGGATATACAGTTTTTTTTTCCCCAAAGAGAAAAGAGAGGGAGGGATATCAGATATTGTTTGGTACTTTTCAGCAACCTGACCTGCTAGCTGTAAGCTCAGGATTGTGACTGAGGCCTAAAAGGGATGCTATTTGTAGTTCATAAAAATTGTTTTTCAAAGTACAACCCTAAGTAGCTGTCATGATCCTAGGTCTAGTAAGGCCTACAGGCTCCAGGGAAGCCTATGTTAGAATAGCTACAGGGCCTCATTTCCCAGGATCTCTTCTGTTCCTCTGATTGGGTAGACAGTAGTTTTGGAGGCAAAAACTTGCCCAGTGGAGACCAGAGGGGTGGATCCTGGAAGGAAGGAAATAAAAGGCAAAGCTAGAGAGTGGGAAGCATTCTCTCTAAAAAGGATTGGCTGGACAAAGGCTGCAGTCATGAGAGCTCCCTCATCCAAAGAGTGGTGAATCAGTTGGAATTAGGGGAAGGGAACATATAGTTAGTTGTGTCCGGCTTTTCATTTTGCCTTGTACTATCTTTACTGTTTCCGTGTTCACTATTGCAGTAAAAGTTACAACCCACTTGTTTGTTCTTGAGCACTTGCAATACTGCCTGGGTCTGCACACCTCTTTGGTCACAGATAAAAGGTGCTTCCTGGGAAGGAAGTCAGGGGTCAGGTGGGTGCTGTGGGCCTTCCAAGGCAGACCCTCACCAGAGTGGTAGCAGCCAGTAGAAGGACCTCCCTGGTCCCCTGCTTGTGATACTAGCCTAGAACAAGACCCAATTCTTCGTGCCTCTTCGGTCACGGATAAAAGGTGCTTGCTGAGAAGGAAGACAGAGGTCGGGTGGGTGCTCTGATTGAAGAAGAGCCACATAGAATAAACGTCAGATGTTTGAGAGCCACAAGACATGACTGTCAGATGTTTGAGAGAAGGGAGGGAGAGGAGGAAAGAAAGCAACTTTAACTTTACATGCATTCTCCAAGTTGCTGGATGGCTTGACTTGGAGAAGTGATTTAAAGAGAGAAATGCCTTCTCTAAGCCAGCCGACAGGGTGGTAGGGGCTTTGAGAGCCACATAATGTGAAAGAGCCACAGTTGGGCCACCCCTGATCTTGGGACTCTTGCTTCCTCTCAGCCTAACCTATCTCACAGGGTGAGGATAAAATGGAGGAGGGGAGAACAGTGTTGTAAGATGCTTTAGAGAGAAAATCAGGGTGTAAACAGCTAAACAAAATAGAGAATAAATCTAGCGCGGCACTAACTTTCATTCCAGCTTCACATAATTCTTGTCGCTAACGTGGATTGGCACAAAAAGTCTTAAGCAGACAATCCGGTGCAGCCTGATCTCTTAAATTCTGTACAGACAAAGGCAGCAATATTTGGCACAATTAGGAAGCCTTCAGTCTCACTGAAGCCAGTGTATTCACAATTACGGCCAGCATGGCCAGCGGCCAGAGCAGAAGCAAAAACCCTGATGATGAAAACAAAAACGGCTGATTCATGGCCCTTGCAGCCAGAATAAGGATAAAATGCTTAACAGCAATAAGATACAAGAGAAGTAAGATCTCTTCGTTCTCCTTAATTACTTTATCCATTCACCCAGTCCAACGGCAACTTTTAAAGTTACATTGACCTGCTATTTTCTCTACCTATCAGTTTCAGTGAAGCTCAGTTCTTACCTTAAACTCCCACAGACCATCTGTCTCGAAACAAAAAATAGTGTATGGATCCATTAGTTTAAGCTCATTCATCGTGCTATAAAATATCCATATAAGGACTACCAACCAATAGAACAATTATCTCACTGCTTTCCCTCAGTTGGAGATCTTTGGGTCTCTGGTAGCTCTTTGCAGTCATGGGTTTTCTTTTCACTGACACCCCAGTTTATTCCACCAACACCATCTGCGGAAGAAATTATGGGATCCTGGCTGGTTTAAGGAAGGGCTGAGTGTGAAAAGAAGGAAATAGCAGTGCTTCTGGCCTGTTGGCTTTCTTTTCTTCTAACCGGGGAGAATTAACTGTAGACAAAAGAAAGAAAATTATAACTTCTATAAAACCCCTACAGATTCTCTGGTAAACCTTTACCCTTCTTAAAAACTACTTTATGGACAGGATTATTTAACAAAGACAGGCAGGAAATTAAGGTAGCATGAAGTGGTACGCAAACTCAAACATAGGTGACAAACTTAAGCTAAAGAGCCTTTCTTTTCCCAGTAGGCCTTCTAAAATTTTCTACCAGCTGATTGGCTTTCTGTGGTGGTGTTAATAGAGATCTCTGGATGCTACAGCTCCCTTATGCTCGGGGCATTTTTTTCTGAAAGAAGAGGTGATAGAACTCTCAAGAGGAAATGGAGAAAGACATGGGTGCCCCTCATGAATTTTAAAGCACTTTGAGCTTAAGACCACTGGTCAAGGAAGCTAATAAATAAAAGGAAAGGATCCATCTAGTTCAGCATTCTCTTTCCAATCATTGCTGAACTGATGCTTCTGGGAAGCGTAGAAGCACAGCCTGAAAGCTGAGTCCTCCAGCATCTAGAAGTCAAGCTATATACCAGCTTAATTTGCATAGTTCTAATAGCTACAGGTACACCTATCCTCTATGCAGGGGTGGAATTCTAGCAGGAACTCCTTTGCATATTAGGCCACACCCCCCCTGATGTAGCCAATCCTCCAAGAGCTTACAAGGCTCTTTTTTTGTAAGCTCTTGGAGGATTGGCTACATCAGGGGGTGTGTGGCCTAATATGCAAAGGAGCTCTTGCTAGAATTCCACCCCTGCCTCTATGAAGTTATCTAATACATTTGACAGCTATCGAAGCTATTACCACATGGAAGTGAAAAGGCAAACAAATGTATTAAGTGATCAGACTTAGAATATATGGATAGGGGTTTTCAAAAAGCTTTTAAGATTTATGCACAACATTTCTAGTGTTCTAAGACATTTTTGCCCTGCCCTGGATAGGCCAGGCTAGCCCGATCTCATCAGATCTCAGAAGCTAAGCAGTGTCAAGCTTGGCCAGTGTTTGGATGGGAGACCTCCAAGGAACAGCAGGGTCATGAGCAGGGCTTTTTTTTTTTTTTTTTTAGCAGGAATGCACAGGAACACAGTTTCGGCTGGCTTAGTGTCAGGAGGTGTGGCCTAATATGCAAATGAGTCTTTGCTGGGCTTTTTCTACTAAAAAAAGCCCTGGTCATGACACAGAGGCAGATAATATGTACCCCACCCCCCAGGTTCTGAGGTCTGCTGCTCAGCATCTCCTCAAAGTCCCTGGTCCTAAGGACACCTGGCTGGTTTCAATGAAGGCCAGGGCCTTTTCGGTCTGGGCCCCTACCTGGTGTTATGAGATCCTGCTGGAGATCTGGGCCCTGTGGGACTTATCAAGGTTTTGTAGGGCCTGTAAGACAGAGCTCTTCCGCCAGGCTTTTAATGAATCCATTAATTATTATTAATTAATTAATAATTTCAAGGGTGTCCTTGAAAGTCATCACTTCCCCCAGCATTTCACTATTATGCTACATTATGCTATGCTGTTTACTGTTTATGTCTGTAAGGTCATTTACTACGCTGCTCCTGATTTGTATTGCCTGATTTTATATTTTTTAACTCTGTTGTTTTATTGTTCTAAGCTGCCCTGAGCCTGCTTGCAGGATGCGGCAGGATATAAATCTAAAAATTAAATTAAATTAAATTGGAATGGCAAACCATCTCTGAACATCTTTTGTCTTGAAAACCTTACAGGGGCAACGTGTCACCCATGACTTGATGGCACTCCACCACCACCAGGCTGGACTGCCACTAGGCAAACCAGGCGATTGCCTAGGGCACCGGCTTTCTGGTGGGGGGGGGCACCAGAAGTTAGCCTTGCCTAGGGTGCCAGACAGTCTAGGGCCAGCCCTGACCATCACTACCAAGAAATTCAGATGTTAGCTTGGAGATCTTCATAATAATAATAATAATAAGACTGCAGATTTATGCCTTGCCTTTCTCTCTGAATCAGAGACTCAGAGCGGCTGACAATCTCCTTTACCTTCCTCCCCACAACAGACACCCTGTGAGGTGGGTGGGGCTGAGAGGACTCTCACAGCAGCTGCCCTTATTTATTTATTTATTTATTTTGATTCCCCATTCCTCCATTTGCAGCTGCTGGAATGGTCTTGGGATATACCTTCAAAAGTATGAACCATAAATACCATACCATAAGTATGAATATAAATCCCGAATAAATAAAATAATACGAAATGAAATGTTACTGGTTTTTAAGGTTTAATTGTTTTTATGAAATTGAAATGTTACTGGTTTTTAAGGTTTTAAATGTTTAAGTATCTAATTGTTTTATATTTAAAATTGTTTAAATTTTATGCTTGATCAATTGTTGGAAGCCGCCCTGAGCCACTTGTGGGAAGGGCGGGATATAAATCCCGAATAAATAAATAAATAAACCTGGTTCTCCCAGATAAGAGTCCGCACACTTAACCACTACACCAAAATGGCTCTCATTACCATTAGATACCATTAGATTAATAGATTACCATTATCTAATAACAAGACATGTAATAATATAAAACACACATTTAATAAATCGTTTGTTATACTATAGATCAGGGGTGGCCAACGGTAGCTCTCCAGATGTTTTTTGCCTACCACTCCCATCAGCCCCAGCCATTGGCCATGCTGACTGGGGCTGATGGGAGTTGTAGGCAAAAACATCTGGAGAGCTGCCATTGGCCACCCATGCTATAGATCAATATTACCTTTTGCCTCTCTCCCAGGTTCCCTTGAACATTTTTCTGTTGAATCTCTTCAGAATCTTTTACTTAAATAGTTGCTCAGGCACAATAGGGCTCCAGCAGGAGCTGCACTTAGAGGGGCTATATTTTAGAAAGAAAGAAAAAGCAGAATCTATTGCGGTTAAGGTTGCCAAATGCTTGGAGAAAAAACATCCTGTCTTTCTAATACGGGCCTAATGAAATGTTATTTGCCAGATGCCATTCTTTATACCTCTGTGCCTTGAAAAGCTTCAACTGTCCATTTCTACACATCAAGCCTTTTTCTTTTTTTAAAGAGACCAGACATTTTCCTCCGAGTCTTTCAGCAGCCCTAATTCCAGTATTTCATGCCTGATAGTTTCAAAAGTACGATTTGCTCTTTTGTACATTGAGCCACAAAACTAAAAAATTTCCTGTGAAGAGCTAGATAATCAGATTGGACATATCTTTGTCCCATATTTATTCCTTGATACTTCGCAGTGTAACTTCAGAAAATTCATGAATAAAGCTTGGGGGATGCTACTATTGGCTTTGTTAACAACTGAAATGTATTTGATATATATTGTTATGGATGGGTGTTGCTATGGTACCAGGGAGGGAAAAGACTGTATTTAACACATTCTACTTGTATGGCTGATTCTACATTCATGTTTGGATCTGATTTTCTGAGTACTGAAATCACCTTCTAGAAATCCGGAGTATATTTTTTTTCATCTACACTCACAATTTTGCTCTTGGACTTTCTCCTCTACACTTTCTTCACTGCGATTCTTGTCATTGATTTCTATAAGTTTCTGCAGGATATGCATGCCAAACTTAAAAGCTGCTTGAAACCATGGAGGGGGGTAGGGGGGCAGGTTTACGAGCTCCTTTGTTGTTTCTTGAGAAATGAGTTTATTGCCCTGTTTCCCAGGAAAGATATCATCTTTATGGTCTCAGCACTTTTTGTCCTGTGGAATGCCCTTGCAATTTCTCTAGCCAGGGTAAGAGTCAAAACAAATGCTTTCTTTTAAAAGGAACTACTTTGCCCAAGCATTCTATCCTATATTATCTTCTACTTTAGCCATATGTACTACTACTTATAACTACTTATAACAATTTTATTAATACAAATCAGATTGTCATAGCAGATCTATAGGTCTGAGAAACATCATAGGTACCAACAACCAGTAGCAAGTGATGCTCAAAAGGACATCTGCTGCTGTTAACTAAACAATGTGCCAAACAGAAGTAAAACATTTGCACTTATGGCCTTAGATCCGAAGCTTCCTGGAAAACCCTTCTCTCCACAGTGTGTGTCGGATTTCCCATTATCTGTGCCGGAGTTACAGGAAGTGCCACGGCTTTTGCGTAGCAAACGTAAACCGCTAAAAACCAGTTTACGTTTGCTACGCAAAAGCTGCGACACTTCCTGTAACTTTGGCGCAGATAGTGGGAAATCCGACGGACGCTGCGGAGAGAACAGGAACTTGACCCTGTGGTAAGCTGTGTGCGAAAACGGTCCCTCATTCAAAAGTAGTCTTGGAAAGTCAGCAGCAACTCAGTGGCGAAAACGTTTTCAGAGCCAATTCAGGGTTTTAAAATGTAAATGACAACCAAAACACCGGAGCAAAACAGAAGCGAAGGCAGATAATAATGTAGATGGTCACTTTCGGAAGTGCAGCATTGCTGGATCTCTTGCCCAGTATAAAAACAGCCTATGTCTTTCTTACTAAGAATTTGCCCCTAGTCTGCTTTTCCCTGCAGGGAGAAATGTTTGTTTTCCTCTTGGGGGTAAACTTGGTGGTGGTGATTTGTAATAGAATGGACTGAACAACTTCTACCCCCCCACCCCCCCACACACATGAATATGGTCTCCTTGTACAAATCCCAGTACCAGCAGCTATTTTTTTTAAAAAAAGTTGTTAAAATCCGATCTTAACTGAAAACAGTCTCTTCATTCCTTTACTAATACTGATGAACAAAGCTTTTTGTGTAGAAAAAGCCCAGCAAGAACTCATTTGCATATTAGGCCACCCCCCCATCAGCCTTGTTTTGCACAGGAAAAACCAACAGTGACTTATTTGCATATTAGGCCACACCCAAATGCCAAGCCAGCCGGAACTGTATTCCTGTGTGTTCCTGCTCAAAAAAAGCCCTGCTGATGAAAAGACTACATCTCAAATCTAGAAAATACTTTTCTACATTCCCATTTTCCTTGCTTGTTTGTTGGGTGGTGGGGGGAGAGGAGTCTGTTCCAAATGTATTTTGCTCCCTCTAGTGGTCAATTTGAGATTGCACAACCACTTTATGTCCAGCATAAAAACCTGCGGTTTTGCAGGGAGATATGCAGTCGGAGCCCTCTGCTTAAAACCTGATTTCGATCCCAGCGGAAGCTGGTTCAGGTAGCCGACTCCAGGTTGACTCAGCCTTCCATCCTTCTGAGGTCGGTAAAATGAGTACCCAGCTTGCTGGGGGGAAAGCATAGATGACTGGGGAAGGCAATGGCAAATCAACCCGTAAAAAGTCTGCGGTGAAAACATTGTGAAAGCAACATCAGTCCAGAGTCAAAAACGACTGGTGCTTGCACAGGGGACTACCTTTACTTTTTTATGATGGATATAAAATGATGTAATATCAAATTGACCACTAGAGCAATAAAAAAAACACAAACGGAACGGGGGGGAAACCCCGTCAAAAGCAACAGGAGCACACCAGCAAGGAAAATGAAAATATGGAGAAGCATAAAGAAATGTAAACTTTTACTGTGCTGTCTTTCTTCAGTTTGAAAATGCCGGTGTTAAAACCACTTACAATTTCTGTGTCCAATTGTCATGACTAAAAATCTATAAGATAATCAATTTCTCCTTGTATTTTTGAGCAACGCTGGAAAAATCAGAAAGCTTTTCCAGTTAAGAAGCTGAACTGGAAGAAGAGGAGGAAGAGAAGGAGGAGGAAGAAGTAGAAGATAGACTGTGGAGAAATTCCAGGTATGGAAGAGAGGGAGCTTCTGACTTGTTAGAGGGGTTATGTAGCCACGTTGTACATAACAGTTTTCCTTTTTACTAATCTGGGGTGGGGAACTATAGGGTTGGATCCAGCCAGTTTATTTACTCGGTCTCCCCCAATGTCCCTCCTTACTACAACCCCCATTTCACTTGTTCCCTGCAGATCCACGATCTCCAGTATAGCCATTTTGGTGGTCAAAGAGTATCCCATCTGCCTTGATCCAAGTTGGCTGGATCCAATCTAGTACTGTTAATATGTCTACTTGTTTTATAAGGGGGCAAAAGCAGTCTTTAAGGCCTAAGGGGCTGCAATAAACTGATTTGTCGCTTAAACTTAGTTTGAAAGTCATGGGGTGGATGACTCAGCACCAATCCTATTTGGGTGAGTAATAAAAGCCATCTTTCACCCACTGCCATCTATCACATTTTGGTTGTGGGAGAAGCTGAGAACTTGGTTTAAAATATGCTTGTGAAACTTATACAGTGAGGAATGAGATGACAAATGAATACATTGACTTACTTAATCTTCCCTTAGACAAAGCATGCAGTGGTACTTTTAAAATGTCTGAGAGGGAAGGGTTTTTTGGGGTTTTTTTTTGTATACTACATGTCATGCCATACACCATTGCATATTAATTTAAGAAACTTTTAAGTGCACTGTTTGGGGCGGAATATTAATTTGTTCTTGTCACAGGCAAATGAAAGGTAATGAAGCAATGGCAGTGGACTGAGCTGAACACAAATCAACATAATGAAGAACACAAAATGGATTTTTAGGATGACATTACGCTGTACCTTTGGATTTTATCTTCAAAAGTATGAACCAAAATAAAAAGCCCGTTAAAGGGTTAAAGAGCCCATGGTTTAATCAGATCTTTGGTAATATGCAGATGTGTGACAATTTCAGAATTATACTGCACTGCCTACTGGTGACAGGAAGCAATTTAGAGCCAGTTTGGTGTAATGGTTAAGTACGTGGACTCTTATCTGGGAGAACCAGGTTTGATTCCCCACTCCTCCACTTGCGGCTGCTGGAATGGCCTTGGGTCAGTCTTTCACAGAGCTGGTCCTTGAAAGGGCAGCTTCTGGGAGAGCTCTCTCAGCCCCAGCCACCTCACAGGGTGTCTATTGTGGGGGAAGAAGATTAAGGAGATTGTAAGCTGCTCTGAGTCTCTGACTCAGAGAGAAGGGCAGGGTATAAATCTGCAGTCTTCTTCTCCTCTCTGTGGAAGAACCTAGGAAGGAGAATCAGTTTCTAATTACTACTGCTCTGGGAAGAGCTAGACTGCCCAGTGGTTGAAAGTCACAGCTTGGAGCCTTTGAATGATCAATAATATATAAACTTTGTTCTAACGGCTTTATTAAATCATTATTCCATTCACTTCAAATTGGGTGAACGAGCTGTGAACAGCACAAACTATGGGGTAGACCGTGAAATAAAAACATACAACTGATGGTCCCAATTTATGGGTTCCCTGGGTATCTTTAGGCAAGCTGTTCTTCAGTTGTAGTTAGCAAAGAGAAATAATAGTAATCTATCAGATAGTTACTGTCACTGTTGACTTAAAATTATATCATGAAGCAGTTTGCTTAGTATGGATAAAAGATTGGATAATGTTGTTAAACAAAAAACTCTTAGCGTTGGAAGGTCATGGAAATAAATTTGGCTGGCACGCTTATATGTATTATGGGGGAAAAAAGATAGAAGGCTTTTTCTCTCACCATTATATAAGAAACAACTTGCTAAATACATGGATGAAATATGGAGATGAGAGAAAACCGTTATGGATAGTGCCAGCCAAAGTGATAAAAATAACAGCCGAGACGGGTGAAGAAAAGTGGTTGTCATATAATCAACTATTAAAAATACAAAGTGGCAAAATAGAATTGAAAACTGCTGAAGAGCTGAATAATAAATATGATTGGTTTCAAATGCAACAAATAAAGAGCTTAGTGGAGAATGACATTAAAACTGATGGAATAAGAAAAGAGCAAACAGAAATGGAAAAAGTTCTGCTTGGAGACAACGAAAAATTAATTTCAAAATTATATAAATTATTTTAAAATGGTCTACGGAAGATGAAGTAGTGAAATCTCAAATGGTTAAGTGGGCAATTAATGTAAATAAAGAAATACAGATGGAAACTTGGGAATATTTGTAGAAGAACTCTATGAAGCTTTCGACGTGTCATAGTATTAAAGAGAACTGTTTTAAAATGATGTATAGATGGTATATGACTCCTAAGAAATTGGCAAAGATGAATAATAAGATGCCAGACAGATGTTGGAAATGTAAAAAACATGAAGGTTCTTTCTACCATATGTGGTGGACTTGTGAAAGAGCAAAAAAGTATTGGCAGATGATTCAACAAGAAATTTCTAGGATCTTGGGATATGAATTTAAAGTTGCAGAGACTTTTCTGTTGAGATTACAAATGGAAAAATTTCCAAAAGAAGATAGAACTATGATTTGGTACTTGCTTTCAGCTGCTAGGACATTATATGTGCAGTTGTGGAAGCAAGAAAAAATACCAGAGAAATGGGATTGGATTGTAAAAGTTATGATATGGAGTGAAATGGACAAATTAACAAGAATTTTAAGAGACTATGATTTAGAAGTTTTTAAGATGGAGTGGGAAAAGATATGTAGAAAAAGAGTGGAAAATAAAAGGAGATTGGACAATTTTTGATAATGATTAAGTCTTAGAAAAAAGAAGAATATTAATTTTTGGTTTTATTAGTTAAGGGTACCTTTAAACATTAGTACTTTAAGTAAATAACACCGGCGGGGGTCAAGTAACGGGGGGAGGGGTGGGTAGAAAGTAATATATGGGATAGATAAAAGAAGTTATTAATGATGCAAGAAACAGATATTGTTACCATATGTTACCAAATAAAATTGTTTTAACCATAGATAGTTACTGTCACTGTTGTGGTATTAGACATTGTCTATATCAGAACCACTAGGTGGCACTATGAGGGAGGCTTGGCTGATCAGGGGAATGCACTTCTGTTGCTGTTTCCCTCTTCGTGAAATATTGGTTTCATAATGAAGTCTTTAATGTGCTTTTCACAGTTAATTGCTATATATTTTTTGATGTTAAACTCTCATTGATTTCACCAGGATTTGATCCAAATTGCACCTGAATGTTTGTGTTGAAATTAGATTACTCCTGAGTCTGCATGGCTGGGGGCACTAGCAGTCGGGAGTTTGTGGTACCCTGGGCTGGTATAGGATGCCCAGCTCCTGCCTCCTTCTTCCATGATACGCTGACTCCTGTTCTCCTGTCTCCAACATGCAAGGCACAAAGGGCTACGTATGTGTTGTGCACCAAAGCAGCACCATCACCATGTTCATCACACGATATCCGGACCAGCACACTTGCTAGAACAGTTGGCCACTGTTGTATTTCATTTGTTAAAATTAGGAGGGGGGGGGGAGTTGCGGGGGGGGGGTGCAACTTGAGGCTTCCCTCATGACTGCAGCACTGCTATGCTAAGACTGGATTCTGCCTTGAGACCCAACTGCAGAAAATGAGATGGCAGAAACCGTTCTTGAGAGGGGTTGGTTAGCACTTATTTCAGCATCATTTAGATCCCTACCTTTACCCTCTGAAGTTATGTTAGAACAGCCTATAATTTCTGAATCTCTGGCATTATTACGTTGTTTTTTTTTTTTGTCTCTCTTGAAGTTATTCTATTATATGTCCCAGGTGCTGGGATAATACAATTCCAGCTGCTTAATTGAATCTGATTGCATAACAGTTCAGCAGTACAAAACTGCAAACCTCCCCCCCCAACCCCCCCCCCCCCCCCAAACACAGCACTTCAAATAAACCACAATGGTAGTTAGAAATTTCTCAAGCCTAGAGCAGAAATCGGCACCCGGGGAGCAGACCTCTCTGTCATTCCGTGCTGCCTTTTGCCAGCCGATAAATATTTGATTGCGAGCCGTTGCTTATTTTGCACAGCATCTCCTGCAGTCTGTTGATTATATCAGTGTGGTTTTGCTTATTCAAAGTATACTCCGGGAAAAAAAACAAACGATTAAAGATGTGAGGAGGCACTTCAGCAGCTTGCTGTGATGACTCACCCAAGATGCGCACATGTGTTTATCCACAGTTAAAATGTATTTAACTGCTGCTGCTGATGAAGAAGATGATATTGGATTTATATCCCGCCCTCCACTCCGAATCTCAGAAGAGAGGGGTTAACTGCACGAATCTCTTGATCATGGAATATTCCAAAAACACTATCATTGGGGGACGTGAAAACATTAGAAGGCGTGTGAAGCATTGTCTGAATCAAAAGGGATATTGCTATCCTAACGTGTTATCCTAGAGGACAGGCCAAGCTATCAGCCTTACAAAATATGTCGCAAATCATGGAACTCCTAGGTTGGCTCCATCGCCACTGCATTTGCACGCAACCAGAGGTCATTTTGTAGGAAAACAGGTGGTGGGGCTCATTAGCATAACTCATTAGCATATACTGCCCCTCCACCAGTCAAAAGCAACCTGAAGCAAGAAAGGAGAGCCCCAGGGGAGTGAGGCCTGCTTGGACTGGCTAGAGACAGGGGGGGTCCAGTACAATTTGCCCCAAAAGAGGGTGCCCCCATCCTCCGTTATTTCCAATGAAGGGAAGGCATTTAAAAGGAGTGGTTCCCCTTTAAATATGTTTGCGAGAACTCCCATTGGGATTCAATCATGCTTGTCACACCCTTGCTCCTGACTCCACCCCTAAAGTCTCCTGGCTCCACCCCCAAAGTCCCAACATGTTTTTTGAGTCGGACCTGGCAACCCTGCATGGTGATGGCGTCACACGGTTTTCATTATTCATACATGTAGTTAGATTTGGGAATTGTTTTGTTCCTATTTAATATTCTGTAGCTCTCTTTAAGCATTGTAGGGCTGTAGGTTTCCCCCCTCCTCCAAAGGCTGAAACTTCTGATTGAACTTCCTACCTGTTTACAGTTCACTTTTCTTTTGCCTGCCCTCATTTTGGAAAATAGCCTTGTGTCTGTTTTCTCTGTGCTTGCTATTTCCTCTGCCTGAATGATTTTTCTGTCTTCTGGGCATCGTACCTTTTATCTTAGAAGCAGAGTGCTTTTCTGCAGAGCACGGTTTCAACTTATGAGTTGTCCTCTACAGACCTAACCATGGTTATGGGAATATAACCGGATGAACTGGAAGAGAGGACAAGAGGGATGCTAATGGAGTATGAGATCATCGTATTTCAGGGCAAACTCTTACATTCATAAAGGTTTGTTACTTACAGTATTAAAATATTCTGTAAAAAAAAAAAAAATTGTGGCTTTAGCCAAATCTCATTGAAGCAAAATCAGATGCCTCCATTAAAAAGGTAGAAGAAACATACCTTTTAAGTGCTTGTAGACTGCACAGTCAAAACCAGATCTGATGGGCATCCTGACATCATCAAGTGCAACCTTTTATGGTGTATTATCACACACGCTTAACATTAGAAGCTGCTCAAACAGAATATACAAGTGTTTACAGGGCCGGCCCTAACTTCTGGTGCCCCCCCCCCCCTCTATAACACACTCAACATAAAATACTGTTGCTATCTCTCTCATTGCTAGTGCTATTACATCTGTCTGTGGCCTGCACATTTCTCCTTCTGTCCAGGGCGGCCTCAGGCAGGCCTTGGCTGCCAGTCGGACTCCATGGGATCGGCTGTCCTGTCACACACTAGGATTCCCAATCCCCAAGCAGGGCAGGGAAAAAGGTTACAGAAACCTCCACGAAAACCAGCCTCCAAAAGCATACACTAAACAGTTTACTTCAATAAATACTCAAGGATTATCTCAAACAACAAATACTGCAGGAAAGGTAATATAAATACTGCAGGAAAGAGACCCATGTATAAGTTCCTTATGTAGCATTCCTGTAGTATTTATAGTTTGAGATAATCCTTGAGAATTTATTGAAGAAAACTGCTTAGTGTTTGCTTTTGGAGGCTGGTTTTCACGGAGGTTTTTGTAAACTTTTCCCCTGCCCTGTTATCCGCGTTGCTCTTTGTTGGTTACACAATCCCCAGGTGGGGGCAGAGGATTTCCCGGTTTGGAGGCCCTCCCCTCGCTTTAGGGTCATCAGAAAGCAGGGGGAGGGGAGAGAAATGTCTGCTCAGAATTCTATTATTCCCTATGGAGACCAATTCCCATAGAGTATAATGGAGAATTGATCCATGGGTATCTGGGGCTCGGGGGGGGGGCTGTTTTTTGAGGTAGAGGCACCAAATTTTAAGCATAGCATCAAGTGCCTCTTTCCAAAATACCCTATAGCAGCGCCCACCTCACGGCCTCACTGGATCTCTATATTTTCGTCTCTTCGGGGTATTTTTACTTGTTCTGTTGATGGGACCCCAGCAGCTTTGTTTATTCTTCCCACAAAATATATAGGCTCACGAGAACTTTAACTTAAACCACAGATTTATTGTAACAAAAAGTCTTAACTGGGGATATGGGAGATATTTACACAGGCTTATTCTTTGTTCAGTTGTTTCAAGCTTACAGTCACTTTTACTTTCTTGGATCTTTCACAGTTACACAGTTCACTGTTCCCTTTAACTCACTCTCCCTCTCTAGCCAAGGTCTGGCCTCTTGGGATTGATGTGTCTAGTCTCACCCCTCGACTGGAGTCTCTCCTCTCAGCCCTTCTTGGTGTCTCAGACCCACATCCACTCCCTCAACCTCCTCACTAGATCTTTAGAGTAGTTTCCCGGTGTCTGTGACCATCCTGGTCTTAACTGACTCACACACACACAGCCCTCTTGGCTGGTTTTGTCCAGCTGGCAGTCTCTGGAAGACTTCCCCGTCTCCGTCTCCAGCTTCTTCACAGGATCAACTGCCCTCTTAGCCCTTCTGGCCGGCACTAACTGACTCTCTCAGTCTCTGTCAGGTCCCCACTGACGGACTTCTCTGACAGGCCTCCACTCTGTCAGACTCCAACTGACTGAACTCCTGCCTCAGCAGTTTCCCTCACTAAACTAAAACTTTTTTTCCCTCCCTGAGAGCTCAGAGCACTTTGCCCCCACCCTCAGGTCACCTGACGCAGCCCTGTGCGTCTTCAGCTTATGCTTAACCCATTGCTTTCCGTCACATGTCCCTCCCCCTTTTGAGACATTGCGCAAGGCGAAAGGTCTCAGCCTTTTGCTGAGCAATGGGACATGGGCACACTTGCTTGGGTTACACTACGTTATAACTTTACAATTTTGTTATAACCCCAACTTCAAAATTATATACATTCTACATCAGTTATACAGTCTAATTTCTTCTATAACATTACCATACATACAGACTTTTAAAATTTTACATTCTTCTTGATAGTGCATCTGCTATCACATTTTGCTTCCCAGGGATATGCTGGATGTCAAAGTTGTAATCTTGGAGTTGTAAACTCCATCTTATCAGTTTGCTGTTCGTATCTTTTACCTGGTTCAACCATTTCAGGGGAGAATGATCTGTACACAATGTAAACTTCCTTCCCCATAGGTATGGTTTCAGTTTACCTATTGCCCACACAATCGCTAAACACTCTTTTTCAATTACTGAGAGGTGTTGCTCTCGGTCCAATAACTTTCTACTCAAATACAGAACTGGATGATACAGTCCTTCCTCTCCTTGCTGACTTAATGTTGCACCTACCCCAACATTAGATGCATCAGTAAAGAGGGTAAACTCCTTTGAAAACTCTGGAGTTTTCAACACTGGCTCAGTGGTCAGAACCACTTTCAGATGTTCATACGCTTTTTGACACTCTGCATTCCAGTTTACTGGATCAGGGTTCTTCTTTTTGGTGCACTCACATAGCGGTGCTGCTATCATGCTAAACTCAGGTATAAACCTCCTGTAGTATCCTACTACACCCAAAAATGCTCGTATTTGTTTCTTGGTTTGGGATCTAGGCCACTCATGTATGGCTTGCACCTTTCCCCAATCTGCTTTGATCTTACCTCCTCCTAGCACATGCCCTAAATACTTAACCTCGGCCATGGCTAGTTGACATTTAGATGCTTTGATGGTGAGACCCGCATCTTTCACTCGTTGTAACACAATGGCCACATGCTGCAAATGTTCCTTCCATGTAGCACTGTAAATAGCAATATCGTCAATATATGCAAGAGCAAATTCTTTCAGTCCCACTAACATCTTATAAATTAATCTTTGGAACGTGGAGGGAGCGTTCCTTAACCCAAATGGTAATACAGTAAACTCAAAGAGTCCCTCTTTGGTTATAAAAGCTGTTTTCTGCTGATCTTTAGGATCTATAGCCACCTTTTGTCAAATCTAAGGTGGTGATAAAATTGGCAGCTCCAATTGTCTCGACCAACTCATCTATGCGAGGCATTGGATACACATCCGGTACTGTGATCTTATTCAATCTTCTGTAGTCCACACAAAACCTCATGGTTTTGTCCGGTTTGGGTACTAGGACTACAGGTGAGGCCCACGGACTTTCCGATGGTACAATCAACATTCCTTCTACCTCCTGCTGTACATACTTGGCATTCAGGCCAGTCACTCTATACGGTTGGAGTGCCACAGGCCTCGAATCCCCTGTGTCAATCTTGTGACACGCTAGGTTTGTCTTACCTGGTACATCTGAAAAAATTGTTTTGTACCCTCCCAATATTGTTTGTAACTGGCCTCTTTGTTCTCCATTAAGAGAAGGGGCGAACTGAACCTCCTTAAGGGTCTCTTCCTGGGATATTTTCCCCCAACCCGACAATTCAGTTCCCGCACACTCTCCCTTCTTTGCAATTAAAACCAAATTACTCCTGTCAAAATAAGGTTTTAACATGTTGACATGGAACACTTTACATTGTTCACCATCTTCACTTAAGTTCACTACATAGTTCACGTTGGAGACCTTATGGGTGATGGTATAAGGTCCCTCCCAGGCCACATCTAACTTGTTCTTCTTCCTGGGCTTTAAAACCAGTACTCTATCTCCTGGCTTGAACTCTCTGTCTCTGGACTTGGAGTCGTACCACTGCTTCTGCCGTCGTTGCGATCTTCTCATGTTGTCTGCAGTCTCCATCATCTGCTTGGCAATTCTTCCGGCGGTGCATTGTTCTTGCTTCTGCTGAATGAGCCGCTGCAGTTCTGTTTCACAGGTGGTGATGCATAGCTGGTATGTAGATGGGGAAGCTATACTGCTCAAAACTTGCACGGTTGGTTTCCTAGCTTGGACAACAGTTCCATTAGTTGTCTTGGGAGAGGATGACAAAGGTGCACACATACCAACTGACGACTCTGATCGAAAAGGCTCGCTGGTCTGGACGATTTCTTGCTCTGTTGCTTGGCTGTGTCCTCTGCTCACTGGTGGGGCCACCTCAGAGGGTTCCAAAGAGCCAAACATGCTCTCCCCTTCTTTTTCTGTCATCTCCCCAGTTCTCTGCCATAGTTCCTTCAGGCTGTCATCTTGTTGCTGCTCTCTGAGGAATTCTGCAGCAGGGATGGTCTGCAACATTGTTTCCTCTTCTTCTGCTGGTTGCTGTACACACACCTCAGGAGCTGCTTCTGGCCTGCTTCTTGTAACAATGTTGACAGGATTAGCTTGCTGTCTCTTTAACTCAGAAGCCAAATCATTGCCCAATAAAAGCGATGTTCCTATGTCACTCAGGACTCCCACAATCCAATCACCTTGGAACTCTCTATACTTGATAGGAACTTCTGCCAGGGCCACTTCAAATGTAGGTCCTTTAATGCCTTTTATGGTGTAAGTTTTCCCAGGCAAATACTGATGACTTTTTACTAATTCTGGCTGTATTAGGGTAACACGCGCCCCTGTGTCCCTATAAGCCTTGACTTCCTTGTCATTTACTGTCACAGTCTCAGTATATTCCTCATCCAAGCTTTCCTGTACCTTCCACACTTTCAGAACACTAGCGGGTCTTTCTGGTGGTGTGTTCTCTGGAAGTGAGGGATTTGTTTCTGCTTCTTTCTGTTGACTCTGTACCATTTTAACTGTCTTAGCTGGTGGGGTCTTTTTTCCTTTTTCTGGGCAAAACCTGGCATAGTGCCCTATGCCCCCACATTGGAAACAAGCAGCCTGAGTCTTTCTGTAAGGAGGCGGACTGGACCGCTTTGCAGGGTTGTTGTTACCCGCCCCAGACTTCTCTGGAGAGTTCCAGACTCGGGGTTTTTTAGTTGGAGCAGTCCACATTGATCTCCCTAGATCTGATTCAATCTCATCTAGAATCATAGCTGCTTCTTCTACTGTCTTCAATTTCTTGTCTCTCAGAATCCACCTATACTGATAGGGGACTTGGTTATAAAACTGTTCCAAGCCCACTAAGTTTTTCAGGTCCTCTAAAGTGGAAACTTTACTCCCTTCTACCCATCTGTTCAGGGCTCTGTCTAACCGACAACCTAGTTGAGAGTATGTTTCTCCAGGCTTCCTTCTGATTTCTCTAAATTTTTTCCTGCTTTGCTCTGCTGTTAAGCCAAAGCGGACTCTGACCCTTTCCTTGTACAATTGATAATCAGAAGTTTCCTCATCCCTCAGTTCAGAGTAGATTTCACTCAACTCTCCACAGATCTGAGGTCTCAAATAAATCATTCTGTCCTCATCAGCAACTCTTAAATCTTTACATGTTCTTTCAAAATTAAACAAAAAAGCTTCTACATCATCCCCTTTTTGGTACTTGGGGAATTTCTTTTGTTCTACTGTGAGTCGCCTCTCATTTCTAGTATCACGTTGAAACTCAGGCCTTCCCTAAATCTCCTGGAGTTTCAAACTGTACATTTTTTCCTCATGTTCTCTCTCTCTTTCCGCTTCCCTCTCTCTTTGTTCTCTCTCTGCTTCCCTTTCTCTGCGTTCTCTGTCCTCTCTTTCTGATTCCAGCCTAGCCATTTCCATTGCTTTTTCTCTTTCTGCTTCCCTTTCTCTGTGTTCTGCTTGAATCTTGGCCATCTGAATTTCTTTTTCTGCCTCTATTCTGGCCAATTCCAACTGTATTTTCATAGCCTCTATGCTCTGACTAGGATTATCCTCAGGAATCTCTTCTTGTGTCTGCCCATCCCCCGTGGCTGTGGTAGTTCTCTTAGGAGGAGCCATTTCTGACAGGAATTTTTCACAAAACTTTATTAATTCCTTTACTGCAGTGTCCCTCTACTTTCTGTGTGTCTTAGTGACACTTATTTTGGGGTGTTCCTTCGAAATCCCGACGCTGGCAACCAATTATAGCAGCGCCCACCTCACGTCCTCACTGGATCTCTATATTTTCGTCTCTTCGGGGTATTTTTACTTGTTCTGTTGATGGGACCCCAGCAGCTTTGTTTATTCTTCCCACAAAATATATAGGCTCACGAGAACTTTAACTTAAACCACAGATTTATTGTAACAAAAAGTCTTAACTGGGGATATGGGAGATATTTACACAGGCTTATTCTTTGTTCAGTTGTTTCAAGCTTACAGTCACTTTTACTTTCTTGGATCTTTCACAGTTACACAGTTCACCGTTCCCTTTAACTCACTCTCCCTCTCTAGCCAAGGTCTGGCCTCTTGGGATTGATGTGTCTAGTCTCACCCCTCGACTGGAGTCTCTCCTCTCAGCCCTTCTTGGTGTCTCAGACCCACATCCACTCCCTCAACCTCCTCACTAGATCTTTAGAGTAGTTTCCCGGTGTCTGTGACCATCCTGGTCTTAACTGACTCACACACACACAGCCCTCTTGGCTGGTTTTGTCCAGCTGGCAGTCTCTGGAAGACTTCCCCGTCTCCGTCTCCAGCTTCTTCACAGAATCAACTGCCCTCTTAGCCCTTCTGGCCGGCACTAACTGACCCTCTCAGTCTCTGTCAGGTCCCCACTGACAGACTTCTCTGACAGGCCTCCACTCTGTCAGACTCCAACTGACTGAACTCCTGCCTCAGCAGTTTCCCTCACTAAACTAAAACTTTTTTTCCCTCCCTGAGAGCTCAGAGCACTTTGCCCCCACCCTCAGGTCACCTGACGCAGCCCTGTGCGTCTTCAGCTTATGCTTAACCCATTGCTTTCCGTCACATACCCCCTCCCCAATTTTCAAAAAAAATGGACCAGGGGATGAGCCCCCAAAGAAGGTGCCCCTATCCTTCATTATTTCCTATGGAAGGAAGGCATTTTAAAAAGTGTGTGGTCACTTTAAATGTGATGGCCAGAACTCCCTTTGGATTTCAATAATGCTTGTGACACCCTTGCTCCTGGCTCCACCCCCAAAGTCCCCAGATATTTCTTGAATTGGACTTGACAACCCTATCACACTGGACTGGACAACCCTATCTTATTCTCTTTTTTCCCTTTCAAGAATGCATTCCTCTTAAAAATGCTAGATGGAAGTGACAAGTTAACCCTTGAAGTCTTAAGAAATCCTCTGATGTTGCTTAATAAAGGGAATGGGCCATGGCTCAGTGGCAGAACCGGATCTACGTTTTTTGAAGAAAAAGAAGAAGAAGAAGAAGAAGAAGAAGAAGAAGATATTGGATTTATATCCCGCCCTCCACTCCGAAGAGTCTCAGAGCGGCTCACAATCTCCTTTACCTTCCTCCCCTACAACAAACACCCTGTGAGGTGGGTGGGGCTGTAGAAGGCTCTCACAGCAGCTGCCCTTTCAAGGACAACCTCTGCCAGAGCTATGGCTGACCCAAGGCCATGCCAGCAGGTGCAAGTGGAGGAGTGGGGAATCAAACCCGGTTCTCCCAGATAAGAGTCCGCACACTTAACCACTATACCAAACTGGCTTAATCCAGCCAGGGGAGGGGAAATGTTTTGAGGGGGGGGGGAATGTTAAAAATGATGCCCCCTTACGGGTCATTCTATCTTACGGTCCCATAGAATGCAATGCACTCCATACTCAATTTGGCGCCCCCTCTCCATCGCCGCCCGGGGCAAGCACCCCCCTCTGCCCACCCTAGATCTGGCCCTGCTCAGTGGTAGAGCAACTGCTGTGCATGCAAAAAGTCCTAGCATCAGCCTGGCATATCAAGTCGAAAGCACCAGGTGATGTGAAGGATCTCTTCTTGAGACCCTGGAGATCCGTTGCTAGTTAGAGTAGACAAGACTGGTATAACCAATGATCTTACTCAATCTAAAGCAGCTTCATGCAAATTCATATGATCTTCCAGGGGTGGAATTCTAGCAGGAGCTCCTTTGCGTATTAGACCACACACCCTGGATGTAGCCAATCCTCCAAGAGCTTACAAGGCTCTTTTTTGTAAGCTCTTGGAGGATTGACTGCATCAGGGGTGTGTGGCCTAATATGCAAAGGAGCTCCTGCTAGAATTCCATCCCTGTGAACTTCCCTTTCAAAGATTGGCAAGAGTTGGAAAGGAGATCAACAGAGCACCTCGCTACTACCACTGCTTACAGAGCAGTACAAAATGCTTGTGTGCTAAAGACATCTAAGGCATGATTTTCATGTAATGCCAAGTCATAGTTTTGGCCAACTGGGATGTGTCTTGGGGGTCCCATGTTCTCATCTTCCCCCTCTGATTCATTATTCAACTTCCTGGCTTGTGTCAATCCATGTTTTCTCTTAACAGCAGAATCAGCAAGCTATAGCATGCGCTACCAGAACTGGGAATCCATTTCCCGCCAGTTCCCAGCTCTAATTTACAGTGTAAGTGCAAGCCACATTTTGCTGATCTGAATGTGCTGGGAAATGGTGGTTTGTCATGAAGCGTGAAATCACTGAGGGCAAATGAAGCAGACCAGAGGAGCAGGAAGAAGGAACAAATGAACTGAAGGCAATGTCCTACCCATGGTCTAGTGTTATATACAGGCCGGACATTAATAAGAAGGTTTTTTTTTCTTGAACCAGGAGCTACCTGATTTTATTTATTTATTTAAAACAGTTATTAGCCCCCGTTCTGCCTTATGTTATTAACCATTCAGTCATGTCTGACTCTTGGCAATTCTATGGGCCAGCTCTCTCCATGTTTTCCGACCTTGCACTGTTTCTTTGAGTTTTTCCATGCTCAGGCTGGTGTTGGCTTTTATGGTGTCTAGCCTCCGTGTTCTTTGGCAGCCTGGTTTCTTTGTGCCGCTAACCCATCCAAGCGTAATTGCTGTCTCTAGTGAGTTCTTCCGCATGACATGGCTGAAATAAGTCACTTGCAGTTTTGTGATTTTTCCTTCCAATGGCGTGTCTGGTTTTATGCGTTCCAGCACTTGCTTGTTGGCCACCTTTGCTGTCCAAGGAACGCGCAGGAGCCTTCTCCAGCACCATAGCTCACATGAGTCAGTTTTCCTCCTGTCTTGCATCTTCATGGAGCAACTTTCGCAGCCTTAGGTTGCTATGGGGAACACAATAGCACAGACTAATCTACATTTGATTGCTAAGCTGATGTCCTTGCTCTTCCATATTCGATTCATGCTCATCACTGCTGTGCGACCCATTGTGATTCAACAGTTTGGTCAATCAGTGACCCTAAGAAACTGAAATCTTCCACGCATTCAGTCTCTTCATTGTCAACTATTATGCTGATGTTTCTATTTGATGTTCCTGTTTGATGTTTCTACCTTATAAGAACAATAATATGCATAAAAACCACTGGTTAAAATTAGTAATTTAAATCTGCCCATAGGAGCAAGACCATGATGCAGGATGAGAGGGGTAGGGGTTTAAGTTTCCTGCACTTCTTCCCCCAACCTAGAGAAGAAGAAGAATTGCAGATTGATACCCCGCCCTTCTCTCTGAATCAGAGACTCAGAGCAGTTTACAATCTCCTTTATCTTCTCCCCCCACAACAGACACCCTGTGAGGTGAGTGGAGCTGAAAGGGCTCTCGCAGCAGTTGCCCTTTCAAGGACAGCCTCTGCGATAGCTATGTCTAACTCAAGGCCATTCCAGCAGGTGCAAGTGGAGGAGTGGGGAATCAAACCTGGTTCTCCCAGATAAGAGTCCACGTACTTAACCACTACACCAAACTGGCTTGAGGAACTGTCTCTTTGTCTCCCCCTTATGGTAAACTGTTTTTTTTTGTAGCAGGAACTCCTTTGCATATTAGACCACACACTCCTGATGTAGCCAGTCTTCCTGGAACTTAGAGGGTTCTTAGTACAGGGCTTACTGTAAGCTCCAGGAGGATTGGCTACATCGGGGGTATGGCCGAATATGAAAAGGAGTTCCTGTTACAAAACAAGCCCTGATGGTAAACATATCGATAGCTCTGAAGTAATACCTGTATGTTCCCCTAATGGACAACTAACTCCTGGGACAGTTTCCATTTGGGAAAATGGCATGAACAAGTGCATCTACAGAACTAAATGTCCATGTGGGGGAGTTTGCTTGAAGTCTTTGTACTACTAAATTTAGGACGGGGGGGGGGCACACTGCCTTGCCCCTACCTGCAGACATCCATGGCCGCTGTGAAAGCGTAAATCCCTGCCCAGCCTTGCCCTGTGAATTGAGCACCACTCCACACCTGATTTTTAGAATGAGACATCTGAGCCCAGAGCTTTAAGGTGCATTTTCCTCTCCCTGTATTACTGTGTGACAATAGTAGCAAGATAGCTAGACTGTACTGTCATTATCTGAACATGCATCTCTGGGAAAATGCTATCTATGCTTAACCTTTCAATCTGGGGACAGATTGCAAGAAGAGAAGGACCCCCCCCCCCTGCAATGCCTGAATCAATGTGAGACAGCTTGCTTCATTCATGATTCGCTTTGCACATGAAGAGAATGAGTTGAGGGTGTATACACATGCAAGAGACCCACCCACATTTCAGATATCTGTATTGAGAAGCCATGCATTGCTTCCTGTGGCTGCATTTCCAATAGCTTTGCTTCATGAAAACCCTGCCTTCATATCCCTGCACATAAAAAACCATCTTTAAATGGTTTGGGGGGACATAACAAATATTCAACAAATAACAAGGAAAGTGTGCCATAGTTACAGCTGTATTGGAAAGATTTCTGCATGCCCCATAAGATTTTAAATAACTGCATTGTCTCAATAAAAAACATAGTATAAAAAGCAATAATGAAAAACAAGATACTTAAATATACTCTTCTAAGTGACTGAGCATAATATTCTGGCACCAAATAAGATCTCTTTGGCATTGTACCAGTCGTAGGATATGCATGCGGCTGTTGTTTCATTGCACAGTTTGCCATATTATTTCCACGCCGTTGATCATAATCATTCTGGTAAATGCTAGCCCTTAAGTCACTCTGCATGCCAAGTGCTCCACAGTTCTTTCCCAAAGGCAGGGTCATTTCTAAAATTTCAGAGTCTGGTACCACCGTTTTGAGTTTTTGCACTGAGATGTCCAGGGTTTCTTTTGTAGAAAAAGCCCAGCAGGAGCTCATTTGCATACTAGGCTACCCCCCCCCCCCGATGTCACCATTGCTTCACACAGGGCTTTTTGTAGAAAAAGCCCAGCAAGAACTCATTTGCATATTAGGCCGCACCCCCTGACACCAAGCCAGCCGAAACTGCTTTTCTGTGCGTTCCTGCTCAAGAAAAGCCCTGGAGATGTCTCTTGCCTATCGTAGTTTCCCCAGAGTTTTCTTTTGTCTCTAAAACAAAATCCACATATTTTCTCTTCAGAATATCAGTCATGTCGGTCATCTTTGGGACAACATGAATTTGTGTCTTCAACAAACTGGAACAATCTGGGGCAGATTGCCCGATTAGAATCTCGAATTGCTCAGATAATGCAACTGAATAGCATGAGATAGCCAACGAACAATTCAATAGGACTAGGATCACAGGAATTAGAAACAATGCACAAAAGGACTGATCATGTCATAAACAATGCAAAAAGAAAGAGAACGGAATCACTAAACTAGAAAGCAATGCAGTTTGGAGCAGGAGAAGGCGTACAATGAGGAATGGAAACCTGTTCTTTTATAAAAGTGCTGTTCAAAGGCTGGCTATGCAATCCCTGTTCTGGTACTGCGGACCGTTTGCCTTTTTAACTCGTGGCAATTAGAACATTCAAATTATACTTTCAGGGAAGGAAGCTTCAGGACTGACTGGCGACAAAGTTTTGATTCCGAACTGTCGGAAAGAACAAGGGGTATCTGGCCATCTGTGCTGATGGTTCTGTTTTCAGAGTACTGAGTTCTCCAACTTCCTTGAAGAAGCTTGCAATGACTTACTGGAGAAGTTCTTTGGAGCTCTGGGGAATGTTTTTTTTAAACACTTCATTCTATCCAACTTCGGGGGAGTATTTTTGCATTTGTGTGTGTGTGTGTGTTTGTGACCCTGGGCCTAGAAGTCATGGCAACCTTTGGCAACTCCTGCTGAGGCACGCAGGACATTCAGAGAAGTGGCTTGAAAGTCTGCCTCTGCTTCCTCGCTTAGCTTCCGAAATATGATGACATTGGGCTTACCTGGGCTATCCAGGCCAGGGCTGCTCTATCCAATGTTAATTGTCACGATCAATTAACTTGTGACAAATTCTCTTGCTAGAAATAACATCACCCATCAGAAGTGCAATGAGTGTATTGCCCAGCCGCAGCCTAAACTTAGGACATTCACTAACTACCAAACAGCCAGTGGGCCAGGAGTAAGGAGGCCCATGTTTGCTCTCTTCTCAACATGAAGTTCGCTAGATGGCCTTGGGCCCAACGTCCTTTTTGAGACTCACTTCCCTTTCTTCTTTTGTCTGTATCTGGCTTTTCTTCCCAATAGGGCCCCAAAGAGGAGGAAGAGGAGAAGAAGGAGAAGGAGAAGAGGAGGAAGAGGAAGAAGAAGAGGAAGAAGAAGAAGAGGAAGAAGAAGAAGAGGAAGAAGAAGAGGAGAAGGAAGAGGAGGAGGAAGAGGAGGAAGAGGAAGAAGAGGAAGAGGAAGAAGAAGAAGGAAGAAGAAGAAGAAAGAAGAGATAAGAGCCTTCAGAAACTAGAGCAGGTCTCCCTGTCTCTCTCTTCCTCTGCTGGCAGATATTCCTCCCATCCCCGCTCTGGACTGCAACCTTCAGGCCAAGATCCCTTTGGCTAGTATCCAAGGGCTCCCACCTTTGGACACACTCATACTTTAAGTGTTTGTAGCGAAAGGGAAGGAATGCCATCCAGGTCTTACGCATCTGCTTTCTCAGCCTAGCGTACCTCACAAAGGTGTTGTGAGGGTGAAATGCTTCCTTGAACTCCTTAGAGGAAAAGAAAGATAAAACGTGACAGACTGTTTACACTCAGACGTAGTATGCCCATGTTGGTATGTACACATATTTTTAAAAGCTTTCTGGAAGCTGCCTAATTTACTTAGGCCCCATCGCTCTCTACATCAGAATGTGCCTGTCAGGTCTAATCTGTTCAATAATTTTTCAGAGCTGAGGTTCAAATCCCGTATCAAGCATCCTATCAGGTTCATCAAGGACAAGGACAAATGCATCTCCAGAGACTGGTCGTTGTAGCTTCCAAATGAGACTTCCAGATGTTGCAATGCAAATTTCAACACCTCTTTCCAGGTCACATATTTGAAGTCCTTTAGCAACATCTCCATGGATTCCAAACAACAGGCTCTGCCATATTGCACAGCCACTTGCTGCGCTAATTCTCAAGTCGCTGAGGGCACTGGACAAATGGTTCATCTCCTTGCTGTAGGATTGCTTAATGATTGTATAGAAGGAAACGACTAAGGCTGCAGATGATCTGGCAGCCACGCAGGGCAGTTGGGGCCGCTAAGTCCACACAGAAGTAAAGGTGTGTGGGCTGGGGGTGGGGTGAACAGTTGCTGGGGGCGGACAGGTGGGACTGCACCAAATTCATGAGAGATAAAAAGGACACAGCTGAGCTGCACATGCAGAAACATGGGGAGACAAGGAGAGTGGAGATCCTGGTGGGCAGCCATGTTGGTCTGAAGCAATAGAAGAAGAAGAAGACTGCAGATTTATACCCTGCTCTTCTGTCTGAATCAGAGCCGCTTACAATCTCCTATATCTTCTCCCCCCACAACAGACACCCTGTGACGAGGGTGGGGCTGAGAGAGCTCTTACAGCAGCTGCCCTTTCAAGGACAACTCCTGCGATTATCCCAAGGTCATTCCAGTAGCTGCAAGTCGAGGAGTGGGGAAATCAAACCCAGTTCTCCCAGATAAGAGTCCAGAAATTTAACCACTACACCAGACTGGCTCTCCAAAGTTGGAGTCCAGTAGCACCTTTAAGACTGTAATGTACGGGACTTTATGTTTGCCAGAAAGCTTTAACGCATGCCTAGGCAGCAGCGGGAATGCTAGAGACTCTTTGATACATCTATAGATCTGGACACTAAGCAGTAACTAATGAGCAGTCTCGGTGCAAAACTTGACTGCCATGATTGGGTATGGGGAACTGGGGTGTGTGTGGGGGTCTTTTGCATGCCTATAAGTGGGGTCGCAGCCCTGCCATTTCGTCTTAGTATGTAGTGACTAATAAAGCATGTTCCTATTTGAACTCTAATGCATCGAACCCAGTATTTAACAAAGACGAACAAAGTTTTATTCAGAATGTAAGCTTTCGGGTGCATACACACTTTGGCAGACAACGAAATGGGGAATGGAGAGAGGAGGCGTGAAGCAGGGAGCAACAGGAGCAGTGAGCGGTATTGCCAGAGCCACACAGAACCCTGAGGGAGCCAAGAAGCTTCTCTGAAGCTTACACGAGGGGCCATGGGCAGAGAGGACTCAAAACAAAAGAGCAGCGGCTGGCAGAGAGACACTCTGACCAGGAAGCCAGGACCAATGCAGTGGTGGAGGAACTCGAGAAGGCTAGCACTGTGGCAGACAGAGGCTGTAAAAAATTTCCTCCAGAGATGGCGAGAGAGCTCAGAGGTAGCGAGGGCAGCAATGCAGAGTGCAAGGAGGCCCTGCCTCTTGTGGGCTGGACTTCTAATAAAAAGGACTCATTAGTGGGTGGACATTGGGACTAGTGAGGTTTCACGGGAGTGGGCGTCCTATTATTCCATCATTTGGCCTCCCTTGTGGTGACATCATGCTTTATTACAGTGCTATCCTATTGTTATTACCATAGTTTAAGGTGTGCCTACAACTGGTTATTGATATGCTGTGCCCTGTTCGCTGGTGGTGCGTTTTATTTATTATTTTTACTGTTAATTTTAATTTGGTGTTTCAACTTGGATATGTAGGTTTTTATTGTTATTTTTATATGTTGTGATCCGCCTTGAGCCCGGGTATGGGAAAAGGTGGACTATAAGACTACTAAATAAAATAAATAAATAAATTACTGTGGGGAAGGACTGGGGTGACAGGAGTAGGAAATGGGCTATCCAGGTCTGTGAGGATCAAAGAAGGGGAACACCTGGCAATGCAGCTGGAGTACACCTGGCCTGAGGCTTTCAAAACCAGGACAACAGTATTTTTCATGATCTACTTTTGAGGAGGATGATAGCCTTCATGAGGTAAAAAAGATCCGTAAGTGTAAGGATGTGTCACTGGTGACCAAGGTCAAGTTAATTCATATCATAGCATTCCCTATTTCTATGCATGGGTGTGAAAGATGGACAATAAAAAAAGCTGACAGGAAGAAAGTAGATATCTTTGAAATATGATGTGGGAGGGGACACCAACAATTCAAACATTTATTATGGCAGAAGCCGGCAGCAATAACAAATAGCCAGTGAATTAATAAGAATCCAAAAGTAAAATCTGAGGTATAAAAAGGATAAAATCCAGTATAAAACAAATCACAGTATCTTCCATTACAAGGGATGTATGTTTTCTGATCACTAAGCAGCAGAATCTGGCCACAGCACAAGATATGAAACTTTTGAGAGTCTTCTAGGAGAAAGTTACACAAAGTTTCTGGCCTAAATTTCAGATAAGATTGAGGGGGATTAAATTTAGACAAAAGTGGTAATACAAGATGTTCAGTGGTAATACAAGAGCCAGTTTGGTGTAGTGGTTAAGTGTGCGGACTCTTACCTGGGAGAACCGGGTTTGATTCCCCACTCCTCCACTTGAAGCTGCTGGAATGGCCTTGGGTCAGCCATAGCTCTTGCAGAGTTGTCCTTGAAAGGGCAGCTGCTGTGAGAGTCCTCTCAGCCTCACCCACCTCACAGGGTGTCTGTTGAGGGGGAGGAAGATAAAGGAGATTTTGAGCCACTCTGAGACTCTGAGGATGGAATACAAATTCAATGTTGTTGTTGTCTTCTTCTTCTTCTTCCTGGTAGAATTTACAATACAGAAGTACATGGGTGGTGGATTCCATTATATTGGACGTACATGGACTCAACCGTTCCTTCATGGGTACATGCAAAAAAGTTGCCTTGCCCCATAGCAGAAGGGGAGGAGCTACCATTGACATAATGTCAAATAAGTGGGCTCTAGATCAAATCAAGCCTGACCTCTTCCTAGAAGCTGAAATGACTAAACTGAGGCTACCATACTTTGGTTACATTGTGAGAAGACAGGAGTCACTGGAAAAGAAAGGCAGGCATGCTAACAAAAGTGGAAGACCCAACAGGAGATGGATGGACTCAATCAAGGAAGCCTTTGCAAGGTCTGAGCAAGGCTGTTCACGATAGGCCATTTTGGAAGACATTAATTCAGAGGGTTGCCACAAATCAGAAGACACTTGACAGCATTTAACACCGCCCCCTTGTGCTGTACCAACCATTTCTAGTTGTCCCTTGGAAACAGGCCAACTTCGTGCCTAATCAGCAGTTGGCTCCGTAAAGCCAACTGTTTATTGAAGTTAACTTCATATACATTCAGGCCTTGGATTCAGCAGGAGCTCACAGGAGCACAGCTCCCGAACCTTTCTGAGGGTTCCCCCTCTTCCTCCCCACCTACCTTGTCCATTGTATAGTAGGTGCAGTTGCATAACAATCCCTGGATTAGGAGAGCAGGCAGCCAGCCAGCCACCAGGGGCTTTGCCACACCCCCAGCAGCCCTCATCAACCCCTGAGGAAGTCCATGCCACCCTTTCTCCACTTCTTATGTGATTTTGGGTGGCGGGTGGCTTGCTGGCCTTTTGACTGGAGGAGGCGGGCAGGAGAGCCCCAGGCAAGCGAGGCCTGCTTGGGCTGGCTGGATCTCTAGCCAGCCCAAGCAGGCCTCGCTCACCCAGGGTTCTCCTTTCTTGCATTGGATTGCTTTTGGCTGCTGTGTGTGGGGGGGGGCATTTGCTAATGAGCTCTGCCACCTATTTTTCTGCAAAACGACCCCTGTTACATCCATTAGTGCTTTTGGATAGTTATAACTTTTGACTGCAATTTTGTTGCTCAGTCTCTTATATAATGTGCCTAGCCCCAACAGCCTGTTCCTGCTAAAAGTTTTCAGAGTTGAGTAGGTCATCTATATCTAAACACTCCTCTATATTCTTTTTTCTAAGCTTCTCCCCCTCCTTCCTTCAGTGAAAGTTTCTATTTTATTCCAAGCCAAACCTGCAGTCCTTCCCACTGTGCTATCTGGACAGAGTAGAGATGCTCAAACACCTGCTGGTTCAGCTTCTGTTCTGCTTGATGGTCACCAGCAGGGAGCCCCTTTTTTGTCAAATGCTTCCGCTATTTGTGAGTAGCTCCAGCCTAATTTAGTAGGCTACTTTTGGCATCCTCGAACTGTACAGCACAGTGCCATCGACAGCATTTAATATTTGTGTCATCAGCATGATTTTGCGCATGTGCCTCCTCTTACAGCCTTACGGGAATCAACCCTGCCCCATAGCATTTAATTAACAGACCTGATTCTCCATGTTCTGGAGGACTGTCAGTTTCCTCTACTGGAAATATACAAACACCAGCTGCAGGCAAAAAAAAGATAGATCCAGGTGGGCAGCTGTGTTGGTCTGAAGCAGTAGAACAAAGTAGGAGTCCAGTAGCACTTTTAAGAAGAGTCCCATGGCGCAGAGTGGTAACGCTGCAGTACTGCAGTCGGAGCCCTCTGCTCATGACCTGAGTTCGATCCCAGCGAAAGCTGGTTCCAGGAAGCCCCACCAAACAATGGGCACATCCACAAATCAATTGCCCTTTCATCACACCCCCTCCAGCCTACAAATAGCAGCTCTCCAGCAGCCCTGGCCCCACTCAATGCACAGCAGCCAAGAAGGTCTGAGCGCCTGCTCCGGCTGCAACGCCACTGAGGATGTTCTCCGCAGCTGAGAACGAAACGTCTGGAAGGAAAACTTTCTCCAGTAGAACACGGCACTTGATCCCGAAAGATTCTACAAACCCTAATACTGATTCAGATAGCTGGCTCAAGGTTGACTCAGCCCTCCATCCTTCCAAGATTGGTAAAATGAGTCCCCAGCTCGCTGAGGGGAAAGTGTAGATGACTGGGGAAGGCAATGGCAAAGCACCCCGTAAAAAGTCTGCCGTGAAAACGTCGTGATGCGACATCACCCCAAAGTCGGAAACGACTGGTGCTTGCACAGGGGACTACATTTACCTTTTTTTTTCTTTTCTAGTACCTTTAAGACCAACAAAGTTTTATTCAAAATGTAAGCTTTCATATGCGTACATACTTCATCAGACAATGGAATGGGGTTCAGTGAGCAGTGCTACATATAGCTGGTGGGCAGTGGGTAAGAATGCAAAGTGGTACAAAGTTAGAATCTAGTTCCTCTGAGAAAGACATGTTCTCTGCTTAATCCAGACTTGCAAGCAATAGAGCAATTAACGGACTTCATTTATTGCCTTATTCCACTCTCACCATCATTCCCCCGTTCTTACCTGTTACTGTTTTATTGGTTTTCCACGCAAATGCTAGCCAGATCAAATGTTCTCTCCATTTGTTGATTTCACTGTTTTGCCATTGGATTCTAACTTTGCACCACTTTGCATTCTTAACCACTGCCCACCAGCTCTATGTAGCTCTGCTCACTGGACCCCATTCCATTGTTTGATGAAGTATGCATGCATACGAAAGCTTACATTCTGAATAAAATGTTGTTGGTGTTAAAGGCAAAAAAATAAGATGTTTACAGCTCAAGTCTGAAGACAGTAGCCTGAACACATGACCTCCCTTTCTGAGTGCTACCCTTGAGTTCTAGTTTCTCTCTCCTTAATTGTACATTTTATTATAGCGCCTCAAATGGTCAGTGTGACTTTAGGTAGGGGAGGAGTAGCTAAGTAGCAGAGCATTTACTTGGCATACAGAAGGTCCCAGGTTCAATCCCTGGCATCTCCAGTTAAAAAGACAAGGCAGTAGATAATTTGGAAGACCACTGCTTGAGATCTTGGAGAGTCGCTGTCAATCTAAGTAGACAACACTGACTTTGATGGACCAATGGTATGATTCAGTCTTAGGCTGTGTTTGTGTATGGTATAAGGGCAGAACTGTGCTGAATAAAATAAAAAGCTCCTGCAGTTTGCTGTTGCTGAAAAAAAATAACATCTATTACCTCAAATCAAATACACTTTTAAAATTTAGTCTCCTCTAAGGGGACCCATCATTTCAGGTTAGGAAATGGGTATTGATGTGTCATGAATTTCTTTCTTGCATTTCCAGACTATTGGGTAATGGCTGGAATATAGTAATGTACAATCATGTAGGCTGGTCAAATGTAATGGAGGTATATTTAAAGTTTTGCAGACGATGGCATTTCATTTGTTATACCTTATCAGGTCACAGTGCTACAGAGATGAAGGAAGCGGAACTTTTCAAAAATTATTTCTTCTGTTTATTTTTGAAAGGATACTGGAGCACTGACATCCTCTGTGTTCATCTGAACACTCTTTTTGAGTCTTTAACACCCCCACTGCCTTCTTCCCTTCATTGTGAGAACTGTCCATTGATTTCTACTCTTAGCTTCCTGTCATTTAATCAGTTTTTAATCCATAAGAGAACTTGTCTTCTTCCCATGATTCTAAGTTTACTCAGGAATCTTTGGTGAGGTACCTTGTCCAAAGCCTTTTGAAAGTCCAGGTTTATAATGTCTATCAGGTCTCTGTTGTCTACATGCTTGTTCACTTTCTCAAAGAACTTCAAAAGGTTGCTAAGGCAAGACTTCTTTTGCAGAAGCCATGCTGATTTTTCCTCAGCAGGCTTTGTCCCTCTATGTACCTAACAATTCTGCCTTTGATTACAGTCTCTATTAATTTGCCTGGGACAAATGTTAGGCTTACTGGCCTATAATTGCCTGGTTCCCCTCTGGATCTCTTTTTAAAAATCGGTGTAACAACTGCTACTTTCCAGTCTTTTGGTACAGTGGCTGAATTTAGTGATAGGTTACATATACAGGTTAGTAGATCAACTATCTCACATTTGAGTTCCTTAAGAATTCTTGGGGGTACGCCATCAAGACCTGGAGCTGAACCCTCATAAGTCCATGGGTTTAGGCAAGTGTAACTCTGCTTGGGATTTCACCATAAAAGACTGAGACCGATTTTGCACTCACGTTCCACCGCTCTTACCTTTGTCTTCTCAGTGCGGCTTTCTTCCGATTTCCCACTATCTGCCCTGGGGCTGCAGCAAGCATCGGCATTTTCATGCAGTAAACAAACTGCTAAAAACCAGTTTCTGTTTGCTGCAGGAAAACATCGATCCTTGCTGCAGCCCCGGGGGCAGATAGCGGGAAATCAGAAAGAGGGGTTTAGATAAAAATATGGAGCAGAGGTCCATCAGTGGCTATTAGCCACAGTGTATGTGTGTATATAACATTTTTTGCCACTGTGTGACACAGAGTGTTGGACTTGATGGGCCGTTGGCCTGATCCAGCATGGCTTCTCTTATGTTCTTATGTTCAGAAGAAAACCATGCTGAGAAGATGAATGTGAAAGCGGAATAAGGTGAGTGTGAAATTGGTCAGAGCTACAACTCCCTCATTCAGATTTTACTCGTATAGCCCTTTTTGTACCAATCAACAAAACAAGGCCTGATCAGTTAATACAATAGAAATCATAGTTTCCGTGTGAGTGGTTGAATTACAACCTGACTGGCAGGAATTGGTTCATCTGAGTGGGGAGGAGATGGTAGTGAGCCCCCAATTCCCTTTGTTCAAGCCGAGGCCTGTTCAGGACATTGTGTCAGTGTCTACAAGGGCCTAGGATTTGGTTTTGAGGCTGTCACAAAGCCTACTAAGCTAGGATGCACATGCATCGTGCATTTTGCCCGCCCAGGCTTCTCGGGAGCAGAAGCAAATGGATATGTATAACTTCAGTGATTGACAGACATCTTGAAGGCTCTAGGCTTAAACATTAGAATCCTTGGTCTGGTCAACAGAGCTTGCTTGTGATCCTAAAGCAGGGGTGGCCAACAGTAGCCCTCCAGATGTTTTTGCCTACAACTCCAATCAGCCCCAGCCATCAGCCATGCTGGCTGGGGCTGATGGGAGTTGTAGGCAAAAAAAAACATCTGGAGAGCTACCGTTGGCCACCCCTGTCCTAAAGGATGTAAAACTGGAAAATGCACTGTACAGGGCTGGGCTTGCAACACACTTACTTGTGTTTAGGCATATGCCCCTTTCTTTATTTCAAAGAATGGCTCCTTAGTATTAGTTAGCATTAAAATATAGTTTTGAAACCAAATACTGGGCAAGGGGCAGAAAAGCAGGAACAATAATTCAAGGCCAGGTAGAGGAGGCCAGTATAGTTGAGTCTCCACTGACTCAACCAAAGGCCTGGTGGAACATCTCCATTTTACAGGCCCTGTAGATGTGCAATAAGTCCCGCAGGGCCCTGATCTCACTTGGGAGAGTGTTCCACCAGGCCTAGGGTTGCCAGGTCTGTGCTGGAAAATACTTGGGAACTTTGTGGGTGGATCCAAGAGAGAGCAGGGTTTGGGGAGGGGAGGGGCCTCAGCATGGTCCAATGCCATAGAGTCCAGCCTTCAAAGCAGCCATTTTCTCCAGGGGAGCTGATCTCTGCCATCTGAAGATCAGTTGTAAAAGAAGGCTCTGATGCTGGTTAAGGCTAAGCAGATCTCCTTTGAACTGGGGACCAGGCCTGTAGCTACAGGGGGGCCTGTGGGGGCACTGCCCCCTGACTTCCAGCCAGGGGCCCCTGACTACCATCTGGGGGGGGGGAGCCTGCTCCCCCCTTTTTTTTGCCATGACTGAGCCACCAAAGCATCATCACTGGTAGCTAGAGCCAGGAGAGCTGAGCAGGGCACAACACACTGCAACAGCAAAAGCAGTAGGCAAAGAGGACAGAGGTGGAGGAGTAGGAGGTAGAAGAAGCCATGTGGAATAGACCCGGTGGCGGGGCAGATGGAGCTGCTGGCTACAAAGTGTGTGGGCAAGATGGAGGTGGAAGGAACTCCCCCCACCCACCCCCCTTGTACATGAGGTGCAGTCCCTTCTTACCTCAACTTGGCCACTTTCAGAGCCTCCAGCTTTTTGCTCTTCCCCATAAAGCTTCTGAGAAGCAACAAGCCATGCAGTGGATGGGAAAGGGTGCTCTCTGACTTTAAAAAAAGCCCCCTGACTTTTAAATCCTGGCTCCGGCCCTGCTGGGGAGCACCAGCAGATGTTGATCTGTGGACCATAAAACTCTTTAGGGGACATACAAGGAGGGATGTCCTGCAGATACATTGGTCCCAGACTGCTCAGGGCTTTGAAGGTTAATGGTGGAGGTTAATGTCCCACCTTTACCATTGACTTTATGGTGAAACCAAACTAAGTTCCAAATTACTACATCTTAGTGTTTTGGATTAACATTTGGCTTAGAAGAGCACACCAAATCACCCAGACTTGTTTCCCAGGGTTTTGGGTTCTAAGCCAGTTTGGTGTAGTTGTTAAGTGCGCGGACTCTCATCTGCGAGAACTGGGGTTGATTCCCCACTCCTCCACTTGCACCTGCTGGAATGGCCTTGGGTTAGCCATAGCTCTCAGAGAGCTGTCCTTGAAAAGGCAGCTTCTGTGAGAGCTCTCTCAGCTCCACCTACCTCACAGGGTGTCTGTTGTGGGGGAAGAAGATAAAAGAAATTGTAAGCCGCTCTGAGACTCTGATTCAGAGAGAAGGGTGGGGTATAAATCTGCAGTCTTCTTCTTAAGATGTTCAAATCATTCTAACTCTGGTCTTCCTCAACAGCCCTGTTTATTGCTGGAGTAACTGCTACCACGTACCACAAATTAGCCATGCTATGTTCACTCGCTACATCGCGGCAGCAATGATGAGGAATCAAGGTGCAGTGACATTTTGCAAAAAATCACGCAGGGCGGCTTGCACTTGCTGCTAAGGTTCAGAGCCTACACACACTGCTGGGAGCCTATAAACAGAGAGGCAATAGCAAAGATTTTGAAAAAGATTTTCCCCCTGGATTTAGAAAGAAAGAACATAACTGACAGTGAAAGAAAAAGTTAGGGATTAATAGAAACCTTAAAAAAAAACAAGGAGCCTTGGCGGGAGGGATCTATTTTATGGGCATTTTAAAAGAATTCCTGAGCTGAAATATATTACCAGTCTGTGCAGTGAGAATAGGGTTGCACAGAATATGAAGAAGCAGGGCTTTTTTGGTAGCAAGAACTCCTTTGCATATTAGGCCACACGCCCCTGATGTAGCCAATCCTCCTGGAGCTTACAATAGGCCCTGCGCTAAGAGCCCTGTAAGCTCTTGGAGGATTGGCTACATCAGGGGTGTGTGGCCTAATATGCGAAGGAGTCCCTGCTACAAAAAAGCCCTGCTTCTTCATATTCTGTGCAACCCTATGAAGATGAAGATCCTGACTGAAGCTAATTAATGATGTGTTGCCTGGTTAGCCTCCTTGAGTCTGAGAAGATAACACGAGATATCAGTATTTCAGATAACTAAATAGAGGTCAGAGTTGATTCTACATGCATCTGCCCATACGGCAGGGTGGGTCCTGATGCCATGATCCTGTTCCTCTCCTCTGCATGTTCTATTGAAGTGGGCCAAGAGGTGGAAACAAAGAGAGCCAAGTATCCCAGGGTCCCACAAGGCTAAAAGGTCTTGGAGCATTAGTTCGCATTGCCTGAAGATAATGAACAAACCTTTGACCTTCAGAGCAGCGGCTTACGGAATCTAGTGAATTGGCATTCACTGTTATTATCATTATTAAATACAACGTAATATATTTACTATGACAATATTCCATGTACTTAAATGCTGTACGTCATTATTTGACAGGAGGTTCCCCAGATGTTTCCTTCCATGTCCTGCACTACTGTATGAGTGTGCAAAAGACACAAGGGTTGAATTCAGACAGCCAATTTGACCCAGGGATGGCCCCCAGGCAGATTGAAAAAGCAAGGTCAGGAAGGCACAGCTGCCGCCCGTCCCACTCCTGCACTCACCCCATTCTCTGATGTCGCTGAGATGGATCAAATAACTACCACTTGGGAGCCGCGGACAAGAAGAGCTGTTGATTCGAAAGGACCAACCAAATCTTTGGCTGAAAGCCTTGACTGTGACCTGTGAAGGAAAAGTGGTAGCAAATTGGGAAGTGGTAGCAAATTCTTCTGCCCCACGCCATCCATCTTTCCGGGAGTCTGAATGCAGGAGTGTGCAAATGAGGTCGATTGGCAATGTGAACCTGCCGATCTGCTCTAGGAGCTCACCAGTATTCTTTTTTTTAAAAAAACTGCCCAGAGCATGTGAGCGCATGCGCACATGGCCACTAAAAATGCAAGGGAAAAAAGAAACCCATAGGGATGGTGTGCAACAACCATGTGAATGTGCCAAAGTGACCTCCCCACCCATGAGATACAGGTGAGAGCCAGTTTGGTGTAGTGGTTAAGTGTGTGGTCTCTTATCTGGGAGAACTGGGTTTGATTCCCCCACTCCTCCACTTGCAGCTGCTGGAATGGCTTTGGGTTAGCCATAGCTCTCACAAGAGTTGTCCTTGAAAGGGTAGCTTCTGAGAGAACTCTCTCAGCTCCACCCATCTCACAGGGTGTCTGTTGTGGGGGAAAAAGATAAAGGAGATTGTAAGCTGCTCTGAGTCTCTGATTCAGAAAGGAGGGCAGGGTATAAATCTGCAATTCTTCTTCATTGCATGGGAGTGTCTGACTGGGATTTGGTCACTCTGTTTTGGGGTGGCAGCCCATCTGTACCCAGCCAAGAACTGAAATTTGCTATATATACATTGATACACTTCTGGCTTTTTGCTTCTACTTTCTCGCCTCTCCCTCCATACCTTCTGGGGATAGCAACAATAAATCAACAAACACGAATGCCGTTTTAGCCTAGAATATCACTTCTTACCATTCCATACATCAAAATGTTTATTGCCCCGAAATTACTTTGGAAGTCCCATGAAATTAGTTGAATGGACTTTATCTTACTTGGAATTGCTGGTGCTTGTCTTGTTTAAAGGAGAGAGAGAGAGAGAGAGAGAGAGAGAGAGAGAGCGCTATTACTTTGGGTGGGAGTTAGCAGCAGATGTTGGTCTCCTTTTGAGAAGAAAATCCTTCCTGCTCTCCAGAAGGAGGAATTTTCCAACAAATTCGAGATACCCTAGATTAATATATGCTGTGCAAGTTTCAGTTTAGGATTGGGGGTGGGAATGGCCAAAGGGAATGGCATTTTCCCAGTGAAATTCGCAAGTAGAAACCAGCCACTGCTTTTTATGAATGGCAGTGTTCTTTCTGCCACTTTTTCTTTTCCATAGAATCTCTTGATACTGCTTACAAAGGGCTTTTCACCATTCTTGGTTTTCAGGCACATGCAAGCAAGGCAAAAGAGAGTGCAGAAAAGCCCAATGACTCTGTGAAGTAGATTCTTCCTGCAACTCCTTATGAAGTCACTATGGTAAGGGAAAACGTGGAAGCTCAAGTGCAAAAGCATCCATAGACCACTGCTGTCAGAGCTGCATTGCTTCAGTGCTCAGGTAGTGTGGGTGTGAGGTTTGCAGGTTTGTTTTTTCCTCTAAACCCTCCCACTTCTTGTTCAAATAGACAAAATCAGGGGTACAAAAAAAGAGGCAGCAAATGAGAAAAGCTGATTAGGTGCGGTGGAGGGATACGGATGCTACCCTTCTTTCTAACTGGCTCTTGTTTGTCTCCACCTCCCAGGCTTGCTTCCTGCTTCTCCTCACTTCTGCAGGATTCCTGACTACATGGTAGAGCTTTGCAGTTTCCCCCCTTTCAAACATTCAGTGAACATAGCTCAAAGGTGGGATCAGGAGGGATGATACTCCTAAATCCTTCCTCCCTGGCTGAGGCTTCATGAATCACCCAGTTCAATTCACCTAATGCCAACTACAAATATCTAGCACAGGGGCGACCAAATGGTGGCTCAGGAGCCACATGCGACTTTTTCACACATATTGTGTGGCTCTTGAAGCCCCCACCACTATGTTGGCCAGCTTGGAGAAGGAATTTCTCTCTTTAAATCATTTCTCCAGTCGACAGCTGGGAGAATGCATTTAAAGTTAAAGTTTTTTTCTTTCCACCTCCCCTCCCTCCCCTCCATTTTCCTTCCTTCCTTTCTTCCTTCCCTCCCTCCCTCCCTTCCTCCCTCAAACATCTGATATTCATATCCTGCAACTCTCAAACATTTTACTTTTATTCTATGTGGCTCTTACATTGAGCAAGTTTGACCACCCCTGATCTAGCACCTCTACTCTGCTTCTTTTTAGACTTCCAGCTTATTTTAATCCATGTACTATTCCCAAATATTGGAGGGCTCTTCTTTTGGCTAGGTTAAATGCTTTTCTCTCAGTTTCACTGGGCAGATTTCAAGGAGCAGCTTGTTCAGACACTGTGTCCCTCCAGATCTGGGGCAACTGAAATATTGGCTCATAGCTTCTTTGCTTGCCTGCTGGTGGAGCTTTGAGAGATTTCTGGATCCAGCCAGTGATTGCTGCTGGAAAGTCTTCTGCTTCCCCATCTTTTTTGCAAGCTGATATTGATTTTGACAGTGGCAAATTTTGGGGGCTGCAGTGGCTTCAATATGAGCGGGGAATTATAAGACACTATTGGTAGGATTAATGTTGTCTGAGTCCACTGAGTCACTGGATTATTTGAAATAAATAAAGGAAGGGTATCTTAACACTGACTCATAACCGTTTTGAGAGATCAGCTCTCTGGTATGAGGGGCACACCATTAGTTTGGTGTAGTGGTTAAGTGTGCGGACTCTTATCTGGGAGAACCGGGTTTGATTCCCCAGTACTCCACTTACAGCAACTGGAATAGTCTTGCAAGAGGTGTCCTTGAAAGGGCAGCTGTTGTGAGAGCCCTCTCAGCCCCACCCACCTATCAGGATGTCTGTTGTGGGGGGGAGAAGATATAGGAGATTGAAAGCCACTCTGAGTCTTTGATTCAGAGAGAAGGGCGGGGTATAAATCTGCAGTGTTCTTCTTTTTCTTCTTCTTCTGAGCCACAAGTGGCTCAAGTCCAGATTTTTGTAGTAATCAAGGCACCCTGGACTCTACAGTGCAATCCTAACTGAGTTACATCCTCATTTCAGTGGACTCAAAAGGTATAACTCAATTTAGGTTTGCACTGTCTTTCTAGTACATGTAGAAGTACCCTAATGGTTTTGGTTCTCTCCCCTACCCCCACGCCGCAGACCAAGAGAGTCTTTGTATACACAATGATTATTCTCGCACAGGCCAAGAACAGGACTCTGAAATGTTTTGCATATTTATTAGTTAAGAATGGCTTCATGAAGTGAAGGCTGATTGAACTGGAAGCTTTATAATGACAACAATGTAATTTTAAAATGGAAATGCCTAAGAGAATTGAGGCTAACAAAGGGGGGGAAATAGTTACTTTGCATGTGCATTTTTAATATGCATCTACTTCCAGTGTTGGAAATGGCACAATATACTGAATATAATGAGCACCATTTAAATTTTTAAACGTTAAAGTTGATGATAAACTCGGCAAACTTGATCCACATTTGCTTTGAACACTCCAACTTCTTCTGACTCAATGGACTTTTACAACTGTATCCATTTTAAAATACTATAGCAAAAATGATAGCTGGATACTGACAAGGCTTGTGGCAAGGTATGTAGAACAGGAATCCATAATGACTGACTTCTGTGGATTAAGAAGAAGAGGATAGACTTTGTACAGAAACCACTGCAAGCATCCCCTATATATTGACTTTGTAAACCTTACCAATTCATTCAGTTTCTTTTAGGTTATGTGAATTATATGTAAATCTATTACTTTCTGAGCTGAAATAAGGTTCCTTTTGGCACAGTCAAATATAAATGCACTCACTGTTACACATTCCTTTGTTTGTTTTTTCCCTAAAAAGTCAGACTTTCCCCATTTCCTAGCTCGAAAGAAGGAACAGAACTGCTTTAAAATGAGATGTATTAAGTTCTAAAAAGAAAGCCTAAAATTATTCATGGTTGCTGAAAACTATCTTCAATTTCCCTGCTCTTGGAATCTCTATGTGGCGAGCGGGGTTGAGTGTGTCAGTGAAGCTGAGAGCAATATGGTAAAGACTTTAGACTCTGTCAAGAGGCTAACTCCTAGCAGAATCACTCAAGGCAGAATGGTCAAAGCTGAAACATCAGAATAAGATGTATTCACCTAGTTTAGGAATTAATGGCCACACCAACAGACAAAAATGGATCCAGTGATGATGTGGGTGGAGGAATTGTTGGTAGCTATTGAGCAGAAGCAGTGGTAGAAGATGACATGGGGGGGGGGTGGTCTATCATAGACAAAAGTAGTGACATTCTTGCTAACCCTGGTTAGTACTGCTTAGTGGTAAACCACTTCTGATCATCTCATACTTTGGAAAATCCTATGATGAGACAACCCAAAATGAAAGAAGGTCAGATAGCTACTGAGGAGGAACAGAGGACAATTATGAATAGCATTATTCTTAATGATGTAGCTGGACTAAAGTCAAAAGGTCATTCAGATGCTGATGTAAATGGATGCAAATGGAAAATCCAAAGCTTGTTGACATATATACTAGAAATACAGAAATCATAAAACTAGAAATGAAACATTTAAACATTTCAATTCTGGGAATGAGTGAACTAAAGTTGACTGGATAAGGACATTTTCAGTCAGAAAATTATAAAGTGTTTTACTGGGAAAATGACAAAAGAATAAATGTGTGGCTGTTTTTTTAAAACCCTATAATTAATGTTCTTCAGCTCTGCAATGTCATGTAATTTAAAATATTCAGAGTTGAACAACTTTTTTTTGGTTTTTTAAACTTTTGTTTTGGATATTCAACAGGACTGAGGGGGAAAAGTCTCATTTAAAAATGTCTGCCTGAATCTCATCCATCTCTGAGTTGAAGGAGGAAAGAACTAAAATTGACGTTCTGTGTAGATACCTAGCCAGGTGGCCCTTGAGGAAGTTTCACTGTTATGCAGGATTTGTAGTCATGCAGAGTGAAAATAGGCAATACAAACTGATGTCCCGCTGGCATCCCTATGAGACATTTATGACTGTAACTAAGATAGGCAAATCAGCCCTGTTCTGCATTAAACGTTGAAATATATTCCACGTATGCCACCTAGCAAGCAGGCTGCAAAGTGATCTATTGGGGAAATATTTTCTTCCAGTCATTTTTGAAGAAAAGTTTTAGAAAAAACTCTATTGGGTTTTTTTTGGCATGCAATGAAAGTTCAGGCAATGTTTTTTCCCTCCTAGCTCCTGTGTTTCCTTGCCATCCCACATATTCACCAAAGCCCTTTTTCAGCCTCCTTGGTGTATACAGCCTACATCTATTTCTATTTTGCATTTCTGTTTTAAAAGGAAGTGTTGCTAAAGGGAAAAAAACTGGAAGCAAAAACCTATACGGAGAGGCAATTGGCAGACTGAGCCAATCTGGTCCTCAGAGATTTCACATTTAGTCATAGATCCCAAGGGGAAAACATGATGGTATGCTAGGGTTGCCGATCCCCCAGTTTGGAGGCCCGCCCCCCCCCCCGCTACAGGGTCATAAGAAAAAGGTGGGAGGGGAGGGAAATGTCTTCTGGGAACTCTATTATTCCCTCTGGAGACTTATCCCTATAGAAAATAATGGAGAATTGATCCGCGGGTATTTGGGGCTCGGGGGGGGGGGCTGTGTTTTGAGGTAGAGGCACCACATTTTCAGTATAGCATTTAGTGCCTCTCCCCAAAATACCCCCCAAGTTTCAAAAAGAGTGGACTGGGGGTTCAATTCTATGAGCCCCGAAAGAAAGTGCCACTATCCTTCATTATTTCCTATGGAAGGAAGGCATTTAAAAGGTGTGCAGTCCCTTTAAATGTGATGGCCAGAACTCCCTTTGGAGTTCAATTATGCTTGCCACACCCTTGCTCCTGGCTCCACCCCCAAAGTCTCCTGGCTGCACCCTCAAAGCCCCCAGATATTTATTGAATTGGACTTGGCAACCCTATGGTGCGGGGGGCTTCAGCTGCTTTCTCTGTGTGAAGAGACACAAGCGTGGGCCACACTTGCAGGTCAAGTTGCTAACCCTTCAAAGTCACAAATCTGACAAGGGGTAGGACTCAGCTAGAGCTGGGTCTAGACACAGCTGCCCAGGGGCGAGACCAACATGGTCAATGGATTGGGATGAGGGGTAACAGCATAGGGAGAAGAGCCAAAGGGGCAGAGTCTGCAGAAAATATTAATTCATCTGCTTCTCAGTTGTCTTGAAAGTCCATTGCTGGGATTTCCTTAAGTCTCTATAAAGGCAGGTAAAGGCAAACTACCTCTGCTTTTTCACTTGCCTTGGAAGCCCCTTGCTGGGGTGGCCACAAGTTGGCTACGTGATGGCACTTTATTGATGCAAGATGGAGGAGATGAGACATAAAGACATAAAATCTGGCTTTTTTAAAGAAAAGGAAATGACAGTTTGTTGGACAATTGATCAATAATTGAGAATTGGTCTTTCTGACTTTAATGTATATCGGATTCTAATAGCTACTCTTGGGTTCAGTATCTCACAAGGCTTTGTAAAGCTAATGCCCTGACATTGCTCTTTGGGTTAGTGGATAATTTACAAATCAGGAGATAGTAGCCCAAGTTCCAAAGCTTAAACTTAGATTGCCAGACTCCTCAGGAACCCTTGATGTCATGTATGACTAAGAGCTTCCCAACCCATCAATTACATAGGTTGCCATTTGGAGAGGCACCAAAATAGTCTGGGGCTTCATGCCCTCAAAAATATTACACTAATAGGCAAAGTTCATGCCTGCTGTATATGAGGGGTTGGGATTTGTCAAACACATCAGATGTTCGTCCCAGGTCTGATTGACAGCTCTATGGGATTTTATAGACATATAATGTCAGCGTTTGCTTTTGTTCGGCTTGTATTCCAACCACCCACTTTATGGGTCTTGACAGACAACCAGGATATATCCTTTATATAACTACAGTGTGCTCTATTTAGTTATTTGATTAATTCTGTATACTGTATACTGGAATGTTACATATTTGACAGTTTCTGCATTATGGTTTTCAAGATTCAGTAGTTTCTAAGGTAAAGCCACTGTCTTGGTTGTCTCTTTCTGTGAAATATCTCTTGCCAGTCTCAATCCAGCCCATAGAACGTTAGGGGGCCCTAGGCAAGGCTTTTTTGGTTAAAAAAAGCCCAGCAGGAGCTCATTTGCATATTAGGCCACACCCCCTGACACCAAGCCAGCCAGAACTGTATTCCTTCTAAAAAAAAGGCCTTGGTCCCAGGCAATTTCCTAGACCTTAAAACACAGCTCTTAGAACCCACAACACAGTTACTACTTTTTTCTTTCAAATATTTTTGTTTTTATTTTATAGGATACAAACCAGCTCCTGCTTAACACTGACAATACAATCAATTAAGGTTTTTATATACACAGTTATTAATTTTCTTCTACCTTCGCAATTTATCTCCAGATCCAACATATATTAATCGTATGAATAAAATTAAAAAAGAAACCACCAAAAAACCCAACAAACATACAGACCCAAATTTCATCTCTTGAGTATGAATGTTATTTCAGGGGGTAATAATGGAATAATTTAGGATATATTATTACATTCATTTTACATTTGCCCCCTTTACTTGTAGTGAGCATAATCCTTTCTCCATTTTTCCCAAATTATTTAATTGGCCTTATTTATATAGGTAGTTAATTTAGTCACAGTTACATATTTTGTCATTCTAGGTTACTACTTCACTTCTAACTGGCCAGGATCCTATCACTCAACCAAGCTTCATATTAGCCTAAGGAGCCTTTGTCCAACTTAGATGGTTCTTCTTCTAGAGGTAGAGGGACAGTGGCTCAGTGGTAGAGCATCTGCTTGGGAAGCAGAAGGTCCCAGGTTCAGTCCCCAGCATCTCCAACTAATAAGGGTCCAGGCAAGTAGGCGTGACAAACCTCAGCTTGAGACCCTGGAGAGCCGCTGCCAGTCTGAGTAGACAATACTGACTTTGATGGACCGAGGGTCTGATTCAGTATAAGGCAGCTTCATATGTTCATATGTTATATGTAGAGCCATTTAACTGGAAGACACACAAATGAGAAGAACTTCTGCCAGTCTGAGACTGAATCAATGCCATTATTTGTGTGACCACAAGCTGGGGGGGGGGAGGGGCGGTCAGTGTATTGGATGCTGACACTATACTCCAGGGCTCTTTTTCTAGCAGGAGCTCCTCTGCTTATTAAGCCATGCCCCCTGATGTAGCCAATCCTCCAAGAGTTTACAGGGCTCTTAGTCCTATAAGCTTCAGGAGCATTGGCTACATCAGGGGTGTGTGGCCTAATATGCAGAGGAACTCCTGCTAGAAAAACAGCCCTGCTATACTCTATAGTTGGGGTAGTTGCTAAGTCTAAAAGTTCTGAAATTTCAGAATTTGGATCCTAAGAACTGCAAGCAGAGGAGTAAAATCTCAAGATGAGGCAGAAGTATCAAGAGGGCAAGGTGTTTTCTGCTTAGTTTAAGAGCTTTTGCTCACCTGTCCATCAAGCTCCACGCAAGGCATTAAGCACAGCCTTGCTACCTTCTAGGGTGAGTCACGTGCCACCCTCCCATCAGTCACCACTAAGCTCTGTGCTTGTCCCACCATCTTCCTTGTTGTCAAGGTAGCACCCATTATCTTCTAGGCTTTGTCTTCTGCATCTCAGAGCATCATCCTTGGGAGACCCATCAATGTGAAGGCTTAGTCCACGGGCTCTTAGGATTGCTGAAAAGTAATGGAAGGCTAATATATGCCTGCACTGACATCACTCATATCTGACTTCGTGAAATCCTTTCATTTAAAGCATTGTCTTTGAGATGAATGTAAAATTCTGTCATTGTTCGGTCTGGGATGTCTCTTTCACACATGAAATACACTGCGTGTTGCAGTTAAAAAGTGATGAGCATGCATGTGTAAACTCACCCTCTGACAGCAGAATGTGAATGTGAGCCAGTGTGGTGCACTGGACAGAATATCACCTTATGATCTGGGAGACCAGGGTTCAAACCCCCATGTGATTGTGAAGGTTGATGAGTGATAAGGGCTTCATCATGAACTCTTTACAGGAAGGGTAAGATAAAAAAAAATCCTATACCGATGGAATTATAAAGTTGCTGTGTACATCCAAAAGTGCGACAAAAACGATATAAATATAATCTACGCAGCCACAGAATTCTGACAATATATTTTGTAAAGCAGCTAAGCAAAGCTACTAAACAGTTTCTTCCAAAGCTTTTTCTAGCATGAGCTCATCTGCATAGTAGGTCATGCCCTCTGATGTAGCCAATCCTCCAAGAGCTTACAGTAGGCCCTGTTCTAAGAGCCCTCTAAGCTCTTGGAGGATTGGCTACACCAGGGGGGCATGGCTTAATATGCAGAGGAGGTCCTGCTAGAAAAAGAGTCCTGGGGGGAGTCACAAAATGGCAGCCACATGGATGTAAATTGTGAGAACTTTTATTCATACAATCCATTACAGGTATTTCGTACATAATCAGGCTTACAGGGCTCCCCTTCTGGAATGGGAGCCTTCAGGGAGCCACTCTCTGCAAAGGATAGCAAAATATACTGTGAACAGACGAGTAAGCATTGTTGCGTCTTATGGCACTGAAGCGTTGCAGCTCCTTTTTAAGTTTGTCAACCTGTATTTCCTTTTGTTTACACTGCGAAAGGGCACTTTTATTTTGCTGCCCTGAGGGCTTTGGAAAGAACAAACCGTTGACCTTTTCCAGAGCTCTTGAGCTGCGTTACCTGCCTAGAGTTTGCAATTGCATCAAAACTGGGTCTCCTGCTTCTGCATGTGCTGCTAAGTCACCAGGCCTGACTTGTCAAGTGAAGTTTGCATTGTGTTTTATCAAATTACAGGAAGAACTATTTTCCCCCTTAGCAATAATCTAACAGTATTAAGTTAGTATGCACAAAAAGCTTTGGCAGCCAGGAGAAAGTCTTCCAGTGCAATCCTGTGAACACTTTTGGGGAAGTATGCAACACTGAACTGACCTGGGATTACTCAAAGGACACTGGAGAGGTATAAGCTAATACCGTCAAGACCGTTATTGCTGCTAACGACTGGATGCTTTACATAATGTTTAAATGAACACCAACTGGATATCAGTTGTGAACTGCTCATCTGGAGAGCCAGTTTGGTGTAGTGGTTAAGTGCGCAGACTCTTATCTGGGAGAACCAGGTTTGATTCCCCACTTGCAGCTGCTGAAATGGCCTTGGGTCAGCCATAGTTCCCCTAGGAGTTGTCCTTGAAAGGGCAGCTTCTGTGAGAGCTCACCTACCACACAGGGCGTCTGTTGTGGGGAGAGGAAGGTAAAGGAGATTGTAAGCCATTCTGAGACTCTGAGATTCAGAGTGGAGGGCGGGATATAAATCCAATATCATCATCATCATCATCATCATCATCATCATCATCTTCTTCTTCCTCTTCTTCTTCTTCTGACTTTTGGAAAGAACAAGCAGGGAGCCTGCAAGGACTTGCAGGGTTCACTTCATTTTCCCCATATCCCTCCTTCGCATACTATTTCCTCTTTCATTGCTCCTAGAGGGACCCATACCCTCTCCTCTTTCCCTGCTTCCTTTTCTTCTCACCCACCAACCTTCCGTGCCCCCTTAGCCTTCAGCTTTATTTATTAATTCATTAATAGCCTGCCTTTCTCTCACATGGGGACCAAAACCAGCTTATATTGTTCTCCTCTCCTACATTTTATCCTCACAACAACATTATATTGTTCTCCTTTCCTACATTTTATCCTCACTGAGGTAGGTCACACTCATTCATGGCAGAGTAGGGATTCAAAACCTGGGTCTCCCAGATCCTAGTCTGACACTCTTAAAATTATACCATACTGTTGTTTTGTGCCATGATTGCTGTTGAAAAGTTGTGAGTCATCAAATGGTCACCACTGGCTGGCCCAATGAATCCTCCCTACAGTGCAGCAGTGCGGGGAGCAGGGCGAACCAGAAGAGCCTTCCTCCCAGCATTTTACTGACAAAAAAACAAGGTTTGAAGGCTCACAACATTGCAGTTGCCTAGCAGTTTCCACAATGGTAGTGTTGCCAAGTTGGCTTACCCAGCCACCAGGGTCTCCTGATGTCCTTCTTGGAGACCAGAAGGGATGTTGGCATTTTGGGGCCTACTTCAGGTTTCAAGCTTACTGACACTGTTTTTTGGACAAAACTCTACAGTAAATACAGCCTCAAACCATAGAGTTTTGCCCAAAAAACAATGTGTCACCTAGGGTTGCCAAGTCCAATCCCAGAAATATCTGGGGACTTTGGAGGTGGAGCCAGGAGACTTTGGGGGTGGAGCCAGAAGACACTGGGGTGGAGCTGGGGGGAGGGGGGGAAACGGCCGTCTCGGAGTGGGCGACACCGCTGCGTGGCTGCAGCCTCTTCTCCACTCGCCGTGGCTGCTCCTCCGAGATGGGCTCAGGTTGAGCCCATCTCGGAGGAGCAGCTGCGGTGGGGCGGGGGCGGCAGCGGCAGCCTTGCCTGCTCCACTCCGCCTCTGGGGTGGAATCGGAAGGGGGGGTGGAGGCAGGCCGGGGGCATGGCGAGCCGCGAGTCCGGGTCCTAGAAGGGCCTGGATTCACGGCTCGCCATGCTCCTGGCCTGCCTCACCCTCCCCTGTGCTGCTGCTGCCTCTTGGCTGCTCCTCCGAGATGGGCTCAGCCTGGGCCCATCTCGGAGGAGCAGCTGCGGTGGGCGGGGAGGGGGCGGCAGCGGCGCGGAGGCCTTGCCCGCTCCAGGATTGGGTGGCTCGCCATGCTCCCCGGTGCCGTTTCCCCCTCCCCCCGCTTCTGTTTTTTTGGAGAGCGGGGGAAGAGGGTGGAAATCCTGGGGTCCCCCGCCAGGGCGGGAGGGTTGGGAAGCCTAGTGTCACCCCCAACTGGAAGTAGGTCTGAAAGGGGAAGTAGGTCCAAAGTAGGCTCAAAACCAGAAGTAGCCCCAGAAAGGTCAGTTGGGATGGGATTTCCCCTCCCCCACTGGTAGGAAACTCCCCCACTGGCAAGAACCTATGAAAGTGGGGGTTCCCCTGCTCCCATGGGGGGCGGTGCTGGCAACCCTACGCAATGGTCCGAGGTCTTTTTTTCTCAAAGGAGTACTCTTTTCTCACTGTTTCTGTTATTGGGGAGGTCAACTCCCCCAGGAACTTTCAGATTTTTCTGCAAACATTAGGCTTTCCTCAGGTTTGTAGAAAGATTTGTCTTGTCTATTCATAGCCTGTCTATTCATTTAATTGTCTACAGAAGTTGCCATGTTGAGAATTAGATATATTGATTCTGAAATGCAGTCAGAACTTAGAATAGAAAGGCTGGAATTCATCTGTTTCTTTGATTGCATTATACAATGCAATAGTTCTAAGAATTTAAATTAAATGATCAGGAGGCATAACAAACCACGATATGGTTGTTGTTATTGCTATTATTGTTATTATTATCTTCATTTATAACCAGGATTTAAATTCAAATAAAAGCCAGTCTTAATTTATGATACAAAGGCACAGGACATTGCAACAAAAAGAGAGCTGATATATTCAAGAAATACTGTGGCCCCTGAAAAACGCAGACCATAGCTGTTAAATATGGTTGCAGAACTGAGAATTTTCATTAGTTTAGTGTGATACGTGATCAGCTTGAAAAATATTAATAAAAACACCAAAAACTACCACGTACAACAGCAAAATCAACAAAAAGGCTTATGTGTTCCATTATGTCCCAACATTTCAAACTTCTTGCACACATTTTACAATAGAGGGGGGTCAGTTATTTGAAGACTCTTCCATCTGCTTTCATATTGCATGTGCCAATATACAAAATTCTCTTACATTACAAGTAATTTATTTAGAGGAGCCTGAGAGAAGAAGATGGTTATTGGATTTATATCCTGAGCTATACTCTGAATCTCAGAGTTTCAGAGTGGTCACAATCTCCTTTACCTTCTCCCCTACCCTCCACAACAGACACCCTGTGAGGTAGGTGGGGCTGAGGGAGCTCTTACAGCAGCTGCCCTTTCAAGGACAACTCTGCAAAAACTATGGCTGACCCAAGGCCATTCCAACAGCTGCAAGTGGAGGAGTGGGGAATTAAACCCAGTTCTCCCAGATAAGAGTTTGCATACTTAACCACTACACCAAACTGGAGGAGAGAAGCAGAGACCTACTCCAGTTTTCTGAGGGAATCTATTAAAATCAGCATTATATTGGGAATGTATGTCATTATAGCAGGGCAGAGTAATATGTGGTCAACTGTCTCAACTCTTCTCTTTTGACAAGGAATGTGAAGATACCTGCCTTCCAGGAAAGCTGAAAGCAAGTCTTTGAAACATGCCAAAGTGAAGGTTCTCTGATACTTAGAAATCTCTAAGGCAGTGAGATTGTTTGCTAGCCAGCAAAAACATTCTTAGTATGCTGCATTGCAGTAGGGTACCCTGCAAACAGGTCTTATTAGATTGAAGGGCCAGGTCCCAGATCTGTTGCCTAATTATGTCTTCAGCTTTCTGGAAGCCTGGATGGAAGAAGGCTGGGGGGATGGGGAGAGAAGCCATGTTTGTATAGCTTTTCTTTAGTGGTTCTCAGCCAGCTTGAATGGTAGTTATCCGTGAGAATTAGGGGAGTTAGTCCCTGAGGGCTGCAATTTCGTTTTAACAGATAGGTGGTCATTTGAACCAACATGAATGCCTCAGATGGAACCATCCCTGCCTCTAGTCTGAGGAGAGCATCTGAGATACATGGAAATAATCCAAAGAGCGATCACAAGAATTTAGATTGCACTTCTTGCAGAGGCCAAAGATCTTTATAGAGGCAAAGCTGGGAGCTATATGTTAACTGGGCAATCACCTTCTCCTGAGAAACCTTAACTGCCATGTATAAGAAGCCCCAGTTGCGAAAAAGATCCTCAAGAATGGCTGAGGTCATTCTAGGGCATTCACAGTAATATGCTCTGCTTGAGCACTTCACAAACCGCTAGACTGGAAGATAGCGTTGCCAATCCCCAGGTGGGGGCAGGGGATCCCCCGGTTTGGAGGCCCTCCCCCCGCTTCAGGGTCGTCAGAAAGCGGGGGGAGGGGAGGGAAATGTCTGCTGGGAACTCTGTTATTCCCTATGGAGATTTATTCCCATAGAAAATAATGGAGAATTGATCCGCGGGTATCTGAGGCTCTGGGGGGGCTGTTTTTGGGGGTAGAGGCACCAAATTTTCCGTATAGCATCTAGTACCTCTCTCCAAAATATCCCCCAAATTTCAAAATGATTGGACCAGGGGGGTCCAATTCTAAGAGCCCCAAAAGAAGGTGCCCCTATCCTTCATTATTTCCTAAGGAAGGAAGGAATTGCAAAGGTGTGCCATCCCTTTAAATGTGATGGCCAGAACTCCCTTTGGAGTTCAATTATGCTTGTCACAGCCTTGATCTTGGCTCCACCCCTAATGTCTCCTGGCTCCACCCCCAAAGTCTCCTGGCTCCACCCCCAAAGTCCCCAGATATTTCTTAAACTGGATTTGGCAAACCTACTGGAAGACTAAAAGAAGAAGACTGTAGATTTATACCGCACCGTTCTTCTGAATCAGAGTCTCAGAGCCGCTTACAATCTCCTTTATCTCCTTCCCCCACAACAGACACCCCGTGAGGTAGGTGGGGACGAGAGAGTTCTCCCAGAGGCTGCCCTTTCAAGGACAACTCCTGAGATAGCTATGGCTGACCCAAGGCCATGCCAGCAGGTGCAAGTGGAGGAGTGGGGAATCAAACCCAGTTCTCCCAGATAAGAGTCTGCACACTTAACCACTACACCAAACAAAGTTTTTACCTGTTCAATATCATGTCCTTCAATCTGGCATCTGTGCCTTTCATGCCTTTTGGTGAAGATGAGGATTTTAGGTTTTTGATAATTTATCACAAGCAATATGCAATAAAGGCCTGAAGTGCTCTCCAAAGGCCTACTTGCAAGTGAAACATCCGCATATAATAACACAGGAATCATTCTGTTTGCTACTTTTGGAGAATGGAAACCTGAATTTGTAATTTTCTCTCTCTCTCTGCTAGAATGGAATATGTTGATGGTATTGTCTATTCTTTGTGTATAATGTGTCTACACTTCGTGTATAATTCATTTTTCTTAGCAATATTCTAGTGGGATATGTTGATGCCAGGTCCTAGATCTATTTCTTAATTATTTCTTTTGCTTTCTGGAAGCCTAGATGAAACAAGGCATGGGGGGAGGGGGGAAGAGGTCATAAGTGTGCAGTTTTTCTTCTTTGTATATTTGTAAAATGAAATAATTCATTAAAAAAACATATTGCAGTAGACTACGATACTTTCTCTTACAGAAGTGACCCCCCATGCATTATCCTACTATTCTAATCCCTTTTTAACAATGCCCTCCTTATCCTAAATATTGGTTGCAGCTTGTACTACTTCGTATTACATTCGGAAGGTAAAGTATTCCTTACAGATAAAAAATGTGAACAAATACATAAATAAAAACTTGCAGGTCAGAGAGAAAATTCAAAACTGGCTGTCTCCCTGACATCCTATTTAGAAAAGCAAACAGGAAAGGTTAAAAAAAAAATCCTCATTGGTATGAACAAGTAAAACTCTGTAGAAGTCATGGGACATCATGTCAACAGTCATACCCTGTGTTGTCGTTCCCATTTGCACTATGTCACTGCTGTTCACATTATTTTGCACTCTAATTTTAATTTAAATTATGCCATTCACGACAAAACGTTGTCTGGGAGTGGGGAGCAGACAACCTGACAATGGCTTGTGTACAGCAGAAGTCAGCCGTGCCGCTGCCAGTCGACACAGCAGGACAGTCTGCCCTCCAGGGGGTAGGCCCGCTAAAGCCTGGCGTGCTGTTGTGTGGGGACAGCCTTGAGCCCTCAAGTGCTGGGGCCAGCTGACAGGGGGGAAGTGAGGCAGGTGGGCACCTGCCAATCAACATAGGAGGGTGAGGCAACCATCAGGGAGGCAGGAAGAGGTGGGCCTTCCTCTGGGATAGGGTTGCCAATCCCCAGGTGTGGGCAGGGGATCCCCTGGTTTGGAGGCCCTCCCCCTGCTTCAGGGTCATCAGAAGGCAGAGGAGAGGGGAGGGAAATGTCTGCTGGGAACTCTATTATTCCCTACGGAGACTTATTCTTGTAGAAAATAATGGAGAATTGATCCACAGGTTTCAAGGGGGGGTGTTGTTTTCTGAGGTAGAGGCACCATATTTTCTATATAGCATCCAGTGCCTCTCCCCAAAATATCCCCCAAGTTTCAAAAAGATTGGATTAGGGGGTCCAATTCTATGAATCCCCAAAGAAGGGGCCCCTATCCTTAATTATTTCCTATGGAGGGAAAGCATTTAAAAGGAGTTCAGTCCCTTTAAATGTGATGGCCAGAACTCCCTGGGAGTTCAATTATGCTTGTCACGACCTTGCTATTGGCTCCACCCCCAAAGTCTCCTGGCTCCACTCCCAAAGCTCCCAGATATTTCTTGAATTGGACTCGGCAACCCTACTCTGGGAGTCTCCATCATAGGGGATTCAGGCCTGTGCTAGCCCTTCTGGCAGCTAACTGGCTAGAAGGCAGGACAGTAGAAAGAGAGGACAAAGACCCTGGATGTTGATAACTCCTTCCCTTCTCTACTCTGAAGCCTGTCAAGGCCCCCAGAAGGAGGCTCTGTAATGTGTGTTAGTCTTGCCTGACCTTGACAACATGGCAGACATCCTCAAAGTGTCTTTTTAGCTTGTCTGTGATGTTTGATTAAGCAGCAAAATGTTGACTTTTCCTGATTCCTTGCACTGTCTCAATGAAGTCAGCTCAACATTATATCTGTAACAGTGTCTTTGGACAGAAGAATGATCTAGGCTTGCCAGTCTCCAGGTCAAGGAGGGGGATCCCCCAAGTTGTGTAGGCTCCTCCCTGCCTCCAGCCAGCTGACCAGTGGGGAGAAGCACCACCCCAACAGCCATGATGTGTCTTTAGAACTCAGGCAGGGTTAGAAGATTGCAAACTGCTTCTGTTTTGGAAGGTGTATGTGTGCCTTTAAATCTCTGTGAGACTAAAGTGAAGGGGGGGTGGGGTGAGGAGGTAGAGCCAAGTGTGTGAGAAAGGAAGCAAGAGAGCCCAGTCCCTCTGTTTCTTTTGCATTCTTCTCAGAAACTGTTTGGGATAGTAAAGAGATAGTAAAAAAAAGTAGTAATGAGTTAACTAGAACATGATTATGGGATAGAGGAAAACTCCAACCCCTAGACCTCCCACTCGTTGTTGGCTGAAATACTGCAGATTGTTACATTCAGCAACTCTGGTGAGTAAAGATATTTACACCATTGCCCCAGGTAGATCACAAAAGTGTGGGCAAGCAACCTGTTTATTTTGACTTTCATTTAGCAGCTACTGGGGGACAAGAAAGGCAAAAAAAGAGGAAGAGGAAATGAAGACTGTATTCAGGGGAACTGCACTGCTGTTTGCTTGTTTGTTTGGAATGGGAAAGTCTCCTGGTTCCACCCCCAAAGTCCCCAGATATTTTCTGAGTTGGATCTGGCAACAGTAGACTGATCGTTACAGTCACACCATCATCATTAGTTGGAATGTCAACTGATTAAAGAAATTTCAGTTGAATGACCATCTGCCTTTAAATGGATTAAAAACTCAATTAAATTTAAATTTGAATATTATCAGACTTTCACTATGTGACTTTTTTGAGAAATGGAAAAAGTTTAATATATCATTTAATAAATGCTGCCACTCACCAATAGGCCCTCTACTATTTTATTTTGTTCCCTATTACAGTAACTCATGAAACTAGAAAACCTCTAAGTATATAGATGTTCCCCTGTAAATTGCAGCTCCACCAACTGAAGTTGCTCTAATTAATTAGCAAAAGTTTTCAGTTGCCCATTAATTAATTACTAATTATTACTAATAAAAGGTTTCCATCCTCTCCCAGGAACCCCTTACAAATAATTATTTCTTTCTCAAAAGATACTGTTGAGTTATGTGTGGAGATCCACACATAAGAATGGATCCAACGCACAATAAGTCCAAGTGTACTTATGAAGTAGAATTCCTTTTCATTAAAACTTTTGCTCACCAAAATGCAGCCCCCAAAGTTAGTGGGCACCCAGAATGCACTGGGATTGGGGTTGCCAATTTCCAGGAGGGGTCAACCCAATGAGTCATACAGACTAGAAGAGTAGAAAATAAACCACAAAGCTCCATGCTAACCCTTGTATCTAATGAGGTTATATTTATAATAAAGTTCAATTCAATTATGAAATTCCTAAAATGTCTCTTATTTGTGTGCACCAACATCCATGGATATGTGAGCACCAGAGAACAGTCAATTCCCTTCAGGTGGTAGCCCAAGGTCTTCTGGGATTACAACTGATTTCAAGGCTATAGGGATCAATTCACCAGGAAAAAATGGCCACTTTGGAAGGCAGGCTCCTTGGTATCATAGCCAATTGAAGTCCTTCCCTCTGCAAATCATGCCATCCTCAGGTTGCACCTCCAAAATCTCCAGGTGCTTCCTGACCCAGATCTAGCAACCCTAGGATCCACTATGGAGGTCTTCAGTAGAGTGTAAAACTGATGGAATCTCTTTCTCCTATGAGAACAAAACACACAAATTTGCACAAACGTAAGAGGTTAGGATCTAACCTAGAGTATTTCCATGTGAATGCATTCAAGTCTATAATGGGACTTAAGCTATAGAGCAGAACAGACTATCACAACACAGCGCTATGTATCTACCTTTGTATTCTGGTAGGTTCTGTGTGCCATGAGCAGCTGTGATGGACTACTTTTAAAGAGGTTTAGAAGTGCTGTACCACAACTAAAGGACTTAGCAGATATGTTGGGCTGTGCTGATTCAGGCAAAGTCCACAAACTTTTAAATGACACTTGCGCTGAGGTAACTTTAATGGTGGCTAGATTTCTCCAACAGGCCATGGAAATACAACAGAGAATGGTTCTGGAATGACCACATTTTATTTGTTTTAATTATTTAATTTGGCTAAACTCGACTCATATATATTTTACTTATTTTATGTATTTTAGCTCCCTATGTATTTTATAATTTAGGATTTTATATTATTTATATTGCTGACTGTGAAGGGTTAATTCTTCATAGAGCCAGAGAGCCTCAAGCGACAGGCTGCTCTAAGCAATCTGAATGGTTGGCATCAGCTGAGAAAAAAAAGTCTTGAGAGAGCTGGATGCTGAGGAAAAGTGAGATTCAGATTCCTGCCTTAACTGTGGAGAGACTATTTTCAAATAGCCCTGTCAGAAAAAGGGTTTAGTGCTGAGAGAGTCAGATTTCTACCCTGACTGAAAAGTTTGAATTCAGCAGTAGCTGAGAGCAATTTGAACACAGACTAGGGGAAAGTTTGTCAAGGAAGTTTAGGTAGTAGATAAGTCTCCCATTTAGGCCAAAAGGAAAGGGGAGAGATCTTCCAGAGACAGAAGAAGAGTCTGTTAGGATATCTCTCTCTTTCTCTCTCGGCTTGGCTTCGCGAACGAAGATTTAAGAAGGGTGCAATAGTCCACGTCTGCTGCAGGCTCGCTGGTGGCTGACAAGACCAATGCGGGACAGGCAGGTCCGGCCACAGTGGCTGCAGGGAAAAGTCTGATTTAGGGTTGGTGCTGTACCAGTGCGATTCTTCCTCAATCTCCTTTTGTCCTCAAGACCAGCTATGCGTGCGTTCTCAAAAGAAGAGACAGCCTGGTGGATGGTGTGCCTCCATGCTTTGTGATCTGAGGCTAGGTCAGACCACTGGTGATGGTTGATGCGACAGGTGCCAAGGGATTTCTTCAAGGAGTCCTTGTACCTCTTCTTTGGTGCCCCTCTATTTCGATGGCTGGTGGAGAGTTCGCCATACAGGGCAATCTTGGGAAAGCGGTGGTTTTCCATCCTAGAAATATGCCCTGCCCAGCGCAGCTGCGTCTTCAACAGCAGTGCCTCGATGCTGGTAACCTCCGCCCACTTGAGAACTTCAGTGTTGGTCACAAAGTCACTCCAGTGGATGTTGAGGATGGTGCGAAGGCAGCGCTGATGAAAGCGCTCAAGGAGTCGCAGGTGATGACGGTATAAAACCCATGATTCGGAGCCGTAGATGAGGGTTGTCATCACAACCGCTTTGTAAACATTGATCTTTGTGCCTTTTTTCAGATGCTTGTTGCTCCACACTCTTTTGTGCAGTCGGCCAAATGCACGGTTTGCCTTTGCCAGCCTGTTGTCAATCTCCTTGTCGATCTTAGCATCTGAGGAGATGATGCACCCCAGGTAGCTGAACTGCTGGACTGTCTTCAGAACTGATTCACCCACAGTGATGCAGGGAGGGTGATAATCTTCCTGGGGTGCAGGCTGGTGGAGAACTTCTGTCTTCTTCAGACTAACTTCTAGGCCGAATAGCTTGGCAGCCTCTGCAAAGCAGGACATCATATGCTGCAGAGCTGATACCGAGTGGGAGACGAGTGCAGCATCATCAGCAAACAGTAGCTCTCGGATGAGTTTTTCCATTGTCTTGGAGTGGGCCTTTAGTCGCCTCAGGTTGAACAGGCTGCCATCGGTACGATAGCGGATGTAGACACCATCATCATCATCTAGATCTACTGCGGCTCTTTGAAGCATCATGCTAAAGAAGATCGTAAAGAGAGTTGGCGCGAGAACGCAGCCTTGCTTTACACCTGTGCCTATTGGGAAGGGCTCCGAGAAGTTGTTGCAGTGTCTGACTTGGCCTCGCTGGTCTTCGTGTAGCTGGATGATCATGCTGAGGAACCTTGGGGGACATCCTAAACGTTCCAAGATTTGCCACAGGCCTTTCCTGCTAACGGTATCGAAAGCTTTGGTAAGGTCGACAAAAGTCACATACAGAGCCTTGTTCTGTTCCCTGCATTTCTCTTGGAGCTGCCTGAGAACAAATACCATGTCGGTGGTGCTCCTGTTAGCTCTGAAGCCGCACTGGCTCTCTGGGAGGAGTTCTTCTGCAATGATGTTAGGATATAGCAAGATCTAAATTTCAGTCATTATAGAGTTAACGCATTTATTATGATTGTAGCAGAGACCTGACCTGGAAGTACAACCTGGCTCAGATCCAATCCTGTTTGTTAATTGATGTGTTTGATAAACTGATTGTGTGGTTTTAATTATCAGTGTTTTGGGCTGGCTATGACCTGTCAGGGTTGTAGAAAAGAGGTTAATTGCCTATTAGCCTTTACCTTCCCTGTCTTGCTACTTGCCTGTACTTGTTACCTGTTCTGGCAGCTGCTGACCCTTGTTTTATGTGTAAGCCTACTTGTAGTATAAATATGTAGTTTTTAAGAACTTTGTTATTTTCTTAGGACCATCCATCCCATTCTTTCCCCTTCCAAATAGACTTAGATAAACTTCATTTTAAATAACCAATAGCCTCCGTGCCTTATTTACCCAACATATTCCCATCCCAGTCAAACAGGAAGCATTTTCTCAGAGGAGTAAAGAGAACTCTGGTATGGTGTGTTTATGAACTGCTGGTAGAGACCTTGAAAGTCAGTCAAACTCAAGAAGAGTACTGGTGTTCCAAAGAGAAAGGGGTCTGTCATAGGGAAGAGGGTACCAACCTTTTAGGCACCAAAAAGAGTCAGCATTTATACAAATAAAATGATTTAGACTGTTTGGGAAAACACTGGAACAAAAGCCTCTCAATATAAGGTAATTGTGAATAATTTAAGAACCTCTGATTAGGCTGATATATAAGAACAAAAGTCTGAGCTTGTGATAGATTTACCTCATGATTTTAACCCCTGGTTTCACCTGACCTTTCCCTTTGATGTTAAATAAAACCAGGGCTTTTTTTTTGAGTGGGAATGCACAGGAACACAGTTCCGGATGGCTTGGCATCAGAAGGTGTGGCCTAATATGCAAATGAGTTCCTGCTGGTTGTATGTGGTTGAAAGCCAAGGTTCATTAGATGAGCAACCGACGTACCATTCATATCCTTTGTGTTAGGGAATAGTGGTATATTTGGCCAGCTGACTTAACTTCAACACTGAGCAGTTGTCCCATCACTGTAATTAATTAAATGGGTCTATGTGCCAGATAGACATGCTGAGGACAGATTTTAAAAATATTTTTAAATTATTTAAATGTACAAAACAAGAAATAGTAAAGCAACCCATGAAAATTCACATTCCACACAGACAATATATATAAAACATCACCAAATGAAACTGGAATAATCATAACATTCATTCACACTTCCATCACGGCTAACTCCACACACTGGATAACTGAATGCCATAATGCATTTATTTGCATTACATCTCTGTTTTTCTGTAAGAGGACACTTGACAATAGAGAGGGTCTCAATATTTTGTATTATTTTAGTTATTGCCCAAGATCTTTTTATCAGAGGAGCTCTGAAAAGGAAAGTATCTCTGCTTTTCTGTAAGGTGACAGACTTTACACTCCTTGCTATTTTAGTAAATCAGCCATTTATTTGGAAGGATATCTTGTTTCCACAACCTAGTGAAAATCAATTTAGTGGCTGTTAATATATTTAAGAATTTGGTGGTCACATGTATTTTAGCTTAAAGATTATTTGATTTTTTAATGCCAATTTTCTTCCCAGTGGAGACTCAAAGAAGCTCAAGGCATACTTGTGGAAGTGTACTTTGGTCAAAAATACTAACACTTTCCTGACTAAAATGGAACTCACTTCTGAGTAAACCTACTCAGGATTGCACTTGTGTCTTCTGACACAACATTCCCACCCTCCTCCACTGAGTAACCTTTGTGAAAAGGCTACCTGAAAATTAGCTCTTTCTTCTTATGGATGCCTAACCTCTGTTGCTATTTTAAATTTGCATTATTATTTTATTTAAATAACACTAACAACTACTGGGGAGAAGTCTGAAATGTGTGAGAACATTTGCATACCATATTAAGCAGATACTTAGGTAAAGAGCAAAATGTGTTAGACAAAGCAAATAAACCTTGAATTAACAGCACAGTTGACACTAGCAAATTGCCAAAATTTGAATAGAAGGAATTCTCCTGCTTTTTAGTGACCTTGACCCACAACTCAGTTAAACAAGTTTTTGCATTTAAGTAAATTTGATTTCATTGACTTCAATTAGAACTAAAATGGATTTAATCCAATCAGCTGGACAGCCACTTGGAGCAGTTTGGCTGGGAAGAAGGGCGGAAATGTAATAAATAAATGAATTTCATCATAAGTGGGTTGTAGAATGGATTGACTATATGGAAATTACTGCGTCAACTGCATTAAATGGCTTAGGCAGCCTGGCACAGTCATCTTAGCCCTGTCACGTAGATGGTGGTAGGTTAATGAAGAAGTGTAATAAGGGTCTATCACTCAGAGATGAAATGCAGAGTTTGTTTGCAGGAGGTTCTAGTTTCTGTCCTGATATCTCCGGTTAAAAGGTTTGATGAGAGGTCTCTGGGAATGGAGCCAGGGCTTTTTTTGTAGCAGGAACTACTTTGCATATGAGGCCACACACCCCTGATGTAGCCAATCCTCCAAGAGCTTACGGGGCTGTTAGTATAGAGCCTACTGTAAGCTCTTGGAGGATTGGCTACATCAGGAGTGTGTGGCCTAATATGCAATGGAGCTATGAATTGTAGGTGGAATAAACTTGGTTATTCTTAAAGGGGCCACACCACTAGATTGTGGTTGCTTTATGAACTGGGGCCATCTAAGAATGTTTGGGCTGGATCTATCAGCTGGGGATGTCTAGGAAATGTGGGTCTGGAACTATGAATGGGGATGTCTAGGAACTCACTGAACAAAAGCAGTAGGCTCTTGTGGATATGGTGCCTTCCCCTTTTCTCCAGCAGTCCTTTTGTCCGTAAAACACTAGTGCTGGGGGGCTGTATCAAAACAGCAGGAAGACCCAGCAGACACATGGACGTATTGTATTATATTGTATTGTATTTGTTTACATATTTATATTCTGCTTTTTGCTGTGGCTATAGCTGGCTTGCAAACTCCAATCTAAAATATATGATAAAACCCCCAATAACCCCCTCTACCCTTAAAAAGTCCCTGCAGCCAATACCTTTTAAAAGCTCTTACTAATAAAATGGCTTTGTAGTGCCTTCTAAGCATCTTCAGAGAAGGTGGAGCCCACTCCTCAGAGCTATGATGGGGAAAACACATGCTCTGATTGACAGCAGGCAGGCGACCCTAAGTGGAAGAACCTAGCAGAAACCTACAGCTGGCTCATGGGGTCTTAAAGAACAGTCTGTCCTTTAGCCATGCCTTGTTCACTTTAACAACATGATCCCAGAACCATCTGCAGAAGCAGAAAGCATTCCTCCGCAACTACAATGAATCCTAAGACATCAGGTGGTATTCAATTGCCACGACAATGCTTCTCTTATGGAACCAAATATAATCAGTAGTGGACTGGCTCTAAAAATATTGGTTGCCAGGAGACAAAGGGGACCCACCCACAACTATGAGGCTATCATTTAATTTTTATAAGAAATAATTTTTTTTCAAAAAATACATAAATGGAAAAAAGGTACAATGAAAACTTTTGTGAAATAAATGTGTATGTGTATACACACACACAACGGGGGTTTTTGGTAGAAAAAGCCCAGCAGGAACTCATTTGCATATTAGACCACACCCCTTGATGTTACCATTGGCTGACATAGGACTTTTTGTAGAAAAAGTCCAGCAGAGATTCATTAGCATATTAGGCCACACCCCAGATACCAAGCCAGCCAGAACTGCGTTCCTGTGCATTCCTGCTAAAAAAAAAGCCATATATATTAGTAATTACAGAGTACATATATTGTACATATTGCTGACAGTATGCAGTACATAGAAAATGTAAATACAGATTGCATTTTCTCCAGGGGAGTTGATCTCTGCCAGCTGGAGATCAGTTGGAAAAGTGGGAGATCTCCAGACCCCACCTGGAGGCTGGCAACCCTGAATACAATGTAAATTTTAGTTGCATTACAGTAATAATATTGGAACTTCTATTATATTTTCAAGCTACTAAAAGGACATTAAACATTCTTAACATATCGTCTAATGTTTAAGGGGGCCCACTTCATCAGGGGCCCACTTGCCATCGGGCCAGCTGACTCCCTGGCCAGTCTGCCACCGAATATACCGTAATCCCTCTCATTCTGGAGGTTTTGTTTCCCCCACCCCACCCACAGTTGTGAGATACAATCAACACATTTAGTTGCAGGATAGTTTAAATTCCTATGTGGCCCCTCACCACGCCTGGCCAAAGAGCTAACTGAGGTCCTGACCCCAACACTAAGTACTCTGCACTCCTGGTGCCCCTTGCCCACAACCCCCTGGACAGTAGCCCAAAACAATGGGCAGGAGTTCCATAAGGGCAAGCATATCAGCAATTAGCAGAAAGGACTTTCTGTTAACTGGGATGTGAATTATCTCAATAAAATTGCACCTTGCAAATAAGGGCTACAGAAATGATCAATAGTGAAAGTAGCAAATTTTGTATCAGTTAAACAGAGAAGCAGGGGTTTTTTTGCACATTGCTCACATGAAAAACTAAAAAGGCAGGCTTGTCACTTCGGGGCTGGGCAATAACTGGAGATTTTGGAGGTGGAGCCTGAGGAGGGCAGGGTCTGAGGAGAGAGGGTGCATCAATGGGCTATTATAACATCATAGAGTCCACCTTCCAAAGTGGCCCTTTTCTCCAGGTGAACTGATCTCTGTTGCTTGGAGATCAGTTGTAATCCCAAAGATTGCAGCCACCGCCTGGAGGTGGGTAACCCTAAAATAAGGATCACTTGTCCTCTGCAAATATAAGAAATTGTGGGATTTTCATAGTCTAGGGCTGGGGTTGCCAGCCCCCCAGCAGGGCCGGATCTAGGGGTGGCAGAGGGGGGGGTGCTTGCCCTGGGTGCTGACGGGAGGGGGGGTTCATTGTATTCTGTGGGACCATAAGAGAGAACGGCCCATAAGGGGGCATCATTTTTTTAATTTTGCCCTCCCCCCTCAAAAAACATGTAGATCCGGTCCTGTGTTCAAGTGCAGGCCGTTGTTACAATTGATCCACAGATAATGGAGATCACCTGGAGAAAATGGTTGTTTTGGAGGATGGATTCTATGGCATTCTATCCTGATGAGGCCCCTCCCCTCCCTGGGCTCCACCCCCAAAATCTCCAGGTATTTCCCAACCCAGAGCAGGCAATTCTGTTTGGGGTCCTCATATTTATCATATTTATGCATCTCCCATTAACATAAGAACATAAGAGAATCCATGTTGGATCAGGATAATGGCCCATCCAGTCCAACACCCTATGTCACACAGTGGCCAAAAAACCCAGGTGCCATCAGGGGGTCCACCAGTGGGGCCAGGACACTAGAAGTCCTCTCACTGTGCCCCCACTAAGCACCAAGAATACAAAGCATCACTGCCCCAGACAGAGAGTTCCAACAATACGCTGTGGCTATTAGCCACTGATGGACCTCTGCTGCATATGCTTATCCAATCCCCTCATTATATCCTCATATGTCAGCTATGTTCTCCAAACAGCCTTCTCCTTATGGGACTGTTCATATAGCAACAGGCAGGTCACCGGCTTTTTCTGTGATGGGTCCAGCCCTTTGGGATGGCCTACCAGAGTTGGTATGAAGTGTGCCTTCACCTCTGCATTCAGGAAGGTGTGCATATAACAGTTTTATTCCAGGGAGGATTTAATGGAGGGTAAACTATTATGGCACCCTAACCTGGATGGCCCAGGCTAGCCTGACCTCATCAGATCTCAAAACCTAAGCAAAGTCTCGTTGGTACTTGGATGGAGGCTGGGGAATTATCAGGTGGGCACCTGGCTCACTCAGGATCTTTTACTTGTGTATACAATATTAACCGTCCAGAGAGGTAATGCTTAAGAATATAAAGACTCTAATTAAGTAAAATCAGTTAAAATTTATTAAGAAAAATATAGACTTCCATACAAGATAAAATACTCATAAAATCACACATTCAGTCCTAGGAAACATAGATAGAGAGATAGGGGAACACATGGGTAGACAAACAGGGTGATATTTACCTATCGTAGTCTTCAAGGAAGGCTCCAATGGCGACAAGCAAGGAAGTGGGAAAAAGGACCCGAAACTGATCAGGAATCGGGGATGGATCTATGCAGCGGAAGTTGGGATACTGCTAGAAGCACACCTGTGGGTAGCTAGTCCATAGATTATAAGGACTCTCTTGAGCCCTTAGGGGATGGGAGGTACAAGGGAGGAGAAAGGGGAGGCTTTGCAGTGACCATAAGGGCTGGACTACTGTAGGAAGTTCATTGGTGGCACCTAATTGGGTGCCTGCTCTTGACCAATGGACTGGCTTGGTCCAGGAGTACCTGAGTAAACTTTCAGGTTGAAACAGACCAGGGGGAGGCTCCAAGTGACAGTTGGGGAGAAGAATAGAGAGATTACTTAGATTGGGAGATGCTTGAGATTAATGGACCTATCTAAAAGGGTGACAATAGAGAGTCAAATCATGGCCTAGGTAACACCCAGTCTATACAAAGGAACTTGGCTCTGGCTGAAGATGTTCTTCCTTTTCTTCTGTCTTCTCCTGGGCAGCAGTCTTTGTCTAGCATTCCGTTAAACAAAGAAAGTGGTGGTTGGACTATCAACCACTCCTGGGGTGGGTAGGTTGCTTGTAGGCTAAAGGTGACATCTAGTGTATACATGAGCTGTCCGCTTCAATGAAATGGAGTCAAGCCTGGTGGGAAGATGAATGCGTGTGGTGTTAGCCCTCCATGGTGGATTTCATGGTCAGAACTTCATAACCGTTCACATGGATAGCTCCTGGCGGCGCAGTCTCTTCCACTCCAATGCTGGGATGGACGTCATACAGAACGACGGGAAGCTTTCCGTTCTCCTGGTGGGCATTCTTATACCGGTCTAGAGTGCCTTTGTAGCGTTATGGCTGCTCGTACCACTTAAGTCCCTTATGTTCCTGGATAGGTTTGCCCACACTCTCTGGCCAGACATGTGTGAGTTACTTCTCCAGGTGCTCTGGCAACCAAGCTGGTAATCACGATGTTCTATAAGGGGCTTTTCCTCACAGAAGACCACCAAGGAAGTTCAAAGTTCCTACACAGAGGCAAGCATCTCTTGCCTGGAAAACCCTACTGGGTCATTGTGAGTTGGCTGCAACTCGACAGAACTTTCCATCACCAAACTGTCCGGGCAGATTGGTCTATATTGTTTATAACTGGGTGCTTTTAATTCTGGATGGTTTCTCTTCTGAGTATTTTTTTTTTATATTTTGTGTTATATTAATTATGTATCTTTTTTAAAAATAGCGCCCTTTAATTTCTGCACGTTTTAATCTGTACATTGGACCATTATATTTTGTGTCCTGAAAGCCTGGTGTTATGTTGTTAGTTGCCTGAGGAGATACAAATGAACAACAAAAAAAAGCTATTGGAAAATGTTCACATTTCTTGAGTTGGATTCGGCATATTTGTTTGCATGGATGGAGAAAAGGGCCCCTCCTCGTGGAATGGACCTGCAGAATCCAACCCATTGTCCAGTTTCTGTTTCTTTGCCCTTGAAGAGATACCAGAATGTGAGAACAGGCAAGGTGGGGTGTGTGGAATGTAAAATGTAAAGAAAAGTAATTATATCCTTGCCACTAACGCTTAAAAAAAATGGCTGGAAGTAAATTTGAAAATATGAGTGCAAGTGACAGAAAGATGAGGAGATCTAACTTGCAGTATCTGGCTGTGGGGCAAGGTTATTTCATGACTCTCTATCAATCTTGAGCATGTCTTTAAATGGACTTTTGTGAAGGCGCAAGATTTAGAAGAATGATGAATCGGCCCCATTTTGGGTAGAGCCAAAATCAAATCACTTCTCGGTTGAGAGTGTTTTCACTGCAGGCTTTGGAAGCCATTTTGCCCACAAGCTCAACAGCTCGCTGTTAAAAAGGCAGGGAAACTTTACCTGAAAACTAAATGACTGTACGTTAGACAGGCACACTTTAATAAATTGTGTAGCAGAGTTAAGTGGACTGCAGCAGCAACTCTACATAGGATGGCACTGTTTGTGGGTTCAGTCCCCAGTAATGCCAGTTAGAGATTATCAGGTAACAGAGCTGTCAAAAAAGAGCTGGTAAGAGTATAAAATGCTAAACTCGATGTACCAGTGAGCTGACCTGGTTCTATGACCATTCAGCTATGAATTTAGTTATTTTATTTGTTGCATTTGTATCCCATCCTTCCCACACGTGGTCTCAGGGAGGGTAACAACAGCGCTTCATAGACATTAAAAACCAGTTAACATAGCAAGCTCTTAAAAACAATTACAAAACAGTTAAAGATGGTGAAGCATGGATAGCATTATAATATAGCCCCATAAGCTGGAACAGATGGTAACAGGAGTCACGATCAGACATGTATATTATCAGTGCTCCACATGGGCAGATGGATAGGCTGTTTGTTTCGCAGGGAGGCCAGATAATTAAATGTCCATTGGCCCAACCAAAGGCCTGCCAAAACAGCTCCAGGCCCTGCAGAACTGAAATAAGTTCTGCAGGACTCTGATCTCAGTATGTTCCACAAGGGAGTATGTTCCACCGGGTAGGACTCAGGACCAAGAAGGATCTGGCCCTGGTAGAGGCTAAGTGGGCATCTTTTGAGCCAGGGATAACCAGTAGATGCTGATCAGCAGAGCAAAAGGCTCTCCAGTGGGGTATATGGGGAGAGATGGTCCCTTAGATATGCTGGTCCCAGGCCACTCAGGGCTTTAAAGGTTAATACCATCACCTTGAAATGGATCTGGTACATGGTGGATGCACATTGTTCTTCCTATATGCTTGGAAGTATAAGCAATGTACTTAAGCAATATACTTTAGACAGACTTCTCCCCACCCCTCCCCTTTTTTGAAAAAAAGCAAAATAAACTGCTGTGAGTGTTATTAACCTTGCATTCTCCTCTAATGGTGCCTTAGGTTCTGAAAAGCAGAAACTCTTATATTTTTGAATTACCTGTCTTTTTGATCATTGCAGTTAGTGGAAATGTGCACCTTTGTGGCAGTTGCTATGGAAATCTCTTTAGAAGACACTATGGCTGAGGGAGACATTTCAAGTGCAGAGGAGTATGGGAAAACTGATCTAGAAATAGAGCAATGGCTGGAAGAACATGGTAGGCTTGGAAGGTCCTTTGAGTAAACAGTAGAGGCTCTGCTGGGCTGAAGAGATAGACCTACTCAAAGGGTGGCAAGGGACAGTTTATGAGGACACATTCAAGGGGCTGTCAAAGTTGCTGGGCATAACCTGGTAATTCACAAACCACTAGGCCACAAGAGAAGTGCAGTTTTGAAAGATTCTTTCTTTCTTTCTTTCTTTCTTTCTTTCTTTCTTTCTTTCTTTCTTTCTTTCTTTCTTTCTTTCTTTCTTTCTTTCTTTCTTTCTTTCTTTCTTTCTTTCTTTCTTCTCTGAAGACATTTTCAAACCAGAAGCCCATGAATGGGGAGCATGTGCTGCCTATGAGGCTCCTGATACAAGCGGTTGCCATATTAATTAATGTAGAACCATAGAATTATAAAGTTGGAAGGGACCTCCAGAGTAATCTAGTCCAACCCCCCGCACAATGCAGGAAATTCACAAATACCTCCCCCCAGGACTTGTTTTGTAGCAGGAACCTCTTTGCATATTAGGCTAGACCTCCCTGATGTAGCCAGTTCTCCAAGAGCTTACACGGCTCTTACAGGGCCTACTGTAAGCTCTTGGAGGATTAGCTACATCAATGGGGTGTGGCCTAATATGCAAAGGAGTTCCTGGTACAAAGAAGCCCTGCATTTCCCCCTAAGTTCACAGAATCAACATTGCTGTGAAATGGCCATATAGCCTCTAAAACCTCCAAAGAATGACACATCCCAAGGAAGCCTGTTCACTGAGGAACCGCTCTTACTGACAGGAAGTTCTTCCTAATGTTTAGCCAATGTTAAACTCTTAGGATTTAATTTCAACCCATTGGTTCTGGTCTGACCTTCTGAGGCCACAGAAAACAACTCCACACCATCCTTTATATGACAGCCCTTCAAGTACTTGATGGTGATTATATCACCTCCCAGTCATCTCTTCTCTAAGATAACAATACCCAGCTCCTTCAACCTTGCCTCATAGGACTTGGACTCCAGACCCCTTACCATCTTCATTGCCCTCCTCTGGACATGTCCTGGTTTGTCTATATCCTTCTTAAATTGTGGTGCCCAAAGCTGAACACAATACTCCAGGTGAGGTCTAATCAGAGCAGAGTAAATAATGTATTTACTTTATTGATAGTTTATTGATAGTTCACCTTTCTTGCTGAGACTCCAAGCAGATTGCACAATAAAAAAAAAAAACAATGATGAATTTCCCACAACAAACTCTGCGGAGTGGTTCCTCAGGTTTTAGGAAACTCCGCTAACATGCGCATCCAGATACTGCGGGGTGAAACTGCTGAAGCCGCGGATCAAACCGTGACCGCGGAGCAACATGTGCGAAATCGAGCAAAAGCTCGGGAGGTAAATGGGATGCCACCCCGGAGTAAACGCTAATGCGAAAACGACCAATGCAATCAGAGTTAGCATGAGACATCTAATAAGAGGGCAATGTGCAGATTTTCTGTGTGCGTACAACTTCAGTGCACAGTAGATCAGGATTTCACATAGCATGTCCTGAAGCTACAAGCACATAGATGGTAGAGTCCTTCTGGATATTTTACGCTGCAGACATGACACAGAATCCTCTCAGAATAATGAAATGACATTGGGAGTGATTTGTATATCAGGGCACTGACTGGTTGGAAAAGAGCCATTTGTTTGGCTTGCTTTACATGAAATGCCAATCACATCTCAGAGCATATTAGGAACATCATAAGTGGCATGCACTCCAGTTAGTATGCTCCCCAGTATGTGTAGTTGTAGCCAGGGGCCAGGGCTTTTTTTCTGGAAGCCACAATAAATTCTTATGACACCCCTGTTGTACTTATATAATGTTGTGGGTCTGCCATTAGGGGCTGCTATTTGGCTGGAATACAGGATAAGCAACCTCCAGGCAAATGGAGACCTACATCCACATATCTCAGTTCAGCAGCATACCTGAGAGAAGACCACTTTCCGTTATTCCCAGAGACCCTGTCCTACTTTCCCAGCTGGCCTTCAAGTCTTTAATCTTGTTCTTTATGTCTTCTGTCTGCTGGGTTCTGATCTTCTTGGCTTGTATCTCAGCAGAACATCTGTTATGGCTCATAAATTTGCTTGTGATCGGTACCTACCACTGGGCTCTAGCTTACTCATTTATATTGCTGTAAGCCTCAGCTTCTTCTTGAGATTGAGAACCGGATCCATAAGCATTATGGTGCTTCTGGGCTGCTTCCTTTGAAAAGGCGTCCGGGAGGGGGTCCTGGAGTGTACTCACCATCCTCAGTTAGGCCCATATTGGTCATACAGGTCTCTCAGCCTGTTGAAAGCAGTGCTGTAGGGTGACCGCTTAAGTTGTATTCTTTATGTATTTGGATATTTATACCTATTTTTCTCTACAATGGGGATGAAAAGCAGCTCATAACATTAGCCTCACCTCCTCCATTTTATCCTCACAATAACCATCTCATGTGGCCCAAGGTCACCCAGAGAGATTTGATCGCAGAGAGGGGAATCAAACCTGGGCCTTCTAGGTCCTAGTGTGACATCTAATCATCATACCACACTGTCTATCATGTTTTTTTCCTTCTACGTGGTGGCAGAAGGAAGGAAGGAAGAAAGGCCACTATCCATGCCTACTGACTTTGTTACTACCCATGACATTTGACTTTGAAGTTTGGGGTAGGGTTTGTATAAAAAGTGTGGGAACCAGCATTAGCCTTGGTTTCTAGTTTGACTCGGGAAATTGATCAGCCTGCTGATCCACTTGCTGGGTGGGACCAACCAGGTTTCCAAGCAGCTTCCCCAAAGAAGTGTCACAGTGCGATGTGATTGAGCCAGTGTGATGGGATTGAACCAGGGGTGTAATTCTAGCAGGGCCTCCTTTGCATATTAGGCCACAACCCCCTGATGTAGCCAATCCTCCAAGAGCTTACAAAAAAGAGCCTTGTAAACTCTTGGAGGATTGGCTCTATTGGGGTGTGTGGCTTAATATGCAAAGCAGCTCCTGCAAGAATTCCACCCCTGGATTGAACCCTGATTGATGATGAACACTGACAGCTTAGTAGTGCTAGGGCACCATTGATACTTCACCTTGATTCATGACTGGGACTTTTCATGTTCCTTCTCTTCTATCTTCTCTCGAAGGTTCTCTTACAATTTTAGGAGGGGGAAATGAATGGCAGCTTGCTGTAATAACATTCATTTTGTAGAGGCACAGCTATGTATTTAAATCTGATTATTGTGTGTCTCATAGCTTCATTTTCTGAAGGTTTTGTTCTTCTTATAAGCGAGCAACAAGGGTTGGGATTAACTCCGGGTGCCTGCTTTGACACTCGTAGGCAAGAAGACACTAGAATGAAACTGTCATCCAAAATTAAGTTAACAAAATCAATGACTGAAAAGAAGCTTATTTTTTTTTCCTGGTGACACATTCTACCAGCTTTTCATTGTCAGTCTAATTTTTTTTTTAAGTTAAAATTGTATTTTAGTGTTTAAAGGGATTGGTGCTCCTAATTTATAATCTGTTTTTGGGGGGAAATGAACACAAATACACTCCATGCGGCATGCCTATTATGACAGTTTATACTGTTCCACTTATTTTTAAAAATGGGAGGTGACTGCCTTAAGGGAACAGAGCGCATTAAAAACCTTGAAGGAGAATTTTGAGCTGCATTAGTCTGATACAGAACTTCAAACAAAATTCTCTCTGGTTCTTTTTTGTTTTAGCATTTGTTTTTAATAACACAATCTGCACGAGCAGTTCGTCTGGCTCGCAGTTGTGTACGCCGGAGGTTGTGTTGCAATGGGAGTTAGGAAGGAGGGCTTCTGTCATGGCAGCCAAATGGTAGCCCAAGGACTATATGTATGGAGCTCCTGAGATAATTGATTGCGGCCTACAGGCACTAAATTTTGTTGAAGGTCTGGCAAAATATCTGTCTGCAATTTCACTTGTTAGGAAAAAAAGGGGGGGTGTATTCAGCTTATAAGAAACATATATTCCACAATGTTACACATTTCTTTTGAGTGTTATATGTGGCACATATTATATGTATTTCTTTTTACACAATGCTATGCATAAATGCAGGTGCTCCATAACTGTCCTTACCACTAGACAGTACCAAATTTATTAAAGATCCCTGCCTCTCCTCAGGGATCCACTTTGTGTGGCAAATACTATTCCAGTTCCCAAATGTCTATTGCACAGATTATATCCATATTGCAAGTATATCTGAGGAGGAGTGGTTGTTCAAGAAGAAGGGAACTCCTTTGATTGAGAGTTTAAGAAGTATAGGAAGGTGAGAATGGTTAGGACCCATCCATGAAGGAAGTCTGTTTTTTCTCACTTTTCCTGTCAGGCTGGATGTGAGGCAGTGTGGCTATAAATTGGGTTTTTCGATTGTATAAAACTATCGGAGGCTTTGAGAAAGAATGAGCAATAAATCAGACAAAAATAAATAGATTATCAGGAGAAGACATATAGCAAAGAGGCAGATTCCAACATGACAAGGGAAGAACTATGGCCAGTCCTAACCGTCACTGGTTTAAATTATTTTATGCTCGACTGGGCCTGGGCTGTTTATCAATCCTGCCCTGCAAGCCCCATTACAGTATGGCTGATTGATCCAGCTTCTTCATGGACTTGGCCAAGTCTGTGTGTGAGACAGCCAGGCCAATTGGCAGTGGTAAACAACAGTAACCCTTTAAGGGTCAAATCTGAGCCCCTTCATCACTTTGAATGAGGCAGAATAAAAATGATACAAATTATTACACAGACAAGTGACTGTTTCCTCTTATTTCCAAGGGCAACAGGCGGGGCGTTGTGCATTATGCTACTGTCTTGCCATCAAAATAGATCCATCCAGCTTACCAGAAGAGTCATTGTAAATCATATCAGCAGAAGTTATCGATAAGATCAAAATGCCACGTAAATCATATCACAGAGCAACATTTAGAAACCTATTTCCAGTCAGTCTTAGTTACTTCCACTTTGTGATTCAGATGGTTCATCCAAGCAATCCTCTTTGTGACACCAATAGGCTTCCAGAAGACGGACCTTCAAGTGCTAGACTCAACAAGAACTTAATGATTGTTGTGAAGACCAGCGTGGTATAGCGGTTAGAGTGTCAGATTCTGGTCACCGCACCTCAAAAAGGATATTATAGCATTGGAAAAAGTCCAGAAAAGGGCAACTAGAACGATTAAAGGGTTGGAACACTTTCCCTATGAAGAAAGATTAAAACACTTGGGGCTCTTTAGCTTGGAGAAACGTCGACTGCGGGGTGACATGATAGAGGTTTACAAGATAATGCATGGAATGGAGAAAGTAGAGAAAGAAGTACTTTTTCCCCTTTCTCACAATACAAGAACTTGTGTGCATTCGATGAAATTGCTGAGCAGTCAGGTTAAAACGGATAAAAGGAAGTACTTCTTCACCCAAAGGGTGATTAACATGTGGAATTCACTGTCACAGGAGGTGGTGGCAGCTACAAGCATAGACAGCTTCAAGAGGGGGTTAGATAAAAATATGGAGCAGAGATCCATCAGTGGCTATTAGCCACAGTGTGTGTGTATATGTATATATAAAAAATTTTGGCCACTATGTGACACAGAGTGTTGGACTGGATGGGCCATTGGCCTGATCCAACATGGCTTCTCTTATGTTCTTATGTTAGATGAGGCTATCTGGGAGATCCAGGTTCAAATCCCCACCCTGTCATGGAAACTTGTCGTTTGACCTCAAGCCAGTCCCATATACCTAAACTGGTGTGATGGATTGGTAAAGGCCCTGTCTGTCAATCACCAATATGCCCATATGCCCCTTTCATGATGTGCAGATTAGCTATCAGAAATACATATACATATGAAGCTGCCTTCTACTGAATCAGACCCTTGGTCCATCAAAGTCAGTATTGTCTACTCAGGGTCTCCAGGGTCTCAAGCTCTCCAGGGTCTCAAGCTGAGGTTTTTCCACACCTATTTGCCTGGACCTGTTTTAGTTGGAGATGCTGGGGACTGAACCTGGGACCTTCTGCTTACCAAGCAAATGCTCTACCATTGAGCCACCGTCCCTCAGGCCCTGCCCCTGTCTGTCAGTCACCAATCCCCTGTGGTATGCAGATTAGAAAAAAGCATAGAAAGTATAAGAAAGTTCAACAGAACTAACAGGAGGTTGCACCTGATCATTCCTAATTACATGATTGCTGATAGCTAATCTGCATACTACTGAACAGGCCCACAGGGGATTGGTGACTGACAGACAGGGGCAGGACCTGATTGCTGGTAGCTAATCTGCTCACTATGGGACAGGCAATCAGAGGATTGGTGATTGACAGGGCCTTTGCTTTTGCCAATCCGCCACACCAGTTTGGTGCAGTGGTTAAGAGCAGTGGACTCTAACCTGTTGAACTGGGTTTGATTTCCCACTCCTCCACATGCAGCCAGCTGGGAAACCTTGGGTCAGTCACGGTTCTCTCAGAGCTGTTCTCTCAAGAGCCGTTTTCTCAGAGCTCTCTCAGCCCCACCTACCTCACAGGGTGTCTGTTTTGGGAAGGGAAGAGGAAGGAAATGATAAACTGCTCTGAGACTGGGAGGGAAGGATGAGGTATAAATCCAATCTCTTCTCCCCTTCTTCCCCTTTAGCATTGCACTTATGCTTTTGCCCCTAGCTGTGGGATTTTTCTTTTAAAAATGCAAAATACAAATTTAATTGGGTTTTGTGCCCTGATAATACTGACAGACTATCCTGTGCTCTTGCTGCAGGTCCTCCACTTCACACAGACAAAGCAATCTGAAAGGACCCCAAAAGTCCCTGCTTGACTCCAAAGAGACTGGCTAATCCCTCAGTGGCAATGGAAGAACGGTAGATGGAAAGTGCTGCTTAGACTACCAGGCATTATGAAAGGGATGGGTCATATTTGCATCATGTGTAGGGTTGCCAGCTGAGGCCAACAAGGGACTTACTGGGAGGCTCCAGGAAAGAGGAGGGAAGAAGCACTAAAGAACTCCAAAGAGAGTTCCAGGTGAGCTGACTGTTGCATTTAAATGGACCACGGTCCTTTTAAATGCCTCCTCTCTCTCCATTGGAAATAAAGGAGGATGGGGCACCTTCTTTTGGGGCTCACAGAATTGGACCCCCTAATCCAATCTTTGTGAAACTTTGCAGGGATTGAGGGGCAGCACCAGCAGCTATGCTGAAAACCTGATGCAAAAAACCAGCTCTCCCAGACTCCAAATACCCATGGTTTGATTCTCCATTATACCCCATGACAACTGGTCTGTGTAGGGCAAAATGGAGTGCCCAGTGGCCATTTACCCCCTCGCTTTCTGATAGTCCTGAGGAATGGGGGAGCGGCTCCAAGTTGGGGGATCCCCTACTTCCAACTGGAGATTGGCAACCCTAATGATGTGTCACTGACACATTGACCGCTGATTGGCCAGGAAAGCAAGGTCAGCCACTACCCACGAATTCCAGATCTTACTTTTATGGAAAATGGCTCATGGGCAAAGCCTTGGAGCATGGGAACTGATTTTTTTTGTGCCTTTGTGTTTCATTCAGTTTGTGCCCAATTCATTTGGTTTTTTTCTGGCATGTTTAACAGCCTTTAAAGGCCATTTCGACATTAAACACCGTGTTTATACAACTCGGTGCCAAAACAGGACTTCAGTTTGAATAATAATATTTCTATCACATTTTGTTAGTATAGCAAGGGAAAAGAAGGCTGCTTGACCTGAGCAGGCAGAAACAATGGCCGAAATTAGTGCTTTCACATTGAAACAACATGAAATTTGGTAACACGCCTAACTTGAATAATCTCTGGGAATCTCATCATTCAAGTTGTAGAGAACCTGAATTTCACCATTTCCCAATCCCCATCTTTGCCTAGATGCCCAAGGTGATGGCAGAGGAAGAATGCTTTCCGTCACTTCAGTGGCTTTTCAAAAAATAACAAATGTTCATTCAAAAAATCCCACCCCATCCTGCTGCACAACATTCCTGCGATGATAGCGAAAATAGTACATTTAAAATACAGTGGGAGTTTTGCTCTTCATAAATAATTTAGCGCTTGTCATTACACAGTCATTCAAAGAGATTAAGATGTTAGAATTAGGCAATTACTCCTTGTAACAAAGCGACGGAGTTTGGTAAATACTACTTAGTTGAGGCTTTTTAATTATTGAATATTGAAATGCATCAGCAAACAACAGCAGGTTATTAATTTGTCCCAAGCACACACTGATAGCGATGATGCTATCGCAGTATGAAACGCGGCAGTTTTCAGACCAATTGTTATAACCTACCTTTTGGGATCCTGACACCGTACCTCACCCTGGGAAGACTTTATAGAAGAGCCCCAGCTCTTCTTTCATGGCTAAGAAAAATAATTTTAATTTCCTCTATGACACTGGTAAGAGGAGAATGGCCTTTAAGAGTAATGGATGATCTTATCTGTTATACGCAGGCTGCCATCTGCTTCATCAAAGGAGACCTTTAACTGCCCATAAAACTTTTCAAGAGACTTTGAATACTCCCTCTTGGTTTGTGGCAGTGAAGAACGTCATTCTTCTCTCCCATCCCTGGAAAAAGAATTGCAGCCAGAAATTTATACTGTGTACTGGCGTTCTATAGATAGCCTTCTTCTGATTTCCTCAGATTAGTGGTCTACAAAGAGGAGGAGCTTTTCTTCTTCAATCTCTGTTATTTCCCAGCATTGGCAGAAGAGATAGCATGAAGAATATTCATTGCATCATTGAAGAAGAAGAAGAAGAAGAAGAAGAAGAAGAAGAAGAAGAAGAAGAAGAAGAAGAAGAAGAAGAAGAAGAAGAAGAAGAAAAAAACTGCAGATTTATACCCCACCCTTCTCCTTGAATCAGAGACTCAGAGCGGCTTACAATCTTCTATATCTTCTCCCCCTACAACATTCACCCTGTGAGGTGGGTGGAGCTGAGAGGGCTCTCACAGCAGTTGCCCTTTCAAGGACAACTCTGCCAGAACTATGGTTAACCCAAAGCCATTCCTGCAGCTGCAAGTGGAGGAGTGGGGAATCAAATTCGGTTCTCTCAGATAAGAGTCCGCACACTTAACCACTACACCAAATTGGTTCTCACACCAAACTGGCTCTCATACCAAACTGTCCAGTTGCTGGACAGCTCCTGGCTGATTGTATGAAACAACTAGGAGTGTGCAAGCTCTTTGTATTTTTTGTTTTGTAACTTCCATTTCTTTATTTTGCATTAATTTGCTATCCACTTTAGATGATATTTAATAACTTGTACTACTTGTCTTAGAAAGCCTCCCAGCTTAATTTCAGACAAATGTGAGAAATAGCCCCCAGTAGTTTATCAATGCCTACGGGCAAAATATAATTCTGGTCTTTGTTTCTCATCCAGGTTGGACAAGATTCTCAGAAACTGTATCCCAACTGGATGGGCTGGAGGGAATATATCTATTCAGTGCAAGAGAGATGCAAAAGACTCTATTTTAATGTTACTGTGCAGTTTGTTCAGTACTGTACTATCACTTGGGCTGCCAGCTTTGAATTGGGAAGTACCTGGATATTTTGGGGTGAAGCCAGAGGAGGATTTGGGCAGAGAGGGACTTCAATGGGGTATAATGTCATAGAGTCCACTTTTGAAAATGGCCATTTTCTCCATACGAACTGATCTCTGTTATTTGAAGATCAGTTGGAATCTCAGGAGATCTCCAGCTACCTCCTGGAGGCTGGCAACCCAATTTTTGTAAGCTGCCTTGAGCCCAGACGGCAACATAGTAAGGTTTTGAACAAATGAATAAAGCATGTACAAAGATCTGTTCTGATGTTTAATTAAATGCTGGCTATATGCTTCTGTCTTCAGTTCTCCTGGCTCCTTCGCTCCCCCTCCCTCCACATACCAACAATAAAAGTTTATTTGAAATAACTGACTGCTTTGATACATGACATGCTTCCCTTTTACATGAAATGGAACCTTTTTGGTTTCCAATGTCTCCACAAACTATAAGGAGATTTCTAGTTGCAGCGTCCTTAAAAAAGAGTTTCACGAACTTGTATTTTAATTGTCTATTAAACGGGGAACTCTTCTCCCACCTCTAACTGAAATTTGACAGGGATACAATCCCAGAAAATGCCATTCAAACTAGATGAAAAATAAGTTGTAGGCAAATACTTGTTTTCCATCAAAAGCAATGGAAATGAAAACAAACACAATTACTTTATTTATTTGGACTCCCGCTTCTTTTTCATCTCAAAATGAATGTGAATGAAGTGGGCATTGGCGGTTTACTGTTTCATTTATTTTGGAATGGATGCACTTCCCTAGAAATTACAGCATTGAGAAGCATTGTTTGTGAGGTGACTGGAGGTGGTGTGAAATGTTTCAGGAGCCCTTTGTCTGTCACAGCAGCGGGTGTGGGAGATGCTACTCTGCATTTCATTTACACACTCCCAGTAATGCCAGAAAGCTGGGGTTATGTCTCCCTTTGTAGTAGTTTGTGTAGGAAAGGGCCATGTGTGACCTGCAGTCACAGGAACAGTGTGGGAGGGAGAGCTGCAAGAACAGTTCCCACCAGGGCTGTTTTGTAGCAGGAACTCCTTTGCATATTAGGCCACACACACACATCCGATGTAGCCAATCCTCCTGTTGTTTACAGGAGGTCCTGTACTTAGAGCCCTGTAAGCTCTTGGAGGAATGGCTACATCTGAGGTGTATGGCCTAATATGCAAAGGAGTTCTTGCTCCAAAAAGCCCTTGTTCCCACACCACTGAAGGACTCCCCTTTCAGGGGCTGATTCAAGCACGCAGGTGTGTGCTGGCCCTTTTAGACGTACATGGGCTAGGGCAACTGGAACTTCTCTCTTGAGGGAAGTAAAAGCAAGGCATGCTCAAAGGTTATTGGGTCTTTAAAATTCCTTGCCAGAATTATTATATAACATAATTGCTACATAATTATGTAACAGCCAGTTCTGGCTATCATGAATGCCACTGCAAAGCAGTTACTTTGAAGCCTGCAAAATGGCTGAAGTTTCAGAAGTATGCGCGGCGGGGAAGGGAGGGAGTGAACAAAAATGTAATCATTGAGATAAAGCGTTTTCAGGGTGTTGTGTCAGCTGTGAATTAATTACTGTGCCAGTTTTTTTTTTTTTAATCCAAAATTCCTCACTGTACAACATTGGTTTTTCCTCACCGCCATTTAGGGTTTTTGTGTGTGTGTGTTTAAAAAAAATTCCTAACATAAAGTGACTCGCATCTGGAGGTGCAACTACATCCCGTCATTAAAATATGAAACCCACAAAGCTGTTTTGCATCTTGTTAGAAGTGGCAAGTTGCTATTGTGCTGATAATAAGATACATACACTCGCTGATTGCTCGAAGGGCACAGGAGGTAAGTGGTATTTATTTGGTCTATTTATAGCTATCAGAAGCATAGGACAGAGGTATGCATGTCTAGAGAACAATACATTGTTACTGTGTTCCTTTCTTTCCTTTGCCTTTCTCAGGTATGTTGCATGTTAACAGCTGTGAGTAAATTCACTGACACTTGCTGGGCTTGAATTACAGCCCACCTCCCTTTGTAACTTCCCCTTTTGCAGTTTTCTGAAAAGATTATGGGGGGTATGATTTGGCCATAAATAATAAAAAAGACACACTTTACCACCCCACTGTGGTGTTTGTAACAACTCCGTTCCTTGATCCAGGCTAATATTTTAGAGTGTCCTGAATTAACCACATGCTGTACTCCACTCCAGAATTCACAATGGACAAAAAAGAAAGTTCTAGAAACTTAAGTTAGTGGCTGCTGCAAGTCTGTGCAGAAAAGGAAACATCTCATTTCTTTCCGCATGCCTTGGTCTGTGGTAATTCCTGATTTCTGTGCTTTTTCATCTGCATATAACAACTGTCTCATAATTCAAGAGTACAGTAAAGGCTAACATGATCTTGGGGCGTATCCACAGAGGTGTAATATCCAAATGGCAAGATGTCATAGACCCGCTGTACGCTGCATCAGTCAGGCCACACCTGGAATACTGGGTGCAGTTCTGAAGGCCTCACTTCAAAAAGGATGCAGACAGAATGGAGCAGGTGCAGAGGAGAGCGATAAGGATGATCAGGGGCCTGGAGACCAAGCCCTTTGAGGAAAGGCTGAGGGACTTGGGAATGTTCAGTCTTGAGACGAGGAAGTTGAGGGGGGACAAGATTGCTCTCTTTAAGTATTTGAAGGGCTGTCACTTAGAGGAGGGCAGGGAGCTATTCCTGTTGGCAGCAGAGGATAGGACTCACAATAATGGGCTTCAATTAAAGACAGGAAGTTATGGTTTCTTTTGGGGGGGGGAAGGGGGGGAGCGCTGAGCTGGGGTCTGCCTTGAGCGGCAGAACCCCCAGTGCTGGCCCTGGTTCTTTCCTCCTAATTTGCAGGCTAGAGTTTCTCCAGACTTTCCAGTGTGCCCAACTCCCCCCACCCCTATTTCAGATGGCTCTCTTGAACCATGACCTAACACATGGGCTCTAATTCAGCAGCTTGTGCTTGAGACTTGGCACCGGTAAGCTGATTGTCTGACATGGATCATTGGTATGGAACCTGGCTTTGATCAGGGTTGAAATGAACTTGCAAAAGCCAGTTGGAGCTCAGCTAGCTGCAATATCAACAACACATCTTCCTGCAAAACAAAGCAATAAGCCATTCCCCCCTCCACAACAAATCAATAAATAAATCTAGCCGGGTGTGTAGGGGTGTACTTATGCAGCCCTCGTCTTAAAACTTCTGTACTGGCACAGTACAATATCTGCCCATTATCTGCTTTTTGAAAATGTCAATTGCTTTCTATTCAGATGCTCCAAGGCAACATATAACTTTATTAAAAAAAAAAGTATGTGTGTTTTTTGATGTCATTTTCTTCCAGTATACTCAAGGCAAACAATATTACAAACAATTTAAAAAAAAAACTTTTTATACTTAAATATCAAAAGCAATGGTAAAAACATGTTATAGTACATCCAAGGATGTGGACCTTTCTGAAGAAGGTTTCTTTGTTATGAGGCCGCCATTGAGAGGGCCGTCGGTGAGCAATGCAGTTTCCTAAGCAAGTTTGCTTAGAATCCTACTTGGGTTCTTTCAAAGGGACTTAGTCCAAAGAAAGTATTTTCGGATTGCATTCTCAGAGTCTGACCCCTCAGATATTCTACATTATACTAGGTGCATCTAGTAATGCCAAGATATTTTGAAGGAGGGAACTTGTGATGTGAAGAGACACATTTTTTTTTCCTTTGGAGGTCTGAAATGAACAGAACTTTCAGTCTGAGTTTTAAAAGTCCTTCCCCCCCCCCCACCTCTGGGCAGAAAACAAACAAGAGGAGGAAGTCAGATCAATTGCTTCCAGTTCCTAGGTGTATCTCAGCCCACTTTTTAACAAATGCTAATAAATCTACCAAGAAAGATAACGTGTAGGGTTGCCAATCCCCAGCTGCGACCAAATAAATTAAAACCACTCTGTGAAAAATATATTTACAAAAATATATTTACAAAATGTGATTCATACAAGAAAAAAAAGTGCCATTCAGCAACCTCATCATTTAACATACCACATGTGCAGATCCATGGATTCATGTCTTGGATTTATTTATATACACATGCGGTATGTAAAATGATGAGGTTGCTGAATGGCACTTTTTTTCTTGTATGAATCAAGAAAACCACAGAGTGGTTTTGATTTATTTGGTTGCAACTTCATTCCTCTGTGTAGCCTATTGTGTATCAATCCCCAGCTGTGGGCAGGGGGTCCTCTGGCTTGGAGGCCTTCCCCCACTTCAGGGTCATCAGAAAATGGAGAAGGGGAGGGAAATGTCTGCTTGGAGACAGGTTCCCATAGGGTATAATGGAGAATATATCCTATGGAGACAGGTTCCCATAGGGTATAATGGAGAATTGATCTGTGAGTATCTGGGGCTCACTTGGTGGTGTGTTTTTTGAGGTAACAGCACTAAATTTGCAGCATAGCATTCAGTGCCTCTCCTCAAAACACTCCCCATGTTTCAAAAAGATTGGGTCAGGGGGTCCAATTCTATGAACCCCAAAAGAATGTGCCCCATCCTCCATTATTTCCAATAAAGGGAAGACATTTAAAAAGGAGTTTGGTCCCTTTAAATGTGATTGCCAGAACTCCCTTTGGAGTTTAGTTGTGCTTGTCACACCCTTGCTCCTGGCTCCATACCCAAAGTCCCTGGCTTCACCCCAAAAGTCCCCAGATATTTCTTGAGTCAGACCTGGCAACCCAAATAATGGGTGGATCATACTCTCCCCTTATTCAAGCAGGGAACAGAGGTTTGGAGGACTTGAGACTAGAAAAGCTCCAGAAATAATCTCCAGGATAGAAATTTCTGGAGACTTCAGGGAAAGCCTTCTTGACCTGGCCTGACTGGGTCAGTGAAAGGGCAAAGAGAGATGATAAAAACTCCTTGCAGCAAGGAGGAGGTCTCTTTCATGCTGAGTCCAGCAGAGGACACAGAACTCTTAACTGAGGTCTGGAGCAGGTGGCCATCAGCTGGAAGAAAGCTTCAAGGTAAGGAAATCTGTAGAGATCTGTAACTTCCTAAACTATGGAGCCTATCCTTTATTTTAATATCTGATAGGGCATGTATAGAGAGAGGAACAGAGAAATTGCATTTTGCCTATTTCTTTTGAATCCCTTTCTCAGTCTGGTGCTGTGCTAAAAGTATGCTTGAGAACATTATCTTTTAATAAATACTTTTGATGTTGGTAGTGGTTCTCTGTACCACACATACCTCCACTGTCTTGGACACACTATTTGAAAAGGAGCACCAGGGGAAGGCTGGCAGTTGGCAAGTGGTTATTGCTCCAGGGCAGAGTGGAATAGGGCTTGCAGGCCAGAGCAGGCCCCATCCACCACAAGGCTCATAGGGTAAGCCCCCTAACTTAAAAAGCCCGACCCCGTATTAAGCCAGTTTGGTGTAGTGGTTAAGTGGTTTGGTGTAGTGGTTAAGTGTAGTGGTTAAGTGTGCGGACTCTTATCAGGGAGAACCGGGTTTGATTCCCCACTCCTCCACTTGCACCTGCTGGAATGGCCTTGGGTCCGCCATAGCTCTGGCAGAGGTTGTCCTTGAAAGGGCAGCTGCTGTGAGAGCTCTTTCCAGCCCCACCCACCTCACAGGGTGTTTGTTGTGAAGGAGGAAGGTAAAGGAGATTGTGAGCCGCTCTGAGACTCTTCGGAGTGGAGGGCGCGATATAAATCCAATATCTTCTTCTTCTAAGCTTAGCTTGAACCCGTTTGAATCTGGGCCTGTTTTGAAATAGGGTTACTAGTTACTGCCTAAGAGTTGCTCCCTTTGCCCACCATCCTTCTGAGTCGCATCTGGAGAAAAAAAAAACTTTAAAAAGTCAGAATCACATGTGGTGCTATGTCGCATCCAGTAGAAACCTGGAAGTCACATAGGGTAGCTCTAGGACATAGGGTAGCTCTAGGAAACCATTCTATGGTTTTACCATGTGGCTTTCAGTGATTTATAGAGCTACCCTACATCACTTCCAGGTTTTTACTGAAAGTGACATAGAACCAAAGCTGGTGTTGTGGCTTCCCTTTTTGCCCATAACCCTCCTGTTGGTTGCCAGGCTCTGCCTGACAGCCCTACTGTGTTTGGACTTGGCTGTCCTGTATTTAGATAATTATTCTGATTACTTGAGAGAGTTTCTTTAAAACTATGTATTCACAGGAAGCCTTCTAAAGCAACTGTTTTAGATTTAAAACCATTGTTGCCTAAAGGCCTTGATTTTCTTTTCTTTTAAAATAAACATTGTTAGCTTGAGAATTGGTAAGCTAGGAAAACAGGTCGTATTAATCATGACTTCCTCTGGCGATTTTTCTTTTGCTTGTCCTAACATAGCCAGCTACCACCTTTCAGGAAGCATTATTCATTTCATTATGTACATGCATTTGCCTTGAATAGCTTGCATTTTGCAACCCGGCAGAAAGGGCTCCAAATATGATGTCTTTTCTGGCATTGTCTTGTGGGCAAATTAGGTGCTCAGCAGAAGACAGCAAAACAAATAAACAATGAGTGGCTTGGAGGAAGGGAAGAATGAAACCCTAAGGTCCATGCAAAATAAAAATATATGTACTATAGTCCTACATTATACTGTGTGAACATGAATTTGACTGTTCCCCCTGCCCCCTGGTGTTTTATGTACACCCCAATGTGCATTTTCAAAAGTTGGCACTTTCTAGAAAGCTCTCATCTCTCTCTCTCCCTCTCTCTCTCTGTTTCCTGTTCCCATTCAAAGTACAGTTGCTTTCGCAAGAGAATGGCAGCATGGCAACCAGTGCAACAAAGATGCCGTATGTAAATGGAACGCAGTTGAAAGCAAACGAAAGCCAGGATTCTAAGTCCCTTTGGACTGAGAAGTTTAGAATGCTTGATGATTTCATTTGCATTTTGCAATTTGCATTCAAATGAGATATACTAGATTTTTTTGGGGGGGATAAAGCGCTCCTGGTGAAATTGGCTATGTTTTTATTTAGATGCTATCGGAGGACACTGCTGAGTTCCAGTTTGATAAGCATGAGTGGGGGCAGCTTGGAGTGGAAAGTTTCCATTGAACAGACTCGGTCGGTGTGTGATTTTCACTCTGTGATGGAGGCAGCCATTAGCAAGTTGCTATTGTGTCGTCTAGTGAAGGGGGAAAGAATAGAAAAATGATTTCCATTTCCTTGGTATAGATTTTAATTATCAAATTGCACTGTGCTTCAATCCAAGCATTTCAGAAACTGGGCTAAACTCATTTCATAAGATTGGCTAATTGCAATCTCAGATGTGTCCTTTACATCCCATGGGATGTTCAGAATGAGGAATACCTGATGTCTGTTTATTAAAATGTGATTATGATCAAATAAACAAAGCCTGTTTCAAAACCTCTGTTGGCAGGACTTTTTTTGTAGAAAGACTCCAGCAGGAACTCATTTGCATATTAGGCCACACCCCTAATATCACCATTGTTCCACACAGGGTTTCTTTAGTAGAAAAAGCCCAGCAGGAACTCATTCGCATATTAGGCCACACCCCGTGACACCAAGACAGCCGGAACTGTTTCTGCTCAAAAACCCCCCAAACAAACCTGGTTGAAAGATTTTCTGAGGAAATATGATTACCAGCCAATAAAAAGAGGAGACAAAGAATTAAATTATTCCTTCCAAAGAGCATCTGCCTTCTGGTGGTATCATCTTCTCAATGAGCTGGTAAATTACATCTGTGTGGCATTACCTCAGAGAGAAGTAATTCCACTAGGGAATGCTCCATCATGAAAGAAAGAGTCCTCTCTTTAGAACATAAATGACTGGCTTTTCTATGAGCTCAGGTTGTCTACATGGAGGGAGTCTTTCTGTTAGGTGGGGATCATTCCATCATGTCTGTCTCACATTATGAAGTGGTTTTAGCCAAATGCGTTTAGTTTTACCACTGACCTATCTAAAAGACATCTCACCCCATAACAAAATTTGTTTGCAAAATATGCTAGGACGTGTTGCAGGCTGGTCATTTCATTACTGAATGTTTCCCATATTTAAAAAGCAAGATCCCATGGACTCAGTAATCCGAAGGTCAAGAAGATAGATTCTAAGCCTATGTGAGCCCACTGGGTTTGTGGAGTTTGTGGTTCAGTTCGTGGCTCACCCATGAACCACAAATTGAACTACATTTTTGTGGTTCATGCCTATCCCTAGTGCCTCCTCCCATGTGGACCTGACTGCCTGTTCTCCTCTCTTCCATTTTACCCTCACAACAGCCCTGTGAGGTAAGGTAAGCTATGAACATGTGATTGGTCCAAGGTCACCTAGAAAGCTTCCATGGCAGAATGGGGATTTGAACTGGTGTCTCCCAGATTCTAGTCAGGCACCCTAATCACTAGCAGAAATAGATTTCACACCATTTGCTGTTTCCTTGTTTAAAATGCACGCCACGTCTTTTTTATTTGCATCCCTATGAAAATATATGGCATATAAAATGAATCAGGATCCAAAATAGGAGTCGATTGCACCTTTAAGACCAACTTAGTTTTATTCAGAACGTAAGCTTTCATGTGCTCTCTAAGCACACTTAATCAGACGAGGAATCTGGCACAGTGAGCAGAGCCATACATAGCTGGTAGGCAGTGGCCCAGAATGCAAAATGGTACAGATTTTAAAAGTTCAGCGTGAAAGGGCTTCTGGCTTCTGTTTGCATTGAACAACCAGAGGAATCCAAGTACTTTCTCCCCTCCCCTTCATACTGTGTAGGTTCACCATCCACATGAGAATCTTTCAGGAACTGTGGCAGATGTTTTGAGCACATCAGCCCTACTAGTGTTGCAAGGAAAATCTTTCAGCCACACAAGTCTTGATTCTATCTGACTCTTCAAAATTTATCCCACCCCCCCACCCCCCACACACACACTTGTTCATCTCTAAGGTGCTACTGAGCTCAAATCTCAAATCTCAAAGTCTTATTCAGAAAAATTTAGTAAAATACAACTGATTGTGACAGCTGCCAATGTGGGCACATTCATATCTGACACAATCATTCTTCAGATTACATCTGACATGGGAAAGACAGGCCTCCCATTTTCAGATGGTGGACTTGCCAGCTTTTGTCTTCTCTTCCTGGAACTGAATATCACATTAGCCAGTCTGGATTTAATAGTAAAAGGTTGGATGGTCAAAGAACTCCAGCTGAGATTTTCAACAACTTAGATCAAAATATTTGCCTTCCTTTTCCTCCTAAAGAAGCTCACTTCTCTTCTCATCCTGAAAATACATCAGATTTTTATAATGGATGAAAAGACAGCCGCCTCCACCTTGGCATCTGCAAACGTGTGCCCAGCAGAGCTTAATAATCAATACAAATGGAAACAAAGAACATGCCAAGCCCTCCACAGAAACGTTTCTAGCCTTTTCAAAAATCTTCTTTTTGTTTCCCTCAAAATTCCTTTGTTTTCTCTCAAACAAAACCCTCCAAAATTACTTCAAAATTTCACTTGGAATGGAATTTGGTGGCAATTCTTACCACTTCTTGTCCACTGTGAGGTAAATGTTTTCAGTAGGCTGACACTGAAGAGTCTGTGTCTGATGATGTATACAAACACATTAATATAGAAACATACATGGACATTTTCTGTGAGTTCCAGGTAGAGGCATGGTATGCTGGTTAGAGCAGGGGTGTTAAACATGCAGCCCAGGGACTGAATCAGGTCTCTGGAGGGCTCCTGTATCAGGCCCCCAATCAACTGGCTGTCATCTGCTTCCTTCTCCGTCTCTCTTGCTTCCATTTGTATCACAACTTGTTTTGCCAGCCTTGCTCAATTGCACAGGAGCTACAGAGCAAAGCCTCTATTTTCTCCATTGGCTGAGGCTCCTCCCTTGGGGAGGAGGGGGGAGGGATAGTTTGCTTTGCCAGGCTCTCTCAATCACACAGAAGAGCTACTGAGTCAAGCCTCACTTCCTTCTATTGGCTGAGGCTCCTCCCCCTCCTGGTCCCCTGAAGAAGGAAGGAAAGAGCCAGAGCTTCCTTTGCCCAGTTTCCTGGATTGCACTGGAGAGATACAAAGAAAGCCCCATTAAGACCACAAGTGCTAATGTTTAAATAATGTTTTATTTTAAGTTTCTAAAAATCTTTATGTGTCTGTCTGTGTCCTTTATAAAGTTTATATCTCTGTTGCCTGGCATTGCATTTTATGACTCACATGGCCCAGCCCAACAAGGTCTCATTTATGTCAGATCCAGCCCTCATAACAAATGGGTTTGACCCTCCTGGGTTAAAGAGACTAGGAGCTGGGAGACACAGGTTTAACTATCCATTGTGCCATGGAAGCTTGCTTGGTGACCTCGGACCAGTCACTCTCTACAAATCTAGAATAATGTTGTAAGTCACTTTGGATTTCCATTGTGCAACTCAGAACTAGTAAACATTGGATGTTGCTTAGGATTTGTGGCTACAGTTTTCTGATTGTTGTCTCTGAAGAACTGATGCTTGTATTGCTCACCTACCCCTCGAATGAAAACACTACACAAGTTATGGGTTAAACTGGGATGTTATTTACACTTAAGCTGATCTGCACCATTACATACATCATAAAGCACGGGTTGCCTTGAGCTTGCAAAGCAAGCTCCCTGACAGGGCAAATCCACCCCGGCTCAGGGCAAGGTCTGGAACCCTCCAAACCTTACCCGTCATGGCCCGCACACTAGTGCGTAGAGGAGATGGGAGCGCATATCCCAGCCCATGACTGTGAAGCCTTAAGGCCAGTAATATGCTCCCCCAACCCTGAAGGGGCGCCCCAACCAGACCACCTATACTGCCAAGTCTCTAGGTAGCGCTATTGAGGACCCTCCTCATTGCTGCTGTCTCGGGGTGCTTGCCAGTTCAAAAACCCCTTTAACCTGTGCTTTTCTGCCATCCCAGTTAGGGCCTAACCTGTGACAGGCCTATATATGCCTCACCCCCTCTGACCATGTGGAGCAGGCAAAAAAAAATAAATGCCCTCCCTACTGCCAATCTGAGCGAGGCTGAACAAATTCCTGCTCAGCCCCGTAACCGGTGGCTAGCTAATCCCACCTGGTCTTAACATGAGGGCGGGCGAGTGGGGAGCTTGTGGTGAACAAGACTGCTTGGGGATGGTGGCTGCTGCCCAACCTGGCCAGTCTTCCACCCCCTGATTGGCCAAATTTTTGCATGCTGAGCCTGCATAGGCTCATTCCACTCCTGTGTTTTCATCTGGGGAAGTGGGAGGCAGACAACTGCGGCGGCTGCTCCAAGGCCCCCCCACCGGTTATGTTTGGATGCAATCTGAAAGTGTTGGAGTTTTGGAGTTCTTCTCGACCCCCCTTCCTTCCTTCCTTCCTTCCTTCCTTCCTTCCTTCCTTGCTTCCTTCCTTCCTTCCTTCCTTCCTTCCTTCCTTCCTTCCTTTCTCTCTCTCTCTCTCTCTCTTCCTTCCTTCCTCTACTTTCTCCATCCCATGCATAATCTTGTAAACCTCTATCATGTCACCCCGCAGTCGATGTTTCTCCAAGCTAAAGAGCCCCAAGTGTTTTAACCTTTCTTCATAGGGAGTGTTCCAAACCTTTAATCATTCTAGTTGCCCTTTTCTGGACTTTTTCCAATGCTATAATATCCTTTTTGAGGTGCGGTGACCAGAACGGCACACAGTACTCCAAATGAGATCGCACCATCGATTTATACAGGGGCATTATGATACTGGCTGATTTGTTTTCAGTTCCCTTCCTAATAATTCCCAGCATGGCGTAGTACTGGTGTGTGGAAGGACTGACTCAGGCTTTGAGGTGTCTCCTGCGCTGGATAGGGTTGCACTCTCCTTGAAGGAGCAGATCCATAACTTGGCCATACTGCTGGACTCAGTCATATGGATGGATAAGCAGGAAGTGGCTGCATCCAGGGTGCCTTTTACTACCATTGACCGGCTAACCAGCTGCACCCTTTCCTAGGCAGAAAAGAGCTGGTCATGGTTGTGCATGCCCTGCTTACATCTAGATTTGATTACTGTAAGTCTGTGTTTGGCTGCCCTTGAAAACTCCTTCCCCAAGGATATTTATCTGTTTCCTTTCATCCTCCAGCTGATGAAGGCTTTTTTTTTTGTTTTGTTTTGTCTGCCATTCTGTCAATGAAGCTTCCATTCTGTCTTGTGTTTTAATTTGCTGCATACGCATACAGACACACAGTCCGTGTTTTATTTGTTAGCTGCCTTGGTGGCTTGGATCGGGAAGAAAGGTGGGATGTAAATGAATAAAATCGATGCTGTAACATGATCCACGTGTATCTGCCCTTAAAGATAGTTCAGAAAATTAGAGCTCAATGCAGCAATCCATTTTTTAACTGGAGCTAGCTGATGCGAACATGTAAACCTGTTCTAGAATGATAGCCATGTCTTCATAACCAGAGACCCACATTTCTGAAGCACCTCTTCGTCTACAAACCTGAGCACCAATGAAGCTCTTCTATATTGCTGTTATTCTCTCTGCCATCACTTAGGGTGTGTTCACGCTACAGGAAATAATACGTTTTGCAACTGGATTTTTACTGTGCAAGAATAGCAAAAATCCAGTTGCAAAATTTTTTACTGTGCAAGATTAGCAAAAATTCGGTTGCAAAATGCCTTATTTAGTGCAGTGTGAACACACCCTTAGAATGTACACTTGATATTTTTAATATATATGTTGTGACTTCTCATGTTACACTCAATGTAGCATATACTGCACAGCAAACTTTCAGAATAGCATCTGGTGCCTCTCCTCAAAACACCCCCCAAGTTTCAAAAAAAAAAGATTGGACCAGGAAGTTCATTTCTATGAGTCCCAAAAGAAGGTGCCCCATCCTTCATTATTTCCAAATGGAGGGAAGGCGTTTAAAAGATGTGTGGTCCCTTTAAATGTGATGGCCAGAGCTCCCTTCCAAACTCAGTTCTGCTTGTCACATCCTTGCTCCTGGCTCCACCCCCAGATATTACTTGAGTTGACCCTAGCAACCCTTTGCAAATGTGCATTGATTGGTCTATTACTCAGCAAAGAATTGGGGGAGGTTACCAATCCAAAAGAAACAACTCTGGCTGTGAGCGGGAACTTTGAATACAGGCAAACATTGCTTTACAAGCCACTGAGAGTTCTTACCGCTAATTATTTCACTTCTTAGCCTTTCCTTTTCCTTTTCCCTCCCTCTCTCCCGTTTTTTTTTCTTTTCCCCCTCTCTTTTTCCCCTCTTTCTTTTTCTTTCCTTCTTTCCCCCTCTTTTACAATTGTAAGTCTACTTTTAACTTTGGCCACTGCCTTATAATTATTTTCTCCTTCCAAATTTGGTTGACGATTTAAGTTAATGAAAATATATGTAATTCTAAAAAGTCTGCCGTGAAAACATTGTGAAAGCAACGTCACCCCAGAGTCGGAAACGACTGGTGCTTGCACAGGGGGATATGTCAATTCAGCCAAAATGTACTGCAATTACTTATTTGGAGCCAACTTAGGTTCAAGCCCATATGTTTTGTTTTTAATTACTGATACCAGTTTGAATTTGCAGTAGTGTATGTTATTGGACTATCATTACTGTATTCATATTTCTTGTGAGTTTTGTACATGTTCTTTATGGTTTTCAATAAAATTTGGAAAATTAGAAAAAAACAAGCCACTGAGAGGTACCATTTTCAAATTCTTTACCATTGGGACACTGCTGCGTCTACCTTACCTGAAGGCCACTGTCACTCCTGAAGAGCAAGGTAGTATATGCTAAGTATTCTTGTCATGATCTGCTGGGTAATCTGCTCCCTTTCCCTATAATATCTAAGTGTCTGTCTATAATTCAACCAATTGTTTCCAGGTTCCCCAATACCTTCTGTATCAGGGTTGTCAAATGCATTTGTCATGACGGATGATCTGACATAAATGAGACCTTGTTGGGCCAGGTCATGTGTGTTCAGAGATATAAACTTTAAAAAGGACACAAATGTAATTAAAAAAAAATTAAAACAAAATTTAAGATTAGCACTTTTGCAATATTTTGTTTATTTCATAGTCTCTGATAATTTATACCTCTTGCTCTGAATTATTGCATCACAATCTGTAGACAATGTCTGTGTTGTAGCAATTTTGATTATGCTGTTAAGATGTTGTTCAGGTGTGTATCTGTAAGATGCAAGCCTACTTTTGATTTGTTGGCATTCATTACAGAAATCTCATAGTCAGTGCTTTGAGCCGAAGACCCAGAGGGAAAATGTGAAATGGCTGGGCATTGAGAGCTTTTGTACATAGGCTGCTCCATGTGCTGGTCAGACAATGGAGAAAATAGAAGCATTGCTCTGTAGCTCCTGTGTGATTGACCAAGCCTGGCAAAGCATGCTGTAATGCAGAAGGAAGTAAGAGAGAGAGAAAAAAGCAGATGACCGTGAGTTGCTCATGGCCTAATAAAAGCCCTTCGGGGGCCTGAGTTGGCCTTTGGACTGCATGTTTGACACCCCTGTTCTATATGGTCAGCTTGGCCTAAAAACCATTAGTTGCAAACTGGTCTGTAATTGGCCACATCTACATGCCAAAGAAAGTTTCTTAAGAGGCTGGGAAACACACTCTCAGGCAATGAAGTATTACCCAGCGGAGCTTTTGTTTTCTCCGGTCAAGTTTTAATTAACTAGGAGGGGTCAGGATTGAATTTAGAAGTTGATATATTTATAAGTTGTGGTCTCCACAGCCCCAAGGATCCTGCCATCATCGCTCAGGGAGATCAATTCAAAACTATATCCACTAAAAAAAGAACAACAGGCAATTCCAAAATGTCTGATAATAGGAGCAATTTTTATTGACAGAGTTGCATAACTTAAAGGAGACTTGATCAACACGGGTCATGGTCACCCTGCTAGTAAACAACTTCAGATCTCCAGGTGGATCCCCCTATGGGTAGGATCCAGCCAGCTTTTTCACTCGATCCAACCGAATTCCTCTTATTAGTGCAGCGCCCATCCGACATGGGCTTTGTCCATCTAGGTCCCACAATCACCAGAACAGCCTTTTTGGTCAAAGGGGATCCCCTCTCTTCCCTTTTTCACAGAGGAAAGCTGGTTGGATCCAACTTTAGATGTCAACAAATTGTAAACCATTTTAATAATTTGGCTGGATGCAAAGGTGGCTATTAGTGCTACTTCCAAATGGGCTCTGGGGCATGTTCTGTAAGATTTGGCATAAGATGCCTACTAAGACAGCTGCAGTTATTTCCCAAAGAAAACAATAAGCATTTGATGAAAATCAAGTGGTCCTTGGCTAGAAATCTAATGTCATTCCCTTTGTGTTCCCCTCAGTGTCTATCCTTGTGGACAGACGGTAGGAAGAACATGCTGTTGGCGTATTTAAACAGCATTCAGCATTCCTTTGGCAGTTGCTTCCACAGTTTACTAGTTCTATTTCCCACAACACTGGGTGCCAGAATAAAAAAAAAAATCACAAGGCTTAAGAGAGCAGAAAATAATCTTTATGACAAAGAAGGAGAAAACTGCAAATTGAATGGAAGGTGCATGGAACTCGTAATAGAATGAAACTATTTGGAAGAAATCTATGGGGAATCCATTTTTCACAGAAGCGTATAAAAAGGTATGCTACTGAGTAAGTAGGAACTACCAATTGGATTTTCCAGGACAACAGCACAAAAGTAATAAATAATTATCATTATCAGGACATGTAACAAGTATGGAGAAATACTGACATGACTAATGATCCATATGGCCTAGAAGTGTAATTCTACAACACCCTCCCATATGCTATCACTGTTCTACAAGCCTGCATTTGTTCATTCAAATAAATCTTTTAAAAAAGAATTGTGACTAAGATATGGGAGACCAAGGATGAAGCCCCCAAATTACCATCAAGTTTGCTAGGTGACTTTTGGCCAGCCAATCTCTTCCCACTCACCTTACGTCGCTCTCACATTCGTCTTCTCAGTGGGGCTTCCTTCCAATTTCACACTATCTGCCCTGGGGCTGCAGCTAGCTTCAGCTTTTTTGTGCCGCAAACAGAAACTGGTTTTTAGAGGTTTCTGTTTGCGGCACAAAAAAGCCGATGCTAGCTGCAGCCCCAGGGCAGATAGTGTGAAATCGGAAGCCGTGCTGAGAAGAGGAATGTGAGAGGAGAGTGGCGTAAGGTGAGTGGGAAATTGGCCTCTCTCAACTTACTTCACAGGTTGGTGGTGTGTGGATAAAATGGAGGGGGAGAATGGTGTTGTAAGCCACTTTGAGTATAAATAAACAACTTGCTAAAGGAGTATATATCATGGTATCTTTGTTAGAGTTTAACAGCACCTTTAAGACCAACAAAATTTTATTCAGGCTGTGAGTTTTCATTAGTTTTTATATTTATAAGGCAGAGGTTGAACAACAAATCAGCACACAAGCATACAAGAAAATGAAATGTTTTAAAAGATGCAAAACAGAAATAACAAGCTAACTTCATAAAGTTATTACAGTTTAGATTCAGTTCCGAGAGAAAACGGGCAAATAAATGTCTCAGGGCTTGTTCAGATGCACAGTTTAATCAGTTGTCACTGCTGTTTCCTGCCGGATTAAAAGTGGCTGATCAGAGAGCAACATCTGCCTCCCGGTAGTCAATCGTTGTCGCCCCCTCGCCCCAATCCTTCTCCAAACTGGATTATTTTGTTACCTGCTCCGTTGCAGTGTTTTTTGAGTTGTCTGGTTTCATCTCGTAGTTTTCTCCGACTGGATAGTTCTGCTGCAATATTAACCAACTTCCAGATGTCTGAAGGCTGTCCTAGAGCAAAAGGAGCCTCAGATATCCGGTTTACGGTCGCCATTTTTTTTTTTTGTGATATGCACATAACCGCATAACCACATAATGTTTTCTGACCTACGCGCATGCACATAATGTGTGCATGTGCATTATGTGCTTATGCACATAATAGTGGGGGAAACCAAAAAAAGAACTGCAAGATGCCGTTGTGTGGACAGCAGAAGACGGTTTCACTGCGGAGTGATTTGAATTGCAGTGTGGCAGTCTGATCAATAATATTCGGAACACAAAGGGGTCAGTTTAACACAGACTCAACACACTGTGTGAACAGGGCCTCAGAGTGTCAAGAATGTTAAGAGTGATTATATGACCAAGGTTAAAGTGTTCACCTACAGGCTTTTCAGTTTTGTGATTCTTGTTAAGAAAAATACAACTGAGGAGTAATATAGATGAGTTTAAAAGATATTATGAATAAAATTAAATGGAGGCAACATGGAAAAGGCAATTAACATGTGGGCAGTCCAGGTTTTAAGATACACTGATGATATTATCGATTGGAAACAAGAAGAATTAGAAGCAATAGGTTGCAAAATGTGCAAGATAATGACAATATATCACTCACTACACCATAGAAGAGATGTTGATCATCTTTACTTACCAAGAAATTAGGTGGAAGAGGTCTCCTGAAAGTTAAGCAAGCAGCTGCAGAAGAAAAATGAGAATGATCAGACTAAGAAAAGCAAAGAGAGGTTTTAGTTGAAGTATATAAGGCAGACTTATTTATGGCTACAGAAACCAAAGAAGATTACCAAAAGACTGCAATCAAAACTCACTTTGACAACTGGAAACAAACACATTCGCATGGGCAATATTTGAAAGACATCGAGAACAAAGTTGCTAATGGACACCTAGAATTAGCTCCAAAATGGGCACTTGAAGAATGAAACAGGACTTATTCTAGCTGCACAACAGCAGGCACTCCAAACAAACAGTATGAAGACCAGCAATGACAGCAAATGTCGACTTTTCAGAATAACGGATGAAACAGTTGACCACATGGTGAGTGCCTGCAGTAAAATTGTTTAAACTGACTATAAAAAATGCCAGGATAAAGTTGCAGCTATGTTGCACTGGAATCATTGCAAGAAGTATGGCTTACAATCAGCAAGAAATTCATGAGAGCACAAACCAAACAAGATCATGTAGAATGAAGAAAGGTTCTTCAAGACTTCCAGTTGCAAACACATAAAATGCCTGGAGCAGATAGGGTTGCCAAGTCCAATTCAAGAAATATCTGGGGACTTTGGGGGTGGAGCTAGGAGACATTAGGAGTGGAGCCAAGATCAAGGCTGTGAAAGCATAATTGAACTCCAAAGGGAGTTCTGGCCATCACATTTAAAGGGATGGCACACCTTTTCAATTCCTTCCTTCCATAGGAAATAATGAAGAATAGGGGCAGCTTCTTTTGGGGCTCAGAGAATTGGACCCCCTGGTCCAATCTTTTTGAAACTTGGGGGTATTTTGGGGAGAGGCACTAGATGCTATACTGAAAATTTAGCGCCTCTACCCCAAAAAACAGCCCCCCCAGAGCCCCAGATACCTGCAGATCAATTCTCCATGATTTTCTATGGGAATAAATCTCCATAGGGAATAATAGAGTTCCCAGCAGACATTTCCCTCCCCTCCCCCAGCTTTCTAACGACCCTGAAGCGGGGGGAGGGTTTCCAAACCAGGGGATCTCCTGCCCCCACCTGGGGATTGGCAACCCTAGGAGCAGAACACCTCTGATGTCATGTAGGAAAAAAAATGAGAAATAGGGTTTGGATCGTTGACATAGCAATACCAGGAGACAGCAGAATAGAAAAGAAAGAACAGGTAAAGATCACAAGATACCAAGACCTACAAATTGATTTAGAGTGCCTCTGGGAGAAGAAGGCTATCATTGGCGTTGTTATTGGAGCCCTCAAAGCAGTGCCTAGAAGTCTCAACGAACACCTGGGTATTCTGGGCGTTAAGCAAATGATACCAACTCTGCTCCAGAAGACAGGGCTGCCTGGAACAGCAAGGATCCTGCAAAAATATATCTGCAAATCTCAAGAACTTGGCTAGATCTCAAATTGTAGAATGCCATCTACCAGTCAAACATCTGACTGTGGATAACAAAAACAACATAACACAAAGTGCTATAAGGAGGGTGCGCTTAGTTTGAAAATCATTAACAGCCTAACTGTTCTGGGTGAAAGGAAACCGCCCTTATATCTGACTTTGTAGATTAAGATTTTATCCAGAGACGCTGATTCAGATTCCACTGCCATCTATAGTGATGTTGTCTATGAACAGACCTGAGGCTTTTTGGTGGCAACAGCATGGAAATCATTCCCGACGGAGAGTAGACAAGCTCATTCCAGAATTTTTGAACTTCAGGAATGCATTTGTTTTATAAATGGAATAGTTTTTTTTTTTAACCTATGGCATTGCAATGTTATTTCCTACTAAGCCGAAAAGGCTTTCTAGCCTTATGAAGCCATTATTATGCTTTAAGTTGCAACTGTTAATTGATTAGTTGGCTAGATTGCTTGACTTAGGTCCTGATTTCTTGAGATGTGTAACAAGAGTTGGGTCAGGATTTTCCCGAACTGACTTGCAGCCATATTTGCAAGGAAGGACTACCTGCAAAAGTGATGCGTGGCCTGAATCTGCTCCAGAGTGCAGTAGCAGGGGGAGGAGGAGGGACTTTGACCTTCCTTCCTGCCAGAGCTTTTTTGTAGCAGGAAGTCCTTTGCATATTTGGTCACACACCCCTGATATAGCCAATCATCCAAGAGCTTACAGGGCTCTTCTTACAAGACTTACTATAAGCTCTTGGAAGACTGGCTACATCAGGGGAGTGAAGCTACAAAAAAAAAGCCATGCTTTCTACATTGTCTTTGTAAGTAGAAATGGCCATAGATGGGTTGTTTGTCCTGCACCTCTTTCCCTTCTTCCCCTGCAATGAAAGTTTGGTGTGGAGAGACAGTTTGGTGTAGTGGTTAAGTGTGCAGACTCTTATCTGGGAGAATCGGGTTTGATTCCCCACTCCCCCACTTGCAGCTGCTGGAATGGCCTTGGATCAGCCATAGCTCTGGCAGAGGTTGTCCTTGAAAGGGCAGCTGCTGTGAGAGCCCTCTCCAGCCCCACCCACCTCACAAGGTGTCTGTTGTGGGGGAGGAAGGTAAAGGAGATTGTGAGCCGCTCTGAGACTCTTCGGCGTGGAGGGCGGGATATAAATCCACTGTATTCTTCTTCTTCTTCAGTGTGCACTGACCCACAGCATTTCTGCAGGTAAAGGCTCTATTGCATGTGTAACTGGCATCACATGATGTTGTGTCTTTCATTTCAGTCCTGAAGTTACAATGCAGCGAACGCTACAGAGGTGACCAGTGGGAGACCACTGGTCATTGGACAAAAGAGCGCGAATACACTCTGCCAATCAAGATCTGTGGCGGGAAGTTTAACTGGCCAGCATTGGACCTGGCCAGGCAGAGGGTTGTTCCGGGGTATGTATATAATTGGGGACCTGGCCCGCGATTCCCTGTCTTGTGATGTACTCGCTAATAAAGTATGTTGCCTTCAACACGTCTCGTCACTCAGTGAATTACACATGACTTGTGATGTTAACCTGCAGACCAGGGGTTGTTTTGTAGAAAAATAGGTGGTGGAGCTCATCCAGGGATTGTTATGCAGCTGCACATACTATTCAATGGACAAGGAGGTGGAACTCTCAGGAGGAGGAGGTGGAATTCTCAGAAAAATTCAGGAGCTGTGCTCCTGTGAGCTCCCACTGAATCTGAGGCCTGCCACAGACCAACAATACAATTCTAAGTAGAGTAACACTCTTCTAACTCCATTGACCAATGAATTCAGAAAGGTGTAATTCTGCTTCAGATGACACTATAACATTGAATTTTTAAGCAGGCGCATACCCTTCTTAGTCCATTGAAGTTCATGGGTTAGAAGACAACAGGTCTAATTGCACTGTAAAAATTTGGCCACTGGTTAATTTGACAATACATCTTAAATGAATTTAAGAAGGAATGCCTCTTCTGTGAAGGTGCCCACAGGGGCATGTCTGCATTTGTTATATATATATATTTTTTAAAAAAACTCTTTCATTCATATGAAAATGGTCACTGTGCAGAGGAAAGCAAATAAAATTCTGGTATGTTTTTGATAGTCTTGCAGGTGTTAAACACTATTGTTGGCCTACTGGTGGACCTCCTGATGGCACCTGGTTTGTGGCCTGGATGGGCCATTGGCCTGATCCAATATGGCTTCTCTTATGTTCTTCTTGTTGAAGCATCTTAAAACAATACTTTCTCAGTTGCAAACAAACTGAAAATAACGAGGCTTTCATCCATACAAATTGCTAAACCTTTGCCTCAGATTTGTATCCAAGACTTTTATCATCATTGAGCTTGTGTTTAGTTGTCCCTTTTCCTTCAAATTCCATCAACAGGGCATAATGTTTAGAGTAAACCTGTATAGACTTGTGTAGTTTTTAACTTTTCAGGTACTATTCAACATATTTTTTTTAGTCAACCACTTTGTCTTTAACAGTTCTTTATAGTAAAAGAGAAAATCATTTTAAAAATCTGTTCGGAATATAGAGAATAAGGTGTCTCAATGAATTCTGACATCCTCATTTGTATTTCTCAAGCAAATATGAAGGAGGATCCACCAAGCCATCTGATCTTTTAATTCTGGTTCTAAACAAAGGTCCAACTACCACCTTGGTAATGAAACAAACAGAGACTTAAATAAAACAGATAATTTGACTCTCTTACTATAAAATATATAGTATCAAATACTGTAGGATCGCGATATTTTAGAACCAACCATCAAATGCTTTTGAAGAAGTATTTGAAGAGCAGCTGTATATCTTGAAAGTATAAATCCAGATCTCTTGGGGCGTTTTCGCACTCACCTTCAGCCGGCGCGACCCCCCTCTTCACCGCGCAGGATCTGCGTGGATTTCGCACTAAATGCCGCGGAGCAGCCGGAAGAGTCGGAAACTCCCGTCGCAAAAGCCGCGCAAACGGAAACTGCTTTTTGGCGGTTTACGTTTGAGCGGCTTTTGCGCCAGGAGTTTCCGGCTCTTCCGGCTGCTCCGCGGCATTTAGTGCGAAATCCGTGCAGATCCTGCGCAGTGAAGAGGGGGGTCGCGCCGGCTGAAGGTGAGTGCGAAAACGCCCTTGGAGAGGTCTCTCCTGTAGCTCCAGACCACAGAAGTCAGTTCCCCTGGAAAAGATGACTGCTTTGTAAGGTGTACTCTGTACCATTGTACCCTGCTGAGCTCCCTCCCCTCTGCAAACTCCACCCTCCCCAGACACCGCCCTGGATCTCCGGAAATTTCCAGACCTGGAGATGGCAATCCTATGACTAGTTCCCCCCCCCCCCCCATGGCAGTTCAAGGGAGGCCTGGCTCTGCTGGCCTTGAGTCTGCTTTTCAGAGAATTAAAAAAGAGTGTGTTGGCAATCATCTTTGTTCCAGGAGCATGAACTGTGAGAAATCTGAGTCTAGGATGCACATTGTATTATTCTGAAATGTAACTACTTTTACCTGAGGTATCAGAGAATATAAGAATTGACTGATGGGTGCTATACATGCAAATGGAAATGAACATCTTGCTAAACTTGGGAGAGAAAACGAATGCAATCAATTCTAAGGGCCTTTCAACAACAGCTAGAGTAATAGACTTTTTATGTATTCACCTTCCTGTTTGAATATGCTGTGATTTCAATTATGTCCTCTGGATAGAACATGTATATATACATTCTTTTTGTAGGAACTGACCTTTGCTTGGTTCCTGCAGCTCCCAGATGTAAAAATACACTGTATTTTTTTTTTAAAGTAGGTGATTATTTTTCAAAAAGGATTTTGGAATTGCTCTTTAGAAAGCAAAGCAATTCCTCTGGCTATCAATTGTCTGTGCACTGTCGTTTGCACAAAGGGAAAATACTAAGATTCATTGAATGAATGATGATCTGTATTGGCTCTCAAAATATAGATACATTGAAGATTCTAATATTTAGGCACAAAAATCATCCCCAGGGTAATTTTTTAAAAAATTGCTCTTTCTACAGGTACACTTAGAATTGCCAACCCCTGTGTCTCAATGGGGCTTCCCCCACTTTTCTGGGTTTGGGAATCTCACCCCTAAACAGGGATGTCACTGTAGGGGGATGTGCTGCAATCTGAGCAAACTCTATGGTTTTAAGGGTGAAAAAACGATAGAGTTTCGCCCAAATACCAGAGCATCCCCAACACTATTATGTCACTTCCAGGTGACGTCATTGCACTGGGGACATTGTGTGACATCTCCATTCACCCCATCATGCCTTCCAAATTCCACCACTGGATGGGCAAGGGGATCTGGTAACCATAGGTACATTTGCAAGTATACAAGAATTACAGAGCAGAATTATTTGAACAGGGAAGTTAGTGGATATGTGAATAGGAAACATACTGCTATTTTTTAAGTTAATGCTGTCATTGCAAGCTGATTTTCCCTATGAATATCTATCTATCTATCTATCTATCTATCTATCTATCTATCTATCTATCTATCTATCTATCTATCTATCTATCTATCTATCTATCTATCTATCTATCTATCTATCTAGCTGTCTGTCTGTGTCTGTCTGTCTGATCTGCTTGATTTATGCAAGTGAAACACCCACTTTCTGTTTCCTCTCAGTTAGGGTTAAAGTTCATGGACCCATGCACCAATCAGCTAACTGGTGGAGAGACTTACTGGCAGCAAATGGAGGCCTAGGCCAGCATTGCTGGCAATACAGCAATGTCACTTGATGCAATGCAAAGATGCTCTGGCATTTGGGCAAAATGCCATCATAAAAATGGCTTCTACCAGAAAATTTTGGCCTAAATACTAGCGTGTCCCTACATAGCCAAGAGCATGATGATGTCACTTCCACTGAGTGCCAGAAGTGACATCACCAGGTCCCCAGAGATGCCAGCCAAGGCCTCAGTTTGTTGTCAGTAAGTTTCCCCACCTCCCCCTGCCTCTGCCATTTACCCTAGTTGGGGCTGAGCAGAATGAGAAAAGGCCATTACTGAGAGAGTTCTGTATATTATCATAACGTTTAATTCTTTAAAAAAGACTGAGAGTGTTTTAATATAAATATAGAAATAACATATTTTGAAACATGGTGATAGTGGTTACTGACTCCTAGACAGATGACTAGCAGCAATCAGTGAGCAGAACTGAACGAAGAAAAAACTACCCCACAGGAAAAGAAAGAGTGGGGAAATAGAGGGTCTGAATTAGGCTTCCCAATTCGCAGGTCCCAGCGGGGGATCCCCCATTTTCACAGGCTTCTCCCCGCCCCCAGCCAGCTGGCCGGCGGGAGAAGCCCCACCCCCTATAATCACCATGTAGTTTTAGAGCTCCTGCAGGTCCCTTTTTAAAATATGTGCCTTTAGTATAGCATCTAGTGCCTCTCCCCAAAATACCCCCCAAGTTTCAAAACGATTGGACCAGGGGGTCCAATTCTATGAGCCCCAAAAGATGGTGCCCCTATCCTTCATTATTTCCTATGGAAGAAAGGCATTTTAAAAGGTGTGCTGTCCCTTTAAATGTGATGGCCAGAACTCCCTTGGAGTTCAATTATGCTTGTCACACCCTTGTTCCTTGCCTTGCTCCACCCCCAATGTGTCCTGGCTCCACCCCCAAAACCCCCAGATATTTCTTGAATTGGACTTGGCAACCCTAGTCTGAATCCACCAGAAACACTGAACCTCCATGCTTTGCCAGGCATGTAAAACCTGGAAAGAGGAGTTTAATTAGTATGTGGATATGGATATGGCTTTTTTGGTAGCAGGAACTCCTTTGCATATTAGGCCACACACCCCTGATGTAGCCAATCCTCCTGGAGCTTACAGTAGGCCCTGTACTAAGAGCCCTGTAAGCTCTTGGAGGATTGACTACATCAGGGTGTGTGGCCTAATATGCAAAGGAGTTTCTGTTACAAATGGAAATGGCAGAAAAAGAGAATGTTTTCATACCTAATAGAAGAAAAGGGGGCGCATTGTTTGCAAATATTCCCCTATCACTGTATAATCTAACTATAAATTGTGCCTGTTTGGATGCTCACTTCAACCCCAGGAAAAATGAAACAGTGGAAAGGTTCAGATTTTTAAAATCCAGAGTCAAGCAATGGGGGAAGGCATTGAACAGGCAGAAACTTGAAAATGCTAGCAACCAGCTGAGAGAGCAGCATGAGGAAATAGGAAGGGAGCCTCAGCCACATGCAGACAGAGAGGGAGAAACACAGGAGGACAGTACAGCTGAGAGGCATGGAGAACAAGAGACATGTCAAAAACATGTCGTTCAGAAGAAAACAGGGCAGTTGACAAAGGTTATGCCAGAACTTAAAAACACACCAAGTACATATTTTAATAAAGATGAGCACACCTCAAAGATTATGTAGAATGTGATTAACTTTTAGTTCTTTTAAAAGAAAGGGAATGTAACAGTCTAGGAAAAAAAGAGATTATGTCATAGAGTCTGGGAGGACAGAAATTGGCAAATGTATCCCTGACTGTTTCTCCTCAGTTGGGGCCTGAGCTGAATAAAAGAAGGCCAAGACGGAGAGAGCTCTGCAAACTAGTTATTACTATAAAATTTAAAGTTTGTTGAAAGACTGAGAGTGTTTTCATATAAAGACAGAAATAATCAGGGGTCTTTTGTAGCGTTTTTTCCCCCTCAATAGGACTCTCAAATGAACCAAGCCTCGATTAATGAAATGGTTTTTATTAAAAAAATAAAATAAAATAAATAAAAATCAAACATTAATTGAAAAAGCACTCTATAAACATTCATACAAGTTCAGAAAATAAAGGTGGTAGCTTTATAGAGATAAGAAAGGAGCTTATTTTACACGGGACCATATTTACCTATCCCAGAACAGAGATTCAAGGAGAAAGGTGAGCAGAACGAACCAGCATTTCACTCAGAGAAGAAGCTGTGTCCAATTTTGTTTTGGGAGTCTAATTTAATGGAAGTCCAGATAATACAGACACACAGAGACAGACAGACACACACACACACACACACACACACACACAATCACAAGAAGAGAGCCCAAAAAGAACCATAGTGTGTACGGATATAGCCTTTGAGCTATGATGTGATTGTTGCTACAACAATGCTGTGATAGTGTGAATTAAACAATGTATTTGAGCCCGGGAAGTGGCATAGCTTTCCCATGGGTTGTGAATGCAATGTAACATTCATGTGAAAATGTGTGTTGTGCTTGGTGACCTCTAACAGACATAACAAGAAAACTATTACAAGGGGGCGTTATGGGATTAAAATGGTTTTTACTATAGGCTCACATAGGATGAATAAGGTAAGGAAAAGTCAGGCAACGTAGGGGAATGGGTTAGTTGTACTGTCTTTTCTGGAAATTAATCTTTGGATTTAAAAGAGGGAAGAGAACTTTCCAAAACCAGACCTTTGCACCTTTAGGATCCCTTTCCCCAGACAAGCATGTGGTCAGTATTTGATGACACACATTACATGTGATTGTAGGACCTATTTTAATCCTATTTGCAGATCAGGTACAAGTCTAGAGGAATGACCCTGTGAAATGTTGAGAAAGAAGGCTGCCTGCATCACCTTGCCCAAGATACCAGACTAGTCCTTCAAGGGAGGAGGGGTCCAGGCATAACAATGGCCCACAGAGAAACTTCCCAGTAAATCAGATGTGACCTTTTAATCCATCTCTGTCTGTGAATTTAAAAGAATCTAGCAATATCCCCAGCATTTATAGGCTGGATGGGGTGCCAACCTGCAGATGGGGTCTGCTTTTATAACTAGGGTTGCCAAGTCCAATTCAAGAAATATCTGGGGACTTTGGGGGTGGAGCCAGGAGACTTTGGGGGTGGAGCCAGGAGACATTAGGGGTGGAGCCAAGATCAAGGCTGTGACAAGCATAATTGAACTCCAAAGGGAGTTCCGGCCATCACATTTAAAGGGACGGCACACCTTTTCAATTCCTTCCTTCCATAGGAAATAATGAAGAATAAGGGCACCTTCTTTTAGGGCTCATAGAATTGGACTCCCTGGTCCAATCTTTTTGAAACTTGGGGGGGTATTTTGGGGAGAGGCACTAGATGCTATACTGAAAATTTGGTGCCTCTATTCCAAAAAACAGCCCGCCCAGAGCCCCAGATACCCGCGGATCAATTCTTCATGATTTTCTATGGGAATAAATCTCCATAGGGAATAATAGAGTTCCCAGCGGACATTTCCTTCCTCTCCCCCCGCTTTCTGATGACCCTGAAGCGGGGGGAGGGTCTCCAAAACGGGAGATCCCCTGTCCCCACCTGGGGATTGGCAACCCTATTTATAACTGATCTCCAGCTGGCAGAGATCAGCTCCCCTGGAGAAAATGGCTGCTTGGAAGGGTGGACTCTATGGCATTGTACCATGCTGAGGCCCCTCCCCTCCCCAACCCTCCCCTCTCCTGGATCCACGCCCAAAGTCTCCAACCCAGACCTACTACAGAAAAAGGAGAAACCTCAGGCTTATTCTTCCCAGTGAGCATGATTTCATTACAGCGTCCTTTGTTTGCAGGGGACGGTACCCTAAAAGTTCTGGAAGACTGTGTGAAAATAACAGATCGCTTTTCTTGTTCTGAGTTATAGGCCTCAGTTGTGTCTTGCTTTCCCATGTTTTATGAATCAATTGCATCCAGTCACCTCTTTAGAAAAGTTCAGTATTTCACAAGTCTCTCAATCGTTTCCCCTTCTCATGTACAAGTCCAGCGCTCGACCAGTCAGGCCATCTTCATCTGTCCATCTTTCCTACCGCTTTAGCACGCCATCTTTCTTCTTGTGCATGTTCAAAGGCCGGTGTCATTGCAGCTCCTATCAGCTAACAGTTCACTTCTGCAGTGAGACGAGTAGGAGAACAAGCAGGAAATTATATACATTTTTCTGCCGTGCTCTGTGCAGAATACTAATGACAAGAAGCTTACAGAGCCTACCAGCATCCTCTGGTTGTTAATGAATTCCTCTGATGCATTATGTACCTGAGCTCCAAAGAAAGGGATAAGCAGATGAACTGAAAATCCAGTTTCCAAGGAGACAGCCTTGGAAACATGTAAGAAATATTTAACTAGGTATCATCAGATTCCATAAACTGACATTTCAAATGGGGTTTTTTTTTGGTCCTTTAAAAAAAAAAAAAGGTGCTAAAGAATACAATACTTGAAAGATTGTTATGCCCTTAGGAACTTGTTCAAATCCACAGGACTTGTGTGCTTTTGGGGTGCGGGTGGGGATTCAGCCACACATTTATTTTTTTCACATGGCTTGAGGGAGGGCACATGTTGTCCAGTGTTTAGAAATAGTATTTAATTTGACAGATGGGCAGTAAGCAGCAGGCCATCAGGACTTATCAGCATGCTTTTTGGGGGGAACACTTTATATAGAAGATCCTGATGCTGGGAAAGACAGAAGGCAAAAGAAGAAGGAGATGGCAAAAGATGAGATGGCTGGACAGCGTTACTGATGTAACAAACACGAATTTGAGCAGACTTCAGAGGATGGTGGAAGACATCAGAAGACATTAGATGGTGGAGGGCTTGGTGTGACTTGGTCCATGGGGTCGCAAAGAGTTGGAGTCGACTGTGCAACTGAACAACAACATATAAAACCACCTGTTTCCTTTTACATTATCTATCCTGTGTGTATTCTGTGTGAGGCAGGTTGGCCAGATCTCCTGGCAAACCTGCACTTCGTCCACCATCGCCTGCAATACCAACAGGAAGAAATTGGGGGGGGGGGGGGTTAGTAATGATGTCACTTCCAGTGAAACCCAGAAGCAACATCAGAGATGCTCTAGAACTTTCAAAATCCTAGCATCATGAGTGATATCACTTTGGGGGTTTTACTGGAAGTGAAATAAGTGTGCAGACATCATTGTGGCATGCTAGGGCCTGTCCTCTTTTTGCTCTCAGGGGTTGCTGTCTGCAGCCTCACTTTTATGCCACCTGCATTGGCCTTCCGGGAAAATTAGTTGGCCACTGTGTATGAGATGGATGAGAAGGGACCACTGGGTTCATACAGTAGGGCTCTTCTTATTTTATCCTCACCTTTCATACTGACTGCAGCATTGCACGGGGCGTTTTCTTTTTTATAAAAGAAAAAACCCAGCAGCAACTCGCTTGTATATTAGGCCATGCCCCCTGATATTACCATTGTTTCACACAGGGCTTTTTAATAGAAAAAGCCCAGCAGGAACTCATTTGCATATTAGGCTACACCCCTGACACCAAACCGGCCAGAACTGCATTCCTGTGCTGGGAAGGAGAGGCAGTTTGGTGTAGTGGTTAAGTGTGTGGACTCTTATCTGGAGGAACCGGGTTTGATTCCCCACTCCTCCACTTGCACCTGCTGGAATGGCCTTTGGAATAGCTATTGCAGGAGTTGTCCTTGAAAGGGCAGCTGCTGTGAGAGCGCTCTCAGCCCCACCCACCTCACAGGGTGTCTGTTGTGTGGGGAGAAGATATAGGAGATTGCAAGCCGCTCTGAGTCTCTGATTCAGAGAGAAGGGCGGGGTATAAATCTGTAGTCTTCTATAAAAAAAGCTCTGACATTGCATATTATACTATCTGTAGCACTGCAAGTACTATTTTGCATAGTCCCTTTACCTCATTTTCTAAAGCCAATTCATGCTCCTCAGTCACACTTCCTACATGGGGTCTGCAATCTAGCCATCCTTTCCTATCATCCTTGTAGCTCCTCTCATATCCTGATTCCTTGTAGGGTTGCCAAAAAACTGGAGGAATGAAAAAAAACACCCTGCATGTTTAGCAGAGGCTTAATGGCAGGGGTCCCCAGCGTGCCCTTTCCCGGAGCCCACCAAGTATTTTTAGAAAGTGGCTGGAGTCAGGTGGAGCTGGTGCCCAACAGGGCTTCTGATTGGCCATTGGAGATCTGATTGTCTGTACAGATTAAAATAACGTTGTTTTGGAGGCAGTTGCCACTACATTGTTGATTTTATTCTCTCACTCCTCTTTCATATATATATATATATATATATATATATATATATATATATATATATATATATATATATATATATATATATATGTATGTATGTATTTAAAAATATTCCTTGTCGTCTGCACTTGGGCTGCCACCATGTGTGTGTGGCTTTGCCTCCCAAAGTGGCCATTTTGTAGTTGGCTCCACCTCCTACAGTAGCCATTTTGTGTTGCACTCATAACCCTGTGTCAGAATTCCAAAGGTGCCCACAGTCTCAAAAAAGGTGAGAACCCCTACTTAATAGGATGTTATTTCTCTGTGACATAAAAGGTTTCAGTTGCCTATTCCCTCTGTTAAAGGGGCAAGATATATTTTTTTTCTCCAGGTTGTTGGGAGTCCTAATTTCAGGCCTGGACAATTTATAATCTGGTCAATTGAATCCAGGCCAATAGATGCATCAAAGAAGAAGATATTGGAATTATATCCTGCCCTATACCCTGAATTTCATAGTCTCAGAGCAGTCACAATCTCCTTTAACACCCCACCAACAGACACCCCGTGAGGTAGGTGGGGCTGAGAGAGCTCTTACAGAAGCTGCCCTTTCAAGGACAACTCCTACGAAAGCTATGGCTACAAAACAGAGTGGTTCTCAAGCACCTGGAAGGCCATTCCAGCAGCTGCAAGTGGAGGAGTTGGAAATCGAACCTGGTTCTCCCAGATGAGAGCCTGCACACTTAACCACTACACCAAACTGGCTCTCTAATGACTCAACAGGAGGCCAGAGAGCTCATGGTTGTGCTGCCTATCATGCTACAAAAACAGAGTGGTTCTCAAGCACCTGGAAGGACACTGCAGATGGCTGGAGGTCTGCTTTTAACAGGGTGAGTCAACAGCAACACAGGCCTGGACGGCCACAAGTTCAAGGCCTGTGTGAATTGGCCATGAACAAGGTTGAGCAAGTGTGCATTGATGTGCAAGGATTACGCCTACAATATATTCAGACCGCCTTGGGATTTCTGAAATGCCATCCCAATGAAAGAAGTAGGCTTCCCAACCCTCCCGCTCTGGCGGGAGTCCCCTGGGTTTGCAGCCTCATCTCCCGGTCTTCAAGAAGTGGGAAGCGGGGGGTGGGGGGTGGGGGGGGGAGAACATACCTGTAGGCTTCATTATAGAGCTCCTGAGCCGTTTGTAAAATGTCTGCCGCTTTAAGGCTGGGCAGGGAGCAGGAAGGGCTTGGGAGAACAGCCCCGCCCTTTCTTTTGCTTTCACTTTCACAGCAAGAGTTCTCCGGAAGAAGATCTGGTAAGTGTGTGTGTGTGTGTGTGTGTGAGGGAGGGGGCAGGGGATTCCCTGGTTTGGAGGCCCTCCCCCCTTTTAGAAAGTGTGTGGGGGGGGAGGGAAATGTCTACTGGGCATTCTATTATTCCCTATGGAGAACGATTCCCATAGGGAATAATAGGGAATTCATCCGTTGGTATTGGGGGCTCTGGGGGGGCTATTTTTTGAGGTAGAGGCACCAAATTTTTAGTATAACATCTAGTGCCTCTCCCCAAAATACCCCCCAAGTTTCAAAACGATTGGATCAGAGGGTCCAATTCTATGAGCCCCAAAAGATGGTGCCCCTATACTTCATTATTTCCTATGGAAGAAAGGAATTTTAAAAGGTGTGCTGTCCCTTTAAATGTGATGGCCAGAACTCCCTTGGAGTTCAATTATGCTTGTCACATCCTTGTTCTTGGCTCCACCCCCAATGTCTCCTGGCTCCACCCTCAAAGTCTCCTGGCTCCACCCCCAAAGTCCCCAGATTTTTCTTTAATTGGACTTGGCAACCCTAGAAAGAAGGAAACTATTTATTTTGCAAGAAATAGAAAATGAAGCACAATTACATGGTGAAATTGATTGTTGGAGGAGCAGTTTTTAACAATTGCTGGGCCACTGTTTGATTGCATGATTTTAAATAAAGAACAAATTTATTAAAAACAAACGCAGACCTTGGAGTATGTTTGTGTTGAATTATTCCAATTTATTATACCAGCACAACTCCTACATTGCTTTGTAGAGCTTTTTGCCTTCAGATTGCTTTTCTGATTTACAGTCATATGGGCACTTAATCAAAATTATGTTGTTCTGCATTCAGTGTGACTTAAGCAGGGCTTTTTTTGAGCAGGAACACACAGCAACACTGTTCTGGCTGGCTTGGTGTCAGGGGGTGTGGCCTAATATGCAAATAAGTTCCTACTGGGCCTTTTCTGTGAAAAAAAAGTCCTGGACTTAAGTAAGGACACACATTGACAGGTGCAAACATCAAACTAGAGTAAAAAAATAATCTGAATTTGGATTTCTGGGGAAAGAATTTGGATTTGGGGGGAAAGAAAATTTGGATATTTTGGGAACGTTTTTAGAACAACCCAGAAATAAAACCCAAAATGTGTAGAAGGATGCATCTCTATTAGCAGGTTGTCTTTTTAACCATGAAAACACTATTGGGATGAATTAGGCACCCATTCGTTTTCAGGTAGAATTTCAAGAAAAATATATTTATCTATCTATCTATCTATCTATCTATCTATCTATCTATCTATCTATCTATCTATCTATCTATCTATCTATCTATCTATCTATCTGAGATTTATATCCCGCCCTTCCCACTAGGTGGCTCAGGGCGGCTTACAACATGTAAAACTAACATAAGATGTAAAATTAAGCATTAAAATTAACATTAAATAATTTATAGTTAAAAATCTAAACATTTGTTATATACATAAAACATTAAAATCATTCAGCGGTCTTAAGCTACGCTCAATTCAAATTCGATGTTCAGTGTTCAGTATTCTGTGCCGGTTAGTTGTGGACCAGCCAGAAGAGGGCTGTCTTACAGGCCCTGCGGAATTGGGTAAGGTCCCGCAGGGCCCTCTTCCGGCAGCTGGTTCCACCAGGATGGAGCCATTACGGAGAAGGCCCTGTCCCTTGTAGCTTTCAAACGGGCTTCTTTTGGCCCAGGGACAACCAGGAGGTTTTGAGTTCCCGATCTCAATGCTCGCTGGGGAACGTGTGGGAAGAGACGGTCCCTCAGGTAGGCAGGTCCTAGGCCATATAGGGCTTTAAAGGTAATAACCAGCACCTTGTACCGAACTCGGTAGGATATTGGCAGCCAGTGCAGAGCCCGAAGTCCCGGCTGAATGTGCTCCCACCTTGGGAGCCCCAATAACAACCGGGCGGCGGTGTTCTGCACCAGCTGCAATTTCCGGGTTCGGCACAGGGGCAGCCCCATGTAGAGGGCATTGCAGTAGTCCAACCTCGAGGTGACCGTAGCATGGATCACCGTTGCTAGATCGTCGCGCTCCAGGAAGGGAGCCAGCTGCCTTGCCCGCCTAAGATGGAAGAATGCGGACTTGGAAGTGGCTGCTATCTGGGCCTCCATTGTTAAGGAAGGCTCCAGAAGTACCCCCAGGCTCCTGACTCTATGCGTCGCAGTCAGCGGCGCACCGTCAAAAAACGGAAGGGGTATTTCCCTTCCCGGAACAGTGATAAAAAAGTAAAGGTAAAGGTAGTCCCCTGTGCCAGTCGTTTTCGACTCTGGGGTGATGTTGTTTTCACAGCAGACTTTTTATGGAGTGGTTTGCCATTGCCTTCCCCAGTCATCTACGCTTTCCCCCCAGCAAGCTGAATACTCATTTTACCGACCTCGGAAGGATGGAAGGCTGAGTCAACCTCAAGCAGGCTACCTGAAAACCCAGCTTCCGCTGGGATTGAACTCAGGTTGTGAGGAGAGGGCTCCGACTGCAGTACTGCAGCTTAACCACTCTGCGCCATGGGGCTCTTGGAATAGTGATATTCAGTGGCTTTTTGATATGCCACTTTGATGTGCCACCTGAGGCTGTTCTGACCCCCTCTTTCCCAATGCGGCACCTGCCCATGTTTCAGGAAAGTGGGCAAGGCCCTTATGGTTAGCAAGTGGTTTCCATCTTGAAACAAAGGAGGGACAGGTGAGCTGTGAGCCACCCTGAGGTACAGGCCTTATGTCAGGCATGGAAGTCAATGTGGCTGTTTTGATCAATAGTAATTCTGAATGTGGCTCTCTGTGAGCCATGGAGTGAGTACTATGGCTCTACAACTATTCCTCTTAGGACATTGCCACTACCACAATGCTCTCAAAGTATAGCTCCTTATATCTTACAAGTCACTTTCAGAAGAAGGGGAGCTCCCGGGTAGAAAATAAGCCCCAAACCAGGCCTTTTTTTGAGCAGGAACGCACAGCAATGCAGTTCCGACTGACTTGGGATTAGTGGGTGTGGCCTAATATGCAAATGAGACCCTGCTGGGCTTTTTCTACAAAAAAGCTCTATGTAAAACAATGGTGACGTCAGGAGGTGTGGCCTAATATACAAATGTGTTCTTGCTGGGCTTTTTCTACAAAAAAAGCTGTGCCCAAAATAATCTATTTTTTGCTGTAAGAAATGTTTTCTTCCATAAATTTATTAAGAAAACAGTGGTCCAGGAAGCATCTGAAGACTCGATGATTGATTCTAGTGTAAGGAAGCCAAAGTCATATATTTACAATATGGCCATGCAGACTGGGCTTCACAATATGCCCCTTGGTGACGTATGGAAACACCAATCACATAGGGTTGTTATTATCAGTGCCATATAGCTGATGGGATTGAACTGGGATTAACTCTCGCTCCTTTTTACTCCGAAGTAATAACTTTAACTTTCACCACTTCCAGGAAAGAAATAGTTGACAGCTCACAGGCACTTTTGGGAGCTGTAATAGAGAACGCTTTCTAGTGACAGCTTACAGCTTCCCAAACGAAATAGCTGGAAGCATTTTGTTCTATTTTGGCTTGGCCTCGGAATTCCTGTCTCTTTTGCTGGTGATGCTGAACTATTCTGAAATACAGCTGAACTCAGGAACCTTGGTGAGACCTTGGTGGCAGTGCTAGTGGGGAGGGAATAGGAAACGGGGTTTTAGAATTTATTCAGTGTAAAGGAATTTTAGAAAAGGAAGAAGGCTCATTTGACATATTACTCTAAAAGAGATGTTAAATCTTTCATCAACACCACTTTAGACCACACAGGTGGGGGTGCCATAGGGTTGGATCCTACTGTTTAAATTTCCATCTGCAGATGGGCATTTTCAGGGCTTTTTTTTTTTCTTGTAGCAGGAACTCCTTTGCATCACACACCCCTGATGTAGCCAATCCTCCAAGAGCTTACAGGGTGCTTCTTACAGGGCCTACTGTAAGCTCTTGGAGGATTGGCTACATCAGGGGTGTGTGGCCTAATATGCAAAGGAGTTCCTGCTACAAAAAAAGCCCTGGGCTTTTTAATAGACTCCGATCCCTAATGCTGATCTCCCCCATTACACCGTTCCCATGCACCTCCTGTCCAGCGTTCCCTCTAAACTGAGTTAGTGTGAGCTAGCTCACAGATTTTTAGCCTCCAGCTCACACAGGAAGAATGACCCCAGAGCACAATCAGTAGCTCACAACTTTAATGCCAGTAGCTCACAATTTTAATATTAGTAGCTCACAAAGTAGAATTTTTGCTCACAAGACTCTGCAGCTTAAAGGGAACATTGCTCCCGCTCCCCAGCACCAACACTTCAGAGTTCATTTGGGGCTGAAGCAGAAGGGTGGTGGTGAGGGAGACCTGACTGCTGAAGGAAATCCCTTTTGTCATTGGGTATTTACTGTGGGATTGAAGTCAATTCTTTTTAAGTTTTCTAAATGAAAAACTAAAAATTGCTCCCAGTGAAACAAACTTGTAATGAACGGGAGAGGTATATAAACCTTTGTCCCTGGTGGGCTTGTCTGCTGCAGATGAGTAGCTACTTTTACAAAGGGAAGCTTTATCTCCCCCCCACCTTTTTCTCCTTTCTTTTTTCTTTTGGAACACATGAAGCTGTCTTATAGGCTGGGTCTAGACGGCCAGCTAGAGCCGACAGCCGACATACTCACGATGTCTCCTGGTTTTTCTAGAGCAGCATAAAAAACTACTACTTCCTAAGTAGTAGCAGATCTCCCAAGCACTTCCCTGCCACCTTTCCCAACCATCTAAAGGCCAGGGAACACCTGGGAAGCACCTCTCAAGCATTTTTGTGGTCTGACCAGTCCTCCAGAACGCATGCAGCCCATCCTTCTCTGGATAGCATGGTGTGTATCTTCTGGCTGTCCCAGGGTTGCTTTCCACTCGCTGGCTTTCCACTGTGCCAGTTTGGTGTAGTGGTTAAGTGTGCAGACTCTTATCTGGGAGAACCGGGTTTGATTCCCCCTTCTTCACACGCACCTGCTGGAATGGCCTTGAGTTAACCATAGCTATCGCAGGAGTTGTCCTTGAAAGGGCAGCTGCTATGAGAGCCCTCTCAGCCCCACCCACCTCACAGGATGTCTGTTTTGGAGGAAGAAGATAAAGGAGATTGTAAGTCGCTCTGAGTCTTTGATTCAGAGAGAAGGGCGAGGTATAAATCTGCAATCTTCTTCTGAGCCGGGATGCTGCCACCCCAAGCTGCTGGTCTGGACCCAGCCATACTGAATCAGACCACTGGGCTATCAAGGTCAGTACTGGCTACCTAAACTGGTACCTACCATATGATCCTTTCAACTGGATATGCTGGGGACTGAAAGCAGGACCTTACGTGTTCAAGGCTGATACAATACCACTAAGCCACAGCCCTCTCCCCTTAACAGCTTGCTCTGTGTAGCATGTGGAGTGCGTATAAGTCATAAAGAATACTGCATGGTTGTTAGGATGACAAGGCTTTTTTTGAAGCAGGAACTCCTTTGCATATTAGGCTGCACCCCCATGATGTAGCCAGTCCTCTGATGTAGCCTTGTAAGCTCTTGGAGGATTGGCTGCTTCAGAGGTGTGTTGGCCTAATATTCAAATGAGTTCCTGCTACAAAAAAGCCCTGGTGACAGTGATCATGACCAGGGCTGCATTAAGACCAACTGATGCTTTAAGCACAGGCCAACAATAGTGTCCCTCAGCCCTTCAATTGCTTACCTGACAACACATTAAGTCTCAACAATGCTTTTTTTCTTTGCAGAAAAAGCCCAGCAGGAACTCATTTGCATATTAGGTTACACCACTGGACACCAACACTACCAGAACTGTGTTCCTACTCAGAAAAAGCCCTGAGTCTCAATAAGTGCTGAAAGTGAAATAAGAGATTAAAAATCAGTTCTCTTCCAGGCCAGATCCCACAACTATATTCAATCGTAGCAGAAGCAACCAGCTCTTGACTCAGTGCCTTTCCAGACCTGGGGGTATTTCAGAAGGATTTATGACCAGCTATAGAACACCTCCTCTGCTTCTTTACATATATGAAGCTCCCTAAAACAATATAAAGACTCTGCATTTCTTTTTTATCCCAACTTTTCTCAAAGGAACTCAAAAGAGTACACAGGATTCTCCCCTATTTTATCCTCCCAATAATTCTGTGAAGCAGTTTAGGCTGAGAGTATTGGACTGTAGGCTTCTCAATTGCCCAGGCCCAGTGAGGAATTCCTCTGCTCCTCATCCCAGTCCCCACTCTCAAGAAATTCCCTTGCTCCCAATCCCTACCCTCTAGTGATGCTCTAGACAGAAATTTATCTCAGTCTCTATATTCTTTACCATAGAGCTTAGGGGAAAATCCTAGCATGTCAGCCAGAAGTTTCATCACATCACAAATTCCCCTCTCCTCATGCCCCAAATCAACAACGACCGTGACAACAATGCATAGAATAATGGAAGGAAGGAAGGAAGGAAGGAAGGAAGGAAGGAAGGAAGGAAGGAAGGAAGGAAGGAAGGAAGGAAGGAAGAAAGAAAGAAAGAAAGAAAGAAAGAAAGAAAGAAAGAAAGAAAGAAAGAAAGAAAGAAAGAAAGAAAGAAAGAAAGAAAGAAAGAAAGAAAGAAAGACTAGGTAATGTTGTGAATCCTAGCTGAAAGTTACCCAGTGAGCTTCATAGCGGAGTGAAATTTGTACCTGGTTAGACCTGCACTTTAACCACTATTCCACACTGGTACTAGAATTTATTAGCTACATTGCAAGGATGTCTTACGGTAAAGCGTTTTTTTCCACTGCTTTTACATTTGCAAAAATGTACAACTTTGCTGAGGGATATACATGTCAGCCTGTATTCAGAGATTTCCTCAGAATGGGGGAAAAAACAAAATAGATTGTGGCAGATACTTCTACTTTTTCTCCAAAGCCCATTCATAATACATTTTTAAAGCAGTACATCTTTTAAAAAAGAAAGCTAAGAAGAAGAGAATTCATAATTCATTGCATAACACACCCACCCCAAAACACGTAGATTGTCAGCCAGTTACTATTAGTTTTTAATATGAATTTACATCAGTTTCTTGCTTGGTATAAATTAATGCATACTAATACAATACTAATAAATGTTTTTCCATCATGTTCAGAAGGAAGGGTTGCTATTTTTTTAAAAAAACCCACAGTATTATTTTACACCAAAAAAAGTACTTTTATTCTAAAGGAATGATTTGCAACAACAGAATCCCTACAGAAGTGTGTCACTCACTTGGGGAAAAATCCTAATCTTATTGCAATCCACTTTGCTCAAAATTCTTTTACTTGTTTCTCCTGAATAGGAGCCTCCCCATTCACTTGGGCACCCTAAAAGTATGTTAGTATATAGCAACGCCCCCAACTGGGTTTGAATCCCTCTATGGATCTGCCTTAAATGTAATTTATTATAAAAATGATCAAATAAATCTTGTTTCTTACTCTCATCTTTCCACCTTCCCTTCCCATATTTTTATAGTCCAGTTAACATTTTGTTTTGATCATATGAACATACAAAGCTGCCTTCTACTGAATCAGACCCTCAGTCCATCAAAGTCAGTATTGTCTACTCAGACTGGCAGCGGCTCTCCAGAGTCTCAAGCTGGGGTTTTTCACACCTACTTGCCCTTTTTAGTCGGAGATGCCGGAGATTGAACCTGCAACCTTCTGTTTATCAAGCAGATGCTCTACCACTGAGCCACCCTCCAAAAGATCCAATTTCTTTTGATTTTCACATTTGTCATGTTCAAATCAGCAAAAAAAAAAAAAAAGGCTCGTTGAAGTTGTTAAACACGATAAGAGAAGAAGGGAAAATCCCAAAGACTTGGAGGGAAGCTGTAGTCTCTTTGATTCCTAAGGAAGATAAAGATAGCACAAACGTAAAAAATTATAGACCAATCTCATTGTTGAATAATGACTATAAGATCTATACAAGAATCTTAGCAGAGCGACTGAAACAATACCTGACCAACTTTATAAACAAAGACCAAGCGGGATTTCTTCCTAAAAGACAAATAAGGGACAATGTAAGAGCTGTTATTAATGTCGTGGAATACTATGAAAAGCACCCGGAAAAAGAAGTGGCCTTATTTTTTGTTGACGCAGAGAAAGCCTTTGACAACTTAAATTGGGACTTTATGTTTGCGGTAATGGATAAAATTAATTTAGGGGAACAATTTATAAAAATGACAAGAGCAATATATACAGATCAGCATGCAAAATTGTGTATAAATGCAGACCTTACCAAAGAATTGAAAGTGAGCAAAGGAACAAGGCAAGGATGCCCGCTATCACCATTGTTGTTTATAATGACTCTTGAAATTCTGTTACAACAAATTCAAAAAGATGAAAAAATAGAAGGTCTAAAAATTAGAAGATTCTCTTATAAATACAAAGCTTTTGCAGACGATATAGTGTTCATAATGGAGAATCCGGTTCAAGTGTCACCACTGCTGTTAGCTAAGATAAAAGAGTACGGAGAACTAGCAGGATTATACATAAATAAGGAGAAATCGAAATTCCTCTGTAAAAACATGCAACCAAATAAAACAAAAGAACTACAAAAGGTGACAGGTTGTGAAGTCACAACCAAAGTTAGGTACCTTGGAATAGAGATAACAATGAAGAACATTGATTTATTCAAAAACAATTATGAAAAACTGTGGTGTAAGATGGACAAAGATTTGATGAAATGGAATAAACTCAACTTGTCCTTACTGGGCAGGATAGCTGCAATCAAAATGAATATTTTGCCAAGGATAATGTATTTGTTTCAAACCATCCCGATTGTAAAAGAAGCAAAACAATTCAACAAATGGCAAAGGAAAATTTCTGATTTCATTTGGGCTGGAAAGAAACCAAGGATAAAGATGAAGATCTTAACGGATGCCAAAGAGAGAGGAGGTTTTCAACTTCCCGATCTAAGACTATATCACGATGCAGTTTGTTTGACATGGATAAAAGATTGGATAATGCTGTTAGACAAAAAACCTTTGTGGTTAGAAGCTCACGGAAATAGATTCGGCTGGCATGCATACATGTACTATGGGAAGAATAAAATGGATGGTTTTTTCTCTCACCACTATGTCAGAAATACATTACTAAATACTTGGATAAAATACAAGAAATACGGGGACGAGAGAAAACCACTATGGATAGTGCCAGCAGAAGTAATAAAAATAACAGCTGATTCTGAAGAAAAAAGAGAAATGTCATATAACCAACTGCTTAAGATTCAAGGAGATAAAATTGAATTAAAAACCTCAGAAGAGTTAAATAACAATTATGACTGGTTTCAAATGCAACAAATTAAAAGTTTGATGGAAAACGACATAAAATCAGAGGGAATTAGACGAGAACAAACAGAACTGGAAAGGGTCCTGTTAGGTGACAATGAAAAATTGATATCAAAAGTATATAAGTTATTATTGAAATGGTCTACAGAAGAAGAAGTAGTAAAGTCTCAAATGGTCAAATGGGCAATTAATGTGAATAGAGAAATACAAATGGAAACATGGGAGCACCTCTGGAAGAACTCAATGAAGATATCAACTTGTCAAAGCATTAAGGAGAACTGTTTTAAAATGATGTATAGGTGGTATATGACTCCGAAAAAATTGGCTAAGATAAGTAAGAAAATGTCGGATAGATGTTGGAAATGTAAAAAACATGAAGGTTCTTTCTTCCATATGTGGTGGACATGTGAAAAAGCGAAAGAATTCTGGAAGATGATACAACAAGAAATCACCAAAATTTTGGGTTATGATTTTAAGAAAATTGCAGAGACGTTTTTACTTGGATTACAATTAGAAAAATACCCAAAAGAAGATAGGACTTTAATTTGGTACCTGTTATCAGCTGCTAGGACTTTGTACGCGCAGCTTTGGAAGCAAGAAAAAATACCAGAGAAATGGGAATGGACCATGAAAGTTTTATCGTGGTGTGAAATGGACAAATTAACCAGAACACTAAGAGACTATGATCTAGAGATATTCAAAAGGGAGTGGAGAAAATTTAAAGGATATATGGAGAAAACTTGGAAAGTAAAGAAATATTGGACAATTTTTTAGTTGTAAGAATATATATATGGAACTTTGAGCAGTCAGAAGTGCCTTTAGTATGGATTTGAACTTATAACCTCGGGGAAGTCAACATTGGAGGGAGGGGGGATGGAAATGTCATATGGGTTAATGTGAAAAAAGGAAAAAAAAATTAAGAAATAGATAAGTTTTGTAACCATATGCTACCAATAAATTGTTTAAAACACACACACACAAAAAAGGTTGGTGTTATTAAATAAGATGCTAAAACACCAGATTTCTGCTAAATATATTAATCTTTTTTAATGTGTTGATTTTTTAGAAAAAAAAATTCCTCAAAATTCTTTTAACTATATCGGAGATGTATCCATCCAGCCATGCATTTTCTCTGACTTAACAGCATTACCATTTATAGAAAACAAAGTGGAGATTTCCCCCCATTCCCCCTCCTGCTACAGACCTTCCACTTTGCCCCCTGTGCTGTTCCTGAAAGTCCTCTGACTTCCAGAAATAAAACTTGTGGATGGCTGGGGGAGGGGCTGCAGTCAGACGGGGAAATAGGATAGTCCCAGTCTGCAAAGTCTGTGGATGGTTGGATCCAGAAGCCCTTAAAGCTGGCCTCACACATTGCAGCCTATCAACATAGGACTTACCGAAGCAAATGCATCTTACAGCTGTGCATGGTGGCCTGCACTGGCCATTCTTCCTATTCTTCACAGCTCCAGCCGGTCAGCAATAACTATGATGAGATGTTTATCCTCCAGCACCCTGCCTCTCCCAAGGGAGCTCCCAACACTTGGAAATTCAAAAGTTTGGGAGGGAGGAAACCATGCAGAAGCTCAGGCACCCTGTGTTCCAGTTATCCAAGTTGTTATGCTGACTTTGGAAGCTCAGAAAGCAGAGTTGCCAGCTCTTGGTTTGGAAAGTCCTGGAGACTGGGAGAGGAGAACCTCGGAGTGCAGAGTCTGAGGTGGGGAGAGACCTTAGTGGGTGTAATGTACTGGGTTTGGACACAAGTAAAAGTCAACATACTTTATTTGCTAGTACATCACAAGACAACATGGCGGGACCGGGTCCCCGATTATATACATTACCCAGAACAACTCACTTCTCAGTCAGGTCCAATCCTGACCCTTTAAACTCCCCACCACAGATCTTCATAGGTAGTTAACATCTGTCCCTTACAGTCAGGTGACCCATGGTTTCCCGCTGCTCACCTCAGTGCTCTTAGCAGCGCTGTGCTGTAAATTCAGGGACTGAATCGCAAGACACAACAGTGGGGTATAATGACAGAGTCCACCAGGGCTTTTTTTGTAGCAGGCGCTCCTTTGCATATTAGGCTACACCCACCCACCCCCGATGCAGCCAATCCTCCAAAAGAAGAAGAGCCCTGTAAGCTCCAGGAGGATTGGCTACATCAGGGTGTGTGGCCTAATATGCAAAGGAGTTCCTGCTACACAAAAAGCCCTGCAGTCCACCCTCCAAAACAGCCATTTTATGGAGGGGAACTGATCCTGGTGATCTGGAGGTCAGTTTCTAATTCTGGGAGATCTCCTGGCTCCAGCTGGAGGTTGCTAACCCTTTCCAAAAGGCAGGGAACGAAATGAGGTGATCTAGCCAGAGCATCTTCTCTCCCTCTTGTGTCTTCCCCACAGGAGGCTGTTAGGAAGTATTCAAAGATGGTTTGCTCTGGTTCCTTCCTAATGCCGGTATTGGATTGGATTGGTGCTCCAGTCCACAAATTCTTGATCCAGAGCAATGGGCTGCATAAATGCAACTGTTTGAAAGGATTCTGTGGTGATCAGTATCAAAGAGTGGGTGGGCTGAGAGTTTGGAAGGTAAAGCAAGTTCAGGTTTCAAGTTAGATTTTATTTCGATAAAAAATCAGTTCAGGAGAGTCAGCACAGAAGTAAAAAAAGAGGAAGAAGATGATGATGATGATATTGGATTTATATTCTGCCTTCCACCCTGAATCTCAGAGTCTCAGAGTGGCTCACAATCTCCTTTATCTTCCTCCCCCACAACAGACACCCTGTGAGGTGGGTGGGTCTGAGAGGACTCTCACAGTGGCTGCCCTTTCAAGGACAACCCCTGCCAGAGCTATGACTGACCCAAGGCCATTCCAGCAGCTGCAAGTGGAGGAGTGGGGAATCAAACCCGGATAAGAGTCTGCACACTTAACGAAACTGAGTCTCTTTCACAAGCAAAAAAACACAATAACTGCAGATTTTTTTGGGGGGGGGACAGAGAAAATAATACCTTCTTCCAATAGACAGGCAATATGATTGAGTCTCAATCAGCCACATGCATATCCTACATAGCCCTAGGCAGAATTTGGCAACTTTATTAGTTATCTCCGGGGAAGACTCTGCAAGGAGGAAAAAGACATAAAGTTGTTCAGATCTTCCCAGTAAAGTTGACAGAACTGGAGCAGTATGTGGATGTTGGACGTCATTATAGAATGGGCGATGCAGCAGAACATGTTCAATAGACTCTGTTTTCCAGGTATGACATGGACAAAGCCATTGAGAGAGTGGAACATCATGGTATCTGCCTTCCAGGAGAGCTGCAGGTCGAACATTAAAGTACGCCAAGGTAAAGATTCTCCAATAGTTGGAGATCTAAGGGATCTAAAATAATCTGCTGACTGAAAACATTTGACATGTTACAGAATAACTGGATGTTTCTGTACCTGTGCCCCATTTGATTGTAGGGCATGATCCCAAAACCATTGTTTCTTCTCCTTTTTGACAAGCAAGGTGCAGTAAAACTTGGCTGTACTCCTGGAGTTTCCCCTCAATTGTTCTTTGCCAGGTTGAGTGATGGCTATCAGCAAGGATCAAGAGCACTAGACCCACCAGGCTGAAAATGAGTTTTAGCCAGCAGGTGGATGCGGGGCTTTTTTTGTAGCAAGAACTCCTTTCATATTAGGCCACCCTCCCCCACCCCTGATGCAGTCAATCCTCCAAGAGCGTATCGGCAAGCCTCATTTTGAGCAGAAGCTCACAGGAGCAGAGTTCCAGAACCTCTAAATTTTATTGTGCTCTTTTTTTCTTACCCCCCACCAAATACTTGCTTCTGGGCTCCACTGTTCAACCCCCCTGTGGGAATTTTGTTGAACTCTAAGATTTGACAAACTCTAATATTTCCCCCCACAAAAAAATGGAAAAATTTGTCTGCTGCTGCCAGTCTGAGTAGACAATACTGACTTTGATGAACTGAGGGTCTGATTCAGTATAAGGCAGCTCCATATGTTCATATGTTCAAAATAATCAAAACATATAATAAAGAAGAAGAAGAAGAAGAAGAAGAAGAAGAAGAAGAAGAAGAAGAAGAAGAAGAAGAAGAAGAAGAAGAAGAAGAAGAAGAAGAAGAAGAAGATATTAGTTTTATATCCCACCCTCTACTCCGAAGTCTCAGAGCGGCTCACAATCTCCTTTACCTTCCTCCCCCACAACAGACACCCTGTGAGGTGGGTGGGGCTGGAGAGGGCTCTCACAGCAGCTGCCCTTTCAAGGACAACCTCTGCCAGAGCTATGGCTAACCCAAGGCCATGCCAGCAGGTGCAAGTGGAGGAGTGGGGAATCAAACCCAGTTCTCCCAGATAAGAGTCCGCACACTTAACCACTACACCAAACTGGCTATCCACACCAAACTGGCTCTCAGATGGAAACCTTCATCATGGGGAGGGATGGTGGCTCAGTGGTAGAGCCTCTGCTTGGTAAGCAGAACGTCCCAGGTTCAGTCCCCAGCATTTACAACTGAAAGAAGTCCAGGCAAATAAGCGTGAAAAACCTCAGCTTGAGAACTTGGAGAGCTGCTGCCAGTCTGAGTAGACAATACTGACTTTGATGGACCAAAAGTCTAATTCAGTATAAGGCAGCTTCATATGTTCATATGCTACTGTGGCCACATAGGAGAAAGTAATTTAAAAAGTATGATGAGAGTAGGGTTTTATCATGACAATTATAATTCAAGAAGCATTTTAAGGTAGATGCTGAGCTGATATAATTTAGTACACCTTCTAGTGATGTCAGGGGCATGTGGCATATGCAAATAAGTTATGCAAATGAGCTCTGGGGCCTCTTTTTCTATAAAATGACCCCTGCAGGGCTCTTAGTGCAAGGCCTACTGTAAGCTCTTGGAGGACTGGCTACATCAGGGGTTTGTGGCCTAATATGCAAAGGAGTTCCTGCTACAAGAAAAAGCGCTGGTTGGATGTGTGTAGTCACATCCGTGTCTCCAAGAAGATCAGCTCATCCTCTAGTCTAAGAAGAGCATTCGGAATAAATCACAGGACTCCAAAGATCGTTCATAGGAACTTGAATTGTACCCCTTCCAGTAAGCCCCTTTCATTGTAAATACAGAGCTGGGAACCATATATTATTATCATCTGTTAGATTTATTAATTTCCAATTCCTGCAATTGCAGGGCTCTGGGTGATGAACAATAACCATAAAAACATCAAGATTAAAAACATTTAAGCAAGATTTACTACATAATACAGACTTTGGGGGTGGAGCCAGGAGACATTGGGGTGAAGCCAGGAGCAAGCATGTGACAAGCATCATTGAACTCCGAAGGGAGTTCTGGCCATCACATTTAAATGGACAGCACTCCTTTGAAATGCCTTGCCTCCATTGGAAATAATGAAGGATAGGGGCACCTTCTTTTAGGGATCATAGAATTGGATCCCCTGGTCCAATCTTTTTGAAACTTGGAGGGTATTTTGGAGAGAGTGACTGAATGCTATACTGCAACTTTGGTGCATCTACCTCAAAAAACACCCCCCCCCGAGCCCCAGATACCCATGGATCAATTCTCCATTATTCCCTATAGGAATCAGTCTCCATAGGGAATTATGAGTGCCCAGCAGACATTTCCCTCCCTCCCCCTGCTTTCTGATGACCCTGAAGTGGGGGGAGAGCCTCCAAACCAGGGGATCCCCTGCCCCCACCTGGGGATTCGTCAAAAATAAGAGTGTGGGTAGCACAAACAAACACCATATATTCAATTGCTCATAAATTGTGCATAAATCATATATGCACAAACCATACAAACATATTCTTAAAGTCCTAGTCCACAAAACTCCACTGTATTCCAAAATATGCTATGAGATGCAATCTTCAATTTCTTGTAAAAAGTGTTGGAGAAGAAAATAGAGACCGGTTTTGGCCACGCCTTTCTCAATCGTCACTCACAATGCAAATTGCTGTGTCCACCTTCTCCAATTTTTTGGAACAATCATTCGCTAAATGGGACCCAGTCCTGCTACTTTAATGGGCTTCACCTCACACAAATTCTATGGCTGGTTGCGTCCCTAATATGTCACCTGCAGAAACCTTTATGACAAAGGGGCTTCCCTTGTACATAGCCGACAAATAGCAACCTCCAGAGTGGCAGCTGGCTGCAGAGCATTGTGATACGAAGTGGGGTATAAATATTTCAGCTAATTAAATAATAAAACACAGATTTGGGGAGAATACATTGCTGCAAATCAATGTTTAAGTTTCAGGGTCTATAAGATGCTGTTTGTACAGACCTGTATGTGTCAGAACACAGGCATATGGCACGAGAACAAAAAAAGGGTCCCAGGCAACCCTGATTTTTTTTTTTCTGAAGCAAAGTATACTTGATAACTTGTTTCCCAGGCAACCAGGCCTCTCTCACATTCTAGATGAAATAATAAGGGTGAGGAGGTTTGGGGAGGGGGGGGGGTTGCTTCCTATGACTTTTGTCAGCACCTATATTGTTATAAAACAATAACCAAAGACCCAAAATAACCTCTTCCATCTATTATTTTGGGATGAGGTGCTTTTTATAATGTTCATATGAATTGGCGCCAGCGTATGAAGAGAGAGCAGGCAAAGCCCAATTCGTTACTCAATTAAAAATCCATAAAGTTGGCTGAGAAAGTAACTCCCAGGGTTCTAATCTGGGAATTTGTCCCCTGTCCTTCAGATGTGCTCTCACGATGTTGCTGAATAATATTTCAATACCTTTTAGCTTGGAATTAATTTAATTCCATTTTGTTCTTTATGATTCCTAATTATCTTCTTGCTACGTCTGATGTTTCCAGATGGCACGGAATAGGATAAACAGTGCAAGGGAACTTTCTCAATCATATGCAACACTGATTGTTATTGTCGCTAGCGTAATATCTATTTATTTCAGTGTGATTAAATAGCAAGAGAGAGGATATTCATTTGATGATACTTCTGCTTTGGGGGAAAAGAAAACCAGACACATCTCGAATCTAATGAGAGAGAACGGAGCCAACTGTGAAAAACATGACTTATACTTAAGTCAAATTTCTGTAATGTTGAGGCGGCAGCCAAAGTCTGGGTTGGGTTGTCACCAATATGTGGATGACACTCAGCTCTATTTCACACTTCCAGCTCATCCTAAGGAGGCCACAGAAACCTTGGACCAGTGCCCAGGGCTTTTTTGGTAGAAAAAGCCCAACAGGAACTCATTTGCATATTAGGCCGCACCTTCGAATGTCACCATCGTTCCACATAGGGCTTTTTTATAGAAAAGGCCCAGCAGGAATTCATTTCCATATTAGGCTACACCCCCTGACACAAAACCAGCCAGAACTGCATTCCTGTGCGTTCCTGATTTTTTAAAAAAGTCCTGCCAGTGCTTGGGGAAAGTTTTGGAGTGGAAGCAGGTTAATAAACTGAAACTTAAACCAACAAGCTACTGATGGGTGGGAGAGGTCTGATACAATATATAACAAAGATAGGAGTGGCGGTTAACAATCAAAATAATCAAAACCCAACACTTGTGGCTATTATGAAATCAATATGTAGTCACACAGCAGTCTGTTCAGCTTTCCAGGCTTGATTCTGATTATAATAGTTTGAAATAGAACATAAGATGAACATTAAGGATATTAAGTAATAGTGATTAATGACCAGACTTAACATTGTGAAATAATTGTAAACCACATTGACGTCCAACTGTACTTTATATAAGCCCACATCACTGTAGAAGATTATATATAATCCAAACGGAGCCGCCCTGAGCCACTTGTGGGAAGGGCGGGATATAAATCTTAAATAAATAAATAAATAAATAAATAAATAAATAAATAAATAAATAAATAAATAAATAAAAATAATAAAATCCTGGGGTCTTCGTATGAGACTTTAGGCTGAACAGACTGCTGCGTGACTACATATTGATTTCATAATAGCCACAAGTGTTGGGTTTTGATTATTTTGATTGTTTTGGGAGAGGTCTGACGTAGGATTTAAGGTGTCATCCATTCATGATGGGGTTGAATTCTTGCTGTAGGAATAGATCTGTAGTATGTAGGTGCTTTTGGACCCAGGCCAGCTGCTGGATAAGCAGGTGGAAGGTGTGGCCAAGAGTGCCTTTTACCACTTTTGTCACTGCTAAAGTTTTGAAAAGCAGGGCTTTTTTTTGTAGCAGGAGCTCCTTTGCATATTAGGCCACACACCCCTGATGCAGCCAATCCTCCAAGAGCTTACAGGGCTCTTTGTTCAAGGCCTTCTGTAAGCTCCAGGAGGATTGGCTACATCAGAGGTGTGTGGCCTAATATGCAAAGGAGTTCCTGCTAAAAAAAAAAGCCTTGGAAAACTGTACAAGGTGTGGCAACAGCTCTTTTCAGCAGTACGCACCAAATGCCTGTTTGAAAAGGGTGTCGCTTATCTAAGTAGCTATGCCACCACCTCTTCCCCTTAACTGGAACATTTCCAGCCCAGATCAATACTACCTCATGCCTCATTTGCTGGAAGGGGCCAGGGCAAATGTATCAATGGCTTCTAATGCTGTGAATGCTACTTTCTGCCATGGCTTATATCCACTCAGGATAAAACTGCTTTTCTGTATTTTTCTTCACCATTTAACATGATTCAATATATTACCATTCAAATCGATGCCTGTTGTTGCATCAATGGCGTATCGACTACATAAAATGTCATAATAATCCCATAAAAGGAAGACACGAGCTGGAAATGTTGGCAACAAAAAATGGCAGGAAGTGGCAGCATTGAGAAATAAAAAATGAAGTGCAAAATCATATAGTTTTACAGCCCTATTTCAGACAGGTAGGGAATAAGATATAAAGTAAAATTAGAGATCCGTCTGAGTATTTCTACATTCCAAGCAATATTACTACCTTGTTGCATACTATTCTTATTTGAAGAGCAAAGCACAAAGAATGCTGAACGGTGGAATTTTCAATATGCATGTGTTTTCACCTAACACAAGCACATCAGATTTATGTCAACACTCTGCCATAGCTTTTAGGATAGTTTGGGGTCTTGCGCCCTATCTTAACTGTCAATAGCAAATGAAGCAGGAAGGATTGTGGAGATCAGGCTGCGATAACCAAGGGAGAATGAGCAAATGGGAACGAATGAAGACATTCCGGAGAGCAATATCTTCACAGATCCCTTTTTAAAAATCTCATTTTAATTCACTCTAACAATTCATCTTTTATTTTGGAAAGAAAGTAAGATGAGAAAAATATAGTCCAATTTGCTGGTTCCTCCCAAGCTGCATCTAGTTATAAGGCAAGTCCTATTCTACCATCCTATTTCCCACATTGGCTAAGTACATATTATTCAAAACCCACAAGCAGCGGCACAAAACTAAACTCTCTGCTTGTTGTTCCCACTTCCAGCAATTTCTGTTTAAAGGTGAACTGCCATCTATAACAGGCCACACTTTAAAATGTCATAAGCGCTGTATAAACATGTGAAGGACTGTAAAGAGTTGATACCTCACAGAGCCAGAGAGCCTTGAGGGGCAGACAGCTCAAAAGGAATTTGATTGATTAGCATCAGTTGAGCAGAAAGACTTGGGAAATGACTGCTGGAGAGAACTCAGTTTGTTTGGCCCTGACTGAGAATTGGAACAGTTTAGCCTTGACTGAGGAAAATTTAGCTCTGACTGAGAAAAGTTTACTGTTGACTGAGGACTGGGAAGGTTAGCAAGGAGAAGTGGGAGGATCAGTGAAGACCCCCATAAGAGCAAGAAAAAGGGATAGACCTTTCCATCAGAGAAGTGATTCCCTGTCCAGTTGGAAGGTGAGATAGCTCTAAAGCAGGGGTGTCAAACATGCGGCCCCCAGAGGGCAACTCTCAGGCCCCCGAGCAACTGGCTCTTGTCTGTTTCCTTCTCTCTCTCTCTTACTTCCTTCTGCATTACAGCTTGCTTTGCCAGACTTGCTCAAGCACACAGAGCTAAAGAACAAAGTCTCCGTTTTCTCCAGTGGCTTTGCCAGGCTCTCTCAATCACACAGCAGAGCTGCTGAGCCTCTCTTCCTTCTACTGGCTGAAGCTCCTCCCTCTCCAGGTCCCCTGGGGAAGGAAAGAAAGAGCCAGAGCTTCCTTTGCCCAGTTCCCTGGATCCCATGGGAGAGATACAAAGAAAGTACCTTTAAGACCAATGTGTGCTACTGTTTTAAGCATGTTTTATTTTAAGCTTTTAAAAAATCTTTGTGTCTGTGTTCTTTATAAAGTTTATATCTCTGCTACTTGGCATTACATTTTATGATACACATGGCCCAACCCAACAAGGTCCCATTTATGTCAGCCCTCATAACAAATGAGTTCAATACCCTTGCTCTAAAGAGTGGAGTGGTCCCAGGTGTGCTTAGAAAAGGAATCTGGATGCTTCATGTTGTATCCCTGCCTTCTGAAGACTCAGTTAAGCTCAAGAAAGTATCTTGAGTGTTTAGGAAACACTGAAACAAAAACCTCTCACCTCAAAGATTCTAAGACTGTGTGAGTTTAAAACTCTCAATTGCTGGAAATATATGAACTGTAGTTTGTGAAAATATTCAGTTCCCTTAGAGTTCTTACTGATTTACCCCTGATTTCACCTGACCTTTCCCCCTCTACATTGAATAAAATATTTTGTTTATTTTTGAATGTTATAAAGCCTCTCATGTGCCATTTCAGAAGTTTATGTTAAGAGGGTGATCTTGGCTCTTCCCTCAAGTTCCTGGACTGAGCCAGCATAAAAATACAATAACATGACAGGGTGGGACAGCCATGAATCTTCAGGAAAGAATAGAATAGATAAAGGGGCTGCTCAGTCAGAAAGGAAGTAAGTAAAGTAAAGTAAGTTTATTTTTATATCCCACCCTCCCCCGCCAAAGGCAGGCTCAGGGCGGCTCACAGACATGGAAACCATGATTTAGATAAAATACAATGTAAGCAAGAGTTTTAAAATACAATTCAATTACATAAATTAATTAAAATAGATAAAACAGGTACTATAAGGTGCTATAGGTCACAATCATACATAAGATGGCTAGATGGTTACAGGTCAGTTCCAATTTCAATTTAGCCAGGTTCTATCTTAAAAGCAAGCTGGAAGAGAAAAGTTTTGCAAGCCCTGCGGAACTGATTCAGGTCCCGCAGGGCTCGCATCGTCTCTGGGAAGAGGGAAACGGAGAGAAAATCCTGTGTCTGAGGGAAGGAAGAGGGTAAGGTCATCATAACATCTTTTAGGTATCAATGATATCAGCCATAGATGGACCTATTCTCTATTCCCCCTTTAAAGGCTATCTGTGTTAGCAGCAATCACTGTATGAGTGGAAATGAGATCCATACATTAACTTGCATTGCGTTACAAAGCACTTCCTCCAGAATCTATGGCTCATCGACTTAACTGGGTGAAATTCAGCCTTTTAGGGTGGAGTTCAGTGGCAGAGGCTCTGTTTTGCGCAGAAAATGTCCTAGGTGCAAGTCTTGCCATTTCCAATTTTAAAAAGAACTGGGAGGAGATGATGGGAAAGGCCTCTTTGTGAAGCCCTGGAGAGCCATTGCTGGTCAATGTATACAAGACTGACACTGATAGACCAACAATCTAATTTAGTATAAGGCAGTTTCATTAATTCATCTCGTTGTGGCATACCAGATCCTTCAGGGACTTCACAAACCACTGTATCTGGAATCTGGAGATATACTGCCCCTGCAGGTTGAATTGCTATATGATACTTAGCATATATGTTGCACTTTCAGTTTTCAAAGACCTTCATAAACATTAATATATCTAATTTTCAATGTGGCCAAATCTGTGGATACTTAAATCTGTAGCCAAGGACAGATAAGATAGATCTTTCTACAAACCTGAAAAGACCTCCAGATTTGCAGGAAAATCTTAAATGATTTTTAAAGTGTTTTTTTAAAAACAATAAATAGGTGAAGTGTACTTTTAATAAATTAATGTCTTTTCAGTGACCATTATAAATGCTTATTATCATAGAATCATAGAGTTGGAAGGGACCTCAAGGATCATCTAGTCCAACCCCCAGCACAATGCAGGAAACTCACAAATACCTCTCCCCTAAATTCACAGGATCTTCATTGCTGTCAGATGGCCATCTACATAGCCTCTGTTTAAAAACCTCCAAGGAAGAAGAGCCCACCACCACCCGAGGAAGCCTGTTCCACTGAGGAACCACTCTAATGATCAGGAAGTTCTTCCTATTGTTGAGCCAGAAACTCTTTTGATTTAATTTCAACTAATTGGTTCTGGTCCTACCTTCTGGGGCCACAGAAAACAATTCCACACCATCCTCTATATGACAGCCTTTCAAGTACTTGAAGATGGTGATCCTATCACCTCTCAGCCGCCTCCTCTCCAGGCTAAACATGCCCAGCTTCTTCAACCTTTCTTCATAGGACTTGGTCTCCAGACCCCTCACCATCTTCATCACCCTCCTCTGGACCCGTTCCAGCTTGTCTATATCCTTCTTAAAATGTGATGCCCAAAACTGAACACAATACTTCAGGTGAGGTCTTACCAGAGCAGAGTAAAGCGATACCATCACATCACGTGATCTGGACACTATACTTCTGTTGATACAGCCCAAAATTGCATTTGCGTTTTTATTGTTGTATGCTTACTAATGTATCATTGTATGCTTAATAATGTATCAATCCATTATACTTACTAGGCTTTGTTTCTTTTCAAATTTATATGATCCAAAGTTGTCCTCTCAGTTAATATTTCCCCCAGTTTTTATTGTTAACTTTGTATAATTGTTCTGCATTTGTTCTTTTGATAAAATAAATCATTTAATAGCTTTAAAAAGGAGGGGAGGATAGCAGGCAACCACCACAGTATAGCCATAATTTCAGCCTTGGGTTTCTGTGAGCAAAAAGCAGGTGGAGAGGGCTGTTTTGGCCCTTGCTGGAGGATTCATTGGGGCCAGGCCTGCCAGCAACCACTGGGGGCGGGCAACAGGATACCACACAACTTGCATGACTCGACCATAAGAACATAAGAGAAGCCATGTTGGATCAGGCCAATGGCCCATCCAGTCCAACACTGTGTCACACAGTGGCCAATATGTGTGTGTGTGTACACACACACACACACATATACTGTGGCTAATAGCCACTGATGGACCTCAGCTCCATATTTTTATCCAATCCCCTCTTGAAGCTGGCTATGCTTGTAGCCGCCACCACCTCCTGTGGCAGTGAATTCCACATGTTAATCACCCTTTGGGTGAAGAAGTACTTCCTTTTATCCGTTTTAACCCAACTGCACAGCAATTTCATTGAATGCCCACGAGTTCTCGTATTGTGAGAAAGCGAGAAAAATACTTCTTTCTCTACTTTCTTAATCCCATGCATAATCTTGTAAACCTCTATCATGTCACCCCGCAGTCGGCGTTTTTCCAAGCTAAAGAGCCCCAAGCATTTTAACCTTTCTTCATAGGGAAAATGTTCCAAACCTTTAATCATTCTAGTTGCCCTTTTCTGCACTTTTTCCAATGCCATATCCTTTTTGAGGTGTGGTGACCAGAATTGTACACAGTATTCCAAATGAGACCACACCATCGATTTATACAGGGGCATTATGATACTGGCTGATTTGTTTTCAATTCCCTTCCTAATAATTCCCAGCATGGCGTTGGCCTTTTTTATTGCAACTGCACACTGTCTTGACATTTTCAGTGAGTTATCTACCATGACCCCAAGATCTCTCTCTTGGTCAGTCTCTGCCAGTTCACAACCCATCAACTTGTATTTGTATCTGGGAGTCTTGGCCCCAATGTGCATTATTTTGCCTTTGGCCACATTGAACCTCATCTGCCACGTTGACGCCCACTCACCCAGCCTCAACAGATCCCTTTGGAGTGCCTCACAATCCTCTCTGGTTCTCACCACCCTGAACAATTTAGTGTCATCTGCAAACTTGGCCACTTCACTGCTTACTCCCAACCAGGACTGGCAGCTTGCTACATCTCAACAGCGGCCACCTCAGTAAAGCCAAAGTTAGAGATTCAGAATAGGAACTGGGAGGCCCAGGTTTGAATTACCACTCCACTATGGAAACTCACTGGGTGACTTTATCTAGTCGAACATTTTCCGCCTAACCTACCTCACAGGATTGTTGTGCACAGGACTCACTTTCTAGCAGGAGCTACTTTGCATATTAGGCCACACACCCCTGATGTAGCCAATCCTCCTGGAGCTTACAGTAGGCCCTGTAAGAACAGCCCTGTAAGCTCTTGGAGGATTGGCTCTTGGGATGTGGCCTAATATGCAAAGGAGCTCCTGCTAGAAAGTGAGCCCTGGTCTTGAGGATAAAATAGAAGAGATGTGCATTCTCTGTTGTGCCTCCCACCTTTTGTGGAATGGCCTGCTTGGGGAAGTCAGGAAAGCTCGCATTTCTATCATTCCACAGACTGAATAAAGCAGAATTGTTCAGGAAGGCATTTTTTATAAAGAGAATAGGGCCAGTAGTATTCTGGAATGGTTCAAGTGAGTGCTTCTTTTTTAAAGGATCTAACTGTAGTCTAATCCAATATTTAGTGTATGTTTTATCCTACCCTTATTGCATTGTCTTCTACTTTAGTAAGTCCATTTGCTGCACTGTTTATGATATATCATGGCTGATACTTCCCCCCTTCTTTTTCTAATACTAGTTCTGTTGTATTGATTATTGGATGTTTTACACTGTCTGATTACATATAGCGTGATCCGCCTTAAGTTTCAGCCAAGAAAGCCTGGGCTATAAATAAAGATATGAGTTTATTCTTTTAGCTACATCTCCCAGCGGGGTTCTAGCAGCAGTTTCTAGAGTCACCCAAGTTGACTAAGATGTCCAAGGTGGTTGCTAATTCATAATTCCCTCTAACTCTTTTTTCAAGTGAACACTTTTGTTTTCCTTAGCATTCTATTTTGTTCTTTAGATAGTAGATTGCAGGAACCCAACCAGGAGTCAGTGTGAGCTTTGCCTTGTTTATAAAGCAGCATTTAAAAACCATTACCTTGCGTGCACTGGTCTGACATCTGTTTCCATGGAAGCGGAACTGGTAATGGAAGCAACCCACTAGAAGATGAGTCAATTTCTGCCGCTGGGTTTCTCTCTCTCTGTCTCTCTGGTTTTTTTGGTTCTCACTCCTGTTTCCATGGAAACAGATGTTGGATGAGTCAAGGAGGTAGAATCCCCCCCCCAAAAAAAACATGACAATACTTTACTAAAAAAAAAAAAAAAATCTATGCTCTCTGTATTCTATCATCATGCAATCCGCTCTCACAGAAAGAAAGATACCAAAATAGTGACAATAATTGTACATGTTTATGGAAGGTAGCAGATGCTGGCTGGAAAAGACTGGGTTCAAAGCTGGTGATATTTAAACAGCAGTTTGTCTCCTCGAGTCTGTAGCATTTCAGAACGTGAGGTATGTGGAGGAGGACTTGTGCTAAAATGATGTCATAATAAGATATCTCCCTCCCTTTTCTTTTCTATAAAACACTGAACAGTAGGGACGTTGCCAAATTCCATGATGTGGTTCAGTCTGAAAGTTCTTTTTATGGATTCTCCATACTTGAGATGAAATTATAAGCACTCTTTCCTCCCAATCATCCTAACTAAACTTGCTATTAATATTACTGTTAAAATTAAACCTGTGTATACATTATAAATTAGGGTTGCCAAACTCAGATGGAGTGTGGAGTTTCCCAGGGATGGCGATTGATCTCCAGACTACAAAGACCTAGACCGATTTCCCACTCACCCTACGCCGCTCTGACATTCCCCTTTTCAGCAGGGCTTCCTTCCGATTTCCCACTATCTGCCCCGGGGCTTCAGCTTGCGTCAGCGATTTTGCCTGGCCAACAGAAACAGCTAAAAACCAGTTTCTGGTCGCCATGAAAATGCTGACACAAGCTGAAGCTCTGGGGCAGATAGTGGGAAATCGGAAGGAAGCCCTGCTGAAAAGGGGAACGTGAGAGCGGCGGAGGGTAAGTGGGAAATCGGTCCTATTCTCCTCAAAGAAATTGTACTGCATCACACCTCCCCAAATTCTGTCCTTCCCAGGCACTGCCCCCAAATCTCCAGCAACTTCCCAAACTGCAGTTTGCAACCCTACATAGTATATAAAAATAGTATCACATAGAAGTAGAAGAAAAATGTAAAGTAATGCTAAAAATACAAATGGGAGTGGGAAATTTGCCAAAGAAAATAGGTGGATGGAAACGGGCTTCATTTCAGTACATGAAAAAGATACATACTCATACATCTCTACTGAATAATCTGCAAATACATTAATTATATTTATTCTCTTTTCTGTCAAAGTTGGAAGTTCAGCATAGCAACAACGCATGTGATTTTACAAATGAGCTTATGCAGTCTCTCTTTCATATAGGACTTCAGTGACCAATGGGTGTTTGTTTGCAAGCACCACTAGAAGTGGATTCTCTTCCGTCCAACACAGAATGAGCAGCCATTGTAGAATGCAAATTCCTCAGTGAATGAGAAATGTCCTTCCCAACAGTCACACACAAAACACAGGTCCCAGTGCAAGGCAAAGGCAATCTAACAATAGCTGTAGCGGCTGGTTTAAAAACCTAGACCTTTGCCCACCGGTTTTTGTATTCCATTTTAGTAACTGGTTGATAATGGATCTTTTCTGTCATTTCAGACAGACCCATTTTAGTAACCTGCTGCTGAATTTATTTATCTGTTCATACAAATCCACTTGCGTGAGATTAGCAAAACGTGATCCAGCCACTATTGAGGGAAGCATTGATTCCATGGATTCCATAACGCATCTCAATGGTGCAGTCTGGCGCAATAGAACTTTTTTTTTTTAGCAAGTCGGAGGAAGACTGTGCAGCAAAAAAAAGGCAGTGAGGGGGGAAGCAGCACTGTTTGAAATGACCATAGCACTTCAGAGACAGTGCATTTACAGAAGGAAATTTGCTGTATGAAACCCCTGTCCCTGTATTGCTTTGTTTCACTCAAAATGGGGCCAACAATGAATAACATCCAGTTTAGAACGGTAATGTGAAAAGGGTCTATTGTGAGTACATTATCTATGACTACTATGACATGGTATTGGACAGGAGGCTGAAGTTGGTTCCCAGTTCTTAGCTCTTTATTCGCATTTCCCAGTTCCTTATTCATGAATCCAATCATATGAATATATGAAGCTGCCTTATACTGAATCAGACCCTCGGTCCATCAAAGTCAGTATTGTCTACTCAGACTGGCAGCAGCTCTCCAGGGTCTCAAGCTGAGGTTTTTCATGCCTACTTGCCAAAATACAGTTTGGACCACCAGAAATCATATACCCCCACATTCAGTAGACTCTGCCCTCCAAGTGGACATCTGTTGTTTCCTGATTCAAACCCCAGTTTTTGCATCAACTGCTCCACGGCCAAATGCACAAGCATTGCAGACAGCAAGGCCAAGCTGCACCCCAAACAATCTTTATTAGAGTGCCAGTTTGGTGTAGTCGTTAGGATCTAGTGGTTGGAATTGCAGATTCCAATCTGGGAGAACCAGGTTTTATTTCCCACTCATCCATGTGCAGCTGCTTGGTGACCTTGGGTCAGTCACAAGTTCTCTCAGAGCTGTTCTCAAGAGGACATCCCTCACAGGGTGTCTGTTATGGGAGGGGAAGGGAAAGGAGATCTGCAAGCCACTCCACATGAAGGTCAGAGTATAAATCCAATCTATTATTATTATTATTATTATTATTATTATTATTATTATTATTATTATTATTATTATTATGTTATTAGAGTTAGAACAAAATTCAAATCCAGTGGCACTTTTAAGACCAACAGCATTTTATTCTTAAAGGTGCCACTGGACTTGAACTTAGTTCTGCTGCTTCATATCAACATGACCATCCACCTGAATCTATAATTAGGAAAGGAAAGGTCCCCTGTGCAAGCACCAGTCATTTCCGACTCTGGGGTGACGTTGCTTTCACAATGTTTTCACAGCAGACTTTTTACGGGGTGGTTTGCCATTGCCTTCCCCAGTCACCTACACTTTCCCCCCAGCAAGCTGGGTACTCATTTTACCGACCTCGGAAGGATGGAAGGCTGAGTCGACCTTGAGCCGGCTACCTGAAAACCCAGCTTCCACCGGGGATTGAACTCAGGTCGTGAGCAGAGCTTAGGACTCCAGTAATGCAGCTTTAACACTCTGCGCCACGGGGCACTCGCCCTACATATTAATGTCAGAAATTATCATACCACAATTCCCAAAAGCTGTTTTTAAAGATGCTGATGAATAAAATATGGTAAATTTATGCAATTTCAGCACTAATCAAAATTGTCAAATGGAAAAGATTTCAGTTAACCGGAAGCAGCTTTTGAAGCCTTTTGGAGATCCTTGGTTGAAGTTTGGAAAAGAGAAGGATTTTGAGAAAAGAGATGGATAGCCAGAATTTACTTTCATAGTTTAAGTAGTCTAAAGCTTAACGTGGGCTTTAGAGATGGCAAGCTATTATTTCTGTCCTCCCCCCACTTCCTTTGTATGAGTGCTCTGTATCCTATTGATTTGATTAAGAAAAAAGAGGAAACAACAGAAGGAAGGAAGAGGAGGGGAGGGGAGGGAGCACTGTAACTGATCTGGTTGGGGATAGAAAAACCAGCCAACTGGATATGTGGGCAAAGGGAGGGGATGGAGGTAGAACCAGAGGAGAGAAATTGGAATCTAACTGTGGAAGGGATTCCACTTGCATCTATCTTATTAGCTGCAGGCCTCGGATTCAGTGGGAGCTCACAGAAGCGCAGCTCCTGAACCTTTCTAAAATTCCACCTCCTCCTGAGAGTTCCACCTCAGTCTCTTTCTTTGGCCATAAGATGCTTTATGACAAGTTATTTTGCAAGTCTTCCCCCTCCCCTTCCTATCTGATTGGCAGCTGAAGAAGCTGAGCTGGAGGCCCAAATGAGGGAACAAACAACATCAGTTGCTTCCTCAGTCATAGTAATGAGTCTCTCAGCAGATGACCAGGTACAGTAATCCTTGCAGCCAGTCTGATTTCTCCTTCTGTTAGTGACCCAGCTCCCCGGCTCTGTTTATTTATTTATTTTAGTATATTTCTATTCCGCCCATTCCCTATAGGGCTCAAGGTGGAGTACAACATACGATAAAACAATAAAATGCAATACAAACATTTTATAAACAGACAACTCAAAGCACTCAGGAAACTTTACCATATCATCATATATCTGGCTGTCTCACATTACGATATCTCATAGAGATGGCAGATATTATTCCATTTTATAGCACAGGTGACAATGCCGATAGGGGAGGCCAATCCCATCATGAATAGACCCCCGCAGCCTCAACTAAAAACCTGGTGGAACAGCTCCGTTTTACAGGCCCTACGGAAGACTAATAAGCCAGGTAGGGCCCGGATCTCTGCAGGGAGCTGATTTCACCAGGTCAGGGCCAGGACTGAAAAAGCCCTGGCCCTAGTTGAGGCAAGGTGGGCATCTCTTGGGCAGGGGATGGCCAAAAGATGTTGGGAGGCCGAACATAATGACCTCCTGGGCATATATGGAAGGACACGGTCCTGCAGGTATGTTGGCCCCAGGCCGCGTAAGGCTTTAAACATTAAAAATAAATCCTTGAAGCAGATCCGGGACTCAACTATCACATCACAACATTAATATTTTTATGTAGTTCATCATTATATGCTACCTTCCCATTAAAAAAAAAAAAAGCTTGAAGCAGAAAACATTCATTAACATGGTTGCATGCATATGAAAATACCAGCATCTTAGGCAAGTAAAATGAGTGGTTGCCCAAAGGCGAATCAAAGGATCTTTTAATCAAATTGCACAAGTGGGATTACGAAAAAAAAAAAAAATCAAGACTATCAGTCTAAGGAGAGAAATTGCTGCTTTTTGCATTTGTTCTGAATTCCCGGCAACCCAATTGCCAAGGAAAGGGGCAAGATTGGGGTACCTCCACATGCCTTTTAGAAGTCCTCTTCCGATCCTCCTTGCTTGATGAAGTAATTGTGATGTTATCTTGTTGAAAGGATTTCTTGAATGTGTTAGGCTTTGTGGAAGGCTTCAGGCCACTTTGCACTAATGAAATGACTACGCAGATAAAAGCTGCCTTTTGTGTATCCATTTCATCTTCTGTGAGCAGGAAATACTTTGATTTGAGTATCGCTGGGATTCAGGAAGTCTGGCGGTGATGTGCATTCATAAAGAGAAGTTTGCTTCCCTAATAATGAGGTGGAAACGAAGAGGCAGAGAACTGAAGTGGTAGAAAGCACTGTATCAGTGATTCAGAAACTTATTTGGTCTATACTGCTGTGTATAGTTTGCTGTAAGTGGGATCCTACTATGTAATTTTCCCACCAATTAATATGTCCTCATGGTGAGTTCTTTCTTGTAGCTACAGACTTCTAGAATCCTAGTGCATTGTTTATTGAATGTCCCATTTTGTTGTTTGTACTGACAAACTATGTGTAATTCACCTTGAATCCCTGTGAGAAAGGTAGAATATAGATCACGTAAATATAAATAAAGTATTGCATATTCTATATGAGGACGAGCCCTGTGGCTCAGAGTGGTAAGCTGCAGTACTGCAGTCCAAGCTCTCTGCTCACGACCTAAGTTTGATCCCGGCAGAAGCTGGGTTCAGGTTGCTGGCTCAAGGTTGACTCAGCTTTCCATCCTTCCAAGGTCAGTAAAATGAGTACCCAGCTTACTGGGGATAAAGTGTAGATGACTGGGAAAGGCAATGGCAAACCACCCCATAAAAAGTCTTCTGTGAAAACATTGTGATGCAATGTCACCCCAGAGTCAGAAATGCCTGGTGCTTGCACAGGGGACTACCTTTACCTTTTTAAAATATTCTATATGAGACAGAATTCATTACATTGTAGCTTCATATTCAATATGGATAGTTAAAAGCTTATATTTCACAGCCATATTTAAACCAAAACAGATCTGATGGACTACCAAGAGCTACTAATTGAGTCCAATGTTCCCTCTAAGCTGCAGAGTCTTCTGAGCAAAAATTCTACTGTGTAAGTTACTGCCATTAAAGTTGTGGGTGAGTGATTTGGCTACTGCATAAATTAGTGTGCTCTGGGGTCATCCTTCCTGAGCTGAGACAAAAATGTGTGCGCTGGAGGCTAAAAATTGTGAGCTAGCTCACACTAACTCAGCTTAGAGGGAACACTGAGTCTTTTAAAAATCTCTGATATGTTTGTTTTACCAACCCCCAAGAGGATCTGTTTATTTAGATACATACCACCCAATAATAATATTTAGTATTTCTATAGCACTTTGAGTTTTAAAAGTTTTGACATTTTATTAGAGTATTACTTACAACCAGTGTTCCCTCTAAGCTGAGTTAGTGTGAGCTAGCCCACAGATTTTTAGCCTCCAGCTCACACATTTTTGTCTTAGCTCAGGAAGGATGACCCTAGAGCACACTAATTTATGTAGTAGGCTCACAACTTTAATAGCAGTAGCTCACAACTTTAATGCCAGTAGCTCACAAAGTAGATTTTTTGCTCACAAGACTTTACAGCTTAGAGGGAACATTGCTTACAACACTCCTAAAGTTGGTCTTACTTTCCCTATAATATAGATGTATATGGGTGGGGGGGGCATGAAGTTAGGAGTTGTCTGAAAATATCTATTTAGTTCACGCAATTAATACTTGTAGTATCAGTGTTGCCCTTAAGCTGCTGTTCTCAAAATGGTTTGTGTGAATAACATACATAGCTTTTTATGTCCCAGATATGTAGTTCACTTGTGAAAATAAATGTAGTGTGTTTCAAAGGCATATATTGGAATGATGCATAGAGCAGCTGCCAGGCAATCCCAAAACTAGAAGAGAGTCTGATGAACAAAAGCAAACAGTGATTGCAAACTGGAGCCTCAAATTGTAAGTTACAGATCTCCATTTCCTAAAACTCAATGGAGAAAATATGTAGTTTATGTCAAACTGAAGAATCTGAGTAGCTCACTATATTCTGCAATGCTTTGACATCATATCGGAAATGAAAAACCAGCTTGGGAGAGGAGAGTGGACAGAGGAAGGGCCTGCAGCTTTTCCCTTTATAGGATTTCAAAAGTTTGCTTGCTCTACTTGGAAGAAAGCAGGGCACTTTATATATATATATATATATATATATATATATATATATATATATATATATATATATATATATATATATATATATATATATCAGGAGCCTCCTGGAGCTTACAGCAGGCCCTGTACTAAGAACCCTGGAAGCTCTTGGAGGGTTGGCTACATCAGGGGGGGTGTGGCCTAATATGCAAAGGAGTTCCTGCTACAAAAAAAAAGCCCTGGGAGAAAGTCTTGCTGAACATGTGGAGTTTAATTTGGAGCAAATGTAAATAGATGGTATTAAGCTTCATTCACATGCCGCCAGTTCTTGCATTTTGAATTCAAAGTTTAAATTTGAAAATTTGATCAAAGAGGGTTGAAGTGAAGCAAATTTCTTCCTAAATGTGATCTGTTTTACATTAATTGGAGTATATTGAAAAATGCAGCCAGGCTTCTTGAAGACTTGATTAGGAAGTCGAAACATATAAGAAGAGTTAATGCTTAGTGGCTGGCACTGGGAGACTTTATTGAACATTTTGTTGTTGTTGTTAAGACTCATCGCCTCAATTACTTTACTCAGATCTAACAAAAAGTATGCTAACAAAAATTGTATTAATGTGCCACCCAGATTGTATTGTTCTTTTTAATGTAAGTATGCCTTTACTTACTAATGATGGCTGACTCAGGCTAGCCTGATCTTGTCAGATCTCAGAAACTAAGCCGGATCAGCCCTGCTTAGTAGTTGGATAGGAGACCATTAAGGAATTCCAGGGTCTCTGCAAAGGAAGGCAATAGTAAGCCACCTCTTAATTTGCCAAGAGGCAAAAAGTTCTGTTAAGGGATCTGAAGGCAATAAGCACACCAAGGGTTTTTTTTTGGTAGCAGCATATTAGGCCACACCCCCTGATGTAGCCAATCCTCCAAGAACTTACAGTATACCCTGTACTAAGAGCTCTCTAAGCTCTTGGAGGATTGGCTACATCAGGGGTGTGTGGCCTAATATGCAAAGGAGTTCCTGCTACAAAAAAAGCCCTGAGCACACCAGTGGTGAGGGGAAATGGTTTTATTGAAACCTCTGCAATAATGCAATATTAACAAGCCGCAAGAATAAACAGAGAATACACTCATTCCTCTTCAGCTGAAGAAACCCTGAAGAATGACAGCAGGGCAGACTCCAGGTGTTGAACCTCAACTCATGTTAGAGCACAGACACACCGACCAATACCTGGAGCCTGTCCACTGTCATTCTTCAGAGTTCTGATACCTTAATGAGACTCTCCAACTTTCAGATCCCTTGGCACTTAGGCTCTAAAAGGGGATGTCCATTAAAGCAACTAAGTCTTCAGCTGGAGAAGGGAGCTTGGCCCAAGCCCTAACCTCTCTTTTTTTGCAGTCAGTTTGCAAGCCAACTTATAGGGTGCTTTCACACACGTTAAATAATGCAGTTTTCAATCACCTCAGCAACTAAGTGGATTTTGCCATTTCACCCAGTAAAATACAGTTGCGAAGAGGATCGAAAGTATGTTATTTAGTGTGTGTGAAAGCATCCTAGTGGCCCCATTGGGTTTTCAGGGTAAGAGATATTCAGAGGTGGTTTACCATTGTCTGCCTCTGCATAGCAACGCTGGACCTCCTTGGTGGTCACCCACTCAGGACCAACCCTGCTTAGCTTCTGAGATCTAATGAGATGGGGCTAGCCTCAGTCCTATGTTAGCTTAAAATAGGCACTACCCTCTTGCCTTGATTATGCATAAACATTGATTCCGTCTCAGTGTTCTTTCCTAAAGAACAGGGCCTGCAAGGATGCCTGCTGAACTCCTCAAAGAATCCCATGCCGGCACATTCTTACTTTGAAAATTATGTCAGAAGAAAGGGCCTGAATCAATAGGACCAGACGTCTATTAATATTAGTCTGAAACAACTTGTGCCAAAGTTGTTCTTCTGTTGATAAAGGTCAAAGGAGGAAAATAGACTGACATATAAAAATCTTGTCTTGTCAATGTATACCTATCTGGGACAGAACAGAACGGTTATTGACTGTGCAATCTGCTCGGCTTCTTGCTCTTCTGCACAAACGTTAAAGTCAAAGAAAAGTTCTAACTTGTTTAATAGAAGGCAGATGTGCATTTTGGCAGCCACAAATAGGCCTTACGATAACTCTCCTTTCTCTTCTCCCACTGGGGAGAAGATGGGACCCAGCAAGCCTACTTGCACCTCTGGTCACTGCAGAAGAAACAGAAACAAGGCAGAACAGGGACGTGGCAACTGAAAGTGTAACTCCCTCCCCCCACTCTTTGCAGGCCCTGTTCTTTAGGAATTGAGGGAGGGGGAGGAGGAAGGGAGAAAGCATGTGTTTTTTTTTAAGAGAAATCATTAATAAGAAATAAATAATAAGAAATCATTAATAAGAAATAAATAAAGGGGAATATTTAATAAGTAGCTTTCAAGTATGTTAGGGGAATGATTAATATGTTAATAATTTCCCTAGCATACTTGGAGGCTACTTATGAATAAATAAGTAAGTATAAAGACTATTATTGGTCACCACTTACTATTAATAAGCACACCTGTATATATCAAAGGAATTTTAAAAGACAGTCAGCTAATTTAAATTATAGTAAGCTAATCAGGAGATAACATACTGAAATGGAAATATTCACTTGTTTTGCTGGGAGGTAGGGACAGGTAAATTTTGTCTCTCCTAAATAAAGAAAGAGACACCTGTTGCTGCTATTGGCATGATAGCTTTAGGAAAGAACTATCATGTCTCTCCTCTATTATTCATGAATAAAACACAAGATTTAATCCAGGATTTGGTTGCCTTGTGTCTAATTGGGCTGTGGATATGGGGAACCCTTAATTAGGTCTAACAGACTCATGAAGTTACCAAAAACATGTCCAGAACTGTCCTAGTTGGTTTGGGGCTGAATGTTTGGAAGGCTATTTCACTCTGGTTAGTTAATCTTCTAAAGCTAACAAAAGGGTGAGGTCAAATTGTTTTTATCAGTTTCTGTTCCAATTCATACTCCTATTAGAGATGCTGATGATATTAGAAATGCTGGTAGTTTGGGCAGTCTGATGATAATACAATGGTTAACTTCTCATTCAGTTGTTGCAATTGCAAATGTTACTTGTAATCTTAAAAAAAACTGATTCGGTTAAAATGAAAATTCTCCCTGCCCAGTCTGCTTTATTCATATGAACACATATAACTAGTTTTGTTCGGGAACAAGACCCCATGCATAACATACTGGATACATACAAGCCCATGAAATATACATAAAATGAAAAGAGGAAGAGTCCAGAAGACCTAACGACTAACAAAATTTGTGGCAGAGTATAAGCTTTCATGAGCCACTACTTACTTCTTTAGCTATCTGAAGAATTTTATAAGTCTTTAAGGTATTACTGGGTTATCAATAAAGGGGAAACTTTCCTAGCAAGCCTCCAAGTGGTTGGCATATTAAAAACTATTATCGGTCACCACTTACGCATATTAATTTCTTTGCTACTGCTACAAACCAACTAACACAGCTACCCAGATAGATAATATGAAGAAGCTCAAAGAACTCATTTAAAAATTCTGCAAGAACTGTGGACCAAGTTAATAAATGGGAAGGGGCTAATTTGTGCTTCAGTTCTATTGTTCAGTAATTATTTTTTATTTTGTTTTGGTGGGGAAATAACTGCTGTTTTCAAAATGAAAGCATCCATTACACTCCTGGAACTACTGTGGGCGAAAATGGCAACAGATTTTTGGCTGCCTTCAAGCATATATTATTTTGGCTAGAAGGACTCCTGATACCTAATGAAAAGGGAACCTCAGTTTTGGCTGCCCGATCGTGGCTCTAAGTGCTTCTACCGGTAACACCTCCTTTGCTATAAGAGTTGCCCGTTGCCACCATAAAATTACCTCTGCAGATACACATTAGCAGTGACAATGGGTTCAAAAAGTGTGAGAGACCATAATGTTATGGAAAATGGAAATACTTTACTGCTGCTTAGAAGCTTCCCATTCCATGATTGTTAATAATCTAAAAAAAAGAAGAGGCATCAAATGCCCTGTGTGGTAATTACATTTTCAGGCTCTCCTTTGCTTTGACTGCTCAGCTAAAAGCTTTGGAGCCATAAAAATAGAACAATGCATTATCTTTATTACCTGGGGCTTATCTTCATTGCTGAAATGAACTTTGCCCCTTTGCTATTGGATGAATGACCCATATCTGCATTAGTGGACATCTCCTCTGTTTCTATGTACCAACTTATGTCTTGACTTGTGGGCACATAGGATGGGTCACATTCTATCACTGGCACACATCACCAGGCAGAAGGTGGCTCCATTTTACTCTGTCCCTTTATTGCCAATCTGAACACATTTAAAAGCCACAGAATGCTGTGCTTGTGCAAAGGCATCTGTGCAATGGTAGTTTTATGGCTGATGAGAGCCAGTTTGGTGTAGTGGTTAAGTGTGTAGACTCTTATCTGGGAGAACTGAGTTTGATTCCCCACTCCTCCACTTGCACCTGCTGGAATGGCCTTGAGTCAGCCGTAGCGCTGGCAGAGGTTGTCCTTGAAAGGGCAGCTGCTGTGAGAGTCCTCTCAGCCCCACCCACCTCACAGGGTGTCTTTTGTGGGGGAGGAAGATAAAGGAGATTGTGAGGAGCTCTGAGACTCGGAGTGGAGGCTGGGATATAAATCCAATACCTTCTTCTTCTTGGCTGATGCTCTGTAGATCCAGGTGGGGAGCTGTGATGGTGTGAAGCAGTGGGACAAAGTGGCACCTTTAAGACTAGTTTTGTTCAAGGTGTGAGTTTTCATGTGCATACCCACTTCCTCAGGCACACTGGAATGGAGGTGAACAGTTCATATAGAGAGACGGATGCCTCTACATAGTCCTGCAGCTACATTCCCTGGATCTGAGACCCCCGTCACCTGGCCAAATGCTAGGAGAGACAGACCATCCTCCTGATGATTTCTTCTGTCTTTTATCATGGTCAGTTGATGGAGCAGTTCTGTTTTTAATTTAAAAAAAATATAGAATGAAAAGATATAATGAATCTTAACACTGGAGAGAAAGCTCCACCCAGATTTCAGCAAGATATTCCATACCTTTCCTTGATCTTTTTGATCTTTTACTATCAAGTTGCAGCTGATAGATCCAAATGGGCAGCTGTGTTGGTCTGAAGTGATAGAACAAAGTAGGAGTCAAGTCGCACCTTTAAGACCAATAAAGTTTCATTCAGAATTTAAGCTTTTGTGTGCTCTAAGCACACTTCATCAGACAATAGGGTGGAATGGCAAGCAGTCCTAAATATAGAGAAAGTGGGCAGTGAATTAGTATGCAGAGTCATGGAAATGTTTTTTAACAGATTAAAAGAATCCCAAATTGGGGGTCTGTGTTAGTTAGTGTTAACTGGGCTGAAACAATTTGCAGCTGACTTATGGCAACCCCATAGGGCAGGGGTGGCTAACGGTAGCTCTCCAGATGTTTTTTGCCTACAACTCCCATCAGCCCCAGCCATTGGCCATGCTGGTTGGGGCTGATGGGAGTTGTAGGCAAAAAAATCTGGAGAGCTACCGTTGGCCACCCCTGTCACAGAGTTTTCTAGGGAAGATACATTCAGAAATGGTTTGCCGTTGCCTGTTTCTGTGCAGTGACTCTAGACTTCCTTGGTGGTCCCAAATGTGCCCTCTCAGCTGTGGAGTCTTGTGAGCAAAAATTCTACTTCGTGAGCTACTACTGGCATTAAAGTTGTGAGCTACTGCATGAATTACCTTGCTCCGGGTCCATTTTGCCTGAGCTAAGGACAAAAATGTTGTGAGCCAGAGGCTAAAAAACTGTTGGCTAGCTCACACTAACTTAGCTTAGAGGGAACACTAACTCAGCTTAGAGGGAACACTAACTCAGCTTAGAGGGGACACTGGTGGTCTCCCATCCAAGTGCTAATGAGGGCTGACCCTTCCTAGATTCCGAGATCTAATGGTTTAATGAGATCAGGCATGCCTGGGTTATCCAGGTCACAGCCAGATATCTAGTCCATTCTAATTCTCCACCACACCCTTAGGTCTAAGTGCTTTTTTTTGCAGCAAGAACTCCTTTACATATTAGGCCAAACATCCCTGATGTAGCCAATCCTCCCGGAGCTTACAGTAGGCCCTTTACTAAGAGCCCTGTAACTCTTAGAGGATTGGCTACATCAGGGGTGTGTGGCCTAATATGCAAAGGAGTTCCCTGGTGGCATTACTGAATTGCTGGCAAACATTTTCTGTGTGAATAGGAGATCTGAGAAGTTTTCCTATAGATCTTTCCCATAGAAAGTTTTCCATTTTTGCTGTTAATTTGTTGCTGGTTGTAGTTCTGAACAGCTGTAGTTTTTGGTGCCTTTTTTTGAAAATCATCTTCCTTCATTCAATAACGGTTGGGGAGGTTTGCCTTTGTGGTGACATTCCTGAAGACAAATGAAGGCAACTAAGAATAAGATCAGTGGTCCTCCCTGATTAGGCCTTGCCCTCATTCTGAATTAATGTCTTTCCTTTTCAGGGATCTTGTCAGGGCCAGCCCTAGACTGTCTGGCACCCTAGGCAAGGCTAACTTCTGCCCCCCGCCCCCCGCATTGATAATGTCACCAAGTCACATGGTGGGTGCCCAATTCATCACCCACAGAAGGCTGGTGCCCTAGGCAATCGCCTCGTTTGCCAAGTGGCAGGGCTGACCCTGGATGTTGTCACATAGTGAAAGCTGAGTGGCTGTTTGATAATGTTGCTGTTACTATGGGTGAATGAGGACCTCTCCCCGCCCCCACAAGACCATGGCACCAAATCTGCAACTCACTGGGACTTCAAAAGAGTTCCAAGCGGACCACTGCTGCTATTACCTGAATGCAAGGTATGCTGGAGATTTAATGTCATTCTGCAGTAAGAGGCCGGGGGGGGGGGTGGATAACCCCCAGTATTGCTAAATGTTAGTGTATGTTTTGCAGACAGAACAAATGTTTGCAGAATTCACCTCCTTTTGACTTGTGGCACAGCTCCTGGTTTGGCTAGAGTAAACCAAGGATGCAGTCTTCAGCAACTCTCTGGGTGCCAACTGTTCATGGACATCTTTGGTTTTGAAGCCTTCTTAGTCATACAATTGTTTAATCAAGACTAGACTGTAGTAATCAGGGGTCGTTTTGTAGAAAAAAAAGGTGGTGGAGCTCATCCAGGGATTGTCATGCAGCTGCACCTACTATTCAATGGACAAGGTGGGGAGGAGTAGGGGAAACCCTCAGAAAGGTTCAGGAGCTGTGCTCCTGTGAGCTCCTGCTAAATCTGAAGCCTGGTAGTAATGCTTTAAACAGCTGATTTGGTACAAAGGGCAGGATCTCGCAGATGATTCCAATAATGGTGACACTTTACTTCGGTGCCTTGAACTAGAGGAAAACCCTAATCTTAGCAGAGCAGAGCCACGTGATCCAGCCTTTGTTGTATGACTGGTACAAAATGGGAAACCACCATACAATTTTTATACATGTCGAAGATTTCATTTGTCTACAGTGCTGGCAGTGGGTTTCCGGTCAAGTACAAGACAGAATTTGTTATTCATGGAAACACAGATTAGGATTTATATATTCCATTTGTACAGCCCAGCATGCCAGTGCTGAGCCATAGGGTCATTACATTTTCTAAGAACCCATTTGCAGTAGTTGTAGAAATCAGTGTTCCTCATTTACTATTATTTTGGAAAAGCTCTAAAGCTTTCTTTTGTCTGTAAAGCTTTTTCTTAAAACCCTTTTACCCTTCCCTCTCAAAAGATTCATTGCTCTCTCATTGTGATTTCAGGTTCTATACAGTAGATTTAGTGCAAACAGTTTTACACATTGGAATCAGAATAACGTTGCGATTTTGGTAATGGACGGGAAGTTATTCTGGAGTGTGTGTCAAAAATGTCACTTCCTCTTCTAATTTAATTTGTAAACCTTTGTTAGCTCTATTATATCATTCAAAAAATACCAGGAGCCTGGTCAGTAAGTCCTGTTATTGCAGAAATCATGATCATCTATAGTTTCCTTCAAGTAACAGTAGACCCAAATTAAATAGTTCCAGTAGCCTCAACCTGCCTTTTCAGTTGCCCAGCTTTTCAATAGGTCACACTAGCCCTTCTTATGAGGGTATTTCTTTGTGATTACCACTTGGTTCAACTGGAAACCATTGTTACCATAGAGTTTGTGCCCATATACAAGAGTGTTATCACATCACAGGTAACATAGCCTGGGCCTACTTCCTACTCCTGGTAACTCCCCCCACCACACCCTGCTGGGAAGGACTTGGCAACCCTATTGTGTATCTATAGCTTTCTCACTTAAATCACAAGCCTGAAGTTTCTTCTTCCTCATACAAAAGAAAAAAGGTGGACAGTGATATAAAGATTAGCACAAAAACATTCCAACTAGATAAAGGCAGAGGAATGAATATTCCTCCTCCATGCTTTGAAGTAGTTTTATTGACAGCAATGAAGAGGGTTTAATGTTAATCCTTTGTCACCCACCTGTTGATTTACGTTGTCTGCACATTCAGAAAAAAAAAATAAGCAAAAGATGCATCTTCCAAATTGGAATAGTTCAGAGAAGATTACTGAAGCGTTTTTAAATGGAACAACTAGACAACCGCAAGGATGTTCTCCTGCTTATTATAATACAAGAAAGTGGAGCAAGAGCTTGGCAGTTGCAGGGGCCCCTAAGAGATGCCAAATATCTTGCAGTGCCATTGGAATCCGTGTCACACCCTTCTGAATTCCCTGAAGCCAATGGCTTTAGAATTGCATTGGCAATGAACTTTGTGCTTCTATAGGTTTGCCTATGGTTTGGTTTTTATAAACAAAGACATTTTCTGTTAAAAAAAATCACAACACAGAAATATTATTTATTGTACACAGGGCTATTTTTGAGCAGGAACGCAGTTCCGGCTGGCTTGGCATCTGGGGGTGTGGCCTAATATGCAAATAAGTTCTGTGGAGCTTTTTTTTACAAAGAAGCTCTGTGTGAAACAATGGTAATGTCAAGGGGGTGTGGTTTAATAGGCCAACGAGTTCCTGACGGGCTTTTTCTACAAAAAAAAAAGCCCAATGTGAAACAATGGTGACATGCCTAACATGCAAACGAGTTCCTGCTGGGATTTTTCTACAAAAGAAGTCCTGATTGTACATACTATCTTGCTAATTATATAGCATTCTTTTTAAATGTTGTGATCCCTGGATATATTTTTTCCCGCATTGTCTGTCTTTATTATACTGTTTTTCTCTTATTGTCTACTCATTCTGTAATCCACCTATAGTAAAGTGTGATGTTGTCAGATCTCGGAAGTTAAACAGCGTCAGCCCTAGTAAGTACTTGGATGCGGATCCGCAAGGGAGACTCTGCAGAGGAAGGCGATAACAAACCACTTCTGCTTCTCAGTTGCCTTGAAAGCCCCTTTGTTGGTGTCACCATAAGTCAGCTGCGACTTGATGTTATTTTACATGCGCACACACACACATAAATAAATAACTTATTCAATGTTATATTTGACTGGACTTTAAAAAAAAAAAATCTACTACCCCAGCTAATTTGAGAGTGTATTCCATTATTGTGGTGAATGTGGCTGATAAACAGCTACAAGGTTATTACAGAGCTCCACTAAGGGCACCTCTTCTTTGCTCGTTTACATGCACGTGTGTGTGCATGGACACATACTCCCTCCTGGAGGCAATACAGTGTGACTCGTTCATGCTCTTGTAAGCCTCATTGATGCCATGACCCAGCAGGCAAAAACAAACAAACCTGCAGCACAAAGGAATTGTGGTCCACTGCCTTATTCAGGTACTGCCAGAGAGAAACAGACAGGTTAGCACGTGTTAATTATTCTTAGGCAAGTGATAACTAGTCCTAGGTAAGTGAAAGCTTCTCCGTGGCCTCACTTTTCCTCACTTGCTCATTCACTTGCATCAGTCAATGGTAATGACAGCCAGAAACAGCAGCCGCTATTTGCCTGCTTCTCTCCCTGTAGGCAGTGGTGGAGATATCAGGGTTGGGCCCACCTTTGCTATTCCTCCTCCCGGGCCTCCTTCCTGCAATTCCTCCTGCTGCTTAGCAGGTCCTGGGAATGGATGGTGAACCTTTTGGGGGGTCTTGGAAGCTACCGGATAAAACCAATCTTTACATAAGAGAAGCCCTGCTGGATCAGACTAGTGGTCCATTTTATCACATCTTAGCATCCTGTTCAGCTGAAACAAATTCCTGAGGTGGGCCAACAAAGAGGGCACAGAGCCAAGGCCTCCCCTAGATATGATGTGCCTGCAAATAAACTTTCTTTATGATTAATTGTTATTGTTTTATTGTTTTTAAAATTAACTAATGTTTTAATGTTGTTCGGCTTTTACCTGGACCGATTTCACACTCACCTTATGCCACTCTCACATTTGTCTTCTCAGCAAGGCTTCCTTCTGATTTCTCACTATCTGTCCCAGGGCTGCAGCAAGGATAAGAGTTTTTGCGCAGTAAAAAGAAACAGTTTCTGTTTGCTGCGCAAAAACGCTGATCCTTGCTGCAGCCCTGGGACAGACAGTGGGAAGGAAGGTGTGCTTAGAAGACGAATGTGACAGTGGCGTATGTGAAATCGGACTTAATGTACATCGCTCAGAGCCTGGCCTTGACTGGGATGGGGTGATTAATTTAATAGATAATAATAATTGTTGTTGTTGTTCAGTCGCACAGTTGAGTCCGACTCTTTGCAACCCCATGAACCACATCACGCCAGGCCCTTCTGTCTCCCATCATCCTCCTAAGTTCTCTTGAATTCATGTTTGTTGCATCAATAGTAATATTAAAAATCCAAGATAATCATTTTATCCATTAGGAACATATTGGTTTAATGAAGAATATTTCTGAGGCACACCAAAGCATACCTATATCCTAACCTCTCAACAGGAGCAACAGTGAACTGGCTCTTTCATTCACTGGGAAAGCTCCCATTGGGCCATTGGATCCACTAGAAGAAGAAGATATTAGATTTATATCCTGCCCGCCACTCCAAATCTCGGAGTCTCAGAGCGGCTCACAATCTCTTTTATCTTCCTCCCCCACAACAGACCCCCTGTGAGGTGGGTGGGGCTGAGAGGACTCTCACAGCAGCTGCCCTTTCAAGGACAACCTCTGCCAGGGCTATGGCTGACCCAAGGCCATTCCAGCAGGTGCAAGTGGAGGAGTGGGGAATCGAACCCGGTTCTCCCAGATAAGAGTCCGCACGCTTAACCACTACACCAAACTGGCCCTCAACGTAACCACTACTTCCAAACTGGCTGGAAGTAAGTAAAACTGATCCCTAGCAGCACTGGCAGTAACCCAGAGGAGGCAAGGCTTGAGAATATCCAGTTGGCACAATGGGGATAAGGTATCCCATTGCCTCCTCCCAAACCACCACTATCTGTAATGGGACCAGGGCTTGAATTCAGCAGGAGCTCCTGGGAGCACAGCTCCTGAACATCCATCCAGAGTCTGTATGCAGTGGGGAGTTCTTTCCCCACTGCACACAGATCCTGGGGCATATACAAATGAGATAGGCTACTGAGCTCCTGCACCTTTTTTCCTTGATTTCCCCACTCCTCCACTTACAGCTGATGGACTGGCCTTGGGTTAGCCATAGCTATCGCAGGAGTTGTCCTTGAAAGGGCAGCTGCTGTGAGAGCTCTCTCAGCCCCACCTAGGGTGTCTGTTGTGGGGGGAGAATTTATAGGAGATTGTAAGCCACTCTGAGTCTCTGATTCAGAGAGAAGGGCGGGGTATAAATCTTCAGTTTTCTTCTTCTTCCTACAAAATGACCCCTGAATGGGAGTCCTTCTGCCTGCTGTTGTCAATGATTGTGTCTGATTAGTTTGGCTTTCTCCAGTTGTCAGTGATTGGCTTATCTTGCTCCTGGGATGTGTTAACAAACCGGCCTACACTTGACTGGATCTTGAAACCAAAGGCAAATTCCTTTGGATTTTCATTAATTTTATTCTGGCATCCTTTAAAAAAAACAAGCTTGTCTTAATAACGTAAATCTATGAACGGTTTGTTCCTTTCCTTCGCATCTGAAGCAATTTGCATCGGAGAATAAGCGGTACAAGAAACATAATGACACAAATAGGATGCATTTGAGAGTGCCCAAATGCAATTTTCCAGATTTCTCCTCTCCCCCCACCCTGTCAGGGAAAATACTATACACACGTAAAATGATTATCCCCCAGAAATGAACAGAGGCACCACACAGATCTGAGCAAACACAAGAGAACATGAAACCGGCGTGACGGAAAGGGCTGTCTAAACCAAAGCACAGACGCTCGAACCATGCTGCTTCCTAAAATAATCTTTTTGAAGTTTTTCAATTGAACAACCATGTTGTGATCTGTTTCTAACATGATGGGAGGAAGGGCACGAGGCTGGAGACTCCCGCAGCCAAGCAGAAAGGTAATCAAAAGCAGGAGATGTTAAGGGAAGCAGACCTGGCCATGCATCCATCTTTTTTCCTTTTTTTTTTTAATGTCCTTTGCAATCAGCTTAGATCAGACATCAATGAGGAAAAGTTTGTTTCTCGGTTTGATCTGGGGATTGAAATTGGAAGTAATCAAAGATTAACACAGGATTTCTTCTCTTATAATTTCAGTGGGATTAGAGGGGTGGAGGAGAATCCTCTAATTGGCTATTGAAGTCAGTAAATAAGTACCAAATGGGCCATTCTTAATATCTGCTGTACAGGAACATAAATGGCATATCAGTGGTCATTCTAATACAAATTATCTTGTGCTTGTTGTGTAAATCTGTTGCAGCGAAAGCAGAAAAGGAGTCTGGTGGCCACAAAAAGATTTATGGATTTATTGGGAATGTATTGATACTGCCAACACACAGCAGGTGTTCTGGTGTGTGTAGGAAGTGGGTTGCCACTAGCTTCAAATGGCTGTTTAGTCACACATTACAGAGGAAATCGGTGAGGTCTGGAGTCCCCTTCCAGTTTAACAGGTCCCGGTTTTCTTTAATTACCACATATGTGGTGCCCAACAGAGAAGGAGCTCCCTGATCCAGAACCTTTTCTTAACCTCAGAAAATAATGGTGGGATGCTACCTGGCCCATGGTGCTGCTGGCATCAATATGGGTTTTCCCAAAGAGCCAAAAGGGTCACTGTCAAGGAAGTCCAGTGCTGAACCCCATGGGTCCCCAGGACTGATGTACACAAGTAGCCAAACCTTTTTAAAAATATTAAGTTTTATTTAATATCTTTCAGAACAAAATGTTTAATCTACAGATAACCCAACTCTCTAAAATCATGCAGCAAAATAAAACAAGGAAAACCAAAATGACTTATCTAACATGTTTCCAAGGCCTGCATGAGATAGCACAAACTTTTAGTTCAAGAGTCAAGGGCCATAGTTTATGCGTTCTCTACGTTGCTGTCTACTGCAGTATGAGAATATCATAATCTAAGCCTTTAGTCCTTCAGAATCCAAGCTAGCCTCCTTTCTTCAGATTCTTGGCTCACTTATACTTTTTTGGCCAAGATGTTGACACACAATCAGGACATGTTGCTGAAACCCTCTAGAAAGTTACCTCATCACTCCTGAGTTTTCTTTCCCATCCTATGGGTTGCAGTTTCTCATGAGAAGCAAATTACCACATTTCTAGCTCAGGTCTTGGAGGTGATAAGGGCTATTCAGGCAGAGAAACCCAGTTAGCAGCACCTGTAAAATGGAATAAGCCCATTGGTATTCACAACAACCTTTTAAAGGAATCAGGGGTGTTTTGCCTCGCATGCCCCCATGATATTTTCTACTCAGGTAAATGATATGGGGGAAGGGAGGCTAAATTTATGTGTGCTGCCACCTCAATCTGAATTTGGACCACACATAGGAGAATTGAGGAGAACATGAAATTGAGGAGAACCGAATTATATCTGATCTAGGGTTGCACAAACTCTTGTGGGTTTGGCCTGCATCACAACTAAACAGCAGCAAAAATTTCTATCCTAGTTGACTTGACTATATCATTTGATTGTCCAGCTCTTTGTCTGAGTTTGCTGAGTGGCTGGACATCTAGCACAATAACACACACTAACACATGATCAGCTTCCTCAGTTTCCAAGTTTCTCAATTTGTTCTTTTTTAAAAAGTCCATAATGCACAATGGCTCATTGGATATTCAGAAAAATACAATACAAAGATGCACACATTTAAAATTTAAAAGTTTACAACATAAAAGGATGGAACCAGTACATTTTGAAAGTTAAGTAAAACATCAAGAAACCTACTATCAAAAGTTCACTTAAAACCGAAGGGCCTAATCCCATTTTTACTTGCAGCAGACCCCTATCCTTTCTGGTCTGCTAAAATTATTGAAAAAATCAGAGCAATTGGGCTGAATCCAGAAGAACTTTTTGATAGGGGCCTGAAGGAAGCAAAAGCTCTGGTATCTCGGAGACTGAGTGACATTGAACTCCAAAATGATAAAGCACTGCTCCCTGCAGATTATTCCAGATTAAAATCATGGCCAGATTATACATCCACCCCTTATCTGTCGAATATAACATATGCGAGACATAGATGGGCCTTCTCAAGGGCTCGTCTTGATGTTTTTCCATCTGCAGTATTAGCTGGTAGGTTCTCCCATCTACCAATGCAGGATCGATGTTGTATTTGTTCAGAAAAAAGTTTTTGAAACGGTCTCGCATATCTTTTTCCACTGTGAACTTTATCAAGAGGAAAGATTGCATCTAATTACCCCATTTTTATCTAAATTTAAACCCTTGGAGTTTTATATAAATTTTAGAACTGAGGTACTTCAGAAATTTTTATTGGAAGATACACAGACCTCAATAACTCAGGCAGTAGCAGACTTTTGTTACATTGTAATTTGTGAGAGGAAATATCTGGAAGAGCCTTGATTTTATGGACTGTACTCTTATGAGTTGTCTTGTTGTTCTGGTCTTTGACTGAAATAAATATGACTGAGATCAGTCCTCCGAACCCACTCAATCAGGATAGTTTCAAGACTTGGTCATGATATTTTAGTACCCATGAGATGAATTTTGCCACTGTTTTGGTAGTTCTCTTGTCAGACCTGGAAAGGAGGTTTAACAGATGACAGCCCTCAGAACAGGGTGGATAAGTGGTAGCCATAAGTGGAACTAATATAATTGCTCATTGCTTGGCATACATTTTGTATGGAAACAAAAAAGGTGTAATGGATTTAACAACCTGAGTTCCACAGGGACATAACCTCTGCTCACCTGGGATTCCCCTAAATCTACCACTTTTGTCTGCTAAAGAGAATAACCTGCAAGAAGCAGGATTCATAAGACAGGATCAAGACTTATTGTAGGAAGAGGGGATGGAAGGCACAAAACGCAGATAAATAGGGGAGCATGCTCACTTAGCATCAGCTATAAACATTTAGTCCAGCTCTTCAGGCCTTTCTGTTACTTTTTAAAAATCCAAGCTCCAATTAAATAGGTCATAGGGAGCTCCAGATCAGCAAGTTTCTTGTCTGTATAACCAGCTCCCAGAACTGGAATAAGAGTCCGATTGAAGCCAGCTCCCTATAGTGGGGGGGGGGGGATCAGGCAAAGTGAGGGACAGCCTGAATTTGATTGCTACTGACCCAACTATGGTTGAAAGCTGTCTTCATACTCACCTCTAGATTCAGAGCCCACAAGGTTATGCACCTAAGCATTCCACAAAGAACATTCAGAAAGGCAGTTTGGATGTGTTCAACAGAGAATTTAAAAGCTTTCATCCCAATTGGGGCTCCGTAGAGTGGCCATGACTTTCACTTTCTATACTTGAAAGGCTGAGGGAATCTAACGCCCACCAAAAGAAAGAAAGAACCTCTGAATAGCTGCGAGATTAATTCTGATACTGACAAAGCCCACTTGCAATGCAGGTTTCAGGAAAGAGGAAAGAAAATGGAAGTCTGGGAAATTGAATGAGCAGACTTGTTCAAGAGGATGAGCAACAAGCAACCATATCATACAGCACATGAATTTGGCATTAGAAAAAGCCATTACATTTGATTTTTTCACAATTAAGAGATAAGGATCAAGACTTGCAGTATTCAGTGAATATCTTTAAAGTCTGGCATGTACCAGCTGCAGAGAATGAAAGCAAGACAGTGTCTTTGGCATATAAAAGAACAGAGACCGGGTAACTAACCAGTTTAGGTGCACACAGATCAATAGAACCAGTTTTCTGAGGAATATTGTATAAGAAGAGATTTAAAAGATGGGGGACAAGAACACATGATTGGCTTTCGTGCATGATTGCTGTGTCACACTTGCATGGTTTATCCAAGAAGGGTGGAAATTGTGTTTCTCCATAGAGAGCCAGTTTGGTGTAGTGGTTAAGTAAACGGACTCTTATCTGGGAGAACTGGGTTTGATTCCCCACTCCTCACTTGCAACTGCTGAATGGCCTTGGGTCAGCCATAGCTCTCGCAGGAGTTGTCCTTGAAAGGGCAACTGCTGTGAGAGCCCTCTCAGCCCCACCCACCTCACAGGGTGTCTGTTGCGGGGGGAGAAGATTAGGAGATTGTGAGCCGCTCTGAGTCTCTGATTCAGAGAGAAGGGCGGGGTATAAATCTGCAGTCTTCTTCTTCTTCTTCCATGGCTTCTTTCTCACCAAAGATTGTCTTCACATTCTGCTACTCTGTTTCACAGTGGAAAGCTCCCTCGCCCAAGTGAATTTCTTCTGCACACTTATTGTTCTGGCTTATTCAAAATACTTTGTGCACAGTGGCAGAGATGACTTCTAAGGACACAGGATGGACCAGCACTCAGTCTGAAGTAAACGTTGTTATTCAATAAGCAGGGCTGGCTTTTGGCATCTGGTGCCCAAGGCGAGGTCCTGCCCCACCACACCACACCACATCACCACCTACTGAAGCAACACTCTCACAAAAACTACCAGCACTCACCAAACCACACAAAGACATCAGACATCTGTTCTTTTAAATACAAGATGTGCTATCATGTACTACTCTGCCAAACTAGACATTCTCTATATGGGGATAAGTTTGGAACAAATCAGACATTAAAAGTGGGAACACTCAGAGTGCAAGGCAATTTAGCCTTTCTGAACATTCAATAACAGACTTGAAAACTGCCATCTGTCAACCAAAACTAAAATTAAGGGGGAGTCTGGCTAGATGACAAAACCGTTCAAGGGATTTTGACTGTGGAAGGGTCATAAATGACAGGGGCCTAACCCTAAATATGACATTTAAAGTAACTGAATACACACAATGAATTTCGCTTATTAGTTATATTTTGCAACTCAAAATAGACAAGTTGCTTGCCTTATGCATTTGTACATCTGGCATGCAGCCAGACTACTGGGCAGGGGAGGGGTGGATAGATAGTTGCTGGACCCAGAGCCTAGCCCTCCCTACCACCCACTTAAAGCCCAGGGACTAAGAGGTCGGGAAGCTCTCGTGCACACCTGCAGGAAATGTGCTTCAAAATGCAGAAAGTATGCAGGAGATTTAAAACAACAACAACCTTACACCTCCTTCCCATCCACTTCTCTGCTTGGCCCAATTTGTAGAATCCATCTCACTTGCGGGGAATCCTAGGAATAAAAGCCTTCAGGCTTCAGGTTGTGGAGCCTAATCTTACCTCAATAGAGTCAGTGTGTTTAAGATCCCTAGGCTGGTTCAAGGCATTTATCAAGCCTAGCAAGATACTATTTTGCCACATAGATACCATGCTATTTCCTTATAAGCACAACATGGATTCACAGAAATAACCTAGAGTTTGCTGAGATGTAATTTTCCTTTCCTTGTTAATTCCTTTAGTATGAAATATACAATAATGATGAATAGATCTTCAGGATCATAGTGATGAGAATGATATTGAGACCCACAGATGGCTCTGCAAAAATATCCAAGGAAATGATACCCAACATTTCCTGGATTCCAAATGCTAATACAGAACTTGACATTGTGGGTTGCCATTTTGGAGGCTCCTGCATGAGATGGAGAGAACCTTCTGGCAGCTAAAGAGTGCAATGCTATTTTTTTTTAATTGTATTTCATTTTTTAAAAAACCCTCATCATCAGGGGAAAAGGTAAAGGAAAGAATAACACCAGGGCTTTTTTTGTAGCAGGAACTCCTTTGCATATTAGGCTACCCCCCCCCCCCAAAAATAGCCAATCCACCAAGAACTTACAGTAGGCCCTGTAATAAGAGCCTTGTAAGCTTTTGGAGGATTGGCTAAATCAGGGGGGTGTAACCTAATATGCAAAGGAGTTCCTGCTAAAAAAAAAGCCCTGGATAACACCTACATAGTAAAGGGAAAGCAAGCACTTTACTCCTGCTATTAGGAGCATTAAACCAGTACATAACCCCAACAGAGAAACTGTTAGCGACCAATACACTCAGATATAAATCCAATTCCAGAAGTGTACATTAGATAATAATAATAATAATAATAATAATAATAATAATAATAATAATAATAATAATAATAATAAATTTTAATTTGTACCCCGCCTCCCTGCCGAAGCAGGCTCAGGGCGGCTAACAATACGATGACCAATGGTGCACCAAACAATAACACAGTTACATTAAAACATTAAATTAAACATTAGTTAACCTTAAAACCTGTTAAAACAATTAACTAAAAATATTATAACACTATCCTTGACGCTCTTCTAGTTAGTACTGATGGCGGATTTTCTTCGTTGTCGGTATAATTCAGTTATTCATAAAAGCTAATTTAAAAAGGGTGGTCTTGCAAGCCCTGCGGAACTGATCAAGGTTCCGCAGGGCCCGCACCTCCTCTGGGAGTTGGTTCCAGAGATATGGGGCTGCGGCCGAAAAGGCCCGAGAGCGAGTATTCTGTAGTTTAATTTGTCTTGGCCCAGGGGTAGTCAGTCTGTTCTTTCCTACTGACCGTCAGTGCTCTCTGGGGTTCATACGGGGAGAGTCGGTCCTTCAGGTAGGCTGGTCCTCGGCCATATAGGGCTTTAAAGGTGATAACCAGCACTTTGTATTGGACCCGGTATACAATCGGTAACCAGTGCAGTTCGCGTAGCCCCGGCCGTACATGTTCCCATCTTGGGAGACCGAGCAACAGCCTGGCCCGCCGCGTTCTGCACTAGCTGTAACTTCCGGGTCCGGCACAGAGGCAGCCCCATGTAATGAGGCGTTACAGTAGTCCAATCGTGAGGTGACCGTCGCATGGATCACCGTTGCTAGGTCCTGACGCTCCAGGAAAGGGGCCAGCTGCTTTGCCCGCCTCAGATGGAAGAATGCTGACTTAGCAGTGGCTGTTATCTGGGCCTCCATTGATAATGAAGGCAATCTCATTCTCAGTTTGTGAGGATTGACCAGGTATCAACCAAGCAAACTCTCTCTTATGAAAGCACAGGAAGCGTTTATTAGTTTTGATACAAGAGTTAAACCTTTTAGCCAGAGGCTGGGTTTTGCTAGGAATGAGAAGAGAAGAGAAGAGAAGAGAAGGAAGGGAAGGGAAGGGAAGGGAAGGAAGGGAGGAGAGGAGAGGAGAGAGGAGAGGAGAGGAGAGGAGAGGAGAGGAGAGGAGAGGAGAGGAGAGGAGAGGAGAGGAGAAGAGAAGAGAGAGAGAGAAGAGAAGAGAAGAGAAGAGAAGAGAGAGAAGAGAAGAGAAGAGGAAGAGAAGAGAAGAGAAGAGAAGAGAAGAGAAGAGAAGAGAAGAGAAGAGAAGAGAAGAGAAGAGAAGAGAAGAGAAGAGAAGAGAAGAGAAGAGGAGTGGTAGGTGTCAAAACATCACGTTTCTGGAGGTATCCAGAATTTCTAATGTAGAGAAAAATTCCCGTTAACAAAAATAGAGGGTTTCTTTTTGTCTGCTACTTAGTGCAAATTCACCCAATTGGACTAGTAATGAGGACCAGAACTCCTTCCACTTAAAATATAAGAAGGATGCAGTTTGTTTACAAGACAGAATAAAAAAATAGAGGTGTACAGACAAACAAGAAACACAGAAACAAAAAAACCTTATCACAAATTGTGCCCATAGTTTATCAAACCATAGTTCTAAAGTTGGTGCTTCCTTGGCTTTCCATTTGGAAGCAATGGCTAACCTGGCTGATAGAAATCATAACCTTCTTACCCTTATTTGGGGAAAAGTCAGACCACAATTCTAGTGGGGCTAGATCCAAGGCAGGAGAGATGACCCGACCTGCTATCCTACCAATTCTAGCTAAGATGTCTTGCCAGAATCCCTGGATGATGAGACAGTCCCACCAGAAGTCACACACAAACACACACACACACACACATACAAAGTGCAATCCTTTTCTAGGGTTGCTGGCCAAGTGCTGGCAACTAGTGTGAGGTTTACCGAGTGGGTCTACAGGGCAGGAGGTTTCCCTTTATACTGAGAGAACTGGACAGTCTATCCAACGTAGAGTTGCTCCATTCTAAGCCAATGTATCTGAGTGGACTCAGATTGAAATAACTCTGCAGAAGATTGCATTGAAAGACCCCTAGATAAGTCAGTGTAATATAAGCAGCAGCCCTGGAAAGACCTTGGCAGCAGTAGAGTTGCCAGATTCCCCCCTCCCCACCAGCAAATTCCTGGAGATTTGGGGGTGAAGCATGTGGAAGGTAGGGTTGGGTTGGGGGAGGGGACCAATATCAGCAAAGTATAATGCCATAGGGTCCACCCTCCGAGGCATCCATTTTCTCCAGGGGAACTGATCTCTGTAGTCTAGAGATGGACTGTTAATTCCAGGAGATCCCCAGGCCCCACCTGGAGGCTGGCATCCCTACCAGCAGAACAGTAGTGATGCCAAGTATGAATGTAATCATGAAAACTAGAAGATGTGTCTTTTAAAAGGAATTATTTATTTGTCAGAAGATGGTGCTTCAGACCTTTCTCGTTCCATTTCTCTTTCATGGTGTGAAGTTGAGTGACTGGTGTTAACAATAAGTGTTCCTTAAGAACCTTTTATTTTTATTCATCTGAGTACTGTTTGATTTGCCTCATTTTGTACTCTGAGGCTTGGTTGTTCTATATTAATAACTGGCAGTGTTGTTTCTTGATAATTAAGTAGAAATTCTCGGAGGACACCAGGCAGTCAATTCTCCCACAGTTTCATTCCATTCCATTTGGCATTTGGAAATATGAACATAATTATTCTCACAGTGTTGGGACTGAGATGGGTAATTTTTACACTATTAGAATGTTGTCTCTTCTTTATATTGGACTGCATCAATAATAAACTCACAGAATATGGGACAGCTGCACCGAAGTAAACTACGTATGCAAAGAGATGGTTCCCTCAACTATTATCCAAATGTAGCTTAAACGGGGTTTGATCCTCAGCACCTATTTTAAAATTTTTCTTTCTACATAGATAAGAAGGAAAATACTTCCCTTAAACCAGTGGCTCCCAACCTTTTTGGCACCAGTTTTATGGAAGAAAATTTATCTATGGACTGGGGGGGGGTGGCACTGGGGTTTTGCTGCCCAGGCTGCCCTCCTGTGTCCTGTCCAGGCCCATAGCTAACCAGGGGCCCACAGGGCCTGGTCCTCTGACAGTTTTGGGGGGCCCTCATCCCCTGGCTGCTGCTTCTCCATGCCATTTAAATTATGCAGGAGGGGTGGCAGGATCAGTCACCAGCCTCATGGATGATTTAAAGGGCCCCCTCCCCCATGGCCCTTAATGGCCCCCTCCCCCTGCGACCCCTAGCTACAGGGCTGGTCCTGTCCTGCCCCCATGGGGGTCTTTAAATGGGGGGAGACTGGGGCTCTTTCTGCTGCCTCCCTGCTAGATGGCCAGGCGACAAAAGGCCAATCTGCCTCCTCCTTCCATTTAAAGATCCCCGCTGATCAGCTGGTTGGTGTGGGTTTAAAAATGAGAGCAGGCTAAGGTCACAGCAACGCTGCCCCTTACACCAGCCCAGGACAGGGTGGATGAAACAGGCAGTGTGGCCTCGGGTCCTAGTGGGTAAAAGGGGCAGCAAGGCTGATCTGCCTTGCGAGGGCATACTGCCTCTTTCGTCTGCCCAGGTGGGGGTGGTGTAGCGCCTCTGCCTCACTCTGTGACCGGTTGCTAGCAGGCCACGGACCAGTACCAGTCCACAGCCCAGTGGTTGGGGACCCGTGCCTTAAACAATTTGAACATCACAGACATAGTTTGGAAAATGCAGTCTCTAGGAGTATCCAATTGCACCCAATTGGTGAGAGCCAGTTTGGTTTAGTGGTTAAGTGCACGGACTCTTATCTGGGAGAACCGAGTTTGATTTCGCACTGCTCCACATACGCCTGATGATGTGACCTTGGGTCAGCCACAAGTTCTCTCAAGGCTGTTCTGCTCAAGAGTAGTTCTGTGAAGCCCTCTCAGCCCTACCTACCTCACAGGTGTCTGTTGTGGGGAAGGGAAGAGAAGGAGATTGTAAATTGCTCTGAGACTTCTTTGGATAGTGAAGGGCAGGGTATAAATCCAATCTCCTCTTCTTCTTTCTCTAGACAGTAATACTCTTCTGAACACTGTTCCCCAATGTGTCACCACCTCATGTTCCAGAGAATTGTGCAAGGTCATTGACCAATACAGCTTGTGGTTGGCTGTTGGTTCCCACCTGGAAACAACCCCCACCAGAGGAAGAGGTAAGCTGCAAGCCTCATGCAAGAGACGAAAGTAAATGTGACTCTTCTGGTTGATGGCCATTGAGACTGTGACTCTCCATGAGTCATGGAGTGAGGGCCACTACACTTGAAAGTCTACACTGCTCTATGCGTCATTAAAGATTGAACACACAAGAATTCAGGGTATATGAGTAACTTTAAAATGTGTAAGCTTCCATACATTACCTCAGAAATGTACCACAGAGTATAAGAGCCTCATTGGGATAAACTGGCAAGAAGAGAGATGATTGGTTAAGAAGGACCCATGTGATTTTTTCCATGGCCATGGAGCTCTAGCATTAGTGACACAGAATCCTACCCTGGGAAGATATCCCTTCACTGCTAATACTTCATGCCAATGAGAACTGAGAACATCTCAACAGAATCACAATATCCTCAGACAATTCAATTGGCCATGAATTTCATTCATGCCTGAGACAGATTCAACTCAGGATCCTGTGCTGTAGACTTCAGTGTGAAAGGGTTAGTTTAAAAATATGCACTTGAACGAAATTAAGTATTAAAAGTTCTGTGTCACCAAAGTTCTGTGTCTCCTGCTTAATTATAAAATATTTCTTAAATGTTTCTTTTTTTATTTCTTGTGACAGCTCTGCTCATTTTGGCATAAATTATTTCCTCTGCAAGTTTCCAGCTGGATGCACAGTGGAAGGGTACTGAATCTGAAGAGCTCTAAGAAGTATTTTTAAGGGGAAAATACGTAAAGGTTTTTTTGAACTGTCGCTTTGGTGAAATGAAATCTTACCAAGCACTTAATGGCTCTCACTTGGTTTGGTTAAGAATGTGAATTCTTCATCTCTGCATTGTCATCCATCAATACAGATAGATCCAAGTAGGCAACCGTGTTGGTCTGAAGTAGTAGAACAAAATAGGAATCGATTGCACCTTTAAGACCAACTTGGGTTTATTAGTTCTGAATGAAACTAAGTTGGTTTTAAAGGTGCAATCGACTCCTATTTTATCCATCAATACAGGTAGTCTCATAGCATTCATTTGCTGCTAATGGATGAATGCAGGCCTTGAATTCAGCAGGAGCTCACAGGGGAGCAGCTCCTGAACCTTTCTGAGGGTTCCCCCTCTTCTACCCCACCTATCTTGTCAATTGAATAGTAGGTACGGCTGCGTAGCAATCCCTGGATTAGGAGAGCAGGCAGCCAGCCAGCCACCAGGGGCTTTGCCATACCCCCAGCAGCCCTCATTAACCCCTGGAGAAGCCCACACCACCCTTTCTCCATTTCTTATGTGATTTTCGGCAGTGGGTGGCTTGCTGGCCTTTTGACTGTGGGTGGGGTGTGTGTGGCCAAGGAGAGCCCCAGGTGAGCAAGGCCTGTTCGGGCTGGCTGGATCTCTAGCCAGTCCGAGCAGGCCTTGCTCGCCCGGGGCTCTCCTTTCTTGTGTCGGGTTGCTTTTGGCTGGTGTGTGTGGGGGGGTGGCATATACTAATGAGTTATGCTAATGAGCTCCACCACCTATTTTTCTACAAAACAACCCCTGGATGAATGTGTCTGCTGCTAATGGATGTACCCATTATTTTAGTCAGTAACAGACTGCCATTGAAAACTGGCCCATTTTTAAGGCCTCGCAAGCCACCAGCATATTTCTCACTGCTCATCTGTTTTTTGCGTTGAGGAAATGTGCTTCATGTCCAGGCCACACTCAGTTTTATAATACTTTCAGGTTAGATACAGCTTGTTTTATTTTCGTTTCGCCCGCTTAATTTTCAACGTGCCTTAGATGTGCACACAAGACCTCCAACCATGTATATTTGACTTGTAAAAAAGAGAGAAACAGCAACAGCCCATGGGAGGGAGGGGGGTCAAATTACGTAGTTTTGGTCTTCTCTTTCTTTTGATCATCTTTTGCAGTGGGTGTCAAACCTTATCTGTGCACGATAGTGCAAGTTGGGAAAGAGGGAGAGAACACGAGTCAGAAAAGGGAGAGGGATGATGGTGAACACATCTGACAAATATTCAGCCGAGCGTCCTCTGTACATACTTCAAAAAATGAGCAATCCAAGCAGCGCGATTTCAATGACATAAACTGTTTGTATTATCTCTTTGGCAGACGTGCTTCTTTTTATTTAGGCTGACTTTGTACGAGAGATGCGCTTGGGAGTTTGGTTTTTGTTTCTTTTGCTTCTGATTAATATCAATGATTAAGTTAATATTATATCATTCAGTTAATATTGATTTTATTAGTTGACTTGGCTTGATGATTCTGCACGTCTGACTAAAGCTGCAAGCATAGTAGAGCTCCACAACTCTTGAGAAGATGCACAGAACTAAAGCTGCAAGCATAGTAGAGCTCCACAACTCTTGAGAAGATGCACAGAAAGCAACACAAGGCACGGGAATATAAAAACACTCTGAATGGAACCAATGGCAATTTCCAGCTTTAAACATAACGGCAATATGTAATTGGTTTTTTTTGCTTGGCTAACATAATTCTAAATATTATTGGGCTTTATATGGGCTTCAAAGGTTAATGAATTACTCTTACATTTAATTAGACTGCATAATGTGTTTTCCAAGGCTTTCCAGCATTCAGGAACACACTTTTAAGTTTTCAGCTCTTGAGTCTAGCTGCTTTTCATTGGCAATACCTCTGGGGCAGGCAAAAGAAACAACTACTTCATAGAATGCCCAGTTGTTGTTGTTTTGGAATTCGTTAGTACAGCATATGGTGGTGGCTGCTTAGCTTTCATAAAAACCCATGGTCTCCTAGTTAAGTTCATAAGGGCAGCTGTTGAAAGACAGTTCTCACTTTGTCCCCTCCCAGCAGCTGCACATTTGCCAATCTCTGTGAAAGGAGCTAACAGCAGGCCTCAGATTCAGCAGGAGCTCACAGGAGCACAGCTCCTGAACCTTTCTGAGGGTTCCTCCTCCTCTTCCTCTCCATCTACCTTGTCCATTGAATAGGATGTGCAGCTGCATATCAATCCCTGGATTAGGAGAGCAGCCAGCCAGCCAGCCCAGGGGCTTTGCCACGCCCCCCAGCAGCCCGCATTAACCCCAGGCAAAGCCCAAGCCACCATTTCTCCACTTATGTGATTTTGGGTTTTGGGTGGCTTGCCGGCCTTTAGACTAGAGGGGGTAGCCAAGGAGAGCCCCAGGTGAGCGAGGCCTGCTTGGGGTGGCTGGATCTCTAGCCAGCCCAAGCAGGCCTCACTCATCCGGGGTTGTCCTTTCTTGCATTGGGTTGCTTCTGGCTGGTGAGGGGGTGGCATACGCTAATGAGCTCCACCACCTATTTTTCTACAAAATGGGCCCTGGCTAAAAGCATAAGAAGAACCCTGCTGGAACAGGCCAGTGATCCATCTCGTCCAACATCCTGTCTCACACAGTGGCCAGCTTGTGGGAAAATGACAGCTCTACCAGGAGTTGTAACTTGTGTTGCATTTTTTTCTCTTTATTTGTTTGTCTAAATTATACATTTATGTTTCTCTATAAGCTGCTTCGAATGTCCAGTAGTGTGAGTATGCTATAAACTGGGGGGGGGGGGTTGTAGCAGGAACTCCTTTGCATATTAGACTACACCCCCCTGATGTAGCCAATCCTCTAAGAGCTTACAATAGGTCCTGTAAGAAGAGCCCTGTAAGCTCTTGGAGGATTGGCTACATCAGGGGGGTATAGCCTAATATGCAAAGGAGTTCCTGCTACAAAAAAAGCCCTGACTATAAAAATTTAAATAAATGAATGCTGAGCCTTAAATATCTCTGGATTAGGAAAGTTGTCAATCTTTCCCTCCATCTATCATCATTCCATGCAATGATGTATGTGTGCGTTATGTGCCATCAAGTCGCTTTTGACATATGTCCATCCTGTGAATTAATGACCTCCAAAGCATCCTATTGTTAGCAGGCCTTGCAGCTTGAAAGCTGTGGTTTCCTTTACTGAATCAGTTATTTCATGTTGGGTCACACTCTTTCCCTGCTGCCTTCCACTTCTCCTTGCATTATTGTCCCGTCATTATATGACCAAAGTACAGTAGCGTCAGTTTAGTCGTTTTACCTTTTTAGGGACAATTCAGGCTGAAACCACTTATTTGTCTTTTTGGTGGTCTATGGTATCCATAAAGGTCTCTTCCCAAACCACATTTCAAATGAATGAATGAAGATGTGATATTGATTGAATGAATTTTCTTCACTGTCCAACTTTCACATCCATACATAGGGAATAGGGAATACTATAGTATGAATAATCTTGAGCTTGGATGCCAGTGACATATCCTTCCACTTAAGAAACTTTTCTAGCTCCTTCTAGCTGCACTTCCTAGTCTTTATGATTTCTTGGTTGCAGTCAGTTTGGTGTAGTGGTTAAGTGCGTGGACTCTTATCTGGGAGAACCGGTGTTTGATTCCCCACTCCTCCACTTGCAGCTGCTGGAGTGGCATTGGATGTCCTTGAAAGGGCAGCTTTTGTGAGAGCTCTCTCAGCCCCACCCACCTCACAGGGTGCCTGTTGTGGGGGAAGAAGATAAAAGGAGATTGTAAGCCGCTCTGAGACTCTAAGATTCAGAGTGGAGGGTGGGGTATGAATCTAATTTCTTCTTCTCCTTTTTGGTTGGCAACTGGACCAAGGCATAGAAAGTCTGTAACAAGTTCAGTTTCTTCACTGTTAACTGTAAACTTGTGTAATTCCTCAGTAGTCATTACATTTTGTCTTCTTGATCTTCAGCTGTAGCACTTTCTTTCAACTTCATCAGTAGTCATTTAAAGTCTTCACTGTTTTCTGCCAGTAATGTGGTGTCATCTCCATATTTAGCTGTATTTAATTTACTGAATTATTATGTATTTTCATTATCTGATGTAATCCGGCCTGAGCCTGCTTGAGGGCAGGACAGACTATAAATTGAGATAATGTTCCTTCCACCAATTTTCATTCCGCCTTCATCTAAATCTAATCCAGCTTTCCTTATGATATCTTCTGCATATAGACTGAACAGATGGGGAGATAATATACATCCTTATGTGACACCTTTGCCGGCTGAAAACCATTCCATTTCCTCATATTCCGCCCTAACAGTAGCCTCTTGTCCCGAGTATAGGTTGTGCATCAAAACAATCAGATGTTGTGGCACACCCATTTCTTTTAAATCTATTCAGTTTTTCATAAATCACACTTTGCCAAGATCTGGCATATTGTTAAAATTTTTGATGGACTCAGTTTTTGTAGCTTGAAATAATTCTATTGACATTCTGTCTACTCTTGATTTGTTTCTGCCAATTTCTTTGAGTGTAGCTTTCACTTCTCTTTCTCAAATTGCAGGTTCTTCATCAAAAGATCCTTCTTTGAAGGAAAGTTTCCATCTCTTTCAGTGCATTATTTCTATCTTATCATTATGTTGTCCAGATCATACAATGTATTTCCATGTTGATCTTTCAGCATCCCTATTCGTGGTTTGAATTTTCCTTTGATTTTTTTGAGTCTTGTGGAACAGATCTCTTGTTCTGCCTCCTTTGTTGTTCTGTTTCTTTGCACTGGTTCTTATATAGCAGGGTTGGCCAACGGTAGCTCTCCAGATGTTTTTTGCCTAAAACTCCCATCAGCCCCAGTCATTGGCCATGCTGGCTGGGGCTGATGGGAGTTGTAGGCAAAAAACATCTGGAGAGCTACCGTTGGCCACCCCGGTTATATAGTAACTCTCATTTCCATGTGCATGTAGCTGAAAAGCTGCATTTAGAATTCTGATTCTATTTCTGTCATTGTCTATTTTCGCTTCTTGTCTGTCTTTAGCAATTTTAAGAGTTTTTGCAGGCCTCTATCAAGGCTTTTTTAAAATTTCTTTTAACTACAGGAATAGTCTTTGCACTTTCCCCCTTGATAATGTCTCTGATTTCAACCCATGGTTTCTCTGGTTCATAGTCAATTGAATTTAGTAATGCAAATCAGTTCTTTACATGGTCTTTAAATTCTTCAGGAACTTAATCTAGATTATATTTTGGCACTATGATTGTTGTAGTGTTTTCCTAAAGCTTTTTTTCTGGGTTTTGCTACTAACAATTCATGGTCTATGCCACAATCAGCTCCTGGTCTAGTTTTGATAGCGCTTCTCCGCTGTCTGCTTTCAATGATGTAATCCATTTGATTTCTGTATTGGTTATCTGGTGATGTCCACGTGTACAATAGTCTGTTTGATTGCCTGAGGCATGTGTTTCCAATGAATGACATTGTTGACTTCACAAAATTCTATAAATTGCTTTCCTGCTTCATTTTGCAATCCTACTCCAAATCTTCTGACAATGCCTAATTCTGCTTTGTTCCCTACTTAGGGATTCCTGTCGTCTATGATTATCAGCACATCTTGTTTAGGTGGGCGATCAGTTTCTTCCTGGGTGCTCACATAAAAGTTTTCAATGTCTTCCTCTTCAGCATCTGTAGTTGGGGCGTAGACTCAAACAATAGTTATGTTGATCGGCTTTCCGTAAAGATTGATTGAAATCATGCAGTCAGACTTTGCATTACAACTCCTGATTGCTTGCGCTATGACTCACCTTGCTATTAGAGCATCAAGGTTGCTCTGAGTTTGACACTTGACCAGCGTAAAAAGGTTTGTTATTTTCTGACTGAAAATGTACTAATCCACTTTAGCAGGGCCAGCCCTTGCCTGTTTGACACCCTAGGCAAGGCTAACTTCCGGTGCCCCCCCCCCCACACACTGATAACAACACTGAATCACATGGGGGTGCCCAATTTGGTGCCCACAGAAGGCTTATGCCCTAGGCTATTGCCTAGTTTGCCTAGTGGCAGGGCCGGCCCTGCGCTTTAGATTCAAGTGAGTCGCCGTGTTGGTCTGAAGCAATAGAAGTTTGAATCCAGTGGCTCCTTTAAGACCAACAATGTTTAATTCTGGGTATAAACTTTCATGTGCGTGCATGAAATTTCCACACTTGCTTGTTCTTCTTTCCCCCTGACTGTGAGGAGGTTGACAGTTTAGAATGGGAAATAATTTCCAATTAACCATCTGACTTTTAATGCTGACATATTAATCCTATTTATATACTTTGTTTTTATGATCTGATGTTTTTTATTATATGTTGTATATTGTCTGGAATCTTGCAGTAGTAGGGATGGGCGGTTCTCCTTCTCCTTCTGTTCCTCTTCCTCCACCACCACCACCACCACCACCACCACCACCACCACCACCATCATCATCCTTTCCCCAAAATGAAACTTTGTTGGTCTTAAAAGTGCCACTGTGCTCAAACTTTGTTCTAATCCACTTCAGTTAATGCACACCCTGATTTCTAATATTTAAATAGTCCATTTCTCATTTTAGGATTTCAAGCTTACTTGATTCATACTTCTCATGTTCCATATTCCTGTCTGTCATACTGCATATGCCACTGAAGACAGAAAGAAGGGGAAAGGTTAGGAGCATACTGACTCCTATTCCACATGCTGCTGGAGAAGGGGGAGTGAACCCAGTCTTCAGTGCGTTGCAGCTACTCCATAGTACCCATGTGGCAATAGGTATATTAATTTCTTTGGCCAATCATATCATTTTCCATTCTGACTTAGGAAGCTATTGGCCTCCATCATGGCCACTGATATATATGGAAGCCTCACAAATTCCTAAGGAGTACAAATTGGTACAGTTTTCCATTATACAACATAAGCTACCGCTACCTCCATCACTGTGCATCACTGTACGAGGCACACCACTTTGTTGTTGACAGTTTTCTCAGGATTGGAAACTGGAACATGCAAGCCGCCCTCCTCATTCTGTTTTTTGGGGAGCCCTATCCCTCAGGGCAGGCCTTAAATTCAGCAGGAGCTCACAGGAGCGCAGCTCCTGAACCTTTCTGAGGGTTCCCCCTCCTCCTCCCCCCCACCTACCTACCTTGTTCACAGGACAGTATAGGTGCAGCTGCATAACAATCTCTGGATTAGGAGAGTAGGCAGCCAGCCAGCCACCAGGGGCTTTGCCACACCCCCAGCAGCCTCGTTAACCCCTGGAGAAGCCCACACCACCCTTTCTCCACTTCTTATGTGATTTTGGGTGGCGGGTGGCTTGCTGGCCTTTTGAATGTTGGGGGGGGGGGGAGGGCAGCCAAGGTGAGCCATAGGTGTGCGAAGCCTGCTTGGGCTGGCTTGATCTCAAGCCAGCCCACGCAGGTCTCACTCACCTGGCTGACATTTATTGGGGGATGCAACCCTCAAGGTAGATGAAAATACAGCCTCCCTTATACCTATAAGGGAGGCTGTATTTTCATCTACACTGAGTGTATTCAAATTCATTCAGCAAAGAAATGATTTATAGTGTGCTTTTGAGCTCTGAAAGCATGATTACCTGCTTAAAATTGAAACATCAGAGCAGATCTTTGAGCAATATTCAGAACTTAAACCCTTTTCTCCCACCCCAAATGAAAAATTCCCAGTTAAAGTTCCGGAGCTGCTTGGCTTCATTTTCTTTAAAGTCTGCTTCAAGGTGGCTTTCATTTTCTTACTCTCTTTGGAGTGGAGATAAAACAGATATATACTTTAATATGCTTTCCTTTCCTCTAAGAAATAATCAAATACCCAATTCACTGGCACTTTGAGATGCTTCAGAGAATGGAACAAGAAAGAAAAAGGAAGCATATTTGAGGTTCTTAATGCAGTAGCTAAATGTTCTGGGTCCCAGATTTACTCCAACCTCTGCTATTATTTAACCCTGAATTCAGGAAACAAAACAGCAGGTCTTAGAGGTTTGGGCTGCTGAGGGCTGAATGTTTTTAAAGAAGAAGAAGATATTGGATTTATATCCCGCCTTCCACTCCGAAGAGTCTCAGAGTGGCTCACAATCTCCTTTACCTTCCTCCCCCACAACAGACACCCCTGTGAGGTGGGTGGGGCTGGAGAGGGCTCCCACAGCAGCTGCCCTTTCAAGGACAACCTCTGCCAGAGCTATGGCTGACCCAAGGCCATCTCAGCAGGTGCAAGTGGAGGAGTGGGGAATCAAACCCGGTTCTCCCAGATAAGAGTCCGCACACTTAACCACTACACCAAACTGGCTGTCTTAAAGAGTTGCCAGACAGTTTTAGGATGTCCTGGCACACACTGCCATATGATAATTATTATTAGTAGGGTTTATTATACAAAATGGGGATTTATATAGTTGGTTTTAAATTGTGCTATATATTTATTGTTATTGTTATTGCTTTTAAGATTGTCTATTGAATTACATTTTGTTCTGACGTGAGCCATCCTGAGACTCGCCAGCCGAGGGAATGGTGAGGTACAAATCTGATTCCTAACTAAATAAAATATTTTAGAGTGTCAGACTAGGATCTTGGAGATACTGGCTGAAATCCCTGCTCTGCCATGAATGGTCGGTGGATGACCTTGGGCCAGTCACACACAGTCAGCCTAACCTGCCTCACTGGGTTGTTGTGAGGCTAAAATGAGAGAGAGGACAACAATGTCAGCTGCTTTGGGTTCCCTTTGGGGAGAAAGGTGGGTCATAAATGCAATAATTTTTTTAAAAAAACATTGGAAATATCAGGCTGATTACATTAATAGTTTTCTTCTATATGAAGAAAGTGCAATAATACTGGAATGTTATTTGGAAAATTGCTAATCTGATTTTGAGCTATATAGTAATTCTTGAACCCTGAATGGTGCTATTGTATGAAACTGATGTTTTTGTTCACAGCAATGGAGCAAATGCTTTTAGCAAATAGGCAGTCAGAATAATTTAGGCCCAAGAATGGGAAACCTCAAGACGCAACCCCTAAGTAGAAAGCACTTATGAGTCATTCAAATATATATTGACATCAGAACGCCTGGGTTTCCTTGAGCATTTGGAACTTCATTCAAGATCCATACTGAACCACACCTGGGTGTTCATCCAGGGAATGCTCTAATCCACACAGAATCATGTCCTGCGCTTGAGAATTGTTGGAAACCTTCTGTTGTCTATGTAACAAACTCATTTCCTGGGGGAGGGGGGGGAGCCAAGATATTTGTTTTCATTTAAATTATTTATATCTTACTTCAAATCTGCTGGACTCAAAGTGGCCTACATCGTGAAAATCCACCTTAAATCTAAAAGCCTCGGATGCAGAAAACACCATACAGATAAAGAGGAAAGAACCCGAGCCATTATCTATTGCCCATTGCTTTGGATGACCTTCATTTGAGGATCACTAAAAGCATATTGGCAAAAGCTTCAGGAATATGTGCAAGAGTGGAGACTTTCCTCATAAGTACATTCCCCCCCCCAAAAAAAAAAAATCGTGGCAGAGAAGAAGGAGACAGCAAAAAGGGAAGAGGTTTTTATTCTTTAACCCTCTAACCACATGCTTCCTGGCTCCAAGGGCAATCATTTCAGCCCTTCTGCTTCATTTAGGAACCACCTGCCCTGGATTAGGCAGAGGGGGAGCAGGGGAATTATTCCAAACTGGGCTCTGGAGTTAGCTGCTACTGCAACCAGGGCTGCCAAACCTTCACAGTCTCCAAAGATTGTCTCCTGAAACCTTTGACACACTTCCTTTTTTATTGAAAAAATAATTATCACAATATTGAGGTCCTTGTTGTCAAGAGTCACTCCATCTTGTTCCTCTTGTCATGTGTATCCAATTATACAATGCTAGGCTGTGTCTCAATGCTATGTTGCGCTTGCTGTGCCTTTGATATAACTGTAACTTGTTGCTTATCTGGAGGGAGGATGGCATGTCTGGGAATGGGCTAGTTGCTAGGTAACCAAGGCTGGCAGCTGGAGGAGATGCGAACCATGAACTGATAGCGAGCACCTGCAATGATGAGAGCTTTGCAAAACCCCCGCGCAAAACCCCCGCCTTTGCTTGGTGCGCTTTGGCTTGAATTATAACGGTCAGGCAAAGGTTTATAAGTTGGGGGAACTGACAGAGAGGTCAGTTCCGACAACGCGCGTGTATGCCCACGAAGCTGGAATAAAGATCTTGAACTTCAATTGTCTTTTCCTTGACTCTGGGTCTGACACTTGTGTGTTAGGGTTGCCAGCCCAGTGAGATGAGTTGCAATGAGATGTGCCAATGCTATGATATTTGTTCCAGAGTGAACCTGGAAGTGGCATCACAGCATTGGGATAGCACTCTAGGATTTGCTGAAAACTCTATGGCAAACCAAAGCTATGTCATGTCATAATCTGACTGTTGACTTCCCCGCTTTAGTTTTTATAATATAGTGGGTTCAAAGCATCGAGGAGACAAGGCAACAGTGATAACAGCTCTTTATTAGAGGCAGCATGGTAAAGGCTGCTCCCAACAAGACTGGGAAAGGGCCTACTGGCCAAACCTATATACAACTCTCGGTTCCACACAAGCATACCATTGGTTCCTTCAAACAGGCAGGGGCCCTGTGATTGGAGTAGGGCAGCAGGTATTTGGATCCTATTGCCCATTGTTCCCAAATCCCCAAGCTCTGCTCTCCTGGCTCCAATAAGCCCGGCAGGAATTGTATGCTACAATCTTATACATAACAGTTTTTGAGAACAGTATTATTTAAAGGTTTCTAGTGTAACACCAACTTGAAAAGTTACCCTGTGCCCATGCAGCAGAGTGCATAGATGAGGAGGAACCCATGTTTCTCAGGGTCAGCTCCAAGATTGCCATTGCTGCAGCATTCTATTTTTTCTTGAACCAGGGCTTTTTTGTAGAAATAGCCCAGCAGGAGCTCATTTGTATAGTAGGTCACACCCCTGACGTCACCATGGTTCCACACAGGACTTTTTGTAGAAAAAGCCCAGTAGGAACTCATTTGTTTGTAAGGCCACACCCCAGACACCAAGCCAGCTGGAACTGTGTTCCTGTGAATTCCTGCTAAAAAAAAAACCTGTCTTAAACTATAATAGGAATTATTCTGTATATCATATACCAAACCAAATTACATTTTCCAGACAGTCTTGTGATCCTCCAGGTGCTTGAAAAATCTCTCTGTTCTTGCTCTTTAAGCTGCTGAACAGGTTGTGTTCTGCTTGGTGAATCATGAGTTGTGGAGGCCTGATCAGAGAGGGGAAGTGAAGGGTTCACTGACATAGAGAACAAGAATCCCAAGTCAAGAAACATCAACTCATACTCTAGTTGATGCCCATCTATTTTTGTCTAGAGATCTGCTGTAACCCTATTCATAATTGCACTGGCTATTCCAGCAAAAATAATGAGACTTTCTAGCACTTGCTAAGTGTTAAGCATAGGTCAATGTCTTCCTGCAAAGAGGTAACACCAGCCTCAACAGCATTGCAAATTTCAGAGTAGATATAGATAGGTAGACTGGATATCATTACTTTCTTTTTATCCATCTTTCCATCCTCCCAGCAATGTATATTTCTGTGTCACATTGATTTATACGAGTACTTGGAACGCAATACTCATATGTATTTTGGCGGGGTGATACCTCTTGAAGAATGTGACCATTAACCTTGCAGGCTGCCCACACTGTGAACAGTTCTGACCTTGAAAGTGCTTGTCTTGTCAAAGCAGTGAGACAGGAGATGATAGTTAAACTTTGAAAAGATGAGGTATATCTGTTACACAGCAATTATCCATACAGCTGAAAGTATGTGCATTTTTTTTAAAAAAGGAGATAAGCGCTTTTGCAAAACTTCAGTTGAAAATAATGATATTAACTCATGAATTTTCAGATTTTGTCATACCAGTTCCCCATGGATCTGGATAAGGCAATAATCATATCCAATCCTTAGTTTCCTCCATTTCAATGTCTTCAGGGAGCACTCTTTTAGAAACAGCTGCCTCTGTTGTAGAAGGGTCCTTAATCTCTATCCATTTTGAACTCTAGCCATTTGTGATTTGTCCCAGCCACAATGGCAGCCATTTTGTAGTAGCACTTACTACCTCTTCTCAAAATTTCAAGAATGCCCACAGGTTCAAGAAGATTGGAGACGCCTTCCTTATGACTTTGCAGAAAGCCAGTGAATGTAGGAGAAAAAAATATATGGAAATTCCATTGATACTTGTCTTGGATAATCATTCTATTAGCTCATAATAGCGCTGTAATTCCTGAAGCGTCAAAGCAAGACCACACAACTTGAGACCCACAAAACCAAATGCCATGATAGATCAAATACCCCATGACAGAAATCCCGTATCACCTCACACAACGCTTTCTAATGGAACCAGCTGGCACAGATACAAAAGAAAACATTCTCAGTGCATGTATGGGTATCAACTTTTGATGTCCCATGAAGATGCATGGTAGAAATGATGGAGGTGGGCTACGAGGAAATTTGGCTGCTGTTCCACCCACTGTTCTATACACCAATAATTCTCCAACTGCTCTCACCAAGGTCTCACGTCAGTTCCTTCCAACAGATCTGCATTTCTTTGGTAAGGAAATGCAGCACCAGAAGAAAGGATTATGTAAATCAAGCTTTCTTGAATATTTTAATAGAAAGGTAGGATAGCAATGTTTTAAATAAATACATACATTAAGAGCATTTGCATAACATTTGAGCAATATTCTTTACTTGCCTTTTCCCCCAGAACCATCCTCTTTTATTGCTTCAGTATGGACAAAATATAAACCCATGGGGACTTTGGCTGGAATTAGATAGGTGTGAGTGCATTTCTTCATATGTATCTAGAATCCTTGTGAGGACTTTTAGTTCTATCCTATGAAGAAATGCCCTCCACCCTATATAATTCCCAGCAAAGTCCCCATGGGTTTATATTTTGTCCATACTGAGAGGTTACTAAGTACCTAATGGGGAAGGGGAAAAGAGATGGAGATGATTCATCTTCAATGAGGAGCGCCAGACCTTGGATTCAGCAGGAGCTCACAGAAGCACAGTTCCTGAACCTTTCTGAGGGTTCTCCCTCCTCCCCCCCGCACCTTGTCCATTGAATAGTAGGTGCAGCTGCATAACAATCCCTGGATGAGCTCCACCACCTATTTTTCTACAAAGCGACCCCTGAGAAGAGCTATGAGATGTGTGGATAACCTGGCTTTAGAAGGAATAAAGGGACAATGACAGTAACTCCTCTGCTACGGAGACTTGAAAGGCAAATGGTCAAGGGGCACTTTCCCTGGAGATATTCCATTGGAAGGAGGAAGAATGAAAGGGATATAAAGAACCTGAACTACAGAAAGTGGTTCACTTTTGTTTGTCTTAGCCAACTGTTCAGACAGTTACTCCTTTTTTCAATGAAAGCGATGATCACATATTGCTAAAACAAAGGGGATGAAATCGCATCCATACAACAGAGGTATGAACCGTTTATGAATGCTTGTAACTCTGAATGGAAAGAAAATGCTATCCTTACTCTAACACAGGGGTGTCAAACTCATTTGTTATGAGGGCCAGATCTGACATAAATGAGACTTTGTCAGGCCGGGCCATGTGTGTCATAATGCCAGAAAGCGGATATATATACTTTATAAAGGGCACAATTAAAGATTCTGTATCTCTCCCGTGTGATTGAGGGAACTGGGCAAAGGAAACTCTGGCTCTTTCCCAGGTGGGGGGGTGGAGGGGAAATGGTCTCATTTGGAATACTGTGTACAGTTCTGGTCAGTGTATCTCAAAAAGGACATTGCACAGCTAGAAAAAATACAGAGGAAGGCAACCATGATGGTTAGGGTTGGAGCACCTTTCTTATGAGGAAAGGCTGAAAAATCTGGGACTTTTCAGTTTAAAAAAGAGATGAATAAGGAGGGACATGATAAAAGTTTATAAAATTATGTGTGGGGTGGGAAAAGTTGACAAAGAAATTTTTTTCTCCATCTCCCAAAATACTGGAACTCAAGGGCATCCAGTGATGGGTAGTAGGTTCAGGACAGACAAAAGAAAATACTGCTTTACAAACAGAGTGAGTAAAATGAGGGATTAACTGCCAGAGTAAGCAGTGATGGCCAAAGGAATAAACAGCTTCAAAAGGGGGTTGTCATGGAGGACAAGTCTATCAATGACTACTAGACATGGTGATTGAGGGGAATATCCACATTGGAATCACAAATTCCAGAGTCTGAGGCAACATCAGAGGAAGGCCTTGGCCTCTGTGCCCTGTTTTTGACCATCCAGAAGACCTGGTTGGCCACTGTGTGAGACAGGATGCTGGGCTAGATGGACCATTGGTCTGATCCAGCAGGCTCTTTTTATGTTTTTATTTATACTTTTATGCCATTTATGTACCAAGTAAAACAAAAGTAACTTTAAAGAAGATATTGGATTTTATCCTGCCCTTCACTCTGAATCTCAGAGCCTCAGAGTGGCTCACAATCTCCTTTATCTTCCTCCCTCACAACAGACACCCTGTGAGGTAGGTGGGGCTGAGAGAGCTCTTACAGCAGCTGCCCTTTCAAGGACAGGGCAAAACTGAATTCTGCAGGGCCTGCAAAACTGAAGTCTTTCGACAGGCCTTCAACACCTAAACCGGGAGAGGACTGCCACCCTACACTGCTGAGGGACTACGATCATTATGGAATCACTGTCAGAGGAAAGAAAGATTCCCGCCTATACTGGAAATGAACAGCACCATAACATGTTCTTAAAATGTTTTTTTAAATTGTATTATATCATTTTTAAATTGTAATAGTAGATGTCTGAACTGATTGTTAGCCGCCCTGAGTTCGTTTGCAGAGAGGACGCGATAAAAGTCTAAAGTAATAAATAATAAATAAATAAGAACAACTCCTATGAGAGCTATGGTGGACTAAAAGCCATTCCAGCAGCTGCAAGTGGAGGAATGGGGAATCAAACCCGGTTCTCCCAGATAAGAGTTCACGCACTTAACCACTACACCAAACTTCACCACTACACCAAAACAGTGTACATTTAAATAAGAAAAACTCAAGGAAAGCGGTGCTGGAGTAGGTGGGACCTACATAACTTCCTGATCACAAGGCAAACAACATGCTTTGACTGCAATCTTTCCCAGAAGTATGTATCAAACTATGTTTGCTCAGAGAAAAATCAGAGAAAACCCTGGAAAGTGGACAAGAGGGGATGATGTCACATGAGTGCTCAGAAGGTGGGGGAAAACTTCATGGCAAAACCTTCATGCAGAAGCAAGCCTCAAAACCTCTTGTGAAACCTTCAGCAGAGTGTCCTCATCCCAAAATGAAATGAAATCTTTAAAAGTGCATCTCCATGTCTGCATTGTCATCCTATTACCTTTTCCTTACGCTCTCCTTTCTTGTCCTCTCTCCAGTGCCTACATTTAAGTTGTAACTCTTAGGGGTCAAGAGCCTGCCTGTTGCTTGACTGCCTCTGTAAAAGGTCATTTGCCTTTTAGAATGTTTTCCTTCTGCTTCTGTTCTATGAACCATAAGAAGTCACATTACACATCCAAGACTGGTGACTGCGGCTCGTTGCAAAGTAAGAGTTTGTTTTAAGGGAATTCCCCAGGAAATCACATTATCATGTTCATGACACTCATAAAACAATCCAAAGAAAATGCAAAAAAAAACCTGACTTGAATATCTAAATGGTCTCACTGGATGCCAAAATAAAGTTTATTGTACCGCTGGCGTTGTATCATACATTACTTAGACGGCGGGTGCAAATTAGCCACTTGAAGTCAGCACAATAAATGACAGTCATTCAGCATTTCCAATGAGTAATTCTACCCTGTTGCCATGTGTTCCCACACAATAAAAGCTATTTTAATCTGATTTAATATATCTGAGAAGCGATTTCATTCTATAGATTTACAGCTATTTTTACATTTGCATCCTGTCTTGCATGCTAGGAGAAGAAAGAGCCAGTGCTGCCAGCCTGAAATTCTTGCTCCCTACCGAAATCATGCAATAACTGGTGGAGGCTATTAAGCAGCTGCCGGCAATTGGCCGCCTCTCATTCCCTCGGATGAAATCATGAAGGTGGGGGAGATCCTATGCGAGCTCTGTACAGGAGAGTTGACCAATCAGGGAGGGGCGGGCCAGCCAGAGCTGATGATTCTGGTCCAGCACAAGCTCCCCACCCACCCGCCCTCTTGTTAAGACTGTGTAGGATTAGCTAGTTGCCAGTTATGGGGCTGAGCAGGAATTTTTGAGCCTCACTCAAATTGGCTGTGAGGGGGCCTTTATTCGCCCTGCTCTGCATGGTCAGAGAGGGTGAGGCATAAATAGGCCTGGTATCACTGGTTAGGACCTAACTGGGATGGCAGGAAAAGCACGGGTTGAAGGGATTTCAAGCTGGCGAGCACCCTGAGATATCAGTGATAGGGGGGTTCCTCAGCTGGGCTACCTAGAGGCTCCACAGTCCGGGTGGCCTGTTTGGGGGCCTCTTCGGGGTCAGGGGAGCATATGACTGGCTTTAAGGCTCGCAGTCATGGGATGGGCTGTGCTCTCCCATCCCCTCTATGCACTGACGTGCGGGCAGTGACGGGTAGGATCCAGAAGCTTCCAGACCCTGTCCTGAGCCAAGGTGGATTTGACCTGTTAGGAAGCTTGCTTTGCAAGCTCAATGCAACCCTTGCTTTAAGATGTATGCAATGGTGCAGATCAGTTTATGTGTAAATAAAATTCCCAGTTTAATGCATAACTTGTGTAGTGTTTCATTCAAGGGGTAGGTGGGCAAAAGCAATTGGAGATGAAAGTGTGCTGGCAGCATCACTGCGTGGAAGCATGCCGACGTTTGCAAAAAGCGAATCGCACCAATTCAGCAAGTGGATATAGGAATCATATTAATAACAGACCTGTTGTTGGTCTTCAATGAGTTTTGGAAATTGAATGATATCTGTTTGACACTTAGATCAATGGTACTCAAAATGTGGGGGGGAGGGGTGGGCTCCCTCTTGGGTATCCTGCCCCACCAGGGAAAGTGTATGCACAATACATAGCCTCTCCTCTCCCGGTGTAGTGAATGCCGCGTGGTCACTGTCCGGCTATGCCTGGCAGATGATCACTGCAATGGCCTCTCCTGCATTACTGCATCAGTGGCAACACCTTCCCGCTGGTCCCTCCCATTTCTCACAGAGTTTGCCACATCATGGTGCGACCGAATGTCCGGCGGTATAACCGGATGGGCAGGCTGGGCTCACCAACCTCGCCAGCCAAGAGAAGGAAAACTCTAACATACACCCGGGCAGATAGAGCTCGTTAATGTAACACCTACCACCTGGAGGACTCGCTGCCGGCGTCCCGGCTTACTGGGCCATGGCAGATGACCCCAAGGTGAAAGGGTGGAGCCAGTACTGCGCACACTGTGCTTCACCTAAAAATTCCTCTGCGCAGGCCTGAAGGGCATATCCACATCCACAACCCACAGCACACCAAGTCCTGCAGCGATGGGCAAGGGGCGAAACGGCAGGTGGAAGATGCCACTGGAAGCCGCAGTCCCGATCCTGCATGTAGGCAGTTCAGGGTATTGGTCGCCTGATGCTGACCCGGAGACGAAAGCATTTTTCGGCAGCACCCTGAACGACCAAGCAGCCTTATCTAGGGACAGCACTGCTTGCTCCACACGGAGAGTGGCCTAGAAAAGGTGGCCTAAACAAAGCTCGTCTCCCCCACCCCAGTTGGCTAGCCGCGGTCAACGGGCATCCTTACTTGCGGTCGAAAAATAACAACAAAGAAAAGGCATGCACCTGCCTCACAAAGTGTGCAAAGACTAAAGCTTGCGTGTTGGAACATCAGAACCATGCTTGACACAGTAGACAGTGGTCGCCCTGAACGATGCTCTGCTCTAGTTGCCCACGAACTTCTCAGGTTGAATATTGACATAGCAGCTCTCAGTGAGGTCCGTTTCCCTGAGGAAGGTAGTCTTCAAGAACATGGTGCTGGCTATACCCTCTACTAGTCGGGTAAGTCAAAGGCTGAAAGCCGCCTTTCTGGCGTTGGCTTCATGGTCAGGAACTCCATTGCCTCCAAACTTGAAAACCTGCCAACAGGTCACTCAGATCGCATCATGTCCATGCGCCTCCCACTTCAAAACAAGCAACATGCAACACTCTTCAGTGTGTATGCCCCAACCCTTCAAGCAGATCCTGCAGAAAAGAACAAGTTCTATGCTGATCTACGCAACCTTGTATGGAAGACCCCTACAGAGGACAAGGTGATTATCCTTGGCGACTTCAATGCCAGAGTAGGTAAAGACTCGGAAGCCTGGAAAGGAGTACTTGGCAAACACGGCATTGGCAACTGCAATGATAACGGGCGCCTCCTGCTAGAATTCTGCACGGAGCATCAGCTCACCATCACCAACACTATCTTTCAGCAGAAGAACAGCCTGAAAACAACCTGGATGCACCCATGGTCCAAGCACTGGCACCTTATCGACTACATTCTGGTGCACCAGAGAGACCTTCAAGATGTCTTACACACCCGAGTAATGCCCAGTGCGGAATGTCATACGGATCATCGTCTTGTACGCTGCAATCTCCGTCTTCACTTTAAACCCACACCCAGGAGAGGAGGTATCCCTCGGAGGAAGCTTCAGGTTGGCAGCCTTCAGTCAGCCGAAGTTAAAGCTGCCTTCCAGGCAAAACTCCAGTCAAGAATTGAGGACCCCAGTTGCCCCACAGACCCTTCTCCAGAAGCACTCTGGGAATACCTAAAAACTACCATCCTGTCGATCTCTGAAGAAGTCCTCGGGTTCTCCACAAGGAAGAGCAAGGACTGGTTTGATGAGAACAATCAAGAGATCCAAGAATTACTGGCAAAAAAGAGATCTGCCTACCAAGCACATCTTGCTCTGCCCTCCTGTCCTGGGAAAAAAGCAATCTTTTGCGCTGCATGTAGCAACCTCCAGCGCAAGCTTCGAGACATTCAGAACAAGTGGTGGACCAAGCTTGCAGAGAGAACCCAGCTGTGTGCAGACACTGGTGATTTAAGAGGGTTCTACGAAGCCCTGAAGGCAGTATATGGCCCAACATATCAGGCTCAGAGTCCCTTGCGTAGTGCAGACGGCCAAGTGCTCCTCACAGACAAGGCATCCATACTGAACCGGTGGTCAGAGTATTTTCAGGTTCTCTTCAGTGCCAACCGTGTAGTTCAAGATTCAGCAATCCACCTCACCCCACTTCAACCAGTGAAAACAGAGTTGGATGAGATCCCCACCCTAGAAGAGACTGTTAAAGCCATCAAGCAACTGAAAAGTGGCAAGGCAGCGGGAGTTGATGAAATCCCACCAGAGATCTGGAAGCATGGGGGCACAGTACTACATAGCACACTTCACAAAGTACTTGTCACCTGCTCGGAACAAGGCAAACTACCACAGGACTTTCGCGATGCAATCATCATCACTCTACACAAGAACAAAGGGGGAAAGTCAGACTGCTCCAACTACCAGGGGATAACCCTGCTCTCCATCGCAGGCAAAATCCTTGCCAGAATACTCCTGAACAGACTGGTGCCCACCATTGCAGAAGAACTCCTCCCAGAGAGCCAGTGCGGCTTCAGAGCTAACAGGAGCACCACCGACATGGTATTTGTTCTCAGGCAGCTCCAAGAGAAATGCAGGGAACAGAACAAGGGTCTATATGTGACTTTTGTCGACCTTACCAAAGCTTTCGATACCGTTAGCAGGAAAGGCCTGTGGCAAATCTTGGAACGTTTAGGATGTCCCCCAAGGTTCCTCAGCATGATCATCCAGCTACATGAAGACCAGCAAGGCCAAGTCAGACACTGCAACGACCTCTCGGAGCCCTTCCCAATAGGCACAGGTGTAAAGCAAGGCTGCGTTCTCGCGCCAACTCTCTTTATGATCTTCTTTAGCATGATGCTTCAAAGAGCCGCAGTAGATCTAGATGATGACAATGGTGTCTACACCCGCTATCGTACAGATGGCAGCCTGTTCAACCTGAGGCGACTAAAGGCTCACTCCAAGACAATGGAAAAACTTATCCGCGAGCTACTGTTTGCTGATGATGCTGCACTCGTCTCCCACTCGGTATCAGCTCTGCAGCATATGATGTCCTGCTTTGCAGAGGCTGCCAAGCTATTTGGCCTGGAAGTTAGTCTGAAGAAGACAGAAGTTCTCCACCAGCCTGCACCCCAGGAAGATTATCACCCTCCCTGCATCAGTGTGGGTGAATCAGTTCTGAAGACAGTCCAGCAGTTCAGCTACTTGGGGTGCATCATCTCCTCAGATGCCAAGATCGACAAGGAGATTGACAACAGGCTGGCAAAGGCAAACCGTGCATTTGGCCGACTGCACAAAAGAGTATGGAGCAACAAGCATCTGAAAAAAGGCACAAAGATCAATGTTTACAAAGCGGTTGTGATGACAACCCTCATCTACGGCTCCAAATCGTGGGTTTTATACCGTCATCACCTGCGACTCCTTGAGCGCTTTCATCAGTGCTGCCTTCGCACCATCCTCAACATCCACTGGAGTGACTTTGTGACCAACACTGAAGTCCTCAAGAGGGCAGAGGTTACAAGCATCGAGGCACTACTGTTGAAGACGCAGCTGCGCTGGGCAGGGCATATTTCTAGGATGGAAAACCACCGCCTTCCCAAGATTGCTCTGTATGGCGAACTCTCCACCGGCCATCGAAATAGAGGGGCACCAAAGAAGAGGTACAAGGACTCCTTGAAGAAATCCCTTGGCACCTGTCGCATCAACCATCACCAGTGGTCTGACCTAGCCTCATATCGCAAAGCATGGAGGCACACCATCCACCAGGCTGTCTCTTCCTTTGAGAACGCACGCATAGCTGGTCTTGAGGACAAAAGGAGATTGAGGAAGAATCGCACTGCTACAGCACCAACCCCAAATCAGACTTTTCCCTGCAGCCACTGTGGCCGGATCTGCCTGTCCCGCATTGGTCTTGTCAGCCACCAGCGAGCCTGCAACAGACGTGGACTACTGCACCCTTCTTAAATCTTCATTCGCGAAGTCAAGCCGAGAGAGAGAGAGACTCGAAATGTGGGGTACATACAGCGGCCAAAAGAACAGTGCTGAATATTTTAAGGGCAAACTGCTCCCCCAAGAAAAATCAGCTGTCTGATTTCTTTAAGGTGGTGATGGCAAAAGAATAATTAAGAATCCACTCATGAGCATCACATGTAATAAATGAACAAACTGAGATGTTTAAGTCTCTTGGACTTCCCTCACAAACGCTCTGGCAAAAGTGCACAAAAAAGGATTTGCTTATTGCTTATTTCTGTAGATCAGTGATCCTCAACTGTGATGAGCCTGTGAGCACTTTAGGGATTTGCAGGGGTCGTTTTGTAGAAAAATAGGTGGTGGAGCTCATCCAGGGATTGCTATGCAACTGCACCTACTATTCAATGGACAAGGTGGGAAGGACGAGGTGGAACTCTCAGAAAGGTTCAGGAGCTGTGACCTCAGTGTGTTTTTAGTCAATTACCTGGCAGAGAGCAAACTAAAGCTCAAAAACATTTGTGTTTTATCCCCCCCCCCCCCCAACTCAAGAAGCAGATGCCAGAAAAACACATTGGTGCCATGGTGGGGGAAGCTGATATGGATGATGTTAGAAAAAATGCTATGTGAGCATCTGAGCTATTAGGCTGTCCAGATCAGGCCTCAGATTCAGCGGGAGTTCACAGGAGCACAGCTTCCCACTCACCTGCTGCCCAAAATGGTAAAGTCCAGGACTATCTTGATTATACGAAATATATCAACTGTCTCTGGATCTCTCCTCTTTTCAGTCTTGATTGAGCCCTGGAATGTTAGCTGTCATTCTCATTGCTCCTCACCTGTTGAGCAGGGTCCATCAGAAGACAACCATTTGGGCAACTATACACCAAGGGTGGCCAAACTGTGGCTCTTTCACATATATCGTGTGGCTCTCAAAGCACTCACTGCCTCATCTGCCAACTTGGAAAAGTCATTTCTCTCTTTAAATCACTTCTGCAAACCAAGTCAACTGGCAGCTTGGAGAATGCATTTAATGTTAAAGTTGCTCTCTTTCCACCTCCCTTACCTGTTTTCCTTCCTTCCTTCCTTCCTTCCTTCCTTCCTTCCTTCCTTCCTTCCTTCCTTCCTTCCTTCCTTCCTTCCTTCCTTCCTTCCTTCCTTCCTTCCATCTTGTGGCTCTCAAACATCTGACATTCATGTCTTGTGGCTTTCAAACATCTGATGTTTATTCTATGTGGGTCTTTCATTAAGAAAGTTATGCCACTCCTGCTATACACCTTATGGTTGTCTGTATGGTTGCCACAGACCTTAGCATGTTGCAAATGTACTAACTATGCCACCATCTACAATTTGGTTTATAACTTGTGTATCGCTTGATAAGGCTGCTATTTTATTTGTTTTAACTATATAATTGAAATTGTTATTTTTAAAATGATGTTATCCGCCTTGAGCCCATTCTTGGGAAAGGGTGGAATACAAATCGAATAGATAGATAGATAGATAGATAGATAGATAGATAGATAGATAGATAGATAGATAGATAGATAGATAGATAGATAGATAGATAGATAGAGAGATTGATAGATTGATAGATTGATAGATAGATAGATGATAGAGAGATAGAGAGATAGATAGATGATAGATAGATAGATAGATAGATAGATAGATAGATAGATAGATGATAGATAGAGAGAGAGATAGATAGATAGATGATAGATAGATAGATAGATAGATAGATAGATAGATAGATAGATAGATGATAGATAGATAGATAGATAGATAGATAGATAGATAGATAGATAGATAGATTGATTGATTGATTGATTTATGTTTAAGTTTTACATTAATAGTGTCATGTTACTACCCCAAATGTACTTAATATCTTGTTAACAATGGCGTGATTTGTTAGATTATATTTAAAGTATTTGGATTTCCTTGTGGCAAAAATCTAATGGTTGTGTCTAGGATTACCAATCTCAAGATTAGAGCTGGAGGTCTCCTGGGAGATGTAGGGTGTGATCACATGAGAGATTAGGCCCAACCCAGCCACATCTCCCATCCAGATATAATATGCGTGATCACATGTACACATCTGCCCCTCGAGTCCCGCACATCCTTACCTTGGTTTAGGATGGGCTGGGACTGGATTAAATAGCTACTGACAGGCCTTGGATTCAGTGGGAGCTCACAGGAGCACAGCTCCTGAACCTTTCTGAGAGTTCCACCTCCTCCTTCTGAGAGTTCCTCCTCCTTGTCCATTGAATAGTCGATGCAGCTGCATAACAATCCATGGATGAGCTCCACCACCTATTTTCCTACAAAATGATCCCTGGCTACTGAAAACTTCCCATTAGCAAATCTCTAAAGTGCAGGCAGGGCACATTTCCCGGCTGTCTGAATGGCTGGGGTGTGCAATGCATGTGCATCACAGGCGCAGCAGCAGTCTGAATGCTCCTTTTGTTCATGTGTGGTCCGTGCCTCTCCTGGCAGCAGGACAGGGCCTGTGTGACTGTGATGACACACATCAAAGACTTGAGCACTGGCTTTTTCAAAGTTGGGATACTGCCATGCCCAGTGTGATACCACCAGGCCTTGAATTCAGCAGGAGCTCACAGGAGCACAGCTCCTGAACCTTTCTGATGGCCCCATCTCCTCCACCTGCCTACCTTGTCCATTGAATAGTACAGGGGTGGCCAACAGTAGCTCTCCAGATGTTCTTTGCCTACAACTCCCATCAGCCCCAGCCATTGGCCAAGCTGGCTGGGGCTGATGGGAGTTGTAGGCAAAAACATCTGGAGAGCTACCATTGGCCACCCCTGGAATAGTAGGTGCAGCTGCATAACAATCCCTAGATGAGCTCCACCATCTATTTTTCTATAAAACAATCCCTGGATACCATGCATAGTCTCACAGGAAGTAGAAGGGAGGATTTTGGCCTTGTCTCTTGTCTGTCTAGTTGTGTGATGCAATAGTTATTGTGCCTCTTGCACTTATAAAATTAACTTGGTTTGGAATTGAAATTGTAAGTCCGTTGCTTGATGTAACATCACCCTGTCTCCCCTTCCTATCCTCTTGTTGGTGCCCACCGTTAGGGATGTCAGCCTCCTGGTGGGACCTGGGGATCACCTGGAATTATGACTCATCACCAGATCAGTTTCCTTGGAGAAAATAGATGGTTTGGAGGGTAGACTCAATGACATTGTACTGCACAGAGGTTCCTGTCCTCCCAGGGCTCTACCTCCAAATTCTTAAGAGTTTCCCGACCTGAAGCTAGCAAACCTTACCCCCTGCTGTGGCCAGGGGGGACCTGCAACACTAATACCTCTGTAGCAGGCTGTGTAACCTGTGACCCACTGTCACACTCCATTGTACCCTGGGTTGGGGCGTGCAGTTGAAGAATGTGCAAATAGCCCTCAAAGATCCTACACTGTAGCTAACAGGGGAAGGAAAAGACACTTCTCTATGTAAAACCAAAGCATTTTGTTGAAAGGTGTGTGTATGCAGGGGGGTGCAACTTCAGTCCCCTAAAGTGCAGCATTAGTATTATCTTTCTGGGGAGATAAACACTGACTTTGGTGTACAGACCTTCTCAGAGGTAGTCAAGGCTTACTCAAGGGTAGTTAGGGTTGCCAAGTCCAATTCAAGAAATATCTGGGGACATTGGAGGTGGAGCCAAGAGCAAGGCTGTGACAAGCATAATTGAAGTCCGAAGGGAGTTCTGGCCATCACATTTAAAGGGACTGCACACCTTTTAAATGCCTTCCTTCCATTTGGAAATATGAGCACCTTCTTTTGGGGCTCATAGAATTGGACCCCCTGGTCCAATCTTTTTGAAACTTGGAAGGTGTTTCAAGGAGAGGCACTGGATGCTATGCAAATTTGGTGGACGCTATGCAAATTTGGTGCTTCTACCTCAAAAAACAGGGGTCCTCCAGAGCCCCAGATACATGTGGATCAATTCTCCATTTTATCTTATGAGAATCTGTCTCCATAGCGAATAATGGAGTGCCCAGCAGACATTTCCTCCCCCCCACACACAGCTTTTCTGATGACCCTGAAGTGGGGGAGGGCCTCCAAACCAGGGGATCCCCTGCCCCCAACTGATGATTGGCAACCCTATCTCGATGGCATCATTTCCCACTGAAGTCCTAACCTTGCCCTCATCAGACTCCACCCCCAAATTCACCAGGTATTTCCCAACCTAGAACTGGCAACCCTATACCAGCAGGTGCTTCCTTGCTGGTCACTCAGTTCGCTAGTTGGGAGAGAAAATGTGGGAAATTGGGGGATACCCCAGCAGCATCCTTCCTGACATGCTTGGGGTGGGGGGAGCGATTTCTGATACTGGTAAACTTAAAATTTAAACTTTTTGTAGGGGAATTATCTTTTTATTTCAATATGTTCACCATTTTCCTGTGGCCAACAGAGCTTCAATCTTCTTCACAAAACACATATATAAGAACTGGTTCCTCAATATTCCCTGAAAGAAAAACTTCAGATTGTATAAGTAGCTGCAATAAAATTTAAACTTCAGAATTTTGTAGGGGAATTATCTTTTTATTTCAACATGTTCACCATTTTCCTGTGGCCAACAGAGCTTTAATCTTCTTCACAAAACGCATATGTAAGAACTGGTCCCTCAATATTCCCTGAAAGAAAAACTTCAGATTGTATAAGTAGCTGTAATAAAAAAGTCATTCCCTGCTCATCAGTTTTGAGGGGGGGGGGGAACAATGACATATAATCTGTGCAAAATCTCCAGAGTGTGATTTCTAGAGATCATACAGTAATAAATTGTTCACAAATTGTTCACAAGGGAGATAATCTCATGTTATCCATGATTAATTTTATAGTAAATCTGTCATAAATTCATAAAATATGACTCTATCATTAACAAATGATGAGGAAACAGTTTTTAATGATAGGTTATCAAGAACTGGAAGATTTCACACTTTGGAATCACACATTTCCAGATTTGTAGGTGCTGTTACCATTGTTATCCAGTGGTTTCCTCAGGGCTACATTTAATGGACCTTTTAGGCTATAACACACATCACTGAATATTGTACTATCATCGTGCTATGTGATCACTTACAAATCTGCTATTTTGTCCATGCAAGAAAATCCACATGTGAATGACTGCTATAGTATAGTTATAGCATAATATCTGGATATAGCAGTGGTCTTTAGGGATGGGGACTGTGCTGTAGACCTGAATGTGCTGAAAGGTTCAAATTTATTTTAATTTTTTAATTTCATAACCTGCCTTTCTCTCCAATCATGACCCGAAGTTGGCTTATATCATTATCATGTACTCCATTTTATTCCCACAAAAACCCTATAATGTAGTTTAGATTGAGGGTGCGGCTGAAGGTCACCTACTGGGCTTCCATGGTGGACTTAGGATTCAGAGAGAAAAAGAGGGGAGAAACCTCTGCAGGAAACCACAAAAGGTACTGAGTACCAGTGCCGGATTAAACCCTGCAGAGGCCCCTTAGGCAGTCGAAATCTCAGGGCGCTTGCAAATTATCTCAGAGTTGGAGTGCCAACCCCACCACCCATGGCCCCTGCTGCAGCCTGCAGGCACCTTCTTAAAAGCCCCTTTTACTAAGCTGCGGGGGAGAGGCAGAGAGAGGCAAACTTGGAGACACCAGCAGAAGCCCATCAGGCAAGTCAGGCAAACAGCAGCTCAGTGCAGGCTGAGAGGGCTGCAATCAGGGGGGAAACTGTGGGGGAAAGCCAGCCAGGGGCCCTTAAAGGTGTGGGGGCCCCTAGGCCAGTGCCTACTTGGCCTAATTCTTAATCCAGCCCTGTTGAGTACCAGAGGCCACATAAAAGAGGGAAAAGGGTGATATACGTAACTGTGTGCAAAACCAAATGTTAATATAGGGTGTGTTCAGACGTACCATTAGTGGCGACACAGCTCCGTCTTGCTGATGGATTAAATATGTTTGTCCAGACATCCACATCTGGCAATCGAGCATCATCTGGGGTCATCCCGGCTTGCTCCAGATCAATGCCGCATTAATTTGATAGCGCAGAAAGTCCGCCACTTTTTCACAGAAGTGGCACACAATCGTTTTTTTTCCTGTTTGGATGGCTCATGTGCGATACTGCCCCTTGGAATGTTTACTGCCCCTCCCACCTTTAAAAAAAAAAAGCCCCAGCAGACATGCGCATTGCCAGATCATCCAGGAATCTGTGACGCTTCTGCTTCTCCGATCAACAGAAGATCGGAGCAGGGAGAACATTATCCCACTATTCAGAACAGGGAAAAAAACCCTTTTTTTCAATGTGGAGGATTTCCAGGAAAGTAGTTCCTGGCAGTCCCTTGGTTTGAACTGGCAATGTTAATTCCGGAAACTTCCCTCCTTCCCCCTCGCCTCTGAAGCAACGTTCGATTTCCCACCTCCAAACAGTTGGGCGTATGTTCAATGGACCCCCCACTCCTCCCAGGAATCACCATCTGATCACGCATGCTTCAAGAAAAGAATGTGATAGTATTGGATGTCTGATCGCTCAACAACAGGATGAGTCGCTCGTCTGATTGGTCCTGCATCGAATCAATATTCAGTGGTTCAAATTTGAGCGCTACACTCCTGCTTTTAATGTGACGTGTGACCGCACCCATATACAGCTAATAGATACTGATATAAACTTCAAGTTTGAGTCCAGTGGCACCTTTAAGGCCAACAAAGTTTTATTCTGGGTACAAGCTTTTGTGTGCGCGCACACACTTCTTATACCCAAAATTAAACTTCGTTGGTGTTAAAGGTGCCACTGGAACTTCATTCTGTTGCTTCAGATCAATGTGACTGAATCTATAAATGGTGTCATTTTTACTGTTGTAAATAAGTCTGCTTATATGCTGCATCATATATGAAGCTGTTTTAACCCTTGCCTTTTATACACAGACTCAGGGCTTTTTTTGTAGCAGGAACTCCTTTGCATATTAGGCCACACACCCTTGATGTAGCCAATCCTCCTGGAGCTTACATAATAATAAGAGCCAGTTTGGTGTAGTGGTTAAGTGTGCAGACTCTTATCTGGGAGAACCGGGTTTGATTCCCCACTCCTCCACTTGCACCTGCTGGCATGGCCTTGGGTCAGCCATAGCCCTGGCAGAGGTTGTCTTTGAAAGGGCAGCTGCTATGAGAGCCCTCTCCAGCCCCACCCACCTCACAGGGTGTCTGTTGTGGGGGAGGAAGGTAAAGGAGATTGTGAGCCACTCTTAGACTCTTCGGAGTGGAGGGCGGGATATAAATCCAATATCTTCTTCTTCTGTAAGCTCTTGGAGGATTCTACGTCAGGGAGGTGTGGCCCAACATGCAAAGGAGTTCCTGCTACAAAAAAAGCCCCGGACAGTCTACAGCTGTACAAGACCATTCTGCAACAGGACTGTAACAAAAACAATTCTGAAAAAAGATATCTAAACAGTGTCTTCATTAGCTAGCAGACCATCAAATGTTATACTTTACTAATCATCATGTTTCACTGTGTCATGCCCTGAATGTTTATATTTTAATAGTCATATCTCACTGTTTTCACTAATTGTACTGTACTGTTTGCACTGCATATATTAACATTTGAATTGTACACAGTTAAGTTTATCAGCCTTTCCCCCCCTTTCATGTAGACTGAGGATTCAAACATCGATATCCCAGATCCCAGTGCGACACTCCAAACACTACACTATGTCAGCTCTCAAATAACCTTAACACAGAAAAATTACAGAAGAGGATGTTTTGCAGAATTTCAAAATTTAACTCTGCAGATGCTCAGAGGCACCCCCCCCCCTTCCTGCAACAACACCATGGGATCACAGGAAACCACAAATCGACATGTGAAAGACTGCAGGAAATACAAAAGAATAAACACTGTGATATGCTGGCACTTTGGATGAAGAAAATAAAGACGTTGCTGATAGCATTTTGCCAGCTAAATTTAGAAGGCTTTCCCATCTGTTTAGAGAAGAGGTTAAGGACTAGCTTGCTCCCAATATGCACACTAGGTGCTTTCACACAGCACTGTTTGCAAGCGGATTTTGCTATTCTTACACAGTAAAAATTAAAAATCCAGTCGCAAAGCATTTTATATAATGTGTGTGAATGCAACTGGAGGCTGATAACTTTGAAATAAAGAGGAAGACTTTGAGAAAATGAGCCTGTATCCGGGTGCTCATTGGATGGACTTTTCTTTGTAATATAGTGTAAGGTTGTTCTTCATAATGTGACAAAACATATGTATGATGCTCAGAGGCAAGCAATGTCTTCTCAAACTATCCTATATTCCTCATAGAGCAGCATATTTTGGTAGGTAACATAAAAAAAAAAGAAGAACCCTGCAAGGGCTGAAGTTACAACAGGACACACAGAGGTGTACCAGAAAACCACAAAGAGAAATGAATAAGCCAGGGTATATCTTTAAAAGTAACTTTTGTAAGAAGAAATCCATTCCCAATAACAACTCTAGTTCTTGCTGTCCCTTGGTCCTAGTGCCGGTCTATGCCTGGTATTAACCAATATTCCCAGCTACAGAGTAAATTAAAGAGTAACTTGAAGAGTAGATGGCGGTAGCAGAAAACAAACAAAATACATGAAACCCATTATTTAAAAAATAAACCTCACTTCCTCCCAGGCCTGTAGCCAGGATTTCAAAGGTTGGGGGCCATAAATAATAGTCGGGGGCACTTAGCAGCCCCTCCCGCCTGCTGCCACCCTACCCCTACCACTGCCATCAGAACTCAGGGCTACTGTTCTTACCTTCCCTCCTACTCCTTTCCTCCTTTAAAAAGCACAGGAGGGCAGCAGGTGCTCCTGCATGATTTAAACAGCCCTCTCTCCCACTCACCGCCACCTCCAGAGGGGCCACAGGGATGAAAGCTGAGACAGTGGGGCCATGGCAGTGGAGTGGGGAGAGGGAAGATTGGGGGCCCTGAGTAGGGGCACCCTGACAGGAAGTTGTGGGTCAGAGCCAATGTTCCCTCTAAGCTGCAGAGTCTTGTTGTGAGCTACTACATCAATTATTGTGCTCTCGGGTTATCCTTCTTGAGCCAAGACAAAAATGTGTGAGCTGGAGGCTAAAAATCTGTGAGCTAGCTCACGCTAACTCAGAGGGAACACTGGGCAGAGCCCCCATAGCCCCTCCCTCCCCGTGGCTATGGCCCTGCTTCCTCCCCAACTGTGGCAGAAGCAAAAGTAAGGATGAAATTCCAAGAATCCCAAATGTGTGTCTTGCAGGTTTAGAGTTAGCCAGCACTTCCAGCAAGGACCATACAGATTTGTTCTATTGCCCCATATTATTTGTCACCAATATTAATATTATTTGAATCCCTGGCAACCTAGAGCTGAGCTTCATTTCACCACCTTCAGACAGAGTCACGGAAGCAAGTCTCCAGCGGAATGAATTAAATGGTACTTTCCAAAAGAGCTGCCTTCGCGGTGGAGATTTATGTTTGGTTCCTTAATCTCAAATTGTTTTTTTCCCATACAATGAGTTGCTGTAAAGTGAGGGGAGGCAGAAATTTCCTCTTGTTGCTGGAACAGTTCTATGCATGATGAATGTGACCTTATTGTAATATGGAAAGCGTGATAATTATATTAGGTGCACTCTGAACGAAATCTATAATGCCCATTAGACACACACATACACCGTTCCCTGGCATTCCAGGGAACGGAGAACAACTTGAGCAATGCAGCCGACGGAGATTCATTTTTCAATGAAGCAATAGGCCATGCAGCATGTATATTAGTGACTTTTTGAAACTGTAAGCAGTAGACACATAGTAGTAATGACAGCCATCCATCTTGCAGGTGACAGTGACTGGTGCTGCCCTGGAGTTCCGAATAGCATGAACATAAAAAAGCACTCAGTCTTGAAGCCTCCTCCAAGGAACTGGGCAAATGTGGCCACATATTAGGTCCTGAAAATAATCAAACATTTATGGGGGGGGGGGGGTTTCCCTTCAGCCTTTTCAGTCAGCTGAAGATATCAACAGGAACATAAATTATAGTTTCTTTCTATGAAGTTGAAATGTGGAGCCACTGAAACTAAAGAAGTTTGAGCCACCTTTGAACTGCTGTGTGCTATCAAAGAACTATTCGAGACATGTGACTATGTTTAGAGTACTGTTTGGAGTCTCTGCTCGGTCTATCAGTATAAGCATGGTATATGGCCATGTTTTGGGCCAGGTTATCATGTAGGGTTCCCAATCCCCAGTTGAGGGCAGGGGATCCCCTGGTTTGGAGACCCTCCTCCTGCTTCAGGGTTATCAGAAAGCTAGGGGGTGCGGTTCAATGTTGGGCTCTCCATGATAACCTATGGAGAATGGTCCCCAAAGGGTATAATGGAGATCAATTCATGGATATTTGGGGCTCTGGAAGGGGGCTGTTTTTGAGGTACAGGTGCCAAATTTTCAGCATAGCCATCTGGTGCCTCTCCTCAAAACACCTCCAAGTTTAAAAAAGATTGGACTAGGGGGTCCAATTCTATGAAACATAAAATAACGTGCCCCTATCTTCCATTATTTCCAGTGGAAGGGAAGGCATTTAAAAGGTCCCTTTATAAATGTAATGGCCAGAACTCCCTTCAGAGTTCAATTGTTTTGTCACAACCTTGCTTCTGGCTCCACCCCCAAAGTCCCCAGATATTTCCTGAGTCAGACCTGGCAACCCTATTATCATGAGAAGCATGGGGAATTGCTTCTCAACTCTGGCATGTGGACATACTTACTGTACAACCCAAAAAACACATTTCCAGCCATGAGCTGAGGGCCCATTTGTGCCCAGCTGGAAGGAGAGTAGAAAATAACAACTGGGCTCAACACTGGCTTTCAACTAGTCAGCTCTCAAGTGGCTTCCTGTGGCCCACCCCAGAGGTTGGCCCATCATGGAAGGGGAAGGCTGCAGGCTTGTCTCTGCCACATCGTTTGGTGTAGTGGTTAAGTGGACTGTTATCGGGGAGAACCAGGTTTGATTCCCCACTTCCTCCACATGCAGCTGCTGGGTGACCTTAGGACAGCCACAGTTCTTGAAGGAGCTGTTATCTTAAGAGCATTTCTCAGGGAGCTCTCTCAGCCCCACCTATCTCACAGGGTGTCTGTTGTGGGGAAAGGAGGGGAAGGAGGTTGTAAGCTGTTCTGAGATTCTTCAGAGTGAGTGTCAGAGTGAAGTGTGGGATATAAATCCAATATCATCATCATCATAGTTCAGACCAGTAGGAGGAGGCTGAAAAGGTGCTTCGCATTCAGGAACTCTCTCTCGGCAAAGAAGGGGGTCTCCTGTCTCACTTGTACCCATCACTAAAGCAGAGGACAAATGTGCAGTTCGTTTGCTGTGCCCTGGGGGGGGGGGGGGGGAGGGGAGGAGGCCTGGAACACAAAGTACTGCTAGGTTAAGTATCCTGAGGACAGGACAGAACCAGCATGGTGTAGAAGACAGAGAGCCACACTGGGATCTGGGAGATCCAGCATTGAATACCAACTTTCCCATGGAATGTTGCTGGGTAGCCTTGGATCAGTCACATTTTCAGCCTAACTTACCTCACAGGGTTGTTGTGAAGATAACACAGAGAAGGGCAGAGCGATATGAGCTGTTTTGAGTCCTCACTGGGGAGAAAGGCAAAATAAAAATGAAATGAATAAAATAAATAAATAAATAGTAACCAAATATCCTTGCTATCCTTAAGGATCATGCATGGTCCAGTGTTTCTTAAGAGCACAGCAATTAAAAATTAAATCACATGCTTTTAGTGCTGCTATTATAATGGAATAAAGGTTAAACCTATACTGAAACCTTATGTTTTCCTCCATCCCCCCCCCCCCCCCCCCGCTTACGATCTGGCCTGAGGCGAGTTTTGTGCTGCATACTGGATTTTGACCACCAATTGGTCCTTATGTGGTTCTTATACTGTTAACAGCATTGGCCGTGCTAGCATATTGCGATCAGTAACATCTTTGTTTGTTTTTGAAAAACCAACCCTACCTGTCCCCTCCAGGCCTACAGAAATTTGGCAGCTTTTTGGATGAAACATACATGCAAATTCTGCCTAGCATAATGTCTCATTTCCATCGCTTTGGCATCCAAGAGAACCCACAATAGGTGTGCCAGAAGCTTCCTTTCCTCCCCATGGTGTACCAGATTTGTGTAGTGCACCGCCGTTCACTCAGCACAGCCTCTGGATGGGAGCCAGCTCCTCTTTAGAGAGAGCATTGAGGCGTGCCATGGTGAGAGCTCTCCAGACAGGCTGGCTGTGCTGGCAACTGTAGCCAGTAGCTTTTGCTTGATGAGTCTGGAAATTCTCTGCACTGCCAACCCTCATATTTTTTTTAGGCCCCTGCTTTCTGGATAACTGTCATAGCAACCCTCAGCTTTATTTACTAGCAGCAGATGGATGACTTTGGCCACCGTCTGCAATCAACTTTCTCTTGAGAAGCGGAATTGACAATAATAAAGCTAATCTGAAAAACAGGTCACGGATTAGCAGCCATTGTCAGAGATATATGCAGAGGGAAGAGCAGGAGGGCGACTTGACTTTTGGCATTGAATACCCTGCTGCCATAAATTCTGCGAGTTCACAAGGTGATGAGAAAAGAGGCCCCCTGGATTTATCTTTGTGGTGATAGACATGGTTGGAGGAATGTTGTTGAGTGAGACTGACATCATGGCATGGGCACTGTGTAACCAAAGCAAGGAAAAGAAGGATTTGGTCACAAAAAATGGCTCCTGCAGGCAATGTTCCCACTAAGCTGCAGAGTCTTGTGAGCAAAAATTCTACTTTGTGATCTACTGGCGTTAAAGTTGTGAGCTACTGCATAAATTAGTCTGTTCTGGAGCCATCTTTCCTGAGCTAAGACAAAAATGTGTGAGCTGGAGGCTAAATATCTGTGAGCTAGCTCACGCTAACTCAGCTTAGAGGGAACACTGCCTGCAAGCACCTACACAGTTGTAATAAAGGGGCATATATAGCTCTTTTACTCTATTTTGATGCTGGGGGGGTGAACTGTAGTTTTATGGCCAACTTTTATACCATTTTATGTTATGACTTGTTTTTATGGTGTGGATTCTTATGGCTTGTATGAGGCAAAGCACCCTTGACTTCCCCTCATGGGTTAATGTGGACAGTAACAGGCCTGGCTACATTCTGCAGGTGTTACTAATTGGTCTCTTGGCCTACACAGTTTTAATCATCTTCAAGGCCAGAGATGGAAGTGAGGTGATTTGTTTCCCACAAGAACCTGCCATTGGTGTGATGGGAGAGAGAGAACCCGAGGCGATGAGGTAATCTAGAGGCTTATCCTGGAAATGCATCCTGATTTGATGTCATCCTGACCTGATGTTGCTGGGCCCAAAAACTATAATTGAGCTAAGGCCCTACAGAAAGGAAACGAGCCGGGATTTTGATGGGCTAAAGGCCTTGACTATGACCTGCTTGACCTGCAATTGCTAGCAATGCAAAGAACCCCTGAGCTTTGTCCTTTCACTTTGGAATTTAAGGTTTGTGCCATCTAAAACCAAAATCTGAAAAGCGTTAGATCGTTACGCTAGTTTTCTTGTTTTCTTGCGGCATGATTCTAAAATACCGTGTTGGCTATAGAACAAACTTTTATATTGACAGAAATGGAAATAAACTTTATGACTTTTTGAAATTAAACAAGGTCTAACTACTTGTGTACAACTGCCCTGGGGATCCACAGGGGTCAGCCCTGGACTCCTTGACAGCTTATTTTTATCGCTGTAGTTATGTGGTATTATTGAATCATTTTATTCCATGAGCTGCCTCAAGCCAATCTCTTGATAGGTGGCATATACTTTTTCTAAATAAACAGTCTTTGCCCTGTGTGTGTGTGTGTAGTATAGTAGGGTTGCCAAGTCCAATTCAAGAAATATCTGCGGACTTTGGGGGTGGAGCCAGGAGACATTGGGGTGGAGTCAGGAACAAGGGTGTGACATGCATAATTGAACTCCAAGGGAGTTCTGGTCATCACATTTAAAGGGACAGCACACCTTCTGAAATGTCTTCCTTCCATAGGAAATAATGAAGGATAGGGGCACCTTCTTTTGGGGCTCATAGAATTGGATCTCCTGGTCCAATCATTTTGAAACTTGGGGGGTGCTTTGGGGAGAGGCACTAGATACTATACTGAAAATTGGGTGCATCAACCTCAAAAAACAGCTCCTCCAGAGCCCCTGAAACCTCCATATCTATTCCCCATTATACTCTATGAGAATTGATCTCCACATAGGGAATAATGAAGTGCTCAGCAGACGTTTCCCTCCCCCCACCCCGTTTCTGGTGACTCTGAAGTGATGGATTGGCCTCTCTACTCATGAGTTGCTGCCAACTTCTTCAAAGTAACACAGACACACGATCCCAAGAGGAAGCCTTTCAATCAGAGACTGAAGCCTCTGGAGGTGGAAAGGCACATGGTCCTCTGGGGGCGGAGCTCCCCCCCCGTCAGCCAGCTGACTGGGGGTGGGAAGGAGCCTGGGAAAGCAGAAGAACTCCCGCTGGGACCTGGGGATTGGCAAGCCTAATATATAGAAAGGTCCAACTGGAATAAGGTTGCCAGGTCTGTGTTGGAAAATATTTGGAGACTTTGGGGTGAATCCAGTAGAGGGGAGGGGAGGAGCCTCAGCATGGTACAATTCCATAGAGTCCGCCTTTCAAAGCAGCCTTTTTCTCCAGGCGAGCTGATCTCTGTCAGCTGGAGATCAGTTCTAAAAGCAGGAGATCTCCAGGAGCCTGGCAACCCTATGCAATTCCAGTGTTACTGAAATGCCCTTCCCCCAGAGGCTTGCCTAGCACCTGCCTTATTCAGTTGTAGGCACCAAGCCAAAACATTGAATTTCACCTAGACTTTAAGGGGAGGGAGGGTCCATCTTTTTAATAGTTTTTTTTAATGGTCTTCTTCTAGCCTGGGGACTTTTTATGGCCTTAAGTTTTTAAATGGCTTCTTATTGATTTTTTCTCCTGTTGTTTTCATGATTTCGTTCTGTTTTACTTTGTGAGTCACCTCACGTTAGTCTCCAGAGAGGTGGCATATACAGTTTCTAAATAAGTACGTAAGTGTGGAAGGCAGAAAAGATGCATGCCTTACTGTGCTCCTTAGAGAAAAGGCAAGCTATAAAAGTGCACTAAATGCATATTTGGAAAACCAAACCTCATCCTTGATTCCAGGGAGAGAGAACTGGCACGTTCTCAGTTAAAGTTTTATTTATACAAACTTCCCGTTTTGTAGAAGAAATGCTTTCTTGCAGCAGTCCCTCCATCTCCTAAGGCATGTCTGCAGAAGCACCTTCGATAGATGTTTGTTTCAGCTCGGAACAAGCAGAAATTCCTGGACCGGATCCAAGCTTCATTAAAATCAGTGGGAACCTTTCCAAAATCTACAGCGCTCAGGGAATACAAACGCTTTATCCAGTGGATTTCGCTTACATGCAGCACAGATACTCAACGTTTGTATTTCACCCCAAGTAAAAAGGAGTTGGGATCAAAGAAGCAGATGGTAGATCTTATTAGCCCTTATAGAGAGTGGCGGTTTTCTGAGCCTCATTCAATTATGAACTAATTTATATTGTTCTTCTATTCATTGGCTTCTGCATGTCACTGAGATCTCAGCTTCTGTTTAATGTTCATAAAAGCCTTTCAGAAATTATCGATCCATTTTTGTGAATGTCAAATATATATATATATATTTTTCCTTCTCCAAGTAAAACCAAAGCATTTTTGTTGAAAGAGGGGGGAGGAATTATCAACAAAACCAAAGATTTTAAAAAATGCAGCTTCAATCCCGGAAAATTCCCCACTGCAGTGAGACGAGTGTGACAAGATCAAAGGAGAAAGAGAAGCACTGAAAGCTGCAAACATGGAAGGAAAGAGGAAGATGTGGTAATGGAAATGTGCTCTTTCTGTGGCTGCAGTACAGTAATGGTGAACATGTAGCCCAGGGTTGCTAACCTCCAGGTGGTAGCTGGAGAGCTCCCACTATTACAACTGATCAGGCGAGATTGGTTCATCAGGAGAAAATGGTCGCTTTGAAAGTGGACTCTACAGCAATGTACCCCATTGACGTCCCTCCTCTCCCCAAACTCCGCCCTCTTTAGGTTCCACCCCCCAAATGTTCAGGTATTTTTGAACCTAGAGATGGCAAGCCTAGCAGAGCACCTGTTGCTGAGCTGCTTATTGGGCTGCCATGACTCCCTCAGTTCCTTCTTGCACCTGTGTAAAGGAGTAGAGGCTGAGACAGCAAACCCCATGGCCTGGAACTCCACTTTCCCTACTGAGCTGCACTTGTAGTTGCCAACCTCCAGGTAGTTCCAAATGAAGAGAAGTCATGGACAAAACAGCAATGACAAGCAAAACCATAACCAAACAGAATGAACCACAATAAATAAATATTGTATCACAGTGATTATTTGAAGCACAGGTCAATACAGGCAAAAGAATCCAAAAGTCGTCTTAAAGCAATGGGAGTCAAAGGGAAAATCCTCTTAAAGGACGACAAAATGTAAGTGAGGGTCCAAAGAACCACGGTAAACCTGTGGCTGGAGATCTGCTGCTGATCTCCAGGTGACAGAGATCAATTCACCTGGAAAAAATGGTAACTTCAGAAGGTGGACTCTATGGCATTATACCCCATTGAAGTTCCACCCCTCCCCAAACCTCACCTTCCTCCCCAATATCTCCAGGTACTTCCAAAGCTGGGCCTGGCAACCCTAGCTGCTATAAATGTGCCTCATCAAGGAAAGAGAGAAAAATCCCTTTCAAGGGCTTCACATGGGGAAGAGTGCCTAGTTTAACTCCACCCTTTTGAAAGTGAAACTTAGTTTTCCACCATCTTTATGATGGGTATGAGGAATGTCTAAATTGACATTTCTCCTGCATCCACCCCAAATTTCCCCTTTCTCTTCGGAGAAAATGAAGTTGATATTTTCTCCACAGTAAAGGGAAACAAAATGGGAACCACAAAAGTCAAGCACATAATAGGCATGATGTCATCTGGATGGCCCCTTTTACTTCAGGAGCATACTGAATTCCTGGATGAGCCCCACCACCTATTTTTCTACAAAACAGCCCTTGCTAGTAGGACACCATTATCTACATATTTGTTCACTTTTTCAACAAACTCCAAAATGTTGATGAGGCTAGACTTCCCTTTGCAAAAGCCATGCTGATTTTCCCTCCATGAGTTTTGTTCCTTACTGTTTCTACTAATTTGCCTGGACAGATGTTAGGGTAACTGTCCTGTAATTTTCTGGTTCTCTTCTGGATCACTTTTTAAAATTGCCACTCTCCAATTCTCTAATACACTGGCTGATTTTAGTGAAAAGTTACATGTACTGGTTAGCAGATCAACAATTTCAAGTTTCTCTAAGAACCCTTAGATGTGTCTGCCAATTTGGTGTAGTGGTTAAATGCATGGATTCTTACCTGGGAGCACTGAATTTGATTCCCCACTCCTCCACATGCAACTACTGAAGTGACCTTGGGTCAGTCATAACTCTGTCAAAAGCTGTTCTGGAAAGAGCAGTGTCTGTCAGAGCTCTCAGCCCCACCTACCTCACAGGATGTCTGTTGTGGGGAGCGAAAGGGAAAGGAGATTGTAAGCTGCTCTGAGACTCCTTTGGGTAGTGAAAGGTGGGGTATAAATCCAATCTTCTCCTCCTTCAGAAACAGAGAATTGGTAGTACTGTATTATCTCAGTTAATTATACAATATGAGATGTCCATCTTTCTGTTTGTCTAGCCTGGATTTATTGCCAGTTTCACTGGGTGACAACCTTCTGGCTTTATGAAAAAAAGACATCCTTTCTCTCCATTGTTTCCAACATGTTTCATAATATTTTAAAGTTCTGACACGTCCCTCCTTATGAGACCAACATAATTACATATAAATTATGCCCATTTTTGCATAAGAATTGCACTGAAATAACATGTTTTGTATAAGAATTACTAACAGAACTACATCTGGGTGACCAGAGAATGATCAAGCAAATGCATTGTGTTTGCAGCAATGAAGCCTGGGGTACGGATTGGCTTAAGCAGTTCTGGTGGTACAGAATGTTCAGTTGCTCTGGGAACTACACAGTCCACAGCTGAACTTCTCTAAGGGGCAGAAACATGGTCAAAGGGACTGGATCAAAACCTCACAAAAAGCCAGGCTGAGGACTGGGAACAACTCCTGGGGGATATATGGAATCACAGAGTTGGAAGGGACCATATAGGACACCAAGTCCAACCCCCTGCTCAATGCAAGATCAACCTACAGCATCCCTGATAAGTGTTCATCCAGCTGCTGCTTAAAGACTGCCAGTGAAGGGGAGCCCACCACCGCCCTAGGTAGCTGATTCCACTGCTGAACAACTCTTGCTGTAAAAACGTTTTTCCTAATATCCAGTCAGTACCTTTCTGCCCTTAATTTTAACCCATTATTGTAAGTCCTCTCCTCTGCTGCCAACAAGGACAGCTCCCTTCCTAATGGTTTATATCCTACAAGATACATGAAGTGCATTGTGCTTTCGTGGCAACAGCTCTGAGGAGGGAGGGAGGAGATGAAAGAATGAACGAACCAGGGAACTGAATTTCACATATTATTTTGAACTAGCTAGCTAATATTTTGGTGGCTGCAAGCTTCTAGTAATATAATCGGATATGACATAAAATAACATAAAGACCAAGCAGATAACATGCCCTCTCAGAGAGCTTGACTATTTGTTATGGTATTGTTTCTTGGAGGAATTTCCCAGCCAATCTCCTGAATTTGCTCGGCATTATCCTAATGTAAGAAAGCAGTAAAATAAGCATGTCAGCCTTGTCATTTCAATTCTTCATGCATTGTCCATTATTGTCTCCTGGATTAGCAAGTGAAGTCTCATTTCTTAGCACACTGCCATAGGCGAAAAGGTTTGTTTTTTTTAAAGCATACCCTCACATAAGTGTCAGATGAAATAATAGTACACCATGAAGAACATTGTCCTCAGATACTTCAAGAGGCCTCACTTCTAAGGTGCAATGAGACATCCTGGTCCTTCTTCAGTCAAATCAAATTGGAAGGCTCTGTGTAATCTCTTCAGTGTTGTCAGGGGCTGGCACATCCTCCAAAGCAGGTCTGTTTTGAGGCCTGATCCAAGGGAGAAGAAGGTCGGTTTTGAGGCCTCATCCATTTCATACTTTTCACCACTCAAGGCTGCCTTCTGTCTCTCTGATATCCCAGAGATATCCCACAATCATCCCTCCTTGGCCCCCTTTTCGACCCTTATGAGGAAGGCCTCTTGTTCTCCTCCAACCTCTCCCAGGGGTTGGCCCCTCTCCAGGAGACTACAGAGAGGTGTGGTTGTGGCCTAGCCTCACCCATGGCTACAACCAGCTGACCTGGAACACTCAGTGACCCTTTTCCTCTGGCCTCAATACAGTGTGAGTTTGGCCCACCACTTATAGGAAGTTCTACCTACCTCATGTCTGTTGTGGGGAGGGGAAGAGAAAGGAGATTCTAAGCTACTCTGAGAATCTGGATAGTAAAGAGTGGGGTATAAATCCAATCTTTTCTTCTTCTTTTGGGGTTAAAAAAACCTTATTTGTCCTCTTTGAAGCCTTTTGTTGGCTGGACATGTTGTTGTTGGCCAAGAATGGCAGCACTTGTACACCAAATTGCTTTTTCGTGGATGCCCCCCCCCACCCCAGATCCTCAGAAAAAGATGGAGGAGTAGGAGTCACCCTCAGGCCTGCATCTGACATGTCTAGCTGCCTACCTCTTTAGCAACATTCATTGTGGCCAGTTTTTGCCTCACTATAACCCATGGAATTCCTTGAATAATCTGGATCCTGCTTCAAAGAGATGGATCTTGGACTCACTGAGGAAATGTTTCTCACTCAGTTGGAGCCCAGAGTTTCATTCAGATTCCAACTGGCATGAGACAGTGGTCCACCACTAAATAGGAATTGCTGTTCAAGGAAGCACGTACCCTAACACTCTCTGGTAATGTGGGTTATGCAGTACTTTGGATCCTGATGATACCTTCTGTGACTTTTGCTCATTCTGTATACTTGAAGATACTTTCTGTTTGCAGTAGTTAGGATATGAGGAATGATCTTTTGCAAACTTTTGAAAGACTGTTATTCAGTATATCCTCATCAAATTTTCAATGAGAGTGTCAACCAAAATCTTCGAAGGCTTCGTCAAAGCTAACAAAGCCCAGTAGATTCTAATACTGAGAAACATCTGTGTGTTTTTTTCAGAACATCAGTTGAATAAGGATATTCTAGTTCATTGGAACTTTATTCTCTTCATGCTCCAAGAGCTCTCTAAAATCTAAAATATGTGCATTCAAAAGACAGATGTTATCTTCACTGGCAGCCCTGGAATTTGTATACTAGCATTTGTAGCCAGCATTAACCAACTGAAATATGACAACTAAAATATTATAGTCTTGTGCACTATAGAATTCGCCTTGCTTCACTGAAAACTAAATAAATAAATCTAGTAAAAGGGAGAATAAAATACACTGCATAATAAAATACACTACATGCAGTCGGCCGATGCTGCGCAGTTTGCACTGGCTACCAATTGAGTACTGGATCCACTTCAGGGTTTTAGTACTGATGTTTAAAGCCTTGCGTGGCCTGGGACCGGCATACCTGTGGGGCCGTCTCTCCCCATATGAGCCCCGGAGATCATTTCGATCAGCTGGCCAACATCTTCTGACTGTCCCTGGCCCAAGGGACATCTGGCTTGCCTCAACCAAGGCCAGGGCTTTTTCGGCCTTGGCCCCAGCCTGGTGGAATCAGCTCCCTCTAGAGGTTCGTGCCCTGCCAGATCTGTTGTCGTTCCAGGGGACCTGTATGACGGAGCTGTTCCATTAGGCCTATGGCTGAGGCGGGTGGAGATCCTTACCCTATTATGTCATCAAACTGACCTCCCAACACTGTTGCTTAACTCGGGCCAATTACAGTTGACTTAAATGATGTGTCCACACCATGCTATGCCACTCAAATTCAACTTCTGAATTAAATGGCTTAACTAGCTTAAATTTTAATCTTTTTTAATTGTTTGATTGCTGTATTATTTATTTCTTGATTGTTTTTACTGTTGATCTGATTGTTGTATTGTGTTGGAACCGGCCCTGAGCCCATTATGGAAAGGGCAGGCTATAAGTTAACAGAAATAAAATAAATAAACAACTATAGCAGTCACTGACTGATTTAAATAAATAGTACAGCAATTGTCCTGCTTCAGTTTCTCAAATAAATATGTGTGTGGTCCTCCATAAATGATCAGCAGAGATCTTCCATGGGATCTGCCATGGAGATCCTGAAAACCATGTTGAACTATCCCAAAGTCGAGTTTACTGGAGAGGAGTCTGCAACCCACTTAGGATAGCAGCAATGTTCTCTTTTGACTCAGAATGACAAGCCTTTGAAAGTTTAATGCTCATCTTCTCCACCTTGGATTTTAATTTCAGCCTGAGAAGAACTTCCACAACTTCATCATGCAACTGCTCTTCTAATGATATAAGGAAGGAGGGAAGCCCATTTCTCTTTCTTTTTGCCTTTCTTAGGGGATACAGCATTGGTGGCTATGGTAGAAGAAGAAGATATTGGATTTATATCCCACCCTCCAATCTGAATCTCAGAGTCTCAGAGCGGGTCACAATCTCCTTTACCTTCCTTCCTCACAACAGACACCCTGTGAGGTGGGTGGGGCTGAGTGAGCTCTCCCAGAAGCTGTCCTTTCAAGGACAACTCTGTGAGAGCTATGACTGACCCAAGGCCATTCCAGCAGCTGCAAGTGGAGGAATGGGGAATCAAACCTGGTTCTCCCAGATAAGAGTTTATGAACTTAACCACTACATCAAACACATAGAAAGGAAGGATGCAAGGAAAGTATTGACACATTCTCTTTCTTTCCCCATCTCTCCCTTCTGCCAGGAACACTTCATTGAAAACAACTGGGAAACTAAAAGCTGCAGTTTTCCCCCAGAGTGCAAAAGATGAAGGATCATAGGACACACAGGGAAGGTGTGGTAGATGCTGGGTTGTGTAGGTGTTGGGAGGGTAACCCAGGTGTTGGGAGGGTAACCCAGGTGTTGGGCGAGAAACCCAGGAAGGACCTTAAAATGTATGAATAATTTCAGAAGTCTTGGGGAAACAAATTCCCCCAAGATTCCCAGGGTTGCTCATAAATTGCCAGGCCATTTCTAAATTGAACCAGTGAGAATTTACCCATTTTTTACCAAGATGAAGAGGAATTGATATTCTCATGTGCCCCTGAAACTGGGGGTTCAGACTCTTCAAGTAAGGAAGAAGAATCCACCTCACTCTTCAAGTGAGGAAGAAGAGTCCATCACAACTGCCTGAGACCATTCCCACCCTGTAAACTGACAGGGAAGCCAACTGTGAGCCTACTCGTGAGAGATTAATCTAGGGTGTGTGTCCTAATATGCAAAGGAGCTCCTGCTAGAATTTCACCCCATTGGCTACCCATCTGGAGTCATCTGGACTGGGTGCTCTCTGTGAGAGCTCTCCAAGGTCCTGCACAACCTGACCTCTTTCTAATATCTGGAACAGGTTTATTGGAATCTATTATCTGATTGCCTAGTTGTTGCTGACCACTGTTGCATTAATCCTGCTTTAGCCTAACCCAATGCAAACCATGGCTTACACTTCACGAGCTCTCCTGGTGGCCAGTGCCTAGTAGCATTTTAAATTCAGGTAATACTTGGAAAACTCTTGAGGATGCAGTTTCTCTTAACACAGTCGAGCAATGCATCGAATGGGAAATGATCCAAAATGCAAGGAGCTAAGTCAAGGCAGATACTTAAAAAAAAAAATCAGCACACAGCATCTTTTTGTTTAAAAAGGCAGACTCCATTAAAATCACATTAAAAGCACATTTTAACATTCTGATTAATAAACAGATCAATTAATTACACCAATCAATCAATTAATGCTTCTAGCACTAAAATACCTTTGCATCAGTGATATAGTGATGGTTTGTAAGCTTTCATTTATCATGCCAGTTTATAACTCATCATGCCCACAGAATCCTAAAACCATACGGCTCTATCTCATGGGGTGCTGTATGGGGCCAAACTGCCTCGATTCAAGTATTCAGGTGTTAGGGATACAGAAAGGTTTTTCTCACATTCAGTGATTCCACTCAAGCTTTGAGTGGGCATAAACTGAGAGACAAAAATGCAGCTGCTGTTTGAACACAGAGATGAAACTGTGGCTGACAAACATGGTTGACTTACAAAGCACAACAGAAAAAGGCTGGGGGGGACCTGTTTACCCTGCTCTGGGGCTCTCTCTATATGTTACAGCAGTTTTGGCTTGAGAAAATTGTGGGAGGGAAGGCTGAAACCCCTCCTTCCCGCACAATACACTGCACTTGTGAGCAGAAACCAAGGTCACAGTGCTTGGAAATGAGAGCTTCCTGATTTACGTTCAGGTCAGGGAACCTCAGATGGGACTTACATCACACATAACATTTAGTTGAGTCCTCAAGTGACAAGCATGAATATTCACTGCCTAGCAAAACTTCATAGCAAAGTTGCATAGCAAAACTTCAGAAGTATCAAATTCTTCATAGGAAATTCTGGACAATAAAATCATAAAGGTTGCATGGAGCAACTTGGTGACAATGAGGGTGAAGAGTCTTCTCCTCATCTTCACAAGCCCTGATTCAAGTGACTCCCTGCTGGAGCCTGGAGAGAAAACACAGTAAAAGAACACACAGAGAGAACAGTTTATGGACTTTCTCTGTAAGAAAAAGAAAGAAAAAAAGGATGGCAGTGTGAGTCAACATGTAAAACAGTGTTGTCCTTGCCTTCTTTCTATAAGGTCAGAGTGACATGCATTATTTATTCCTACCTCATTGCGTCCTTCAGCAACCAGAAGGAGGTTAGATTGAGTGAACTTGATTGGGGGAAGACCATTGATATTCTGATAAGAGCCAGTGGGGAAAGCCCACTGATCTGATAAGAGCCAGTTTGATGTAGTGGTTAAGTGCGCGGACTCTTATCTGGGAGAAGAGTCCACTCCTTCACTTGCAGCTGCTGGAATGGCCTTGGGTCAGTCATAGCTCTTGCAGAGGTGTCCTTGAGATTCAGAGTATAGGGCAGGATATAAATCCAATATCTTCTTCTTCTTCTTTTCATGTGCAGAGCTTATTATTATTATTATTAATTTTATTTATATCCCGCCCTCCCGGCCTAGGCAGGCTCAGGGTGGCTAACAACATTCAATAAAACATGTTATAAATACAGTAATTAAAATACATTAGGTGCATTAAACATATAGACACATTAAAATTATAAAACAGCATAAAATTTTTTTAAAACAACACTTATCCAGCATCTATAATCTATAATATATCTATTCTATAGTTTAACAGCAGCAGGGGTGTTCCGGGCGCTGTTACATATTTAAATAGTGGCAAGAGTCATTGAAGAATCACTTTATTGGATCCTCCGTTCAGTCATCCTCTATCAGCATTCTAAAAAAGCCTGCCTGAAGAGGATGGTCTTGCAGGCCCTGCGGAACTGGTCTAAGCTCCGCAGGGCCCGCACCTCCTCCGGGAGTTGATTCCACAGGCTGGGGGCTGCCACGGAGAAAGCCCGTGCCGTGTGGTCTGTAATTTTGCCTCCCTTGGCCCAGGGACAGTCAGCTTGCTCTTCCCTGCTGACCTCAGTGCTCTCTGGGGCTCGTATGGGGAGAGACGGTCCTTCAGGTAGGCAGGTCCTCGACCATATAGGGCTTTAAAGGTAATGACCAGCACTTTGTAGCGAACCCGGTATGCAACTGGCAGCCAGTGCAGTTGACGCAGCCCCGGCTGTATAATAGCAGCCTGGCCGCTGCGTTCTGCACTAGCTGCAGCTTCCGGGTTCGATACAAAGGCAGCCCCATGTAGAGGGCATTACAGTAGTCCAATCTTGAGGTGACCGTCGCATGGATCACTGTTGCTAGGTCCCGGCGCTCTAGGAAAGGAGCCAACTGCCTTGCCCGCTTCAGATGAAAAAATGCTGACTTGGCAGTGGCAGCTACCTGTTGGAGGTCATCTGCTAAGGCGACCAGCACTGTCTCCGTCCCATGGCCCGGGCGAAAGCCGGACTGGCAAGGGTCTAGGACAGAAGCGTCATCCAGAAACCTCTGCAGTTGCAACGCCACTGCCCTCTCAATAATTTTACCTAAAAACGGTAAATTGGAGACCGGCCGGTAGTTTGCCAATTCGGCCGGGTCTGCTGTACGTTTTTTCAAGAGGGGGCGGACCAAAGCCTCTTTCAGAGGTGATGGGAAACGCCCCTCTGAGAGGGGACTATTTATTATGTCCCGTAAAGGACATCTAAGCTCCCTCTGGCAAGATTTAATCAGCCAAGAGGGGCAAGGGTCCAAATCACATGTTGTTGGTCGTTATTAGCGTACAAATGCACTCTGGTCGTCTATACCAGAATGCACTGATTCTGCCTCTCCCAGTAAGGTATTTACTGGGATTCTGTGACCACCTTATGGCACACCCTGATGACAATACTAGATTTAAGGCATTCCTCTGAAAGTTTTGTTGTGCTATTCACTGAACTTTTCAGATGCCTGCTACAGGCATCATTGACTTTGGTTGTCTCACAAAGCCATCATATGTGCAGTTGGCACCACTGCAGAGCCTGGGGGACCACAAACGCTGCTGTTTGTTGGCATAGGACCTTGTTTCACAAGCCACTTCTTGATGATAATGCCACAGCTGATGCCATCTCTTGCACTGTGTGGAGGCCCATTATTCTAACAACCGCCCAGGAGCATTCTGAATGGCCCGTGGGCTACAATAAAGACTGAACTGAGTCAGATGGGCCATTACAGAAGAGGTTAGCAAGGGCACTCCATTGTACTGTTTCCCAAGGTGATGTAATTTTTTTTAAATACCAGTCCCAAATTGAAAGTAGAAGAAAAATGTTTTATAGAGAGTGCTAGAATGCTAGTCTACCATTTGCAAAGTCCTCAAGCAGGGACCTGAATAATAAAACCACTCTCAAAACTTCAAGTACACCCTTTAATGGGGGATAACCCACCCACCTTAGGCTCTCAAAACTGTTACCGCTGTTTCCCCTCACTGCAGGTAACCGTTCATTAAATGGGCTAACTCCTATCCACACCAACCAGGAAAGAGTTCCAACTAATCCCAGTGGGACTTATTTCTGAGTGAATATTACCATCACACGCACACCTTTATTACAAAAAGGCTCATAGTTACTAGCCGTATGAAATTCTATTCACACTTCCTCATCAGCAAGACCTACTTCTGTGTAAACATTCATAGGATACTTGAACATGACAATTATGTGGGAGTACACATGTAATTTATTTTTGACCTGTGTCCTCTTTGACTGATACACATTAGATTGGGCTGTCCTTTTTCCTCTCTCTTCCACTCATCCTTTTTGTTTGAGGGATGGTGTGTGAGAGGAGGAGTGCTACTGCACTGATTGCTGGTGTTACCAAAATGGTCTATGTAGTGAGGAAAAGTTCACAACTGCATATCTCTCAAAGGAGAACAAAGGAGATGGCTACTGAATACTATGACATTGATCCTTGACAATATATTAATCAGAGACAGGAGAGACTGAATAATCTCATATACAAAAGGAAATGCTGGTACTTCACACAAAGGTTTCTAAGAGGGAAAAAATAAATTTTGTTATGTTAAAATTATGTCTGTCTATTAAAGCAACTCCTAAGTGCACAACATGGAACACTTTAAAAATACCAGTTGCGTTCACTAGAAATAGTACATCAGGAGCCCTGAGGAAAGACCATTGTGGCCCAACCTTATTCAAGTTCCATAGGGTCTACAAAATGGAGCTCTTCTGCTTGGCTTTTAGTTAGTTGGGTTTATGTAGGCTGCTTTTAGTTTTGTTTGTATTATGTTTTAAAGTGAGATTTTAATGCTTTGATTGTTGTTCACTGCCTCAAGACTGCCTAGTGGCAAGAAGCAGCACACAAATAAAAAATAAATAAGTAAAATAAATGCAATATTGGAAGTTCTGGCATGGGTAAGGGCGCTTAACAACCATGGCAAACAATTAGAATCATCAGGCAACATCTCATTCTTGCAGGCACTAAGGAAGCCAGAGGGCTTTCTCATACATACAATAGGAACACAAAATGTGAGAAACAGGAATCAGGTAAGCTCGAAAGTATAAAACAAGAAATGGAACATTTCAACATTGCAAACCTGGGAGCGGTGAACTAAAATGGACTGGATCAGGACATTTTTTCATCAGAAAATTACAGCGTGTTTCATTCAGGAAACAAAAAACAGTGTGAGGCGAGATGCAGCACATGCTGTTAGGAGCTATAAGGCAAAGCCTGATTGAATAATATTAATCAGCCTTCATGGAAAGCCTATCAACATGACCGTCACTCAAGTTCAGACCCCCAACTACAGATGCTGAAGAGGGAGAAACTGAAAGCTTTTATGCAAGTGTAACTATAACTTACTTAAACTATAACTATAACTATACTTAAACTAACTATAACTTACTTAAAATATATACTTACTGTTTTTACATAATTCAATGGTGTTCACAGTGGAAAGGGATTGAAGGGATTCATACAAGTACTGAGGAGATATCAAGGAATACTAAACAAGGTGTGCTGATAATCACGGGTGACTGGAGCACAAAATGGGAAACAATGTAGAATCAAATATGGTTGGAAAATTTGGACTAGGAGCATGAGATAAAGCAGGAGAATGACTCATAGAACCTCAGATTCACACAATGAGTGGTCCTTGGTTCTATTTTTATTTTTTTAAAATGATACCTATCAGCTGTTTTTTACAGACAGATACACATATGAAGTGGTATCTGGAGAAGTGAGCTTCGACAGAGGAAAGCTTATAGCCTGGGCATTTTTATTTGTCTTTAAAGGTGCTACTGGAGTCTAATTTTGTTCTAGTAGATGTATGCATGTTCATTGTACTATATGAACAGGACTAAGGGCATCACTGCATATGGCTATTCTGAAGGATATCACCGGGGTGGAATTCTAGCAGGAGCTCCTTTGCATATTAGGCCACACACCCCTGATGTAGCCAATCCTCCAAGAGCTTACAAGGCTCTTTTTTGTAAGGTCTTGGAGGATTGGCTACATCAGAGGTGTGTGGCCTAATATGCAAAGGAGCTCCTCCTAGAATTCCAATCCTGGGTATTACCCACCTAGACACCTCCCCAGGTATTCTATGAGCTCAAGATGGAAAACATAGGAGGTGGGGAACATGGACATGACTGTTCTTAAACCTCCAGGGCACCTGGCACTGCAGCTGATTAATCTCAAAAAGTATCACATGGTCATTGGCAACATCAATGCAGTGTTGCTTCCTCTGCTAGGTGATGTACAAGCAGCATTTTTTTTCCCTTATATATTCATCATTTATTGAAATTAGTATATGTAACAGATCCATAGTAATAATAAATATTTAACAAGCAGCATAAAGGGCCACTGTTGAAACACATCTAGAGAGTCTGCCTGAGCCCCTTAGGGAGGATTAGCCAACGGAATCTGCCTTGTGCATTGGAAGTTTGGGCTTGGAGAGGGATGTTTAAGAACAATGACAAAGGAAATTGTCAAACAATTGCCTATTTGCATAGACAACAACAATGGCTGATCATTGTTATACAGACGTCTTGCAAAAGAAGTGACTGGATTAAAAAAAAGAAAATCCTCTGCAAAAGCAGTAAACATTTCAAAAGCCAGATGCTGGAAAGACCATAAATAAGCCAACATAAAACCAGTATAAAACAAGGGTGTCTGTCTCCCCCACAAACTCCCACAAGCACTCAGACTTGTATTAGTGCAGTATAAAAAGGAGACAGCTTGGAACGTCATGATTTGAATTAGATGGTGAACTTGAGAATTTGCATCCATATTTGTGACTGGTTTCAAAGGTGGTGTCTAGGGATGTTATGTGAAGTTTTCTTTACCCAAATTCTCCCTGACTCCCTTTTCTTTTTTTCTCCTCTCTCTTCTTTTAAGGAATGGAGACAATTTCTTATCACTTTCTTTTTTGATTATAGAGAAGTTATTTTTTAATTTTTTAAATCTTTATTTAAGTATAAAGCAAACAAATACGTACATACACATATTCTTACATACATATACTCTTACTTTCCAATATGTTAGCATGTAATTTCCAGACGAGTCAAATGAATATAACTTTAAAAGTAGATCAATTTTTCATATAAGACATTTCTGGGAAAGACACTTTATTCTGACAATTAGGTGACTACTGGATACCATTGCTCAATCACATATCAAAGAGAAGTTCCAAGAGAAGAGGGTCAGGAAAGGAAGTTCTGCAAAATTACAGATTTTCACTCCATCATTGACCAAAAGGGAGAGTGCCACCAAGAAATCAGAAGGCGATTGAGACAGGAAAGGGAAGCCATGAAGGAGCCAGAAAAGACTACTAAGTGTAAGCATCGGTCTCTGGCAATGAAGATCAGATTAGAACATAAGAACATAAGAGAAGCCATGTTAGATCAGGCCAATGGCCCATCCAGTCCAACACTCTGTGTCACATAAGAACATAAGAGAAGCCATGTTGGATCATGCCAATGGCCCATCCAGTCCAACACTCTGTGTCACATAAGAACATAAGAGAAGCCATGTTAGATCAGGCCAGTGGCCCATCCAGTCCAACACTCTGTGTCACATAAGAACATAAGAGAAGCCATGTTAGATCAGGCCAGTGGCCCATCCAGTCCAACACTCTGTGTCACATAAGAACATAAGAGAAGCCATGTTAGATCACGGCAATGGCCCATCCAGTCCAACACTCTGTGTCACATAAGAACATAAGAGAAGCCATGTTGGATCATGCCAATGGCCCATCCAGTCCAACACTCTGTGTCACATAAGAACATAAGAGAAGCCATGTTAGATCAGGCCAATGGCCCATCCAGTCCAACACTCTGTGTCACATAAGAGAAGCCATGTTGGATCATGCCAATGGCCCATCCAGTCCAACACTCTGTGTCACATAAGAACATAAGAGAAGCCATGTTAGATCAGGCCAGTGGCCCATCCAGTCCAACACTCTGTGTCACATAAGAACATAAGAGAAGCCATGTTGGATCATGCCAATGGCCCATCCAGTCCAACACTCTGTGTCACATAAGAACATAAGAGAAGCCATGTTAGATCAGGCCAGTGGCCCATCCAGTCCAACACTCTGTGTCACATAAGAACATAAGAGAAGCCATGTTGGATCATGCCAATGGCCCATCCAGTCCAACACTCTGTGTCACATAAGAACATAAGAGAAGCCATGTTAGATCAGGCCAGTGGCCCATCCAGTCCAACACTCTGTGTCACATAAGAGAAGCCATGTTGGATCATGCCAATGGCCCATCCAGTCCAACACTCTGTGTCACATAAGAACATAAGAGAAGCCATGTTAGATCAGGCCAGTGGCCCATCCAGTCCAACACTCTGTATCACATAACAACATAAGAGAAGCCATGTTAGATTATGCCAGTGGCCCATCCAGTCCAACACTCTGTGTCACATAAGAACATAAGAGAAGCCATGTTGGATCAGGCCAGTGGCCCATCCAGTCCAACACTCTGTGTCACATAAGACCATAAGAGAAGCCATGTTAGATCAGGCCAGTGGCCCATCCAGTCCAACACTCTGTGTCACATAAGAACATAAGAGAAGCCATGTTAGATCAGGCCAGTGGCCCAGCCAGTCCAACACTCTGTGTCACATAAGAACATAAGAGAAGCCATGTTGGATCATGCCAATGGCCCATCCAGTCCAACACTCTGTGTCACATAAGAACATAAGAGAAGCCATGTTAGATCAGGCCAGTGGCCCATCCAGTCCAACACTCTGTGTCACATAAGAACATAAGAGAAGCCATGTTAGATCAGGCCAGTGGCCCATCCAGTCCAACACTCTGTGTCACATAAGAACATAAGAGAAGCCATGTTAGATCAGGCCAGTGGCCCATCCAGTCCAACACTCTGTGTCACATAAGAACATAAGAGAAGCCATGTTAGATCAGGCCAGTGGCCCATCCAGTCCAACACTCTGTGTCACATAAGAACATAAGAGAAGCCATTTTGGATCATGCCAATGGCCCATCCAGTCCAACACTCTGTGTCACATAAGGACATAAGAGAAGCCATGTTGGATCATGCCAGTGGCCCTTCCAGTCCAACACTCTGTGTCACATAAGAACATAAGAGAAGCCATGTTAGATCAGGCCAGTGGCCCATCCAGTCCAACACTCTGTGTCACATAAGAACATAAGAGAAGCCATGTTAGATCAGGCCAGTGGCCCATCCAGTCCAACACTCTGTGTCACATAAGAACATAAGAGAAGCCATGTTAGATCAGGCCAGTGGCCCATCCAGTCCAACACTCTGTGTCACATAAGAACATAAGAGAAGCCATGTTAGATCAGGCCAGTGGCCCATCCAGTCCAACACTCTGTGTCACATAAGAACATAAGAGAAGCCATTTTGGATCATGCCAATGGCCCATCCAGTCCAACACTCTGTGTCACATAAGAACATAAGAGAAGCCATGTTGGATCATGCCAGTGGCCCATCCAGTCCAACACTCTGTGTCATATAAGAACATAAGAGAAGCCATGTTAGATCAGGCCAGTGGCCCATCCAGTCCAACACTCTGTGTCACATAAGAACATAAGAGAAGCCATGTTAGATCAGGCCAGTGGCCCATCCAGTCCAACACTCTGTGTCACATAAGAACATAAGAGAAGCCATGTTAGATCAGGCCAGTGGCCCATCCAGTCCAACACTCTGTGTCACATAAGAACATAAGAGAAGCCATGTTAGATCAGGCCAGTGGCCCATCCAGTCCAACACTCTGTGTCACATAAGAACATAAGAGAAGCCATTTTGGATCATGCCAATGGCCCATCCAGTCCAACACTCTGTGTCACATAAGAACATAAGAGAAGCCATGTTGGATCATGCCAGTGGCCCATCCAGTCCAACACTCTGTGTCATATAAGAACATAAGAGAAGCCATGTTAGATCAGGCCAGTGGCCCATCCAGTCCAACACTCTGTGTCACATAAGAACATAAGAGAAGCCATTTTGGATCATGCCAATGGCCCATCCAGTCCAACACTCTGTGTCACATAAGAACATAAGAGAAGCCATGTTGGATCATGCCAGTGGCCCATCCAGTCCAACACTCTGTGTCATATAAGAACATAAGAGAAGCCATGTTAGATCAGGCCAGTGGCCCATCCAGTCCAACACTCTGTGTCACATAAGAACATAAGAGAAGCCATGTTGGATCATGCCAATGGCCCATCCAGTCCAACACTCTGTGTCACATAAGAACATAAGAGAAGCCATGTTGGATCATGCCAATGGCCCATCCAGTCCAACACTCTGTGTCACATAAGAACATAAGAGAAGCCATGTTAGATCAGGCCAGTGGCCCATCCAGTCCAACACTCTGTGTCACACAGTGGCAAAAATTTTATATATATAAATTCATTGCATATTCCCCATGACTATGTGTGGGTGTGAAAGCTGGACAATGAAGAAAGCTGAGAAGATGAAAGTTGACTCATTTCAAATGTGGTGTTAGAAGAGAGTTTTACGGGTATGGTGGATTTCCAAAAAGAAAAATTAGTAGATTCTAGATCAAAACAAGTGTGAACTCTCCCTAGAAACTAAAGCATCTAAACTGAGGCTATCATACTTTGGTCACATCATGAGAAGACAAGAGTCTCTGGAAAGGACAATAATGTTAGAAAAAATTGAAGCTTAAAGGCAGCAGGAAAAGAGGAAGACCCAACATGAGATGGATTGATTCAATAAAAGGAAGGAAGGCCTGGTCTTCAGTTTGCAAGACCTGAGCGAGGCTGTTAACGATAGGATGTTTCGGAGGTCGTTAATTCATAGGGTCACCACAAGTTGGAAGGGACTTGATGGCACTTCACACAGAGAGAGATATTCAGAGATGAGCAAATGTCTTCCCAAACTTTCTTATCCTCCCACTGGAGCACCAGCCTGTGGTGTTTAATATAAAGCAACCGCAAAGGTTGAAGTTATAAAAGGGTGCTTTGACTTTTATCCAAAGAGAAATGAAAGAGAAACCCCTCTTTTAAAAGAGGAAGAAAGGTAAGAGGAACCAACGGCTATATCTAAAAGAGCAATCTTCAGGGGGGGGGGGAGAAATTCACTTCCCCATAACAATACTTGTGGTGTCACCTTTCGAAGGCACCTCTGAATTTTGGCTGGATGGTAGAATTTTGTCATTGTTCTCAGGAAGTGAAACAATTATTTGCGGAGACTGAAAGAGGACAAAAAGCCTCCCACTTGCCAATGATTTTAAACTATTTTTCTCTACCTTTCAGCTGGACAAAGAAGCAGACTCCATCCATCCCTTTCCAATCTGTAATTAAAAGGTTAAGTAGCAACTCAATGCATCTCCCTCTTTCATTGGTGCTAGTAGCCCATTTGTCTATTTGTCGCTTACTTTAAAGTATTTAAACAACACTAAAGGTTCATAGTGCTGTGCTGGACTTGACGTATAAGAAGCAAAAGGCAGATTATTTGGGAGGAGATGGGGCTCAGTGGAAGAAGGTGTGTTTTACAAGATTCCAGTCTTAATCTCCAGATACAGTATGGGAAGATCCCTGCCAGAGATCCTGTTAGGTGTACTCAGTCACCTGTTAGGTGTTCTCAATCACCCCATCGTAGGAAGATCCTGTGAATTTAGGGGGAGGTATTTGTGAGTTTCCTGCATTGTTCAGGGGGTTGGACTAGATGACCCTGGAGGCCCCTTCCAACTCTATGATTCTATTATTCTAATCCAGAGCTGGGTAAAATGAGTACCCAGCTTGCTGGAGGGAAAGTGTAGATGACTGGGGAAGACAATGGCAAACCACCCCGTAAAAAGTCTACCATAAAAGCTTCACGATGCGACATCACCCCAGAGCCGGAAATGACTGGTGCTTGCATATTTCAGCAAAACTAGTAAAATTTCACAGACATGCTCTAGAAATTTTTAAATTACAACATAGCCACTCATTAAAATAGAGCAGATACAAAGACAAGAAAATAGCATAAGAGAGGCCATGTTGGATCAGGCCAATGGCCCATCCAGTCCACCACTCTGTGTCACGCAGTGGCCAAAAAAACCAGGTGCCATCAGAAGGTCCTTCAGTGGGGCCAGGACATCAGGAGCCCTCCCACTGCGCCCCCAAGCACCAAGAATACAAAGCATCACTTTCCCCAGACGAAGAGGAACAAGGATAGTGCTACAGCAGCAATAGCTTTCCCCAGCCTAGACCAAATTTATGTTCTGGTTTGTTTGTTTATTTACTTCATTTATAATTTCTCATTGAGCATTATAGTTCACTGAGCTTCAAGGTGAACTACAGGTATTATAAAAACAAAGCAATAAACACTGATATAATACCATACACAATATGATAAAACTAGATTAACCCATTAAGCAATAAATGACGTAATAAAATGTAGAGTTGTCAGCTTGGGGTTGGCAAATATCTGGAAATCTGGGGGTGGGGAGGGCAGAGTTTATATATTGTCACGCTGTCCACCCTGCAAAGCAGCCATTTTCTCCAGGGGAACTGATCTTAGTCATCTGGAGATCAACTGTTAGAGTGGGAGAGCTCCAGGTACTCCAAATTCTATTATTATTATTATTAATTATTTTATATCCCGCCCTCTCCATAAGCAGACTCAGGGTGGCTAACAGTCATTTTAAAACAATTCAAGAGTACAGTTTAAAACAATTAAATACAGAAAATACAGTTCATACTTTTCATGATGCTGTTTACAATTTCAATAGACGGGATTGTGACTTTCTTTCTGATGGTGATCCTACGATGATCGTAATTCCTTATGCATAATATCGCTCAGTAGTATAGAGTGGCAGTCCTCTCCCATTCAAAAGTTAAAGGCCTGCCGAAATAGTTTGGTTTTACAGTCCCTGCGGAATTGGGAGAGATCCCACAGGGCCTTTACAGCCTCCGGGAGGGCATTCCACATTGCTGGTGATGCCACTGAGAAGGCTTTAGCCCGCGTAGAGCATAATCTGGACTCCTTTGGTTTGGGGATAGATAACAGGTTTTATGTCCCTGAGGGCCGTGCTCTCTGGGGAACATATGGAGAAAGGCAGTCTCATAGATAGGCAGGTTTAGGCAACCCTGCATAAAATTGGATTGTCCCATTAGAGAAGAATGAAATATAAACAGTAAACAATGCAGCAGGAGGGGAGAGCAGGTGAGGCCTGCAGTTCACAGCTGATCTTCAGATGACAAAGATCAGTTCCCCTGGAGGAAAGGGCTGCTTCAGAACATCAACTCAATGACATCACATCCCTGCTGAGCTCCCTCTCTTCCCCAAACTGTACCATCCTCAGGCTCTGTCCCATAGGGTTGCCACCCTCCAGGTGGGACCTGGAAATCACCCGCTTTTACAACTGATCTCCAGCTGGCAGAGATCAGTTCCCCTGGAGAAATGGCTGCTTTGAAGAGTGGACTCTAGCGCAGGATACCATGCTGAGGCCCCTCTCCTCCCCAAACCCCACCCTCTCCTGGATCCACCCCCAACATCTCCAAGTATTCTCCAACACAGACACGCCAATCCTAGCCCCCAAATCTCCTGGAATTTCTCAACTTGGAGTCGGCAACCGGAAAAAACACCATCCCCCCCATTCCAATATTTACACAGAACTATTAAAAGCTAGAACTAAAAATAGTACCAAACTTGTGAAAGAAAAGACTTTTGCAATAAAAAGTATTAATAAAGAAAAGGCATTTTCCACTCTTCTTTTACCTACTAGGGCCTGTGGGAATATTTCAGGACAGTATCTGTGCTGCTGCTTTCACAGCCATATTTCACACACCCCTGTTCTCCGCTACTCTACACACACTCTTTTTTTTTTTTTTTAAGGAAAAAATTGTCATGTACTATTTGGATTCCCAAACCTAATATTGTTTCTGGCATTAAAATCACTGTCTTCAGCTTCCTTACTTAATGCAATAGTCTTGTCTTTTCCAATAATATCTGACATTGTTCTGACTTCTTCATCCTAATCTTTTAGGAGAGGCTTTCAAAATGATGTTCCTGTTTGGGTTTTTTTTTTTGAAAAAAACAAAAAATGACATCTTAATCCCTGATTAGTTTCAAAAACTTTGTCTTGCTCACTCATCCCCTTCCTTCCTTCTCGTACATTGATCATCTTTTACATACACCAAGAGCACAACGTTCATTGCCTAGGAGCCAACAGCAAGACAAAAATACCCCCAGAGGTTGAATCTACCATTGCTGAAGTGAAGTTCTGTGACTGGGGGAACAATGTGACAGGAGATCAGGCAGCTGAATGTCTGGCCAGGAGGCAGATTCAGTTCCACTAGAGCAGTCTGAAGTTGACTGTTACACGAAGGGAGAGGTCTCTAGCTAAGCACCTGGCAGCAGATTTGACTGATGTGTGTGTGTGTGATGTATGTATATAGACTACTTGCATATGGACGAGTACAAGACTGTTGACAACTACACTGTGCAAGTATATGCAGCTATGCAGTTATAGCCATTCCTCAAAAAGCATGATCTAGCCATGGGAATCCATGCTCTGATCACATCCACGTTTGATTACTGCAGGGCACTCCGTGTTGAGCTGCCTTGGAAGATGCTCTGGAAACTTCAATTCGTCCTGCATTGAATAATGTGCACCAGGGCTTTTTTTTTTTTAGCAGGAAAACAATGGTGTAGAAACAATGGTGATGTCAGGGGGTGTGGCCTGTCAATTGTGATGTCAGGGGGTGTGGCCTAATAGGCAAATGAGTTCCTGCTGGGCTTTTCTACCAAAAGAAGCCCTGATTCTGCACTGTTTATTCATCTGTTTCCAGACACAACTGAAAGTGCTGGTTCTTACTTTTAAGGTTCAAAATGGCCTGGGGCCATGGTACCGGGGCCGTCCCTGCCGCTAGGTGATTGCTTAGGGCACTGGTCTTCTGGGGGTGCCAAATTGGGCACCCCCCATGTGACTCAGTGACATTATCAATATAGGGGGTACACCAGAAGATAGCCTTCCATAGGGTACCAGACAGTATAGGGCCAGCCCTGCGTGGTACTGCCCATCCCGTCCACCCACCAGTCAAGAACTGTCTCTCAGTCCTTACTATCTGTTCTATAGCATGTTGGCAGGTGTGGTTGGGGAGTCTCCGGCTAAAGGCCTGAAGGGGAAATTTTATTGCCATACGACCTCTTTACATATTTCAGAGTCCTCGTGTTTGTTAAACAACATGTGTTTAAAACAGGTGCTCAAAGAGAACTTTGTGCATCTCAGAGTTATGTGTGTGTGTTTCTCCTCAACATTAGGATGCACATTTTAGAAGCAGCAAATGCCTTCTCCTTCACACTGTTTTCTCCTCCTTAAACTGTGTGTTTGCAAAATTGCTTTACTTATATGCAGGGCTTTTTTTTTGAGCAGCAACACACAAGAATGCAGTTCCGGCCGCCTTGATGTCAGAGGGTGTGGCCTAATATGCAAATGAATTCTCGCTGGGCTTTTTCTACAAGAAGATATATGTGAAACAATGGGGATATAAGGGTGTGGCCTAATATGCAAATGAGTCCCTGTTGGGCTTTTTCCACCAAAAAAGCCCTGTTTACATGGCTGCACCTAAGTTTTGCAATGGAGCCATGGTGACCCCACAGAGTGGTTAAAAGAAGAGAAAACAGTGCAGAGGGGAAGGGTGACGCTGCTTCTCCTCACATGTCTGTAGTTGTGAGATGAAAAGATGAGTCTGAGAGACACGAAAATCTCATGGAATATCTTCTTCAAAGTACTCTTGTCATCAGTCAGCAAAGTCAGTAAGGCTTGGCAGCCCCAGGTGGGGTCCCTCCACCTTTGGGGGCTTTGATCCACCACCGGCCAGGGATGTTGAAACCCCACCCCCAAACAGGGATGTTGCTGCACAATGGCCCTGATGCAATGACATCATTTCCAGGTGAGGTTGCGCCAGGGATGTTGCAAGGTGATGTTCTGACTATATCATTTTGAAGGCAAAAAAATCCACAGAGTTTTGCCCTGAAACCAGAGCATTGCACATGACATCCCGCCTATCCCCGGAATGCCCACCCCCAACCCCAGCAACCCCCAACCTGTGGCAGCAAGGGGGCCTGGCAACCCTAGTCATATCTAAAGAGGCCCAGGCTTCCTACTAGTGAAGTACAACTCTACAACGTGGTCCATCCACAATGAGCACCCAGGTAGAAGCTCATTTTGTCATGTCCAAAGAAATGAGCGTATACCTGGGTGCTCTTCGTGGATGGATCATGTTGTAGAGTTGTACTTAATACAGATATAGTAGATTTACATGACTCTTAAAAGTTTTCTTACACACTGTTAGCCTGTACATTACAGTTTTGTTTTTTGTATTGCCTAACCATGAACTGTGATCCCATACTGTTTGTTTTTCTGCCCCTACTAGTGAAGGCACTGCGCAAGGACAGGTGGCTTTCTTTGTGTCCCCTCTGCTAAGCAACAGCACAGGATCAGAAGCAAATGAGAGGAAAGAGTTGTATGAAGGAAAGACAGGGACTGATTTCCCACTAACCTTACGCCGCTCTCACTCTCCTCTTCTCCACGGGGCTATTGCTGGATTTCGCACAAACTGCCCTGGACCAGTGAGTTGCTCTACCTCTCTTCAAGTTCCCTTGCAGCAGGCAAGATCCTCTGAAAACTGGTTTCTGTCTGCCATGGCAGGAACTTGAAAAGGGACAGGGCAACTCGCTGGCTCAGGGCAGCTTGTGTGAAATCCAGCAGCAGCCCCACAGGGAAAAGGAGCAACGAGACCAAAACAAGGTGAGTGGGAAATGGGTCAAGTTTTCATGAAGATCATTTCAGACGGTAGCCATGTTGGTCTGCAGTTAGAACACTTAGCTTTGACTTCAGTGCCACATCACAGGAGACAAGTTTTCAGTTTGTCTGGGATGCAGTTTTTCTTCCCCTTGCTGATGATGTGAAAGTTCTGACAAAAAAAAAATGAGAATTTAGAGACTCTATTGCACATATCCAATTCACAAGTTTATAATCTGCCAACACTGTCTTGAAGGCTGCGACTGCCAACTCAATGAGAAAAGAACCTCTTCTCTCTGTCACTGAGACCATTAGACAGGAAGGGTCTTGCAATGAAACGACACCTCATGCCATCATTCACTTGTGTCAAATGCACAACCTTAAAAGAGAGTGGGGGGGGGTTAAAAAAAATACTCTCTGCCAGTTTTCAGAGGTTAACCTACATCTGCTTTCCTAGGTAGGTAGACTAGGAATGCATTCACACTACACTAAATAACGTGTTTTGCAACTGGATTTCTACTGTGTAAGAACAGCAAAAATCCAGTTCCAAAATACATTATTTAGTGCAGTGTGAATGCACCCTAAGTTTTTTCTAGCTAGATTTCAAGATGCCTGGATGAGAATAATGGCAATCCATGAAGGGGGAATAACCAGAAGGCTATGGAGTCCTCCTAAATAAAGGGAAGAAATAATGTAAGCAGTGAATTCCTTGGAACCTTCTGAAGTTGGAGAACCACAACTTTCCACAAGATTGGTAGGTCAGGTCTGATATGCATAATAGTAGGAAGGGTTCCTCTGCTAAGAGGTCTTGTTTAGAAAGTCAGAAGTTCTGGGACTCTGGGAGAGACTCCTCAAAGGTTCTGAGGATGGAAAGGAGTTGTCAGTTTTGTCTCTTCTTTGGCTGGGAGGGAGAAAGGTGATGCAGCCAATGTGAGGCATAGATGTTGGGGAGGGACGGTGGCTCAGTGGTGTAGAGCATCTGCTTGGTAAGCAGAAGGTCCCAGGTTCAATCCTGGGCATCTCCAACTAAAAAGGGTCCAGGCAAATAGGCATGAAAAACCTCAGCTTGGGATCCTGGAGAGCCACTGCCAGTCTGAGTAGACAATACTGACTTTGATGGACCGAGGGTCTGATTCAGTATAAGGCAGCTTCATATGTTCATATAACAGGAGGAAAACCAAAAGCTGAATTTGGGAAATGGGTGCTGCATCTGTCACAATTACCATAAAATAGGGAGAGGTTTTGATCATAAAGAACATAAGGGAGGCCATGTTGGATTAGACCAATGGTCCATCTAGTCCAAAAACTCCAGGTGGTTTCACACTGGGAAACTGACACAATATTATCCCATCGGCAAAAAACCCGCTTGAATTTTATCCGTTTCAGAGGGATCACACTCTGGCTGTTGAAGCGGCAGGATCCTGACAGTGGTCTGTGGTTGCCCATTCACACAGCCAGTGCGCCTCAACCATGGACTTTCTGTGGAAAAGATTGTTGTTGTTCTTTTTAAGTCCCCCAGGTGTGTGCTCAAGTTTTCCCAGAGAGAGGCTGCCAGGGGGAGGGGAAACTGAAGACAGGGAAAGGGCAAATAAAAGAAGGTTGGCTGGTGTGTGGGAAGGAGAGAAGGAGACAGGAAAAGGAGAGAGACTGGAGGGGTGGCTTTCAGGGAAGGGAAAGAAGAAATAGTGGAGGAGGGAAAATGAGATGCTTCTCTGCAAGCCTCTAAATGCAAATGTCATCTACTGAAAAACATCATTTTTTTATATTTTGTGATTTGTAGCTAGACTTGCCAGTCCTCAGGTCCAGGTGGGGAATTCCCCAGTTTTGGAAGCTGTTCCTCATTGGCAGCCAGCTGGCCAGCGGGGGAAGCTCTGCCCCAACAGCTGTGCTGCTCCTTTAAATCTCCGCAGGTTTAGAAACAGCTTGCAAACTGTATTTTGGAATGTTTGTGTACCTTTAAATCTCAGTAGGAGGGAAGCTGTCTGGGGGTGGGGGCAAGCAGGCAGAGCCATGTGGCTCTTCCCAGTGACTGTGTGAAGCTGTAAGAAAGGAAGAGAGCACAGTCCCTCTGTTTGTTTTGCATTCATTTCAGAAGTCATTTGCACAATAAAATGGATAGTAAAGAGTAAACTAGAACCTGACTGCTTTGTTCCTCACTTTCATTTCCTATGATAGTCTGAGGTTGATTGAAATACAGCAGACTGTTACATTCAGCAACTCCCATGAGTAAACTGTCCCAGTGAGATTACAAAAGTGTGGGCTTGCAAACTGTGTTTATTCTGGCTGCTTTGTGAGTGTTAATAAAGCCATGCTTGGGAATGCTACCAAAGCCTGTTAAGGGACTTGTGGGGGGTATTTCATTTAGTGGAATTGCAGCTGCTAGGGAATCCTTTGAAGGTAAAAAAGAGGATGAGGAAATTAAGACTGTATTCAAGGGAACTGCACTGCTGTATTATTTATTTATTTGGACAATAGAAAAGTCTGGCTCCATATCCAAAGTCCCCAGGTATTTTCTATTTTTGTAGGGTGACAGTCTAATTTTTGAATACTGCAGAATGGGCAGATGTCCTAAAAAAGAAACACTGGCATTGCTTTCCAAATTGCTAAATAGGCGCAGATTAATTCACAACTTTTGTAATGTTAATTAATGGCAAACATTGGCTTGGGAGAAACCCTTGTTGTACATATGGGATAATCAATTGATTTGAGCATGAATCATTTTAGGAACACAGCATTGTCCGTTCCAGCAAGTATGCTTGTTTCTAGAATGCTGCATTTGTACATGCTCAGAATAATTTTATGTTCATTTTGATTAGGGGAAATGGCTTACTCTTAAGAGGCTGACAAACGTTAAAGATTTCCACTTTACTGGTTTACAATGATATCAAAGTGGCATTACATCTCTGGAAAGATCAGTTTCCTTGGCAACAAGAAGCACACAGTTCATTTCTGAGGTGACGACAGAGAGATAAGTAATTGAGTTTTGTGTGTATGCGTGTGTGTTAAATACAGAAATCTAATACGGATAATGACACTGTACACAGCATATGTCCAGCTATACTTCAGTAAATAGGAGTCACAGCAAAAAAAAAAAAATCAGTAACTTTTAATTATCGTTGAGATAAGTACCGTTTGCCTGAAGCCAAATACAAGTTTCTTTCTCAGATTTAATAGTCGCACAATTCTGAGGCAGGAGTAGACAGGCAAAGAACAGGATTCAAGGGATGTTTTCTTGAACTGTCTTTTAGCCTATGGGCAACATATCTTCTGAGAATGTTACCGAGGAGTTAATTTTCTCATCTTAAATATGTCTTGCTCTTTCCTCCAACGAGCTAAGGGTAAGCATACATGTTTTCATCAAATATTGTCCTTACGAGCAGCCTTGTGAGCTATGCAGCACTGAAAAACAATAGATTAGAAATGAAGCAAAGGGTCTGGGACATCGAATTTCAATACTATTTAAATTCTGTTGCCAAATGCCATCACATCAGGAACAAGAACTTGGTGCTGTCAAAATATTGAGCTAATTTATTGATTCTCAAACACAGAATATCTTTCGCACTGGCCCATCTCAATGTTCTTCCACCTGCTTTGTTAGAAGTGTGTGCGCCACCTCAAGGAGTGCTTGTGCCATTGCATGAAGGAGCCAGTGTGGCATAGAGGTTAAGAGCGATGGACTCTGATCTAGAGGACCGGGTATGATTCCCCACTCCTTCTCCACATGCAGCCAACTAGGTGACTTTGGATCAGTCACAGTTCTCTCAGAGCTCTGTCAGCCTCACCTATCTCACAGGGTGCCTGCTGTGGAGAGAGGAAGGGAAGGCGATTTTAAGCCACGCTGAGACTCCTTTGGGTAGTGAAAAGCAGGGTATGAAAACCAGTTCTACTTCTTCTTCTTTGCACCACAGGGAAATTGAACTGGCCAGACATGTCCTGCTGCATTGCCATCTTATGTATATATTTATCATCCTCCAAGAATCCCAGAAAGATGAGAGGAATATCTATAGGCCACAGTTTTCATTACAGGTTATATATAAATGGTGACAGGGTTCACCCCACATTTCTTCTAAAGGACATCTTGTATCAGTGATCTCCAATGTGGAAGCCATGGGTCTGGCAGGACCCACAAATAGGATTCCTGGGATTCATTTACTTCTTCAACGATGCATCTCTCCCCAAAGCAAATGGCAGCCATTTTTCAATAGTGTCCACTTCCTGATCTGAAGATTCCATCAGTGCCCAGAGGCACAACAAATTGGGAGTCGATTGTCCTACATACTTGGGCCATTATGTCATATCCCAATTGTACTTTATTCCATATAAAAGCAAAAAGATTCTGTGAAGTAGTGAATCTGTTTTGAATTAAGACTTTGTTTTATTCTATGGTTGTTGTAAATTTGTTATCTGTACATCAGTGAAGAGGGAAAATGTTTACTCTAAAAGATGGCAATCTTAAATAATAATTAACTGTAATGGAGCAGTAAAACTCTTCAATTAGCGAATAACACATGGGAATTTATATCAACATAATATTATTAAAATGTTGGTAGTAATGCTTGAGATTTATGTATTAATGCTGCAGTCACAACATTAAAAGGAAAGCTCTTATAAGTGTACAGTTCGTTCAAACTGGGGAGTTGGTGCATGTTTATTTGTTTTGTTTTTTATATTATCTCTAAACTCCGATATAGTGAGAGAGTTTCATTAGCTAATGAATAAATTTGAATCACTGTGAATATTAAATTTAAACCACTGGATTTTGGAGTCTTCCATTCATGCATTAGACCACAGCAAATGTTTTCAAAAAACATAGTGGTTTATTTTTCAAGAGCAAAATTATGGATTCTAAACCAGTATCTAGTTGAGTATAAATTTCAAATCAATGCACCACGCAAAACCTTTTCAAAGTGCAGTTAACTTATTGGTAGTTGAACTGAGGAGCTGCTAAAATCAAAGGGAACATCCCAAGGCTAATTCCAATAAGCTGTACAGTTGTTTTAGATTGGAATTGCATGACCATGCATTAGTAGGGTTGGTGGCTCCAGCCTGCGGAAATCCTGCAGACTTCGGAATGGTGTTTAAGGAGGGTGGAATCTGAGAGGAGGAGAATTTCCGTAGGGATATGATATCCAGGGCTTTTCTGTAGAAAAAACCCAGCAGGAACTCATTTGCATATTAGGCCACACCTCCTGATGCCAAGCTAGCTGGAACTGCATTCCTGTGCTTTCCTGCTCAAAAAAAGCCCTGCTCACTGGATGGACTTTTCTGTAATATTGTACTTCCTTCTAACGTGATAAATAGCTTTGTAAGATTTGTGATGCAGAAGGAAGCAAGAGAGGGGGAAGGAAGCAGATGACAGTAAGTTGCTTGTGGGCCTGATAGGAGCCCTCCAGGGGCCTGATTGGGCTCTCAGGCCACACGTTTGACACCCCATTAAGTCTTCCTCTGATTCTCCCTTACAGACATAAGCCTTACATTATTAAATGTTAACATGCAGATTCTTGGTGGGGCATTTATAAGGTACTTTTAAGGTTGTTTAAATGACTAAAATATTCTGGTCAATAACTGTAGTAGCAAGAAATCAAACTGATCTTTCCTTGTAGGCACTGCTTGAAAATAGTCAGACTAGCCTTGGAGCGAAAGCCCCAGAATCTCTGCAATACACATAAGACCTTGTAACATTGACATTTCTGTAAAAGAAGCCCATAATCACATCCCAGGCTAGCCTCATCTCATTGGAAGTTAAGTAGGATCTGCTTTGGTTGGTACCTGGATGAGAGACCACCAAGGAAGTCCAGGGTTGCTACACAGATGCAGGCAAAACCACTTCTGCATGAATCTTCCCTAGAAAACCCTATGAGGTTGCCATAAGTTGGCTGCAACTTGACTATGGTTGCCAACCTCCAGATACCATATTGAGGTCTCCTGCTATTACAATTGATCTGCAGATGACCAAGATCAGTTCCCCTGGATAAAATGGCTGCTTCGGAGAGTGGACTCTATACCTTACTAAGGCCCTCCCCCTCCCTAGGCTCCACCCCCAGTTTCCAGGTATTTCCCAAACCAGAACTGGCAACCCTAAACCTGATGGCAAAAACCCAAACCAAACCAAACTCTGCTTAGGATGGCATTGTAACCGTACCGTCTTACACATGTATCTTTGGAAGTGAGTCTCACTGAATTAAGTAGGATTTACTTCCTAGTTGGCTGTGAGAGCTGGACCATAAGGAAGGCCGAGCACAGAAGAATAGATGCTTTTGAGCTGTGGTACTGGAGAAGAATCTTGAGAGGCCCTTGGACTGCAAGAAGATCAAATCAATCAGTCCTAGGGGAAATCAACCCTGACTGTTCCCTGGAAGGTCAAATGCTGAAGCTGAAGCTCAAATACTTTGGCCACCAAATGAGAAGGGAGCACTCACTAGAGAAGATCCTGATGCTAGGAAAGAAATAAGGCAAAAGAAGAAGGAGATGGCAAAAGATGAGATGACTGAACAGCGTTACTGATGTAACAAACATGAGTTTGAGCAGATTTCGGAGGATGGTGGAAGACAAAAGAGCCTGGTGTGACTTGGTCCATGGGGTCGCAAAGAGTCAGACTCAACTGTGCGACTGAACAACAACAAACTTCCTAGTAGGTGGGATTAGGATTGCAGCCTAACAGCCTGATTTTATGCAACATTTCTGTGGTGGAAGTCCATTGAAATCAGTGCCTTTGACTCGAATAACTGCTTGGGGACTGGGGTGTAAAACAACCAGGGCATAATTATTTAGTTGAACCTGGACAAATTCAACATGAAAGCTCTTCACATAACTTATTTGAGAGAGGAAACAGCTGTTGATGAAAAAGGTAAAGTTGTAAGTACCAGTTGTTTCCGATTCTGGGGGTGACATCACTCATGCCATTTTCAAGCCAGACTTTTTACGGGGTGGTTTGCCGTTGCCTCCACCAGTCATCTACACTTTACCCCCAGAGCTGGGTACTCATTTTACTGACCTCGGAAGGATGGAAGACTGAATCAACCTCGAGCCGGCTACCCGAACCCAGCTTCCACTGGGATCGAACTCAGGTCGTGAGCAGAGCTTAGACTGCAGTACTGCAGCTTTACCACTCTGCGCCATGGGGCTCTCTAATATTGATGTATACACAGACCTGAATTGTTGTTTTCTTAATCATAACACATTCTCTTTCACAGTTTATCAAAGAGGAAAAAGAAATGATCTTGGGGTGAATCATCCATGGTCCTAGAATGGTGGCTTCATACACCATGAGACACGGAAGCAGTCTTCAAACATATCTCCCAACTTTGCATGGACCTTGACAAGTCAATCAGAGACTAACATGTCAGCTCCATTTGTCACAATAAAAGATGCAAACAGATCATCTGAACAAGGGCATTGACTAGAGTTTGCCCAGCAGGAGAAGATCATGGGCCAGGGGCTTGTGCCAATAACCCTCTACAAGTAAATCTACACATTGGAACTCCTGCTAGAATTCCACCCCTGACTCCATCTATGTGGCCCAAAGAAGTCCTATGCAATTGTTGCTACCTGTTTACTGAATGATTTATACTTTTATTGTTAATTATTTTATATTTTATTAACTGTATATTTAACCAGAAATTTATTATGGCAAATCACTGTCTGTAATCCTGCTGTGATCTGCCCTGAGCCCGCTTGTGGGGAGAGCGGGATAAAAATCTAATTAAATATATATTTTTAAATTTAAAAATAAAAATACTGGAGAGCCACTGGTAGACTAGACAATACTGTTCACAATACATCAGTCAACTGACTCTGTACGGTGACTTCATGTGTTCATTACCAATGCTTCACTTTCACCTTGCAGAGCTAGATTTACACATAAACTAAGCAAACTGAGGCCTCTGATAAGTAGCCTTTAAAAAAAATCAACTGAAGAAGCTCAGGGTAGCTCCTAAACTTCACATAATTTAGGGCCTCAGCACAGTCTTAATCCAGCCCTGCCAGTTTAGAAACAATATCAGGTAATTTAAAATGACAACATCTGGAGTATTTGATGATCAGCATCTTCTTTTCAACACATCCTATTTATTCAAGGCCTATATATATTTTGGGTGGGGGTGGGGGGTGGGCTCCCTCTGGGAATCCTACCCCCCCAGGGAAAGTGCATGCGCAATACATAGCCTCTCCTCTCCCGGTGTAGTGAACGCCGCGTGGTCACTGTCTGGCTATGCCTGGCAGATGGTCACTGCAATGGCCTCTCCTGCATTACTGCATCCGTAGCAACACCTTCTCGCTGGTCCCCCCCGTTTTCACAGAGTTTGCTACGTCATGGTGCGACCGAAGTGTCCGGCGGTATAACCGGATGGGCAGGCTGGGCCCACCAACCTCGTCAGCCTAAGAGAAGGAAAACTCTAACATCAAACCCGGGCAGATTGAGCTCGTTAATGTAACACCTACCACCTGGAGGACTCACTGCCGGCGTCCCGGCTTACTGGGCCATGGCAGATGACCCCCAGGTGAAAGGGTGGAGCCAGTACCGCGCACACTGCGCTTCACCTAAAAAATTCCTCTGCGCAGGCCTGAAGGGCATATCCACACACACAACCCACAACGCATCAAGTCCTGCAGCGATAGGCAAGGGGCAAAACGGCAGGTGGAAGGTGCCACTGGAAGCCGCAGTCCCGATCCTGCATGTAGGCGGTTCAGGATATTGGTCGCCTGATGCTAACCCAGAGACGAAAGCATCTTTCGGCAGCACCCTGAACGACCAAGCAGCCTTATCTAGGGACAGCACTGCTTGCTCCACACAGAGAGGGGCCTAGAAAAGGTAGCCTAAACAAAGCTCGTCTCCCCCACCCCAGTTAGCTAGCCGCGGTCAACGGGCATCCTTACTTGCGGTCGAAAAATAACAACAAAGAAAAGGCATGCACCTGCCTCACAAAGTGTGCAAAGACTAAAGCTTGCGTGTTGGAACATCAGAACCATGCTTGACACAGTAGGCAGTGGTCGCCCTGAACGACGCTCTGCTCTAGTTGCCCACGAACTTCTCAGGTTGAATATCGACATAGCAGCTCTCAGTGAGGTCCGTTTCCCTGAGGAAGGTAGTCTTCAAGAACACGGTGCTGGCTATACCCTCTACTGGTCGGGTAAGTCAAAGGCTGAGAGCCGCCTTTCTGGCGTTGGCTTCATGGTCAGGAACTCCATTGCCTCCAAACTCGAAAACCTTCCAACAGGTCACTCAGATCGCATCATGTCCATGCGCCTCCCACTTCAAAACAAGCAGCATGCAACACTCTTCAGTGTGTATGCCCCAACCCTTCAAGCAGATCCTGCAGAAAAGAACAAGTTCTATGCTGATCTACGCAACCTCATACGGAAGACCCCTACAGAGGACAAGGTGATCATCCTTGGCGACTTCAATGCCAGAGTAGGTAAAGACTCGGAAGCCTGGAAAGGAGTACTTGGCAAACACGGCATTGGCAACTGCAATGACAACGGGCGCCTCCTGCTAGAATTCTGCATGGAGCACCAGCTCACCATCACCAACACTATCTTCCAGCAGAAGAACAGTCTGAAGACAACCTGGATGCACCCACGGTCCAAGCATTGGCACCTTATCGACTACATTCTGGTGCGCCAGAGAGACCTTCGAGATGTCTTACACACCCGAGTAATGCCCAGCGCAGAATGTCATACAGATCATCGTCTTGTACGCTGCAATCTCCGTCTTCACTTTAAACCCACACCCAGGAGAGGAGGTATCCCTCGGAGGAAGTTTCAGGTTGGCAGCCTCCAGTCAGCCGAAGTTAAAGCTGCCTTCCAGGCAAAACTCCAGTCAAGAATTGAGGACCTCAGTTGCCCCACAGACCCTTCTCCAGAAGCACTCTGGGAACACCTAAAAACTACCGTCCTGCAGATCTCTGAAGAAGTCCTCGGGTTCTCCACAAGGAAGAACAAGGACTGGTTTGATGAGAACAATCAAGAGATCCAAGAATTACTGGCAAAAAAGAGATCTGCCTACCAAGCACATCTTGCTCAGCCCTCCTGTCCTGGGAAAAAAGCAACCTTTCGCGCTGCATGTAGCAACCTCCAGCGCAAGCTTCGAGACATTCAGAACGAGTGGTGGACCAAGCTTGCAGAGAGAACCCAGCTGTGTGCAGACACTGGTGATTTAAGAGGGTTCTACGAAGCCCTGAAGGCAGTATATGGTCCATCATATCAGGCTCAGAGTCCCTTGCATAGTGCAGACGGCCAAGTGCTCCTCACAGACAAGGCATCCATATTGAACCGGTGGTCGGAGTATTTTCAGGTTCTCTTCAGTGCCAACCGCGTAGTTCAAGATTCAGCAATCCACCTCACCCCACTTCAACCGGTGAAAACAGAGTTGGATGAGATCCCCACCCTAGAAGAGACTGTTAAAGCCATCAAGCAACTGAAAAGTGGCAAGGCAGCAGGAGTTGATGGAATTCCACCAGAGATCTGGAAGCATGGGGGCACAGTACTACATAGCTCACTTCACAAAGTACTTGTCACCTGCTGGGAACAAGGCAAATTACCACAGGACTTTCGCGATGCAATCATCATCACCCTATACAAGAACAAAGGGGAAAAGTCAGACTGCTCCAACTACCGGGGGATAACCCTGCTCTCCATCGCAGGCAAAATCCTTGCCAGAATACTCCTGAACAGACTGGTGCCCACCATTGCAGAAGAACTCCTCCCAGAGAGCCAGTGCGGCTTCAGAGCTAACAGGAGCACCACCGACATGGTATTTGTTCTCAGGCAGCTCCAAGAGAAATGCAGGGAACAGAACAAGGCTCTGTATGTGACTTTTGTCGACCTTACCAAAGCTTTCGATACCGTTAGCAGGAAAGGCCTGTGGCAAATCTTGGAACGTTTAGGATGTCCCCCAAGGTTCCTCAGCATGATCATCCAGCTACACGAAGACCAGCGAGGCCAAGTCAGACACTGCAACGACCTCTCGGAGCCCTTCCCAATAGGCACAGGTGTAAAGCAAGGCTGCGTTCTCGCGCCAACTCTCTTTACGATCTTCTTTAGCATGATGCTTCAAAGAGCCGCAGTAGATCTAGATGAGGACGATGGTGTCTACATCCGCTATCGCACCGATGGCAGCCTGTTCAACCTGAGGCGACTAAAGGCACACTCCAAGACAATGGAAAAACTCATCCGAGAGCTACTGTTTGCTGATGATGCTGCACTCGTCTCCCACTCGGTATCAGCTCTGCAGCATATGACGTCCTGCTTTGCAGAGGCTGCCAAGCTATTCGGCCTAGAAGTTAGTCTGAAGAAGACAGAAGTTCTCCACCAGCCTGCACCCCAGGAAGATTATCACCCTCCCTGCATCACTGTGGGTGAATCAGTTCTGAAGACAGTCCAGCAGTTCAGCTACCTGGGGTGCATCATCTCCTCAGATGCCAAGATCGACAAGGAGATTGACAACAGGCTGGCAAAGGCAAACCGTGCATTTGGCCGACTGCACAAAAGAGTGTGGAGCAACAAGCATCTGAAAAAAGGCACAAAGATCACTGTTTACAAAGCGGTTGTGATGACAACCCTCATCTATGGCTCCGAATCGTGGGTTTTATACCGTCATCACCTGCGACTCCTTGAGCGCTTTCATCAGCGCTGCCTTCGCACCATCCTCAACATCCACTGGAGTGACTTTGTGACCAACACTGAAGTCCTCAAGCGGGCAGAGGTTACCAGCATCGAGGCACTGCTGTTGAAGACGCAGCTGCGCTGGGCAGGGCATATTTCTAGGATGGAAAACCACCGCCTTCCCAAGATTGCCCTGTATGGCGAACTCTCCACCGGCCATCGAAATAGAGGGGCACCAAAGAAGAGGTACAAGGACTCCTTGAAGAAATCCCTTAGCACCTGTCACATCAACCATCACCAGTGGTCTGACCTAGCCTCAGATCGCAAAGCATGGAGGCACACCATCCACCAGGCTGTCTCTTCCTTTGAGAACACACGCATAGCTGGTCTTGAGGACAAAAGGAGATTGAGGAAGAATCGCACTGCTACAGGACCAACCCTAAATCAGACTTTTCCCTGCAGCCGCTGTGGCCGGACCTGCCTGTCCCACATTGGTCTTGTCAGCCACCAGCGAGCCTGCAGCAAACGTGGACTATTGCACCCTTCTTAAATCTTCGTTCGCGAAGCCAAGCCGAGAGAGAATATATATTTATTTTACCTCCCTTTTCTCCACTTATGCAATTATTTTGCATAGCACTATAAATCATTCAGTAAACAAGCTGGCACTCCTGTCAATATATCTTCAGGAATTAGAAGATTTTGACTTATCGGTTGTTGTCATAAAAAGCTGAATCAGTCTCGAATACGGAGGAGAGCACAATTTATATGTCTCTAAATACTTACTTCATGGGAAGGGTCAGCAACACATGCCTGGCATGTGAGTCCCTCGGTTTGTTTTGCTTTCATTTCAGGGCATCTAAGTGTGTGTGTGTGAGAGAGAGAGAGAGAGAGAGAGAGGGAGCAGCGTAGCCCCTGTTCTTTTCAGATGTTGTTGTGGAGGAACCAGACCCAGTAAGTGTGTGTGTGAGAGAGAGAGGGTTGCCAATCCCCAGGTTTGGAGGCCCTTCCCCTCCCCACTTTAGGGTCATCAGAAAGCGGCGGGGTGGGGGGTGTTTGTCTTCCACGTTTAGTGAGAGAGGGTCCTGAAGACACAAAGGAACCCAGTCTTGTACACAGCTGCGATTAGACTAGCTATATACATTTATTTACAACTATAATAGAGACTAGCAAAATGCTCCGCGCACAATTCACCATCCAACCTCCAACAAGTAGCAGAGTACTACTGTACATTTATACATATCCTCTAGGTAAGTGACCAATCAGGTTTAGTGCTGAGTCATGGTCACATCACTCTGGCTGATGCAATCTGGCTGTCTTCCAGATGCCCCTGTCAGCCAGATCATCTAATGTCAATTAGAAGATAGAAGAAGAAGATATTGGATTTATATCCCACCCTCCACTCCGAAGAGTCTCAGAGCAGCTCACAATCTCCTTTACCTTCCTCCCCCACAACAGACACCCTGTGAGGTGGGTGGGGCTGGACAACCTCTGCCAGAGCTATGGCTGACCCAAGGCCATGCTAGCAGGTGCAAGTGGAGGAGAAGGGAATCAAACCCGGTTCTCCCAGATAAGAGTCCGCACACTTAATCACTGCACCAAACTGGCTCTCCAATTAGATCCTTTGCTGTCAGCAGTGGTCTGTCGCCTGCACATACACTGACAGGGGGTGGAGGAAAATGTCTACTAGGCAATTATTCTCTATGAAGAACGATTCCCATAGGGAATAATGTGGAATTGATCCGTGGGTTGTGGGGGCTCTGGGGGGGCTGTTTTTGAAGTAGAGGCACCACATTTTCAGCATAGCATCTAGTGCCTCTCCCCAAAATATCCGCCAAGTTTCAAAACGAATGGACCAGGGGGTCCAATTTTATTTGCCCCCAAAGAAGGTGCCCCAATCCTTCATTATTTCCTATGGAAGGAAGGCATTTAAAAAGGTGTGCTATAAATGTGATGGCCAGAACTCCCTTGAGTTCAATTATGGTTGTCACACCCTTGTTCCTGGCTCTGCCTCCAATGTCTGCTGGCTCCACCCCCAAAGTCCACAGATATTTCTTGAATTGGACTTGGCAACCCTACACCCAACACCTCACCTCAGGTATCTCAGAGTATTTCAGGAAGAGAACTTTGTGTTTTTAAGAGGAGATGGCAAGGATCAAAACTGGAACCCTCTGCAGTCAAAGCTGATTCTCTACCACTGAGGCACAGACCTTTTATCTTGTGTCACTTTAATTTTAATTTCTGGGTTTTGTGATCTACATGTGAAATTTGCTGTGGCTTCCATTTAATTTGTCTCCCCTCCCAATAGTGTTGTTATTTAGTTAGTTATTTAGAACAACTTCTCCATCCCTAAGGAATTTGTCTGAAATGTCTAAGAACAAAGCATAATAAAATCATATGACCTGCAGAAAGCTCTGAGTTCAATCCCTAGCATCTCCAGTTAAAGGAAGAAGAAGAATTGTATTTATACCCCACCCTTCATTCTGAAACTCAGTGTCTTAGAAGCAGCTCACAATCTCCTTTACCTTCCTCCCCCACAACAGACACCCTGTGAGGTAGGTGGGGCTGGGAGAGCTTTTTACAGCAGCTGCCCTTTCAAGGACAACTCCTGCGATAGCTATGGCTGACCCAAGGCCATTCCAGCAGCTGCAAGTGGAGGAGTGGGGAATCAAATCCAGTTCGCCCAGTTAAGAGTCTGCACACTTAACCACTACACCAAACTGGCTCTCTCTGGACTGGGTAATAGTGGATCTAAAAGACCTCTGCTTGTGACCATGGAGAGCTGCTCCCTGTCAGATTAGACAATACTAACCTTAATAGCCAAACTGGCTCAGAATAAGAAAAGCTTCATGTGGTCCTATGTGATCAGCTTCCAAAATGATAAGTGAATGACATGGAGAAAACCTGCTGATCCTTAGGTATGATCTAATACTGGAAAAATTGTCTAAGTTTCCCCTACAATATCCCCAACAGCAAAATTGCATTGAGAACACAAGAAGAAAAATTAAAAATAAAGTCTACATCCAACGTTGTCTTTCCGATTGCTACACAAGCCTGCATATTATTTCTTAATGATCATAAAAGTGCTGGACTTCCTCAACCTTCCTGCCTAAGAAACAGTTTTATGATATATATTTTTTTTGCAGGTTTTGGCCTAATTCTTGAAAAAGTGCTTTGTCGAAATTTAATGAATATGAGAGAGAAGAGCTAATCAGAATGGCCTTTCCCCCCTTCTTTATTTGCAGAAGTGATTAAAAATCAAAAGCATTTGGGAAACCAAATTATAATTAATGTGTGTTCTAATGCAGCGCTTATGAGGCAAGGAGAGGAAAAGTCTTGTGAATTTGCTTTACAGGCCTCCCACCCTAATCTGAACTTGGTAATTGTCTTTCATGGATTCTGGAAACTTTCAGAAAAGTAATATGTTATCTTGATCATGAGCACACCATGTCGTCCTTAAATTGGTGTTGTACCAGAATGTTTTCTGCTGCAATGTGGCTCACGGGGCTTTTTTTGTAGCAGGAACTCCTTTGCATATTAGGCCACACACCCCTGATGTAGCCAATCAATCCTCCTGGAGCTTACAGCAGGCCCTCTACTACTACTACTAATAATAATAATACATTTTATTTATATCCCGCCCTCCCCGCCGAAGCAGGCTCAGGGCAGCTAGGAGCCCTGGAAGCTCCGGGAGGATTGGCTACATCAGGAGCATGTGGCCTAATATGCAAAAGAGTTCCTGCTTCAAAAAAAGCCCTGCACTGGCTCAAAAATTCAAAAAAATAATCCCTTTGGAGGAATCGATGGTGGCTATCACCAATGAGAAATGTCTTTGAGAGTTATGGATGACAATGTTGGAAGAAGCAATTCCAGCTACGAAGTATTTACACTATGTCTACTTGAATTAATATAGACTGGAGCTTCCATAGCCAACAGACATTTATGGCTGCAGGTGGAACCTAGAAGTTGAAGAAGGTGTCTACTGAAACTGGTCCTGAGCTTATTGATTTGGCTGCAGCATCCATTCTTCTGTTACTCTTCAATGATCCACTTCAGGACGCTTTTGGAATAGCACTTGGACTGTGCACGAATATTGTTTATGGACATTATTTGTTATGGACAGTGCCTATATGTCAGCTTCATTTTTTTTTTTTTTTTTGCTTTATTATAATACACTAGAGGTTGGATACAGAAATTGCAGTCATAATTGTTATTGTGCTGCACAGTTTTCCACTGTTTACCAATGATTTCAAACTGTGGTTCTTACTTGGTTTTGCTGGAATGTAGGAACTAGCATAGGAATAGAAATGCTTGAGTTTCCAGTTTGATCTGGAAAACTAATCGACATCCACTGGATCTGCCTGCTGATCCAGCTCTCAGCATTTAAAAAAGTTGTATGTAGGACATAATACAGTATGCGGAGTCCGACATGATTTGTGATATATACTGCACATTTGGCAATGCTAAGGCATTATAGTGCAATATTTTCACTGTGCCTACAATCTCAAAACCCCTTATCATGAGGGTTGGAAAGCTGCAGCTTTGAATCAGATTTTCTGATGTTGCAAAACATGAAACCAAAACCTCAGGAGAAAGCCGTGACACTGAACCAACAGCTGAAGCTACAACAGCTGAAGCTCACGACCACAATATTCAATCAAGATATATTTATGGTAGTTCTTTGAGTTAAACAATTAGTACAAAAGCCAAACATAACAGTTTAATGATATCAAAAATTTGACTTCTGACTCAAAGGAGCAAATTCCCCGCTCTGTTGGGGTAAACAGTTTTTTCAAGTAAAAAAAGATCCAATGCACATAAAGTTTCACTGGGTCCATAGTCTGGAATATAATCTTTCATATAGAGGCTCTGTCGCTCTCAAACACTCCTGTGGACCACAAAAAGTCTTTCCTGATGTCCCGAAAATACAACAGCGGGTTGCTAGCTGAGATCAGCCGTTTCACATCTCACTTTGACAGGTACCAGGATGCAAACCAGTGATGCAATCACATATCCATTCAGAATCTAAGTCTTATTCACAAGAGGTCAAGATTGGGCTGGCTTGAGTCAAGTTTAAGTCTTATTAGGGTTTGTAGAATCTTTCGGGCTCAAGTGCCGTGTTCTACTGGAGAAAGTTTTCCTTCCAGACGTTTCGTTCTCAGCTGTGGAGAACATCCTCAGTGGCGTTGCAGCCGGAGCAGGCGCTCTGACCTTCTTGGCTGCTGTGCATTGAGTGGGGCCAGGGCTGCTGGAGAGCTGCTATTTCTAGGCTGGAGGGGGTGTGATGAAAGGGCAATTGGTTTGTGGATGTGCCCATTGTTTGGTGGGGCTTCCTGGAAGGGTAATGATAAGGAAACTGGCTGTTGAATGTGACCATTGTTCTTTGTTAATTGCTGGGAGGGTTGGAAGGGGTATGAAGATAAGGAAGATGGTTGTTGACTAAGTCTTATTCATAATGAGTCAAGTATTGAGATGGCTTGAGGACACTCCTGTGGACTTTTGTATTAATTAAAGTGTCTTATTTTGCTGTGGAGTTTATGGGGGAGCTGAAGCTCATGTTGGAGAGGGGTTGGGGTGGGAAGGATACACTGGAAATGCAGTGGAATGATCACATCTCTCATGTGTTTCCGTGCCATGTGGGGCAATCAGATGTCAGAAACCTGCCAGAGCAATTGGATGGCCAGAAACTTGGCATGGAAGTGCTTAGCTGGGGAAGCCATTTGAATTTGCGGGTGCCTATTTAATCCATGTGGGAGTTTTAGAGCAAGGTAAGGACAAGTGGACCACAAGGGCCAGAGGTGCACATGTGATTCTGCCCATTTAATCCAGAGGGGAGAGGTGGCCATGGTGGACCAAACTGCTTGTCTGCTCGCATCCAAAGTGTGGGAATGTCTTAGAGAAAAATCTCCCAGTGGGACACAGTCATTGATCAATCCCATATTACATTACCTACATAACATTTGGACTTTCTATGTCTTGTGAATGTTGAAATTCTGTGTCCTTTGTGCTTGGGAGGGTCGTTCCTCTCCTATACATTGAAAATAATACCCAGTAAAGTCACAGAGACAAGAACTTTTATTTATGATGGACCTCATAAGTTCTGAAAGGGAAGTCATGGTTTAATTACATTTTCACAGAGGCATTGAAAAGACTGAAATGCCAGAGTACCAAGGGATTTCCACAGACGCGCACTCTACATCCAAATAAATAAAACAACCCCAGTTCTTTTCAGGGGAAAGCATTGTTATTCTGAATCAGTACTGGCAGATGCCTGGCAATGAACTAAATTAACTGCTTCAAAGAAAAGACGGTTTTTCCCCCTAGCATTTTTTAAAGAACTTCCTTTGCCACAGAATGCTGAAAGATATGTTTGTTCATTCAGCTGAAGTCAAAACAAGTCCCTCGTTTCCTGAGGTAAAGACAGGGCAAATGTTCATACAGGAAAGGTAGCATGGCTAGATTTGCCACTGAAATGTCACTTGAAGTGAATTTGGGGGTTTCTTTTCAGGCAAAACATCTGAGTAATTTCAAGGTATGCCAAAAAAAAGTTTTGATAAGGCTACAGAAATGCCTCTAGGGGATTCACACATCCCTAATCTTGTTTTATAGCTTCATAATATAAACAGTAGGATCCAGAAGAGCCTTGTTCAAGAGGAAAAAGCCTTACTGCTCAACCACCACAATCAAATGTTCATGAATGACTCAAACACAGAGGGTTTTTTTCCTCCAGTCCAGGAACTCTAGTCATGAAATCTAGTCATGACAGTATCTTCTATTCCTGTACAAGTTGTAACTGTCATAAGAACATAAGGGAAGCCATGTTGGATCAGGCCAATGGCTCATCCAGTCCAACACTCTGTGTCACAAAGTGGCCAAAAAAACCAAGTGCCAGTGGGGCCAGGATACTAGAAGCCCTCCCGCTGTGCCCCCCCAGCACCAAAAATGCAGAGCATCATTGCCCCAGACAGAGAGTTCCAGCAATACACTGTGGCTAATAGCGACTGATGGACCTCTGCTCCATATGCTTATCCAAACCCCTCTTGAAGCTGTCTATGCTTGTATTCCATCTTCTTTCTCTGCTAAAGCCTCCGCTTTTAAAAAAATGCAGAAAATATCTTTCTCAACATACTATTTTTGAACAAGCTGAACTGAAAAAGGACGTTTATATGCTCACATGCCTTTTCCTCTTTCAAGAATGGAAATAATTACTAGCCTGCTTTCAGAGGGCAAGATTGTATCCTTCTTAAAGTGACTTTTGTACAAGTTTAACCTTTTGGTCTATCTGGTAGAAACTTGTTGATATATGTGAGAGAATCTGTGGCTTGATTGGAGAACCTCACAGTGGGGATTTTCCACCATGGACTGTATGATTAGCACCATGGACTGTATGATTAGAGTTCTGAGTCCTCTTCAAGAGCAGAAAGAAACAGATGATTGAAAATTTCAGTCTGAAACATTGATCCTGTGATCAGTGGGTAGTATGGAGCCCTTTGATTGGCTGGCATTCTGTCAATAATAGGAGCCCACTTTCTGCTTAGTCTGATTGGCAGCGCTCTATCTTCTGTTGTTTCCTGCATCTCTGATTCTGATTTCAGAGAACCTCAGCTGGGTATCTTCCAAGTCTAAATTTGGGTCTGGCTTTCCTCACTCCAGGCAGGGCCCTAACAATGTAGGGCAAAGAGACAAAGGCTTGGTTAGCATTAATTAAGCTGCTTGTTTGATTAATAAGTGGAGATGAGCATCACATTGATTTCTCACAGCACAGTTCATGCAATCAATCTCAAACCATTCTTTGGGATAGACTGTCTTCTCATTGGTCAATCCCTGGCTTTTGGATAGAGTGCTCTTAGAAAAGGGCATAAATGGATTCTTTTAGATGCATTAACTTACCCAGAATATCTTTAATGTGTTTCTTCAAGCAGAGAGAAGGCATAGAAATGGGAAACACTGAATAATTCAGTAAGGCCGTACACATTAATGGCAAACTAACTGATTAAACTTGAATATCTTCATATGGTCATTTTTTCTGAAAGCCAACCTTGATTGCATTTTTTTATAAAGGATCTTTTAGTTCAAGAACCATCAAAGCAAAATAAACTTAGAGTGAACGAGACTTAATTTTTATGACCTTAAATTGATGAAAGTGTTATGTCTCTTTCTTTTACTGTATGGGGTCTAGGACGTCATGGTCTCTCTCATGGAGTATGTGCCTGATTGGTTCATTGATTTTTATTTACATAATTTATCATCTGCCTTTCTCACTTGGACTCAAGGAGGGTTACACAGAGTGAGTCAATACACTAAACAGGCTGGGGTATTTGACAAACAAACAATAGTTTTAGGCAGGGTTTTTTTGTAGAAAAAGCCCATCAGGAACTCTTTTGCATATTAGGCCACATCCCTGACATCACCATAGTTTTGCAGAGGGTTTTTTTTGAAGAAAAAGCCCACCAGGAACTAATTTGCATATCAGGCCACACCCCCTGGCACAAAGCCAGCCGGAACTGTGTTCCTGCATGTTCCTGCTCAAAAAAAGCCCTGGTTTTAGGGTTGTAGCAGAACCAATCAGAAATCTAAAAACAGAACTGAAACAAAGCAGCTAAAAACAGAACTGAAGCAAATCAAAACAAGATACTTTAGATGATCCAAAAATTACAATGGGAGCTTTGTTTTAGTAAGTGCAACACGGTTGTATAGACCACAGGCCCTAACAATTTAACTTTGTGAATCATTTAGTATGGTGCAGCTCTATTGCCTGTGTAGAAAACTCTCTTGCATTATTCACGGGTTTTTGTAGTTTGTGGAAAGCCATGAAAGTGGGAACCTTCTAGACCTCCTCGGCCATTCCAAAAAGTGGGGGCCACAATGGAGAAGGCAGGTGTATGGACAGTCATTGAGTTTGCAGGCTAGCACCTGTAGAAGAAATTGCTCAGATGAGAGAAGCTGTTATGGCAGCACACAGGGGGAACGCTGGTCTCGCAGATATGAGTGTCCAAGGTCATGATGGGCATTGCATGTGAATACGGCTTGCACAACCCTCATCTATAAGATACTAAGCCTTGGGATTCTAGAATATGTAATTCACGGAGAAGCCTTGGGATTCTAGAATATGTAATTCATTGAGAACTAGTTAAGGGCACTCTGACCTGCACAGCCCAGGCATATCCAATATTGTCAGATCTCAGAAGCTAAGCAGGGTTGACTCTGACAAGTACTTGGATGGGAAACTTCCTTGGAATATTAGAGTCAGGAGGCAGGGGTAGGCTTTATTCAGCCACCTCCCTGAATGCTCCCAGTAGGGGTCAGTCACCATGACTTCCAGGTGCACACACACACATGCGCATAAAAATACAAAAAATACCACCACCACCACCACCCCAAAAAGAGAGAAGTAGTTAGGGGCCATGATGGTTGTAGATGCCAGAGATTGAACCTGGTTCCTTCTGCATGTCAAGCATGTGCTCTACCACTGAGCCATGGATTCTTTCCTTTTTTTTGATCATGCCTATGTCTTGTACTGCATTGAACTCTGGTAATTCAAGTCAATCCTAAGGGAAATCAACCCAGACTGTTCCCTGAAAGGTCAGATGCTGAAGCTGAAGCTCAAATACTTTGGCCAACAAATGAGAAGGGAGAACTCACTGGAGAAGACCCTGATGCTGGGAAAGACAGAAGGCAAAAGAAGAAGGGGTCAGCAAAAGATGAGATGGCTGGACAGCATTAGTGATGTAACTAACACAAATTTGAGCAGACTTCGGAAGATGGTGAAAGACAGAAGGGCCTGGCGTGACTTGGTCCATGGGGTAGTAAAGAGTTGGACTCGACTGTGCGACTGAACAACAACAACAAATTCAAGGGATATTTTGTGACAGCAAATTGCACTGCATTGTACTAAAAAAACAATCAGCTAATTAAGACACAGAAGACTATCCTAATAGTTAGAGAAGAAACTATGTTTCTGGCTGGAAAAGTATCCTGATTTCTTCCCTCCTCCTAGGTTCTATAACACCGAAGGGTTCACATCTGCACTGAGGGATACATGAAGTATGATTTCCTGGTGAGAATGTGAAATTTGTTAAGGGTGGAAAATGAAAAATGTTAGCTTTACATTACAGCCATCCTAGTTTGTTTTTTTTAAAAAAAAATTATTTAATGCAGATATTGTATTTTTAGAAACACTTATTCACAGGAAATTAAGTGTTCAATGGTGTAGGATAGCTGAAAAAATGACAGATGGCAATGGACAAACTCCAACTTTTCATTACTGCAATACAACCCTCAGGTCTTCTCTACTGCATCTATTCTAATGAAGAGATGGTGGATGTATTAGCTCTGGATCATAAGTCACCTAGGGAAGGAAGTTTATTCTTCCTAATTAAAGAAAAAGCTTCATGATATACTTGCCCAGAGGATTAAAGATGTAGAATTGATTTCCAAGAAAGCCAATGTGGTGTGGTGGATAGAGAGTTGGTCTAACAGCTGGAAGACACTAGTTTGAATCCCCACTCTGCCATGGTTTGAATCCCCACTCTTCCTTCCTTCCTTTTTCCCTCCCTCTCTCCCTCCCTCCCCTCAAATGTCTGACATGCATGTCTCGCGGCTCTCAAACATCTGATATTTAGTCTATGTGGCTCTTACATTGAGCAAGTTTGGCTACCCTTGATGAAATGAAATAACATTTGGAAAGATTCACATCTTTGTGTCCTCTATCCTCATTGTATTTAAAATGCTGCAGATGAATTCCTTTCTATTCAGTTTTATTGCACTGAATATTCTTCACTTTCAATGCTGGGGTCAAAATTTGATAGGGTGGAAATTTCTACTGAACAATACTGAGACTGTGTGAATATTCATCTCTCCATTCCTTTCTGATTGGTGTTTCCTCCTTGCTTGGATTAATGATGTGAGTGATTTTGCCCAAACAGAACCAACCTGTGACATAATAATGCTAAGGTTGTCTGCGAACTGATTTCATGTGAGGACTGTCAGTATCCTATATCTTTAAGGCATATTGGAACTGCCAAAGGATTGTGTAACCCTTGCATACAGGTGTTTAAGTGTTAGCATGTGATAGCATGTGAATGTCATTAACCAATGAGAAATGGGATTGGTTAAGGGGAATACAAATACAGTAGCCTAATGTCTGTTCAGTGTGGAGTAGGAAAAGACGGATAGAGCGTGGCATACTGATGGACTGATAAGGGAATTGATGATTGTGGACTGTGACTTGACTATTCTGTTGGACTGAGTATCTGTACCTTTGCCTGGCTGGACTGATTGTACTGATTCTTGGACTGATTCTTGACTGTGATATCTGCCTGACCCTAATACAACTTTGTTGAACCGGCTGTCTTTGTGAGTGTCTTCATTAGAGCAACAACTGAGACTGGTCTGACCAGAGTGGCCCTGAGGGACGCTTCCTAAAACGGATAAAAGGAAGTACTTCTTCACCCAAAGGGTGATTAACATGTGGAATTCACTGCCACAGGAGGTGGTGGCGGCCACCAGTATAGCCACCTTCAAGAGGGGTTTAGATAAAAATATGGAGCACAGGTCCATCAGTGGCTATTAGCCACAGTGTGTGTATATATATATAAAAATTTTGCCACTGTGTGACACAGAGTGTTGGACTGGATGGGCCGTTGGCCTTATCCAACATGGCTTCTCTTATGTTCTTATGTTCCACTACTACTCTGTCAAGGACAACATGGAACAAATAAGCATACATTTTAAAGTATTACTTTTGAGCATGTCTAAACATATTTGTGAAAAACATTGAATAGTTTTTACAGAACTTATTTGTATACAGAACAAATTTGTGTACAGTCTTCCATTTATGTACCTATTAAAATTTAGAAAACCAATCACTCTGAGCCTGTCCAAGGAGAAATATTTGCTCAATTAATCTGGAAATGAACCCACCTAACTCTACCGATTAACAGATAAAGAGATAGCAGACCAATACTCCATGTTGCTGTTTCCTAACACTTTTGGATCCACAGTGCACCATGAATGAATTGTGCTCAGGTCCATATATTTGCATATTATTGGGAACCACTTATGTTGTTTGCCAAATTAAGAATGGTTCTTAAAGATCTGGGGATTGTTATCAATAGTCATATTAACAGCAATACAACATTCTAATTTAGATGACAAAAATTGGCAACAATTGGCTGCATTAAAAAAAAAACCTTATGATGTTAAAATGAATGGATAAGAAAGGAATAACTATAACTGTGTACATTTGTGAATTAGAAGTGTTGTTTGCTCTGTATGCTGGTTCTATGCGTTGTTGTATTTTAATAAACTTTTTAAAGGTTTAAACTAGCTCTGGAAGGCTCGATTAAAGATATATACACATAAACACAGCACATTTTCACTCTCCCCCAACCCCCCCTCAGCCTAGCCAGCAGCAGGAAAGAGAAGGCCTGGAAATGGTTTTGAGAGAACTGCTCATTTCTTTGTTGGTCTGTGGTGTTAGAAAGAAGCTACGAATTAGAGTTTTCCTTTTTTGGAAGCATTATGAAAGATATTGTTTTTCAAGTTGTTGACTGTTTTATACAAGAGACATATAGCTTTATAAAAAAAAAACTCCCACCCCAAATCAGACTGGGTAGCAGCTGAGTGTCTTGAAGCTTCATTTGAGATAATTGCTAATTTCTTTGCAGTCCCAAGCACTCCCCCACCCCCATAAGTATTCACCTAGAGAAGTGGAAGAATCCCATGCAGGACCCCTAACTGAATACTTTGGATATCATTTTACTGGGCACTGACTGTGACATTCAGCATAAGGCAAATTCATGTGGTCGTGTTCTCTCTATAGTCAGGTATCCAGGTAAGAAACCATGCACAGATTTGTGACCTGACATTCAAGGCACATCAACACCACAGACTTCAATGAGTTTCATAGCAAATCCCTCTCCTGAGGGAAATTTGGGAATTGTAGTTTCCATTAAGAGGACTAAGAATCTCTCATGCCCCCATCTAATTCTTTAAATAAACAAACCTCCACAGCCTTAAGGTGTCCCTGTTGAATTGTGTTGATATCTGTACCAAATAAAAAAATGCAGAGCCTGAACGATTACTATGGCAACCCCCCGTTAATGCTATCAAGGCTAATACTGTGGCAATGTTTCCATTTTGTTCAGCGTTACACTTCAATCTCCTCCTGCTTAGATAAGTGATACTGCAATATAAGAACAGTTGAACATTATAGCCTCACGCTTCCAGTTATCCATCCTAGCAAATTAACGTAAGATGATAAGTGAGTAGGTGACTAATACGCCGCATTAAAAATTTAGCATTTTAATGCAAGAGTTCTAAATGTTTCAGGGGCAGCCAATCTGCCAGAACTGGGATGAATACTATGTTTGCCCCCAAATATGGAACAGAGCTGACAAGATTTCTGTTTACTTTTTTAATGCTCGTGTTTGTCCTGATGATATGCAAGACACGTTACAGATGCCCTACATGGGACTGTGTTAAGATCGGGGTAGCCCGATTTCAACCACTTAAGCATGCTAAGATTTAAATGAAGATTACCATGGAGTTTTTCATAATACACTAGAAAGATTTTTTTTTTTTCTGATGGACAGATTGATGTGCCAAAGCTCAGAATAGAGATCTTCATCTCAGGCCTCAGGAAAGATAGGCAAACTATGGAAGATAGGCAAAATAAAAATATAAGAGAGAGAGAGATCCAGACCTTAAACATAGCTTGAAATTGCAGGGGACTGAGGAATCCACCCTGTCTTGGAATAAAAACAAACAAACAAAACAAAAAAATCCAGCAGCACTATGCAGTCCAAAAAGTCCAGGGAAATTACAGGGCAATTTTCTACAGCTTGTTCAACTACTGCATTGTCTGCTGATTGAAGAATTTTAAAAAAAAGATCATTGATGTCATGAGGTCACTTCCAGGCAGCGGTGGAATTCAAGCAGGAGCTCCTTTGCATATTAGGCCACACCTCCCTGATGTAGCCAATCTTCCAGGAGCTTATAAGGCTCTTTTCTGTAAGCTTTTGGAGGATTGGCTACATCATGGTGTGTGTGGCCTAATATGCAAAGGAGCTCCTGCTAGAATTCCACCCCTGCTTCCAGGGAAACTGCAAAAGTAATGTTGCATCGCTCAAGGAGTCTCTGGAAACTCATGGGACGCACCCCCATGTCCCACTCAGCCCATGGAGCTTACTAGGTAACTTTGGGCCAGTCATACACTCTGAGTCTAACCTACCTCACAGGGCTGTTTGTGTGAGGATAACATGGAGCAAACAAGAACAGTGTTGTAAACTGAGTCCCCATTGGAGAGAAAAGCATGGGATAAAGATCCATTCTCCTCTTCTACTTTTAATTCCATTTTAACTTTTCTTTCCCTTCTTCTCTGTGGTCTTTTCTCCCTAAAACTTCTGTTCTTAAATTTCAGTCAGGAGCTGTGCCTTTTCAAATGTGAACTGTTGTTATCTGAGGCACTGTGCTTCAATGTGCTATAAATCTCACTAAATAATACGCTTGGATAGATTCAGGCGGGTAGCCATGTTGGTCTGAAGCAGCAGAACACAGTTTGAGTCCAGTGGCACCTTGAAGACCAACACAGTTTTATTCTGAATGTATGAGCTTTTGTGTGCACTTCAGATACAATGAAATGGAGATTACCAGTCCATTCATATAGTTAGAGGGTGAGCAGTAAATTAGCATGTAACATACTGAAGATGTCTAACAGATCAAAGGACCAAATAGGAATAACAAGCTTAGTTTATATGGTTGCCATTTGTTTGGGTTTAATTTTAAGGGGAAACATAGTGAGGGAAATAAATATGTCAAAATTAGAGATGGATGGACAGATGCGGGGGTGGAATTCTAGCAGGAGCTCCTTTGCATATTAGGCCACACACCTCTGATGTAGCCAATCCTCCTAGAGCTTACAAAAAATAGCCTCGTAAGTGCTTAGAGGATTGGCTATATCAGGGATGTGTTGCCTAATATGCAAAGGAGCTCCTGCTAGAATTTCATCCCTGGCCAGATGTATCCTTAATTGTGGAATGCTGAGGGTAATTAACTGAGACCCTGCCATTACATTCCATCCATCTTGTCTCAAGCTGGTCACTTTCTTCAGGAAAGAGACAATCCTAGATTAGAGCAGCCAAAGGTTCCATATCAGTGACCACCCCCCCCCCCCCAATGTTGTGCCCTCCAACTCATTTGTTGGCATCTCTCTGAGTCTTGTGGATAAAACTCAAAGGATCCCAAATGGAACCAACAAAACAGGAAACTTCCGTACCAGCTAACCAACAAGGCACCAGAATAGGGCTGGCAATTGCAAATTGGGAAACTCTCAGAGATTTTACGTTAGAGTCCAGGGAAGGCAAGGTATGGGGAGGGAAGGACCTCAGTGGAGTATAATGCCATAAAATCCACCTTCCAAAGCAGCCATGTTCTCCATGGGAAGACCAGTTGGACAGGAACATCATAGCTGTGTGGGATATTCCTTAGCAGGGAGAACTCCAGTGGAAGGAATGATAGGTGGAAGACAACAAGCAAGAGAAAAGGGAATGTTTTCTCTTTTCACAGCAGTGAATCCTCTGCTTGATGTTAGACTTTCAGAAGTAATGCCAAGGGAGTCTATGATGTTGTCCCCCCATTTTTCTCCTGCCATGCAATTGATTGAGTATGGGCAATTAGAGTGAGGCCAGGGTTTGCCTTCCACAGGCAGGCACCTGGTAAGCCTTGACTCTGATGATTGGCATTTTAATATTTCCTTCCTCTAGGCTGGGTTAGCTCCATCTGTGAAATCAAGCCAGGCCAGGCCAACTCAACTCAACTGAGACCCCTGTGCTACATCCCAGCGGGTGACAAGAAGAAGAAAGATGATGATGGTGGTATTGGATTTATGCTCTGCCCTTTACTACTCAAAGGAGTCTCAGAGTGGCTTACAATTTCCTTTCCCTTCCCACAAAAGACACCCTGTGAGGTAGGTGGAGGTGAGAGAGCTCTCACAGAAACTGCTCTTGAGCAGAACAGCTCTGAGAGAACTTGTGGCTAACTCAAAGTCACATCAGCAAGTGCATATGGAGGAGTGGGGAATCAAACCCAGTTCTATCAAATAAGAGTCCGTGCAGTTAACCACTACACGAAACCGGCTCTCTGAGAGCAGGGCAACACACCAAGATTCTTTCAGTAGTTCTAGTTCATTCATGACACATTTTTGCAGAGTTGCTTCCTATTTCCATTCCAGTTGACCTCTTCAGAAAGTATTATACCCTCCATTATTTCTTGAATGTGGTTACATAGCATTCATGTTGAGATGACAGCCAAAGAACCAGACTCCCAGCATGGGTGGTCCACCTTAAAACAAACATGGGTGTGCTGGAAATGACAGAGTCTGCACCATCAGAAGGTGGCAGATTCAGTTCTTGCCTGAAGGAGGCTAAAAGGTACAAGGAGATAAAACTGGCCAAGGAAACAGCAGCAAAGTGGTAGGTTGATTCCCAGATAGTCCAGTCTATAGGAGGCCAGTCTGTAGGAGGCCCACTTGGTAGGCATCTTACAGGGGGATGGGACTCCACACTCACCTCAAGCAGCAGAGGGAAGAGGCAGTGCCAACTGAAGACAATGATGGAGGGTGTACAGGACGAGCATAAGTAAAGAAGTTGGCCAGTGGTAAGGTAAGTCCTACCAGCCACCTAACTGAAAACTAGAAGTGGCATTCCTTGGGTACACACTTTCAGGGATCACCAGGGCTTTTTTTTGAGCAGGAACGCACAGGAACGCAGTTTGTCATCAGGGGATGTGGCCTAATATGCAAATGAATTCTTGCTGGGCCTTTTCTTTAAAAAGTCCTATGTGAAACAATGATGATGTTAGTGGGTGTGGCCTAATATGCAAATAAGTTCCTGCTGGGCTGTTTCTGGGGATCACAATCCTTGAGGCCTCAAAGAGTATAGGGCATTGATGGCCAAACTATAATAGATTCCCAAGGTAGCAAGTGAGTCTTATATACACACAGTTTCACAAATGAATTCTTGCTGGGCCTTTTCTTTAAAAAGTCCTATGTGAAACAATGATGATGTTAGTGGGTGTGGCCTAATATGCAAATAAGTTCCTGCTGGGCTGTTTCTGGGGATCACAATCCTTGAGGCCTCAAAGAGTATAGGGCATTGAGGGCCAAACTATAATAGATTCCCAAGGTAGCAAGTGAGTCTTATATACACACAGTTTCACTAATTAAAATTGGGTACCGGCTGTAACATGTTTCAAGGTGGGAAACAGTTTCTTAAAAATGCCCAGTCTCCCCACTCCTTTCAAAGACAAATAGGGTTGCCAATCCCCAGGTACGGGCAGGGGATCCCCTCGTTTGGAGGCCCTCCCTTTGCTTCAGGGTCATCAGAAAGTGCAGGGGGGAATGTCTGCTGGGCACTCAATTATTCCCTATGGAAACCAATTCCCATAGGATATAATGGAACATTGATTTGTGGGTATCGGGGGCTCTGGAGGGGCTGTTTTTTTTTTTTAATGTAGATGCACAAAATTTTTAGAATAGAATTTTTAGAATCTGGTGCCTCTTCTCAAAAAAATCTTCCAAGTTTCAAAAAGGTTGCACTGGGGGGGTCCAATTCTATGAGCCCCAAAAGAAGGTGCCCCTATCCTTCATTATTCCAAATGAAGGGAAGGCATTTAAAAGGAGCGTGGTTCCTTTAAATGTGATGGCCAGAACTCCCTTCAGAGTTCAATTGTGCTTGTCACACCTTTGCTCCCAGCTGCACACCAAAGTCCCCAGATATTTCTTGAGATGGACTTGGCAACCCTAAAGGCAAATCATGTGGAGCCTGGTTTCGTACAGGAAAACCCTGTGGGGTTTGAAGGGTTAAACCCCTTTGCCCTTCCCATGAGGCCCTGATTTGAATTGGGAACAGAGCACGTGCATTTGCCTTTTACAGATAAATGGAGGTCCATAATCATTCTAACCTCTGTCTTGATTCAAAGATGCTACAACTCCAGTTTTGTTTGAGTTGATCCTACATCAAATGATGATTTAAAGATGGCAGCAACTGGACACAGAGAGATTGCTTTTGTGCCGCATTTCATTTGTTAATGCAAAAAAAAAAAAGACAAAAAAGATACAGCCACTAAGTCGAGAAGAAAAATAAAGGTGTACAACCAAGGCCTTATGAATCATGAGCACAACTAATCCTGTTTGCCTTGGACTTGTCAAGGTACCGTATACGTGTGTGGATGTGTGACCCTCTCCTTGTATTGATGTTGCTATTTAATAAGTTATTTCCAGGAGAATGCTCTTGGAATTTATGCTGGCTGTTTTATAGGGGTCTGGCAGCTTGTCTTATACTTTTTTGAGAACAAAATCCATTTTACAGCTGTGTCCAAGTGAGTAATAGGAGAGCGAAACAAGCCAAAGGAGGTTGCAAATACATGCTAAGATCAATTGTCAAGAAGTGGATTCCATATCAAGCAATCTGGCAGGTGTCCAGCCTTGTAGATTCAGCTACTCAATTAGACAATGCTGATGTCATTGACAGATCTATAAGATCTGATAGGAGATCATTTTAGAGAAAATACTATGCAGCTGTAATTGCTGTTGAAAAGAACATATCTGAAATAATGCACTGTGAACACAGAGTGTTGTCTAAAATAACAGTTGGAAGCGAAACAAAACACATTGGTTTGGGTGACGACTCACATGCTCACAGTCGTCAAATGTAAAACACAAATGTTTTGAATAGGAAGGTTCTTTTAACTCTGGATTTGATCTATTTGTGTCTTTGATCTTGTGTTTCCAAGTTGTTAAATCAGGGTTGGGTTTCCTATTTTCCAAATCTGATCATCACGTTTTAGGTGGGGTCTCTCTCTCTCGGCTTGACTTCGCGAACGAAGATTTAGGAAGGGTGCAGTAGTCCACGTCTGCTGCAGGCTCGCTGGTGGCTGACAAGACCAATGCGGGACAGGCAGATCCAGCCACAGTGGCTGCAGGGAAAAGTCTGATTTGGGGTTGATGCTGTAGCAGTGCGATTCTTCCTCAATCTCCTTTTGTCCTCAAGGTGGGGTCTTGAAGCTAAGAATTCACTACCATCCTCAACAAACTTATACTCTCCTATGTCCATTGAAGTCATTAGAACAGGGTGACTCTACTTAGAGCTGCGTTGCAAAGTACACAGCTGTCATTTTCATATTTTAACTCAAAAATTTGCAACAGATTTATTTTTATTTTATTTTGTGGATTTATAGTCCGCCTTTTCCCACAATGGGCTCAGGGAGGATGGTTCTAAGTTATGTGCATGATGTGCATTGCCAGGGGTTGTTTTGTAGAAAAATAGGTGGTGGAGCTCATTAGCATAACTCATTAGCATATGCTGCTACCCCCAGCCATAAGCAACCTGAAGCAAGAAAGGGGAGCCCCGAGTGAGGGAGTCCTGCTTGGGCCAGCTAGAGATCCAGCGGGCCCAAGCAGGCCTCATTTGCCTGGGGCTCTCCTGGACTGCCCCCCCCAGTCAAAAGGCCAGCAAGCTACCCACTGCCTAAAATCACATAAGAAGTGGAGAAAGGGTGGTGCGAGCTTCTCCAGCGGTTAATAAGGGCTGCTGGGGGCATGGCAAAGCTCCTGGTGGCTGCCTGGCTGCTCAAGCTCCTGATCCAGTGATTGTTATGCAGCTGCACCTACTATTCAATGGACAAGCTAGGTGGGGGGGGGGGCGGAACCCTCAGAAAGGTTCAGGAGCTGTGCTCCTGTGAGCTCCTGCTGAATCTGAGGCCTGTGCATTGCTCTATCTGATTAACTGCCAACATTTTGTGGCCAGCTCCAGCAACTCACAACCACCATTTTGCTATTGCCCCCCCCATAGCAGCCATTTTGAATTGGTGCCCATTCCCTGTTCTCAACATTCCGAAAGGGCCCACAGACTCAACAAGATTGAAGACCCTTGCTATAGGGCAACAACTTTTATATCCAATGATATGTGATTAGGGAGGGTGAATAGGGAGCATGTTGTGCTCCCACGGCCATCCTACTTGAGGTCTCAATGACACAAAACCATTATGGTGTAGTGGTTACAGTGCCAGAATACAATCCAGGAGACTCAGATCCAAATCCCCTATCTGCCTGTTGGAGCAAGAATCTACATAAACCCAGTCTGACAGCTACAGTATGACAGCTGGTGATCTAGCTGCCAGGCTAGGTCACAGTGACCTGATCAGCAGACCGGCTTGAGCCGGCAGAAGCCAAGTGATGCAATCTGCTGAGTCAGCACGGCCAGGATTGGCTGCTTGGACTATATATGATCTGTGTGTGCATCACACAGGTCTCTCCCTGTGAGATGGTGGTTAGGCGAAGCACTTTGTCCGTGGAGGTGATATTGTATAGACTGCACAAGAGAGCACTTGTCGTGTATATATGTTAATACACCTTTTGGCACTAGTTGCACGTGTCTGCCTGATTTTCTTTCCTGAAGCCCTGTGTCGGGCAAGTCATCTCCCTCACTCTGCTACTCCCGCTCCGACAGGGTTATGGGCCCAGCACGCTTCCGCTGCGCGGAGGAGAGAGTTGAGAGTTGAGCTGACTGTGAGGTTGGAAAGAGCCGGAGGCGAGGAACGCCGGTGAAGGTCACAGAAGCACCACCGTTCTCTGTTTGAGAGCCAGAGGGACGTCGGCAGCCAGCTGTGAGGAGGAGTCGGCACGATGGCTCAGCAACAGCTTGGAGTAGCCGTTGAGAAGCTCACCTCAGCCAACTACGCGGTGTGGAGCCTGAGAATGCAACACTACCTCAAGCGTGAAGGGCAATGGCTGTTCGTGAGTAACCCCCCTGCTGACTTATCTCCTGCCGAGACTGTGTTATCGGATAAGGCACTGGCCAACATAGTGCTGTCTATAGGAGATGACCAGCTGGTTTATGTGCGAGGGAAGGACACTCCCAAGGCTGCCTGGGACGCGTTGAGTGCGGTGCATGTTAGCACCACTGCTGGTTCCCTCATGGCCTTGACAAGGAGGATGTTCCGCACCGTTATGCCGGCTGGAGGGTGTGTGAAAGATCACATCAAACGGCTAACGGACTGTTTCGTTGAGCTGGAGGCAAGAGGCAAGACTGTAGCTCCAGACGACAGAGTGTACATTTTGCTGTCGTCGTTGCCACCTGAGTACACTCCCCTGATAACTTCTCTGGAGACGGTGGACGTAGCGACCCTGACCATGGAATACGTCTGTGCCCACCTGCTTGACTTCCAAGAGAGAATTGCGGCCGTGAGCTGTCCGGGGGTGTCGGCCGGGCAGCGTGCTGTTATCGGTGTGTCCGGGAAGACAGCCAAGAATGAGCCAGCTTTTGCTGCTGGCAGGCGTCCGAAGGTGGAGGAAGTGGAGCCGACTGCGTTTGCAGTCCGTCGCTGCTATGGATGCGGGTCGTCGCAGCACCTGCTCCGAGCTTGCCCTGAGAGGGAGAAGAGGCGGGGGCGTGTGCGGCGAGAGCGGAGGACCGCCAGCCCGTGTGAGGAAGCAACCCGGCTGGTCACGTCTGCAGTAGAGAGCACAGGGTCTGCTTGGATTTTAGACTCCGGGGCAACGAGCCATCTCTGCTGCGAGAAGGAGTTGTTGAAAAACATTGACAGTCCTGAGCATAAGTATGTGAGATTGGCTGATGGGACCACTGCCAATTCTGTTTGCTCAGGCAATGTGGAATTTCCTGCACTGAAATGTATGTTGCAAAATGTGTTGTATGTACCCTCACTGCAGTCTAACCTGTTGAGTGTTAGCACACTGTTTGACCAGGGATACCAGGTGAGATTTGAGAAAACCTGCTGCAAAATCCTGGGAGGTGGGGGAAAGTTGCTTGTGACAGGAAAGAGGGAAGGTAAACTGTATGTGGTCCAGAGTGATTGTGCCCAGGTGGCTCAGGTGTCGAATGAGCCTGTGCACAATAATTGTATACATTTGCTCCATAGGAGACTTGGGCACTGCGGATTTAGGGCGTTAAAGAAAACCCTGGAGCTTGTGCCTAGTTTGAAAGTAAATCCTTGCAAATGTTACTTGGATTGCCAGGTCTGCAAGAAGACCAAAAGCAAGGCGTGTGCTGTTGCTAAAGAAAGCTCAAGGGAAAGCACACGAGCCCTGGAACTAGTCCATTTAGACGTTATTGGCCCATTGCCAAAGAGTCTGTCGGGGAGGAGATACTGCTTGGTGGCCACCGACGACCACACGAGGTACGCGTGGGTTTTCACCATGGTGCATAAGTCTGAGGTGTATAAGACATTCACCAAGTGGGTCAAAGCAGTGGAGAGACAATTAGGGGTTAATCTCCTAGCTGTACAAACCGACAGAGGGGGGGAATTCTTATCTAACCAGATGAAACGTTGGCTGGAGAACAAGGGCATTGCCCACCGTCTGACGAACCCGGCAACGCCCCGAGAAAATGGGCATGGGGCTGTATTGCAGAATGTGATGTATTGCATGTTAGAGGATGCACAACTGCCAATGTCCTATTGGGCAGAAACCATACATGCAGCTGTTTTTTTGCAAAATAGGGTTTGGTGTAATACTGTGAAAAATGTGCCTTACAGGTTACTGTTGAACAAGACCCCAGATTTGAGTTCTTTAAAAGTCTTTGGGTCACGGGCTCGGGTTGGCATCCACTCCACGAGTAGCGGGGAGGGGGATGTCCGGGCAGAGAGCCTAATTTTTCTGGGCTACAAGCCAAGGGCCAGGTGTTATCGTTTCTGCAATAGCAAAAGCAAGATAACACTTAGTAAGAGTGCCCAGTTCAATGAAAAAAGCAGCTGGCCAAGGTTGCACTCCTTGCAGAAACAATTTGTCCTGCTGCCAAGTAGCGATAACGATGTTGGAGCGCAGCCCAGAACTCCAGCCCAGGAGGTGGCACCCAGTGGGGCTGGAGAAGGTGAGCCGAATGCTGGCACAGAGCCTGACGAGCAGAGTCAGGAGGCAGAGCCTCAAATGCAGGAACTGGAGGTAAAGTGTGAGAGTCAGGAGGTTCAACACCCAATTACAGGGGCAGAGCAACCAGCCCAGGAGGTGGGAACAGAGCAACCCGAAGAAGACAAAGCTGGTCCAAGCACAGGGCCACGGGTGTCTGCCAGGTCCACCAAAGGCCAACGTCCCGCTAGGTACAAGTGTCCCTATGTCACTCTGACTGTCAATCCAGACCCACCCGGATTTGAGGAAATGTTAAAAGAAAAGGCTAAGAAATGGAAAGCCTGGGTGGCAGAGTGCGAGGCAAGGGAGAAGGAGGCTGAAGCCAAGCGTCTGAAAGAGCTGGCTGAACAGGAACACGATGATGTGTTTTACAATCATGATGAGTTCCTGAACGAATTCCGGAAAGGGTTCCGAGCTACGTAAATATGAACTGTAATGTTGCTGGTGGACATGTATGTAAACTGTGTAAAGTGTTTTGGTGCACTGGGTTTAAATAGATTAGGAGGTGTGTTGGAGCAAGAATCTACATAAACCCAGTCTGACAGCTACAGTATGACAGCTGGTGATCTAGCTGCCAGGCTAGGTCACAGTGACCTGATCAGCAGACCGGCTTGAGCCGGCAGAAGCCAAGTGATGCAATCTGCTGAGTCAGCACGGCCAGGATTGGCTGCTTGGACTATATATGATCTGTGTGTGCATCACACAGGTCTCTCCCTGTGAGATGGTGGTTAGGCGAAGCACTTTGTCCGTGGAGGTGATATTGTATAGACTGCACAAGAGAGCACTTGTCGTGTATATATGTTAATACACCTTTTGGCACTAGTTGCACGTGTCTGCCTGATTTTCTTTCCTGAAGCCCTGTGTCGGGCAAGTCATCTCCCTCACTTTGCTACTCCCGCTCCGACACAAAACCATTATGGTGTAGTGGTTACAGTGCCAGAATACAATCCAGGAGACTCAGATCCAAATCCCCTATCTGCCATGGTTAGGGTTCCTAGCCTTCCACTGGAGGGGGTTTCCACAGTTTTGAGGGCCCAACCCACCATCATGAAGCTGGCCAGTGGGGGGATTCCCACCCTCAAAGAGTTCCATTGTGCCTGATGTGCACAGCACAATGATGTCACCCAGTCAAGTCAAGCTTATTCACAGCAGAAGCCAGTGAGTGACATCACACTGGACTCATCATGTGGGAGACACTCTTGGCAATTTGGGTAAAAAAAAAAAAAAAACCTATGGCACCATAGAGTGTTTACCCAAATTGCTAGAGTGTCTTCATGCAATGTGCCCAGTGTGATGGTGTCACTTTTGGGTGACATCATTACACTATGCACACTTTGCGCACCCAAGAAACTTCCCCCCTCTGAGAGTCAGGTCAGACCTGGCAACCCTAGCCATGGAAGCTTACTGGGTGACATTAACCTAGTCACTCTTTCTTGGCCTAACCTACCACACAAGCTGATTGTTGTGAAGATAAGATGGAGCAGGAAAGAATGATGTTGTAAGTTTCTTTGGGTCTCCACTGAAGATAAAAGCAGGTATAAATATCTAAAGAAATAACTAAAACAAACCAAGAACAATACATGCCATCAGTGTATGCAGGGCTTTTGTTGTAGAAAATGCTCAGCAGGAACTCATTTGCATATTAGGCCTAGCCTAATGATGTCACCATTGTTTCACATAGGACTTTTTGTAGAAAAAGCTCAGCAGGAACTCATTTGCATGTTAGGCCACACCCCCTGACATCAAGCCAGCCAGAACTGCATTCCTGTGTATTCCTGCTTTAAAAAAGCCCTGAGTGTATGCATATATTGCACCACAGAATCAAGGCAGAACGGTACCTCTTTTTAAAAGGATCAGTGTCAACAGAGTGAAAATTCTTGCACAAAGCGGAAAAGGAACCTCCGCCCCCCCCCCAAGTATTTATTGTTGTTGTTGTTGCTCAGTCACACAGTCAAGTCTGACTCTTTGCAACCCTATGGGCGTTTTCGCACAGAGCTTACCCCGGAGCGACGTCCCTCTTCACCGCGCAGCGTCTGCGTGGATTTCACACCAACTGCTCCGCAGAGCTGCGAAGAGCCGCGGCTTTTGTGTCGCTAACGTAAATTGGTTTTTAGCGGTTTACATTTGCGATGCAAAAGGCTCAGCACTTCGCGGCTCTTCCTGGTTCTGCGGAGCAGTTGGTGCGAAATCCGCACAGACGCTGTGCGGTGAAGAGGGACGTCGCTCCGGGGTAAGCTCTGTGCGAAAACGCCCTATGAATCAAGTCTTAGATGGGATCAAATCTGTTCTCCTGGCTACTTCAGTTTGAAAATCCCCGTTTCAATTTTGCTTCTCCCTTTTGCAAATTGAGCCTGGAAGTTTTTGCTTAGCACCATTTTCTTTTTTCTTACACTGAAATTTTCCCATTAACAAAATGGGTTTAATGGGGGTGGTGTTAACCGAACCAGCAGGGCTGGGAAATGAATACATTTTCTTAGGGGCTGGGTCCTGAGATTTACATCAGCAAGCAGACCTCATGTCATATCCATCAGAGGCTACTATTAAGAAACCACACAGCCTGAAAATAAATCAGCCTAGTTTAGTGAACAGGAGGGAAGGAATAGTGACATGGTGTAGTCCATTCTTGTCAGCAGAACCAGCCCTAGATGATCTGCAGCCCTAGGTAGCAGTGCTGTGGCTCCACCCCCAAGCCCAGCCAATGAGCTGGGCTTTGGGGAAACTTCCCGTATATGAAATTTTTATTTTCAAGAAAAAAAGAGGGAAAAGGGAAAATGGAAATAGAAAAGTAATAATACATCTGTAAAGAAAAATAGAGTACATTCTGCATGTCGCTGTAACATTCAAATAAAAGAGAATTTCATCATACTGTTACACACTTAGCCTCTCATCACAGTAGTCATATAGAATTATATTGTGAATTCCCATTTAGCTTATCAATTTAGCTTGTATTTCAACCATATAAACTGAAGAATATTAACCACAGTTCACACCAAAGCAATTTAAGTGTCTAGCCATACATATAACGTCTCCCAGTATTCTCTTGTTTCTTCCTTGGATTTCCCAGCAAGCAATAGCAATAGATAGTCCATCTCTGCTGCTTCCAGTATTTTCCCAATCAGTTCCTGTTTTGTGGGTAGTTCTTGGAGCTTCCAGTTCTGAGCAAACAAAATCTTAGCTGCAGTATTAATATCTGCCATTAAATGTCTTGTCTCTTTTGTATAATTACTAGGATACATATTCAGCAAAAACAGTTCTGGCTTAAGAGGAATCTGCATCTTCAGCGTTTTTTTGCAACAGTTAATGTAACATCTTCCAATAGCCTTCTCACAAGTCCACAACATATGATAAAACGATCCCACCTGTTTTGTGCATTTCCAACATTTGTTAGTCATATTAGAATACATTTTAGAAAGCTTTTGAGGAGTTACATACCATCTGTAAAACATCTTATACAAATTTTCCTTAAAAGATACTGATTTGGTTAATTTAATATTGGCTTTCCAAAGGGCTTTGGGGAAACCGTGCGGCAGCACAGCTCCGCCCCCGAGGCTAGAGACTGAGGAAGGGAGAAACCCATGACTGCAGGGCTCTTTTTGAGCTGGAGCACTTGCATCACATGGGAGGCATCCAACTCGGTGCCCCCTCCAAGACAGTGCCCTAGGTGAATGCCTAATTCCCCTAGTCAAATGAAAAGAGGGGAACACAGTAGTGAAAAGCCTAAGAAATAACTAAAAAGGAACTATGTCCCATATTGCTACAAAATCATGCAAAAATTATTTATACAATATCAACAACACGTAATAAACCAATATCAAAAGTCCAAAAGGCTCAGTTATAAACAATGTCCTTGAAATGTGGCAGAAAATCCTCCTCCAGGTATTTTGCTGGTAATATTCCCAAATAGATATAATCTGATTTATAGAAGCCTCCTGAGATTTCCGGATGTCTTGGCGCTTTTCAGAGCGTAGCCCTTCGTCAGGCAGTCTTATTCCACTTAAGGATAATTCTATTGATCTAATTATTCACATTCATACAAGAAATTTTTCCTTTTCGGGGTCCCGATTAATACATTCTCACAGCCATGCAGCTTCACAAAATTCAGGTTCGGGTAGCTTCCCTCTAATTCACCGGTGAATCATAGCATGGCAGGGACAGCACTGCTTGTCGGACCTCAGAAGCGAAACAGGGTTGGTATCAGTGTTTCCTCTAAGCTGAGTTAGCATGAGCTAGCTCACAGATTTTTAGCCTCCAGCTCACACATTTTTGCCTTAGCTCTGGAAGGATGACCCTAAAGCACACTAATTGATGCAGCAGCTCACAGCTTTAATGCCAGTAGCTCACAAAGTAGAATTTTTTTGCTCACAAGACTCTGCAGCTTAGAGGGAACATTGGTTGGTACTTGTATAAAAAACCATCAAGGAAGACCCTGTAGAGGAAGGCAATGCCAAACCACCTCTGCTTCTCCCTTGCCTTGGAAGCCCCTTGCTGGAGTTGCCATAAGCTAGTTGCGCCTTGACGGAACTTAGGTATGCATGTAGTGAACAGAGCAAGCAAAAGATTGAAAAACTCGACCGTAAATAAGTAAATAAAGTGAGATTAAACATGCCATATTATGGATTCCGGTCTTGCGGGTTTTATCTTTGAGCGTTTGACTCATGGAGGAGTTTAATATTGCAAACGGGATGTGAATTCTTCATGGTACCCCCTCCGGAGCGGTTTATCTAGAGACTTGCTTATATACTACTAGCTCTATCCAAGCTGACTTCAATCAGCCTAACATTTCTAGATAAAACTTTAATTTGGGATTTCATGCAATGGGCAGCGTGTAAAGGGTCTGAATGTGCCCTCCTGAATTAAGCAGCTTCTCGCATTGGGTGAGCAATAACAACCAAGTAATGTGCGTTTGCTGAGGGCAGTTAAATGGGTGTTTTAATTTTTAATTTATTCATTATTTAATTCATATTTATTATTCCTACTGCATATTTATTATTCCTATTTATTATTCCTAAAAGTTCTGCAGCGTTATTACATTTTATATTAGATTTAATTATTTAGCAACAGGGGGAAAAAGAGAGGCTCAGCAAATACTCCAAGTGATAGAGGTCTCCTCCAACCAGAAGAGTTAGCAAATGTTCCCACTGAAGAGGAGCTTCTACACATGGAGGGTCTCAACTTTCCACCTATTACTGAACAGTCCCCAATAGGCTTGGGGTGGGGTGGGGGCTTTTATCTTCTCTCTGAGCAGTGGCTCCTGTTTCCATGCAAATCCATTTTCTACCCTGCTCTGGTTCTGCACCTATTTGCCTATTAGGAGCAAACACTTTGCTTGGCAAAGGGATAACAGGTACTGCGGGTAACAGGTCTCTGATAATAGGTACTGCAGAGAGGAGGTAGGAAAGAAGGAGTATAGGCTAGCAGCACATCTGCATGGGTCAACACACTCTTTGTTGTGTACACCCTAGAAGGAAGCTCTGTATTCTTGGTGCTTGGGGGGGGGGCACAGTGGGAGGGCTTCTAGCCCCACTGGTGGACTTCCTGATGGCACTTGGATTTTTTGGCCACTGTGTGGCACAGAGTGTTAGACTGGATGGGCCATTGGCCTGCTCCAACATGGCTTCTCTTATGTTCTCATGAAGGAGCTGTGATGAAGGGTGTGGTAGATCTTCTGTGCATTATCTCCAATATGGCTGAAGGGCACTTGTATTCTGTGGAATGTATAGATTGTACAAATACATCCCCTGTCCATGGAAGGCAGGTCCAAATCAGATGAACTGCAAGAGATCCCTGGTGAGGAAAGTTCTGTACCTTCCACCCTACAGCCCTTCTAATGGAAATGGATCAGGGTGATCAGCATCCCACTGATGTCACTTCCAGCATGATGTCATTGCATTCAGGGATGCTCTAGTTCTAGTTACACCATAGAGTTTGGGGTATATGTTGGAACACCTCCCTGGCATGATGATATCACTTCCAGGCCATTCTGGAAATGATGCCATGGTGTTGGCACAACACTGAAGGTAAGTTCCCATGATCTGCTGCTGGTTGTCAACCACTAAGAGACCAGTCAGGATCAAATTTCTGAGTTCTCTTGATGTCTTCGATTTCATTTAAAAGCTGCTGTGTCAGTTCCCAGATACACAGAGGAGAGCACTGAAAAAAGTGCTGATAGGAGCAGTGAGTTCCATCACACACACACACACACACAAGCCCTGGTAGTATTGATAGAGAAAAGAGTCACAAAGGCTGATTACAGACTGGCACTTTAGGTCGACTCAGAGATGGCTCTGAAGTCGACCCAAAAAAATCTGTACAGATGGCAACAAAGTGGTAGCAAATCTTTGAGCCGACCTCCCCGCTGTCTGGATGGGGAAGGGCGCAAGTGAGGCGACTTGGTGGTGTGGAACTGCTGAGCTGCCCCAAGCTGTTCCCTGGTTTGTTTGTTTTTAAATCATTCAGAGCGCTTATGCGCATCAGCGTTTGCCCCCCCCCTCCCAAGGGAAAAAAAGGCATTCGGCTTCTGGGTTGCCTTTCCATGCAGAGGTGCCCAGCCGCCCCAAAATGGGATGCGGGCGGCACGCAGGTGAGCATGTGGATGCTCCGGGACGGCTCTTTTTGAGCTGTCCCAATTCGGGATGCCTCCAAGCTGCCTGTCTGTTCTCAGCCAAAAACTCATTCGCTTGAAAGAAAGTGGGCTGTGGAAGGTCTAATGTTTTTAAAAAATAGATGCAAGACTGAGGAATGTTAAATTCTGCTTCCTTCTATGCCTTTTTTTGGTGCCTGAAGCATTTTTTTCGCTTCCCAGTTTTCCCCTCCAGCATTTGAAGCATTTCCCCCCTCCTCAGATACTGGAAATCAGCAAGGCCTCGAATAAAGAATGCTGAAGTCAACCTTGCGTAGTGAGGTAAAATGGAGAGAGCAAAGGATGATCTCCCCTCACCCACGAGCTCCATTTTTTATTTAAAAATAGACCATATCCACCAATGCATATCTGAGGTTCATGAGAAAGCAGTGCAAATTCAAATGTAAATGTCATCTTGCTTTCCTGTCACTGTTAGGCAAACAAGAATTGTGATTGCTTATAAAATGGCAATTTGGCAGGAAAAATCCCTTGTGTGAGGGCTGTGTGTGTGTGTGAAGTGCCACCAAATTGCAGTCAATTTATGGTGACCCATAGACTTTTCAAGCCAAGTAGTTAAGCAGAAAGCAGTTTTCCGTTGCCTTCCTCTGCAAAGTATTCCTTGGTGGTTTCTCATCCAAGTACCAACCATGCCTAGCTTTTGAAATCTGACAAGGTCATCAGGCTATACTACACCATTCCACATGCATTATCTATACCTGATCATTTCCAGTGGCGGTGCCAGGGACTGGATCCAGGATAGAGGGCTACTGCCCCAGTAACATCATTTCAGATGGGTGTGACCGAGCATGTTTTGTTTTGTTTTTTAGGTAAAACTGAAAATGAAAAAAAGAATTCTGTGCATCTGCTTACATGTAGTATTGCCAACTGAGGAATGAGAAGCCCCATATTTACCATCTAATTTTGGCACAAAACTACTGGAAAATTTCCAAAACTGAATTAAATAGAAAAGAGGAGTCACAACCCTGCACAAATCCCCACCTCCACTGTTATACTTACCACATAGGGTATCAGACTTACCATACAGAGTACCAGACTTTGACCATGGAGAACTGGGTTCAATCCCCACTCATTCATAACTCCCATAGTACAACCTTTAGCTGGTTACTCTCTCTCTCTCTTTCTCTGTCTAATTTACCTCAGACAATTACTATGATGATAAAATGTAGTAGCAGGGAACTATGTAAGCTGCTCAAAGCTCTTTGGGAGGGATAAAAATGTGATAGAGAGACATGAATAAGTCATTCATGTACTTTATACAGGTAAGTTAGGCCCATTGACATCTGTGCAGGCAGGAGTAACTTCTAACTGGTTCTATTTCAGTAGTAGCTGTTCCTGTGCCTCAGAGGTCACAATGGAGGTTTATGTTGTTATAGAAGAATGTAATGGAGATTGGAATCCTGCATATTCACCGACAGAAGGTAAACTCACTTTAAAAGAGATTAGAGTGTTATCTGGTGACTCAAATCCAGACGCTATGAAGTAGAAGTCTAGTGGTATCTTAAAGACTAATAAGAATTTACTCTCGCATAAATTTTCATTAATCTGATTGAAGTGGGCTCTAATCCTTATAAAGCTTATGCTGGAATCAAATCTTTATTCGACTAGGTGCCTCTAGACTCTTGTTTATTTTTGCTGAAACCTCCTAACACAGCTACCCCCTGTGGTGTTATCCCCATATGCATCTGCCTTTGGGTCTCTCCTGAAAGAAAGGCTGACGAGAAGCTATTTAAGATAAAATACAATGTACAACTCCCTCCACCCAGAAACCAGTTTGTTAAATAGAAGGCTGGGGGCTAGAAGAACCCTCTTTCCTCAGACGCTAGCTTTCTACACACCAGGGTTTTTGATACGGGAAGTGGTAGCCATGGTGCAGCACTTCTTGGGCTACCAGAGGGGTGATCTGCTGGCCCCAAATTGCAGTGTTTAATGTTGGCAAATTGGAGTCCCCAAACAGTTGCCAAGATAGTGGCAGGTGTTAAGTGCACAGTCTTCCTTCAGGAGGAATTGCAAAACATTGCAACGTGTTCTATGTACACAGCTACATTCTACACAACAGTTCCAAACAAAACAGATGTCCTAGTTAGAGAATGGGGGGATTCCTAACAGAGTAGGAGGGCTCAGATCTATTGACAATTATGAAAAGCACGGAAGTTGTCAGGGTAAGGTTGCCAATCCCCAGGTGGGGGCAGGGGATCCCCCGGTTTGGAGGCCTTCCCCCGCTTCAGGGTCATCAGAAAGTGGGGGGGAGAGGGGGAAATGTCTGCTGTGAACTCTATTATTCCCTATGGAGACTTATTCCCATAGGAAATAATGGGGAATTGATCTGCAGGTATCTGGGGCTCTGCGGGAGCTGTGTTTTGAGGTAGAGGCACCAAGTCGTGAGCAGAGCTTGGACTGCAGTATTGCAGCTTACCACTCTGCACCACGGGGCTCCTGTCAGAATAAAGATTGCAAGATAATCTTTGAATAAAGATTGCAAGATAATAATGCCTGGGAAACAGACTATACAGTATTATTCCCACAAAGACCATTCAGATTGCGAAATTTGCTTAAATCTGCCCTGCAACAAACCTGATGATAGGGCATTATATCATGCTGGAGTGGAAACCTTAGTACTACAGCCTACAAATTATCTTTATGGTGTACTGTACCCACTTTTTTTTTACATACAGTACTGGTGGTTATTGGATGTTTAATTCTTCCTCCCCTCTTCATATTGTCTTATACAAGTCCAGATCCTCTACCTTGGACAATTCTTTCCTTGTGTCATTTCTTATACCAGTTGCTATAATCTGCTAGTTTCTCAAACTTCTCTGAATCTTTAATATTATGAAATGGGTTGCAAAATGTTCAACTTCTTCTATAAATTAAATTAAAGCTCTTGCATTAGCAGATCAGAATTTCTTCTGACCGGAATCTGACAATGAGACAGCAGCATTGCCTGCAATATTTTAAAAGATTGTCATCTTTTGGACATCTTCCTCAGAGTTTTTAATCCATATGCCCTTAAACAACCAAATTTCTATATAGCATTTCTACTCATTTCCAACATTCAAAGGCAAGCTTAAATTTAGTGCCTATGGTGTAGATTATGAGTCTATCTTGCTGGTCTTGGTTGTATAGAAGTTAAAATGAATTCAGTTGGTATCTTTGGAATGGTTTGGTATATGACCCAGCCATAAAAAGGATGCACCAAAAGGAACCCCAAGTGCTGGTTTTCTCCACTGAGTATGTAGGTAGGGAGATTTTCTATTTTCCATTCTTTGGGTTGGATCCAACCAGCTTTTCCACTGCTGAAAGACACAGGACAAGGGTGCCTTTGACTGCCCAAAAGGATACAATGGAGATCATGTCACCTGTATAAACAAAGGGTAGAAGAGAATTAGGTGAGACTGGATGAAAAGACAGGCTGAGTCAGACCCAATGTGTTTCCTTCACCATGACTTAGGGTTGCCAATCCCCAGGTGGGGGCAGGGGATCCCCCGGTTTGGAGATCCTCCCCCCGCTTCAGGGTCGTCAGAAAGCGGGGGAAGGGGAGAGAAATGTCTGCTGGGAACTCTATTATTCCCTATGGAGATTTATTCCCAAAGAAAATCATGGAGAATTGATCTGCGGGTATCTGGGGCTCTAGGGGGGCTGTTTTTTGGGGTAGAGGCACCTAATTTTCAGTATAGCATCTAGTGCCTCTCCCCAAAATACCCCCCAAGTTTCAAAAAGATTGGACCAGGGGGTCCAATTCTCTGAGCCCCAAGAGAAGGTGCCCCTATCCATTATTTCCTATGGAAGGAAAGCATTTTAAAAGGTGTGCGGTCCCTTTAAAAGATGTGATGGCCAGAACTCTCTGGAGTTCAATTATGCTTGTCACACCCTTGCTTCTGGCTCTACCCCCAATGTCTTCTGGCTCCACCCCCAAAGTCCCTAGATATTTCTTGAATTGGACTTGGCAACCTTATGTCAGGAACAGTCTTATTCAACGGGTAATAGGGTCAGTGGTCCCAGGCCACCACTGAAGGCTCTGTCCTCCCCAGGCTCTGCCCCCAAATCTCCAGGAGTTTCTCAGCCTGGATCTGGTTATCCTAATCCACACCCCTCCATCCCCTGCTAGAAGAAAAATATCCTACTGATGATGCTTAGGCAACTGGCTTCTGGGGGCAGTGGTAGCAGTGATTCTAGGCTCCGTCCTGGAATTTTGACTAGGGACTGCTGTTGGTGGATGATGCGATGCAGGATCAATTGTAAAATGGGTGCTATGGGATGGGGGTCTATCACATAATGTTTGGCGTTTTCAAGGATACAGTTGCCACCCTCCAGATGGTGGCTGCTGACCTCCTGGAATTACAAGTGATCTCCTGGAATTACAAGGTTATGGAGATCAGGCAGACTCAGCGGCATTCTACCCTGCTGAGGCCCCACCCCTCCCCAATCCCCACCCTCCCCAGGCTCCACCCCCAAAATTCTGAGGTATTTCCCAACCCAGAGCTGGCAACGCCAGGCAAGCATCATACGATGGGATCAACTAATTCTTCATAAATATATATTTTAAGCTAATTCTTTCCATTCTAGCCATTCCATTTAGCCATACTTAAGTTTAGGCAAATAATGTCAAGTGAGCTTAATTAGTGTGAACATTTCTGGTAGATGTGTTGAGTCCTGGCCTAGTTTTGAAGAAATGACTTTCGTTTCTCAAAACAAGAGTTTTGTGCCTTAATAACCTTAGTTCTTTTCATTCTCCCTGCAGCTGTATTAGACCTCGAAAGTCTTTTTAGAAAAATGAAGCCAGCACCAAACTGGTGTTTCTGTTTATCAGGTCTACCTGGATATCATTTCTAGGTAAGACTGTACTCTAATGCAATGTGATTTTCATGTCAGATTCCATTAGTGGTTTAAAGGAATGTCATTAAAAACAAGCAACTTTGGTAGACCCTGGTAAACAAATGTTCTGTGGGCAAGTTCCTACCATACGGTTGATCAACAGGCCTGTCCTTCCTTTTCAAGCACCAAAAATTCACTTTTTTACATCTTTCTGAAGCTGATTTGTAATTTCTGGAGATCTCCAGCCACCACCTCTAAGTTGGCAGCTCTAAACTGTATATGCTTTGGCCTCCAGTGGCTTGTCACTTGTAGAATAGGAGGAGGAGGAGATGGCATTTATACCCTGCCCTTCTCTTGGAGTCTCAGAGAGGCTTACAATCTCCTTTCCCTTCCCCTCCCTACAACAGACACCCTGTGAAGTAGGTGAGGCTGAGAGAGCTCTCCCAAGAACTGCTCTTGAGCAAAACAGCTCTGCGAGAGTTATGACTGATCCAAGGTCACTCCAGCAGTTGTATTAGAAGGAGAGGGGAATCAAGCCTGCTTCTCCCAGATGAGAGTCTGTTCTCTTAACCTCTACACCAAGCTGGCTCTCATGCAGGATCTCGGTTAGTGACTTGCTTTATTTTCATAGAGTTGCCAATCGCCAGGTGAGAAGAAGGAAAAAAAAAACCTTGATATTATAATAAAAATAATTCAACCCAAATTCAAAATAAATTACAAAAGGTCTTTTAAATAATGTGATTATCACACACTTCATTCCTTTAAACACTCAACTTGGGTTAGTAAATTCAATAACTTTCCATAACAAATTTGCACCTAAGCACACATCCAATATTATACAGAAATTGATTCTATAAACAAAATGCTCAGTGCAGACAAAGTGCTTGTATAATAAAGTTACAAAAATAGTCCATTTCTTGAAGATTCCATGAAATCTACCTCTGACAGAGCCTGGAGCTGGCTACTAGTAGCTTGCCGCGCCATTTCCAATCTCTTTATCAAAGAGGGGTGTCTGAAGTCATTTCCAACTTTTACATCATAGAAGTATACAGTAACTCATACAAGCACACCATTCCAAAGGCGTATCACCAGAAATATCTGGGGACTTTGAGAGTGGAGCCAGGAGACACTGGGGTAGAGCCAGGAGCAAGGCTGTGACAAGCATAATTGAACTCCAAAGGGAGTTCTGACCATCACATTTAAAGGGACTACATACCTTTTAAATGCCTTCTCTCCTCTGGAATTAATGAAGGATAGGGGTACCTTTTGGGGGGCTCATAGAATTTGACCCCCTCATCTAATCCTTTTGAAACTTGGAGGGTATTTCAGGGAGATGCACCAGATGCCATGCTGACAATTTGGTGCATTTACCTCCAAAAACAGCCCCCCCCCAGACTCCCAGATACCTGCAGATCAATTGGTCTCCATAGGGAATAATGGAGTGTCCAGCATACTTTCCCCTCCCCCTCCACTTTCTGATGACCCTGAAGTGGGGGGAGGGCCTCCAATCCAGGGGATCCCCTGCCGCCACCTGGGGATTGGCAATCCTAATAAGGATTAAATTTAGTGGGCTGGATTCAGACTACATTGGCAATGTCTGCTAACCCCCCCCCCCCTTCTTGCTGCAGACCCCCTTCTTATTTATTTTATTTTATTCAATTTTTAGCCCACCCTTCCCATAGAACAGGCTCAGGGTGGGTTACATCATAAAAACAATCAACAAGGTTACATCATAAAAACAATCAGGGTGGGTTATATCATTAAAACAATAAAAAAACCCAATAAGGTATATAAAATCTAAAATTACAGATAAAACAATTAAAATATATGACCTAAAATTACAGAGTAACAATAGGTACTAAAATGGCAAATTCTGCCTTACAGACATGGCTTATTGTCCAGGTCCAGCAGGTCTTTTAGCACTGGGATGTCATTCCTTAGGTTTTCCTTTCTCCCAGGAGGAGCATTTTGTGGAGATCAGTTGGCTGGGGGGAAGCAGAAAAGTTTCATTCTCCCATTGGAAAATTTAATCTAGAGCTAATCCGACAGGAGTTACTTCTGAGTATACTTGTGTAAAGAGCCCCGTGGCACAGAGTGGTAAAGCTGCAGTACTGCAGTCGGTGCCCTCTGCTCACAACCTGAGTTCAATCCCAGCGGAAGCTGATTCAGGTAGCCGGCTCCAGGTTGACACAGCCTTCCATCCTTCTGAAGTTGGTAAAATGAGTCCCCAGCTTGCTGGGGGGGGAAGTGTAGATGACTGGGGAAGGCAATGGCAAACTACCCCACAAAAAGTCTCCATAAAAACGTTGTGATGTGACGTCACCCCAGAGTCAGAAACAACTGGTGCTTGTACAGGGGACTACTTTTACCTTTATACTTGTGTAGAATTGCACTGAAAGGCAGCAAACTAGTCTCAAATTCACTTTCAATTTTGCAGGCCTTCAGACTTCCTCATAACTTTTCCTATCTTTCACCTACCTGAAATTTCTTCCAAGGGGATACCAATTCCAAGGTATAGATTAACATCAAACCTATTGTAAATGTCTTTTTATCCATTATCTCCACTTTTTAAAACATGGCCCCGTTATGAATTACTGCTCTAAGTGGTCTTAAGAACAATTAAGCTCAGATTTATCATTTCCCCCTAATGACTCTTTGGAATGCTGGGATAACAGCCCATTCACATACATCTTAATTCTGTCTGCTGGGAAATGTGAAGGTTGTCCATATAACAGTCTTCCTATTCTGTTCAGTAATGATGTAGAGGTTTGAACCACCACTTCACCTTATGAAAGTCACAAATGTGTAATCTTACAATCTGTTGACTAGTGCAAAGTGCCGTTGTGAAGAGCTGGACACAGGTGGTGCAACTCAGGACCATACTATTCTGTCATGATTTCCCTCATTTTTTAAAAATCAAAATACAGCAATAGTGGCTGTAATTTGTGGCAGAAGACTTCATGGGGGAGAGGCTTCTTAACCCTCTTTTCTTTGGGTTTTTTTCCTGTGAAAACTCACCTCCAAATTATTTCTCCTCTCTCCCACAGAAAGGTATATATGTATTGGTGAGACCCAAATTACATATCACAGTGAGATACTTTGTCATCCCTGATCCAGTTCTTCCCAAACATCTCTTCACCTGGATCTATCTCTTCTATAAAATAGAGTTGGGAAAATGTGATGCTATTTTGTGACGCCTAGCATTACTACTACCTTTTGATTTTTTTCTTATTTAAGAACAAATAAAACATTTTTGTGGGCCCTAAAAGTTTTTTAGGCACAAAGCACTCATGCCTTCGTGGTAAGCTTGCCAATCCCCAGGTCCCAGCGGGGGTTCTTCCACTTTCCCAGACTCCATATACATACTTATACAGACTCCATATACAGACTTACATATTTGTATTGATTTTGGCCTGGTGCCACACTTCCCGCCCCCAGTCAGCTGGCTGGCAGGGGGAAGCCCCGCCCCCAAAGGACCTTGTGCCTTTGCACCTCCGGAGGTTCCAGTCTCCGATTGAAAGGCTTCCTCTTGGGATGGTGTGTCTGTGTTACTTGGAAGAAGTTGGCAGCAACTTGTGAGTAGAAAGGCCACTCCCTCGCTTCAGAGTTGCCAGAAAGGCGGGGGCGGGGGACGTCTGCTGAGCACTTAATTATTCCCTATGTGGAGATCGATTCTCATAGGGTATAATGGGGAATTGAGGTTTCAGAGGCTCAGGGGGAGCTGTTTTTTGAGATAGAAGCACCAAATTTTCAGAATAGTATCTAGTGCCTCTCCCCAAAGTACCCCCCAAGTTACAAAAAGATTGGACCAGGGGGTCCAATTCTATGAGCCCCAAAAGAAGGTGCCCCTATCCTTCATTAATTCCTATGGAAGGAAGACATTTTAAAAAATGTGTTGTCCCTTTAAATGTGATGGCCAGAACTTCCTTGGAGTTCAATTATGCTTGTCACACCCTTGTTCCTGGCTCCACCCCCAAAGTCTCCTGGCTCCACCCCCAACGTCCCCAGATATTTCTTGAATTGGACTTGGCAACCCTACTTTGTGGTTCCCTTCCACCATAATAATATCAGTATTAAAATTATTTACTTCAATGATTTTAGGCTAAATTTAATAGATTTCAGTGGGTTCTAAACATTTTCATATTTTTCAAAGCGAGAAAAAAAATAAAACACTTTATTCGACCCTAAAAGTTCATTTTCTTCCTTTTGATTTTAAAAGGAATTAAAATATTTTTTCTGGGCCACTAAAAGTATTGTGGACCCTAGGCACTGGGTCTAATGGATAAGATGGCCCTGCCTGAGTGTCTGCCTATGGGAAATAGGAAGCACCTAATTCCAGGGCTTTTTTTTTTTTAGCAGGAGCTTACAGGAACACGGTTCTGGCTGGCTTGACATCAGGAGGTGTGGCCTAATATGCAAATGAGTTCCTGCTGGTCTTTTCCTTTAAAAAGCCCTGTGTGGAACCATGGTGACATCAGGGGGTGTGGTCTAATATGCAAATGAGTTCCTGCCGGGCATTTTCTACCAAAAAAGCCCTGCCTAATTCAATTTATCCAACAGGGTATTTAGACAACTCTTGACGAGGAGGCTCTCATAGGATTGAAACCCACATTTTAAGCTCCTTAGCAAGACAATGGTGGTGCTTGCTCATGTTGACAAAACCTTAAAAAACAACAACGAAGCCCCTCAGTAAAATGCAGGACTGCAGGTACAAGTGATTGGAAGAAATGAAACCTGGAACAAACTGCTTCTGATTCCATTTTGACATGAATTTTAGAAATTCCAGTCCACCTGAATTCTGAAGTGATGGAATGCTGAGTAGGCTCCATACATCACTGGATTTTGTGACAAGAACATCCAGAAAATAAATTATTACCGTGGAAATGCTGTAACATTATCTTCTTTACAATTACACTTTGTAAATGCATCGTTGGCAGTGCCTGTACCCAAAGACTCTGGATCCAAGGCAAGTCTGAGCAAACCCTAAGGGTGAAATAACTAGCATTCATTTTCCAATGGGTCTGTCTGTCTATCACATTTTGCTCCAGCAGCATGCATGGGTGTGTAGTCCCCATTTTGTCCTCATTAGAACCCTGTCAAGTAGGTTAGGCTGAGGGGTGTGTGTCTGGCCCAGAGTTAACCAGTATGCATCATGGGGATTTGTACCCACATGCTCCACATCCTAGTCTGACACTCTAGCTGCTACTCCATATTAAATAATTGGATAATGACTTTGCCACCCAACATAAATTCCTCTAGAAGTTCAAAACCTGAGAAATGTGTAAATCAGTACTCTCCAGATCCATGTCTCTTGGCCTAAGCTGAATTCTGGAATCTGGGCACATCCAAACCTAGAGATAATGAGCTCTTGTCTGCACATATTTTTATTTCCTATAAAAACCAACCATTACAATAATTTCCCCGCTGTTTTAGCAGCACAGTGCCTAAAAAGATGTCCAGTATTATAAAAGACTCTGCTTTATCAGTTTGTTTTTGTGTGTGTTTGTGTAAAGTGCTGTCAAGTCACTGGCAATCCCATAGGGTTTTAAGGAAAACGATTAAGAAGAGGTTAAAATTAACCATATATACATACTCACTCTCTCTCTCTCACACACACACACACACACATACACACAAGACCTTATCTAGCTGCTATTTCATTTATCATAGGATAACCAATCAACTGCACAGCAAGACACCGGGAAAAATGAAAGCATCACAAGAGCTCCACAAAAATATGGTGTTTAACTACACTCGGTTCTTATCGCATTACTGTCTGCTGCATCACAGAGTGGTCTTATCAGTTGTCTTTGTTAAAAGGACACACTACTAATAGCTCAGTTCATCTCTGGCTTTCAGAAATGGCTTTACCGCTTGGAAAACCGTATCTAGGTCTTCTGGATGAATGTACACTAATATTCTCTTAGGCTCTTACAAATCTGACTGAATATACATAGTCAGTATATGTTGTATATTGTGGTGTAAGGAGGAGCTACCACCAATTTTGGCTTTCTTTGCTGTGGAAGACTCTCTAAAGGGAATCAGAGGCTGTTCCTATGCTGCTGATAAGAACATAAGAGAAGCCATGTTGGATCAGGCCAATGACCCATTCAGTCCAACACTCTGTGTCACACAGCGGCCATAAAAACCAAGTGCCATCAGGAGGTTCAGCAGTGGGGGTAGAAGCCCTCCCACTGTGCCCCCTGGGCACCAAGAATACAGAGCATCACTGCTCCAGACAGAGAGTTCCAACTGATTCATTGCAGTCGACGCAGTTTCCCTGTTGACAAACCATGCGTAACATATGGCCTAACCGTACATCACTCTATTTTTGGGCCCACCCCAGAACCCTGTCAAAACCCAACATGTACTTGGGAGCTCTGAATTTTTAATGATTTTTGAAATTTAATTCTCAAGGTTTTTTTTGGGGGGGGGGGTAGCGATTAGATTATGGGTCATGGCAAATGCGAGACCCTCTTACATCTCCCATTCCATTTTTGCCACATTTACCAACATGAAGCAGTCTCAGGGAACTGCTATTTGTCTCACTGTGGAACAGCAGCTCCTCCGGGTTCCAGGACAGGAAAACAAAATGAAGGGAATGCTTAAACCCCTTCATCCTATGTGCCACAGCCCCAATCTAAATAAGTCCCTCCCTGCACTTGAGAAGTATATTTCAAAAATCGCCAAGATGTTCAAACAACTCCCTTCTTCTCGATTAGAACGCACCTTTGAGCAATATTAGCCTTATAGTGGGACATCTCATACATATTAACGGCCAGATGAGAATAAATAATCTTCAGTGTGTTCTTACTGGTTATTACTTCTTTGGATTTTATGGTGTCTTGATTTTTAATGTTTTTATTTTTACCTCTATGCCATGTTTTCCTGCAAGCTACTCTGAATTAAAACACAAGTTTTGTTGCATATCAGCTGTAAATGGGAGTTTAACAGGCAGGAATGATGATGGATAACTAAAGTTAGATTCTCCAGAAAATATCTTCACTTTGCCTTATTGGCATTTTGTTCCACTGATTCAGTGTAATGTGCTGTCTAGAGTTGGTTATCAATGAGAGGAATGATAGAGGGCTGTAATTAACCCTCATGAATGCAGCTACATAACGTTGGACTATTTTAATAAATTAGCATCACTAGTCTGGCAGTATGCGAACGTGTTTGCATGCAGGTCTGCAAAGATTGGAGTCAGTTTAACTACTGCATCTTCCACATAATTCCACATGTTTACTAGCTTGGAGAAGGAGCCTTTTTGAAGTTATTGTCGATTCTTGGGGTATCCTCAAAAGATGGTGGGCTTCTATATTTATACCTGTTCATGGCTGAGGACTGATATGTTGACCAGTGTTCCCTTTAAGCTGAGATAGTGTGAGCCAGCTCACAGTTTTGTAGGCTCCGGCTCACATATTTTTTGTCTTAGCTTAGGAAAAATAACCCCAGAATGAGCTAATTTATGCAGCAGCGCACACCTTTAATGCCAGTAGCCCACAATGTAGACTTTTTGCTCACAAGACTCCACAGCTTAGAGAGAGTGCTGCTCAGTACTTGGATGGGAGACCTCCTTTGGAATACCAGAGCCTGGAGGCAAGGGTAGGCTTTATTCATCCACCTCTTTGAATATTCTCCATGCCCTCGTTAGGGGTCAATCACCAGAGGTCACCATGACTTCCAGGTGCACACGCATTTGCTCTCTGATGAATGGGTTCAGTTCATGGTTTGTGGGTCCAGCAAACCTCATTTAAAGGGATCATAGTTCCTTTAAATGGGGTTTTCAGAGAGCAGCAAAAACAGTTGAGTGGTGAGAGCACCCTTAGCTGCTGAGGTGTTTAATGCCTTTTTTGTGCAGTCCCTTTAAACTTTAAAGGGACGGTATAAGAAAGCTGTGAAATGGGGAGCAGTCTGTCTGGGGTTGGGTGCCGCTTCAACAGAGGAAGGCAATATACATCACCCAGTGATCCGAGAGAACCTGGGCATTCATCCACCCTCAGCCATCACCCCAGGATGCCCCCAGACCTCTCATTAGAAATTTCCTGGAGGCTAGTGGAGGAGGACGCTGGTGGTGAGAAAGGAGTGGCTAGTTCAGCCAGTTGGTGGAGGAGGCAGCCATGGCAAGCTGTGCAGTGCCATCAGGGCCATGGCTACAGGCCACAACAATAGTACAGTGGCTGGGCCCACCCCAGAAGCCCCGGGTGGGGGGCAGGTGAGGTAGAGCCAGCTGGGAAGGAGGCTGCTTCAGCCTGAGGACTACAAGAGTTAGGTGTTCCCAGGGCCAGCACTACTGAGTGGGCTGAGTAGGCATCTGGTCACAAGTTCTCCTGGCCCTGCAGAAGAATGTGAAAAGTTTCAAGTTTTGTGCTTTGCATTTTTCCTGCATTTCTTCTGTTTTTAAAAATTGGTTAGAGAGGGGGGCGCAAGCGGGTAGTCTTGCCTAGGACGCCAAAAAACCTGGCACTGGGTGTTCCCCATGGCCAGCTCACTTCCTGTTTGGTCTAGCTTTGCTGCTACCACTGAAAGACTCCATCTTCTCCTCCAACCACCTCAGCCGGCCATCCTTTCTCCGCCACCAGCCTCCTAGGTGAGTTCCTGATGGGAGGTCCAAGGGGCTTCCCCTGTCGAAGCAGCGCTCGACACTGGACATTCTGTTCCCTGTGTCCCAGCTTTCTTGTGCAGACTGTTTAAACTTCAAAGGGCCTGCACAAGAAAGCCCAAAACAGCTGAGCAGGGGGGAGTGGTCCCTGCCTCTCAGCTGATTTGGCCAGTAAATGGCACAAACCCTATGAACTGCCTTAAACGTTTGTGGAAGTCCATGACCATGGACCCATCATGGACTTTGGTTCCCAAACCATTAACGGGCAAAATTCGTCATGAATTTTACTATGTGGTTTGGTTCGTGCCCATCACTAAAGAGTTCAGGGGCAACCAGGGGTTCCTGAAGCAATATTATCCAATGCTATCGGGACAAAGCAAGACATATTTATGAGTTATGCTTCATCTTTGCTAATCTTGAGGATCTCCAGCCTGGCTTTGTTCTCTGCCACTGGAATTGCACCAAGTAGACTTTAAAGGCATACCGGGGCAATCATCATTGCTATAATAGTGATGCTCTATTATTGTGTTTAACAAGCTGGTCTGATTTGTGGATTTGATCACTGCAATGTGCAGCATGAAGCTGCACTTAAAGACTTCAGTCAGTGCAAAATGTTGCATTGAGGGTGTCTGCCAATGTAATTTACAGGAAATATATAACGCTGGCTCTTAAACAACCATATTGGTTACTAATTCACTTCTAGCAAAAATCAAGGTGCTATATCTTGTCTATAACAGGGTCTAGGGTCACAATACTGAAAAGATTACCTTCTCCCATATGAACGTACTTGTCAGTTAAGATCTGCTGTTGCAGCCTTGCTGCATGTTGCCACCTCTGCTCCTTTTTGAAAGGTGATTTCTAGTGACAGAGCAAGCCGTCCCTGCTGTGGAAACTCAGCTATGGAATTCCTTTCCCCCTTGCTTAGTGTGCAGACTCTTACCTGGGAGAACCGGGTTTGATTCTCCACTCCTCCACTTGCAGCTGCTGGAATGGCCTTGAGTCAGCCATAGCTCTCCCAAGAGCTGTCCTTGAAAGGGCAGCTTCTGTGAGGACTTTCTCAGCCCCACCTACCTCACAGGGTGTCTGTTGTGGGGGAGGAAGGTAAAGGAGATTGTAAACCGCTCTGCAATTTGAAGTGGAGAGCGGAATATAAATCCAATTTCTTCTTCTTCGCCAGTTTGGTGTAGTGGTTACGTGTGCAGATTCTGATCTGGGAGAACCAGGTTTGATTCCCCACTCCTCCACTTGCAGCTGCTGGAATGGCCTTGGGCCAGCAATAGCTCTCACAGGAGTTGTCCCTGAAAGGGCAGCTGCTGTGAGAGTCCTCTCAGCCCCACCCACCTCACAGGGTGTCTGTTGTGGATGGAGAAGCTATAGGAGATTGTAAGTCACTCTGAGACTCTGATTCAGAGAGAAGGGTGGGGAATAAATCTGTAGTCTTCTTCTTTAGGGTAGGTGGTCACAAACCTTGTGTTGTGGGTCTGCCTGCCAACTTCTCCTTGGATGAAGAAGAGATAGAAGAAGCTGGCCCTTGAATGTTACAGGAAGACCTGCCAGATGAGGTAGAAACTCAGTCAGGTATAGAGAAATCTCAGGCCGAAGTGAGTGCCCTCAGTCCTGCGGCCCAGACTTTGTAGCAGAAGCCCCACAGCCTGAGGAGGCCATACCATTGGTGTAAAATATGATTGATTATTTGGAAGTTGTGTAGTGGTGCCCTTGCTTAATAAGTATTCAATGGCATATTTGTGGCTGTCGTCAACCTTTATGATGCTGATAGGATATTCTCTTTGAATATTACTTCTGATTAATGTATATATTTCAATGAGAAATATAATCGAAACGAGTGTGAATGTACCCGGGAGCCTCGTGTGGATCTTTCTTCTGAATGGAATTCTTGGAATAATATTTGATGGTTTATATTGACTTCCTGGATGAAACTGAGATTTCTCCTTCTCCTTGTATTTATCAACTTATGCATTTAGCACTGTTTGTTTACCTGATTGCAGAAGTAGCCTCGTGGCGCAGAGTGGTAAGCTGCAGTACTGCAGTCCAAGCTTTGCTCATGACCTGAGTTTGATCCCAGCAGAAGCTGGGTTCAGGTAGCCGGCTCCAGGTTGACTCAGCCTTCCATCCTTCTGAGGTTGGGAAAACGAGTACCCAACTTCCTGGGGATAAAGTGTAGATGACTAGGGAAGGCAATGGCAAACTGCCCCATTTAAAAAGTCTGGCATGAAAAGACTGCCATGTTGTGATGCAACATCACCACGGAGTCAGAAATGACTGTTGCTTGTACAGGGGACTACCTTTATGTTTTTATCTTATTACGGAGTTGTGACCAGGGGTAGAATTCTAGCAGGGGCTCCTTTGCATATTAGGCCACACACTCCTGATGTAGCCAATCTTCCAAGAGCTTACAAAAAAGAGCCTTGTAAACTCTTGGAGGATTGGCTACATCAGGGGTGTGTGGCCTAATATGCAAAGGAGGTCCTGCTAGAATTCCACCCCTGGTTGTGACTGTTTATAATAATATTATAGTTTATTAAGGACTTCAACCCATTTTTGTATTTATAGATTTACTGTTAAGAAAAATTTCAAAAGCAGTTAATTTTTTTTTTGCACACTTTATGCAGTGGTTTCTTTTTTGTATTTATCACCACTGTGATTGGTGGTGCCCTTGAAACTCCAGAGAGGGTGTGCTCAGAGAAGGGCACAGGAAAGGCCCAGCACCAGTCAGCCTCTGCCTGTGAGTTTGAGCCACCCCAGGATCAGTGCTAACATCCTCAATGCTTTAACATGAGAAGGAAAACCTCAGTGACCTCAGTCAGATTCCCCATATATGAATGACATTTCTATTTTTGGCCACAGCAAATTGAATCCCTTTGGCATACAGGATGCTGAAAATGACTAAGTCCATACCGAGCTAGAAATGCTAGAAACTAATTAATGAAGGCTGCGTGTCTTCAGTCTCCACGTACCCTAGTTCTTCCATGGAGATTCTGTGTCAAGAAAAACACCCTTTTTAGGGGTGTTCTTAAGCTTCTGGAAAACGAAAGGAAAGCAATGTAGCTGAGCTCTGGGATGCGATCTGACCCAGCCTTTTAAAATCAATATTGGCTTTAATTTTACAGCAGTTTAGGATGCCTGGAGATTCAGTGGGAACTGAGGTAATGCATCATGTATTTTCTGTTTCTGTGCTTCTATAATCTTTGACACTGGTTTTGGAGATCTACCATCGCTGTAATATCATGTAATTAATTGTATTGTTCAACCCAACTTGCCTCTACTCCATTAGGAGGTGTTACTTGTGATTTCATTAAATTCTAGCCTCAGCATGGGGACCTGTTTTGACTCACCTTGTCCACTGAAGTCATCCCTGTAGTTTGCCTTTGCCTGGTTGTCCTTGCAAGTGCTGTCAGACAGATTGCATAGGATGCTAAATCCTGGCTCCCCCCACAGCCTGTAGGTTAAGCACAGGACTTTTTTTGAGCAGGAACGCACAGGAATGCAGTTCCGGCTGGCTTGGCATCAGGGGTGTGTGGCCTAATATGCAAATGAGTCCCTGCTGGGCTTTTTCTACAAAAAGCCCTGCATGAAACAATGGTGATATAAGGGGGTGTGGCCTAATATGCAAATGAGTTCCAGCTGGGCTCCCCCCTCAGGAGTCGTTTTGTAGAAAAAGAGGTGCCAGAGCTCATTGGTGCAAGCCATTTGCATACGCCACACACCCCTGACTTCGCCTGAAGGTGGACTAAATTACATCAACTCAGCATCTACCATAAAATGCTTTTTGAATTATAATTGTCATAATAAAACCTTACTTCCATCATACTTTCTAGATTACTTTCTCCTATGTGGCCACAGTGGCATGATGAAGATTTTAATCAGCCTGCTTTATACATTTTGGTTATTTTCCCATTTTTTTGTAGGGAATAATATCAGAAATCTTAGAGTTCAGCAAAATTCTCACAGGTTTGAACAATGGAGCCCAGAAGCAAGGGTTTTTATTGAGGGGGGGGGGAGAGAAAGAAAGAGCACAATAAAATTTAGGGGTTCTGGAGCTCTGCTCTTGTGATAGGGTTGCAAAGTCCAATTCAAAAAATATCTGGGGACTTTGGGGGTGGAGCCAGGAGACATTAGGGGTGGAGCCAAGATCAAGGCTGTGACAAGCATAATTGAACTCTAAAGGGAGTTCTGGCCATCACATTTAAAGGGACGACACACCTTTTCAATTCCTTCCTTCCATAGGAAATAATGGATAGGGGCACCTTCTTTTGGGGCTCACAGAATTGGATCCCCTGGTCCAATCTTTTTGAAACTTGGGGGGTATTTTGGGGAGAGGCACTAGATGCTATACTGGAAATTTGGTGCCTCTATCCCCAAAAACAGCCCCCCCAAATACCCGTGGATCAATTCTCCATGATTTTCTATGGGAATAAATCTCCATAGGGAATAATAGAGTTCCCAGCAGACATTTCCCTCCCCTCCCACTGCTTTCTGACGACCCTGAAGCGGGGGGAGGGCCTCCAAACTGGGGGATCCCCTGCCCCCACCTGGGGATTGGCAACCCTACCCTGTGAGCTCCTGCCCCAAATGAGGCCTACTTTTTCTAAAAGCCCTGGTTAAGCAGCTCTCTGCTTCACCCCTCCTCTCTCCTGCCCCACCATGAACAGTCAGCTCCCAGTGGGGTATCTCCTCCTGGTTCAGACATGGACAGGCCCCAATCACTTCTGCAAGTTTATATTCAGGCAATTTGACTATTGCTGTGGAACTGGCTCCTGCTGCATACCACTGAGTGACAATCTCCTGCATTGCTCTCGATAGTTTCTGGGAGATCAATACTAATTCCAGTAGAATCACTGAATCCTGCCAGTTCTGGAGAGCTGACAGCCCTATCTGAAGCAGAGCTTTTGCATTCCAATCATGGCCAAACATAGCAAGAAATGTCCTCGTTCATCTTTTTTGAGAAGAGCAGAAAAAGGAAGTGTTAAGACATTTGCTCTTCTAGTATTCTTTGCGTCTTCAAATATTCATGATTGTTTTCTACTGGGTTGTAGTTAGTAACTTTAACAAGATAACTGGTTCATTCTTTCAGTAGTAATATTGTCATGCATGCGTACCAGTTTGGTGTAGTGGTTAAGTGTGCAGACTCTTATCTGGGAGAACTGGATTTGACTCCCCACTCCTCCACTTGCAGCTGCTGGAATGGCTTTGGGTCAGCTATAGCTGTCAGGCGATGGAGAATCAAGGCAGTATTCATTGAAACAATGTATACTTTATTGGAAACTCATAGCTGGATACAGAAGTTGAGACTAATACCTAGGAATGGGTGTCTCCTAGTCTTATGGAATCTACATCAAAGCGATATCTTGGGGAGGGATGGTGGCTCAGTGGTAGAGCATCTGCTTGGGAAGCAGAAGGTTCCAGGTTCAATCCCCGGCATCTCCAACTAAAAAAGGGTCCAGGCAAATAGGTGTAAAAAACCTCAGCTTGAGACCCTGGAGAGCCGCTGCCAGTCTGAGAAGACAATACTGACTTTGATGGACCGAGGGTCTGATACAGTAGAAGGCAGCTTCATATGTTCATCTAAACAAAAGCACTATTCTTAAAACAACAGGGAGTGAAGGTGCAAACTTTCACACGAGAGCTTCCTCTTATCTCTTTGCCTCTGGGAAGATGCTGGGCGACCGCGGTATCTAATAACGGTCACATTCCTTTGCTCCTTTTACAACCTAAACAAAGTTAACACTTCAAACGTCCTCCCTTTGATATGCAGGCTAGCTACAGTATAACAGAGCCTGACAATAACTCTCACAGAGCTGTCCTTGAAAGGGAAGCTTCTGGAAGATTTCTCTCAGCCTCACCTACCTCACAGGGTGTCTGTTGTGGGGGAAGAAGATAAAGGAAATTTTGAGCCACTATGAGACTGATTCAGAGAGAAGGGCGGGGTATAAATCTATGGTCTTCTTCTTCCACCAGAATGACTGTAAATCATATCACTCACCATTAGCCACAAGACACTGGGTTGGCCACAGATGTCTTTTTAGCTCAATCTCACCCAGTTCTGCTTACTACCAACCTTTCACCACATGGCCTTTGTGAATGCAGTTCCCACGATCTCCCTGTTTTCACCAATCTAAAAGCCGGTTGGTTCCAACCCACTATGTATTATGAAGCTACACCAGTGTGGAGAATAACATTGATTTGTTGAAGTGTCCAGCTCAGATTGGACTTTGGCTATATGTGGAGTGTACACAATAATAGCAATACTCAGGGCTTTTTTTTGTAGCTGGAACTCCTTTGCATATTAGGCCACACACACACAATGTAGCCAATACTCCAAGAGCTTACAGGGCTCTTAGTACAGGGCCTACTGTAAGCTCCAGAATTGGCTACATCAGGGGTGTGTGGCCTAATATGCAAAGATGTTTGACAACAAAAAAGCTCTGAGTATTGCTGCTATTGTGTACACTCCACATAAAGCCAACCAGCTGTGGAATTCATTGGGAGGCTTAGCCCAAAAATGGAGTAAGACTGGGATCCCAACTAGCAAATAATCGTTTGCAATATTGGAGAAGCTGCATGCATTAATTTGCATAAAGATTTATGACTGAGGAAGGCGTTGCCAAAACTGGTCTCCTTTTCAAGTCGCTGATTGGCTGAATTCTTCTCCTTTGATTAATCTCGGCATCATTGAAGACTGCACCTTGTATATAAGTCCAAGGACTATATAAGAGTGCATTGTGTATATTGGGACTGTGGTAGATTCATTGATGTTACTGTGTCTTTAAAACTTATGTCTTTATTTACTTGAGAATAGAATATTGTTCATGTTTTATTAATTTCAGAATAGAATAGTGCGTGTGCTACTCGGATTGTTTGCATTTTTTAACAAAAAAAGGCCCTGGCAATACTGAAGGAATGCTTAATGTAAACATAACCAACATTTCATTTTGTGTAACTCCATTCCCATTTTTGTAATCAGGTTGTCAAACATCTTTCAGTCTTTCATTTAAATTGTGTATTGTTGCAACTCTGAAATATGAATGGCAAAAAACCAGCATTGCATGCTTTTAAGACACGGCAGTTTTCAAGGCGCCGTTCCATGCCACAAGGCAGAACAAAGCTCATCCCCTTGAAACTTATTGACAGGCATCAATGTGGACTCCAATAAACTGAATTCACATATTTCTTGCTATGCAGAACAAAAGTGTTCAGAACTTGCCAGCAGGGGCAGCTCAAGTTATTGTGCTGCTCTAGGCAAAAATCAATTCTGCAACACACACCAAGCTGCATACCGAGGACGAGGGAACGGCATTTCTTCCCACTTGAAGCTCCTTTCCCTTGTTCTTCCATATATCTGAGTGTAGGAAAGTGATTTATGTGGGATAAAGGGTGGGGCAGGTTTACACTACATTGGCTTAAAAGCTCCTGAAATTCTGTCACCTGTACTGCATTGATTTTGGGGTGTGGGGTGGAGGTAAGTAAGATATCATTGTTGCACAGTTGCATAGGCAAATATTAACTTTTTTCTACTTGCTTTGATAAGACAGATGTGGAAAATGCCTTCTTTAGTGCAAAAACAGCACAACAGACCAACACATTCATGCTTGACTGTAAAATATTTCTTAACCAAAGAAGTAATTTATGGTCACCTGGATCCATACCATAGAGGAGGAGGAGGAGGGGAAATCTACATACAAGATCCACACAAAATTTTACAACTTTCTAACACATATCATCCATGTCTAGATTGACAGACAACACGCTCCTAACTTGAAAGCAGTCTGCCTATACTGAACCACAGTGTTGCAAACTGCTGCAAAACTACCATAAAGCAATGGTTGAAATAGTGTGAGATAACAAAGGTAGCCAAAGGTAAGTTATTCCATAAAGTGGCTGTTAAGTTAAATAAATCAAATTTGGAGATTACAAAAATGCCAAGGATCCCAAATGAGTGTTAGGCCATTGGATACGTTCTTAGAATCACCAAATGTTCCTGCTGGCTGATGTTATGGAAAACATTAATTGTGGCAACAAAATAGAATCTTAAATGGGCCCGTTGAACTCTCATAACATCACTCGATTACCCAAGTGAAATGCAAACTGGGAAATTGTAAAAACGATAAATGTGTGATTCCATCTCCAGACACTACAGAGAATCTAAAAATGCTCATTGGAGAGCAAAATTGCATGTCACCTTGCCATTTGATGGGGAGAACTGGCAAGTTGTGGGGAAGGGATTTAATATGTCTGATGATTCTCCATCAGTATGTACAGGGCTTTTTTCGTAGCAGAACCTCCTTAACATATTAGGCCACACCCTCCTGATGTAGCCAATCCTCCAAGAGCTTACAGGGCTCTTCTTACAGGGCCTACTGTAAGCTCTTGGAGGATTGACTACATCAGGGGTGCATGGCCTAATATGCAAAGGAATTCCTGCTACAAAAAAAGCCTTGGGTATGTATGATGGTTTCATCCACTTCCTGCCCTCAGAGGCAATTTTTTCTCTCCATATGTCTTAATCTTTACTGACTGAGCTGCCCTAGTATGTGTTTTCTTTTTTGCAAAAGAGCTTTGGCTGTCCCACCCTGTCAACATATGATATTTTGTCTGTTGGCTCAGCTCAGAAACCTGAGGGAAGGATCAGGAGCCCACTTTAACTCAACTTAAATGGCATTCAAAGCATTTCAAAATTCAAAAATCACAAAATATTTTATTTAACATAGAGGGGAAAGATCAGGTGAAATCAGGGGTTAAGATTTCTGAGGTAAAACCAGAACACACAAGGACTTTAGTTCTTACATTTCAGGGTAATGAGAGTTATTCACAGTTACTTAAAATCCTTGAGAAACTTTTATTTCAATGTTTTCCAAACACTCCAGCACACTTTCTTTGAGTATTCTCTGACTCGTTTGGTTTCCAGAAGACTAATACACTCTTTTTGGTACCCAAGTCCCTTCTTTTGTACTCATCAGTACTTGTCTTGAGTTTTTAAGTGACTTCTTAAGGTCTCTAAAGGCAGTTTCAAACCATAACAGACCAGGGATCTCTGCACTCTTCAGAACCAACTCCCTGTTTGAGTGGGTAGGGAAATTATCATCTCACTGGAAGGTCTATCCCCTATCTTTGGCCTGAATGGGAGTCTTTGCCTACTTTCTAAACTTCCTTGTCAGCTTTCCCATTCTCTGTCTCTGTTACAGTGCTCTCAGATAAGGCTAAAATCAGACCGTCAGTACTCAACTCAGCCAAGGCAGAAATCTGACCCTGTCTCCTCAGCATGCAGCTTTCAAGTCTCTCTCTGTTTAGCTGATGCTAACCAATCATATCTCTGGAACAGCCTGTCATTCAAGGCTCTCTGGATCTGTGAAGAATTAACCCTTCACAGTCCTTTATCTGTTTACATAGGGCTCTAAGCTTTTAAAAGTGCAGTCCATCACAGTATTCCTTTTCTTTCAACATATTTCCACAGCCTTTCGCATTTTGGACCCAGGCAGAGAGAAAAAAACTATTTTAAAGTACAGAAGAAGTTATATTTGCAAGGAACAATGAGTGGGCAGAAGAAAGAGCACCCTTGTCCATTGATTCCTGCACTACAAATGTCCCTACCCTTTATTGTATTGAGCCCTTCGTGTTGTCCTTATAACATGCAGTTGTGCCCTGAATTCCTTGGATGAAGGATGGGATACATTTCCCATGTTTGAAATTCTCTTGAATGCTTGGTCCACCTTCAGAATCCTAAACTGAGATTTTTTTGTACATCTAGGGATGATTTAGACCATCTCATCACTGCTGTTAAAATCCCCCAAGTCTCCCTTTTGATTTCACTTGTCCCCAGCAAGAGATCAACATTTGAACTTACAAATGAACTGGTTGTTTATACATGGATTGGGCCCCTCATCAGATCTCCTGGATATTTTATTTGAAATCTGAAAGTCGGACATCATGTTGAGCTGCTTGGTCTCTGCAGTAGCCACTTTATTGCCCCTGCTACATGAAAGCAGCCAATCAGAGAAGCTCTTCATTTGCCTAAGGAACAATAGGTCTTTCACCTGAAGAATAACTACAGTTCCCATGAGGCAGTACTGTTCAAGCATGAAATATTCCTGATCTGTTCCCCAGCTTTTCTATTTTAAAAAAACACTGTCATGTTGCTGTGCAGAACCAAGAACCCAAGTCTCATAGTTCCAAGATAACTCTTTTTAGTGGAGCAAACTTTTACTGATAAGAATTTGGCTGACGTAGGGGGTGGTTGTTGAATTCCCGGTCAGTTCAGCAGTCTTTGAAATTAATGAATGCTGAGTCAGGTAGCCATAGGGAACATAGAAAAAAACTTCACGATTGCTTCAGAGCATCTACCGCATGGATTACTTTAAGAATGTGATGAGCTGCAGATGTGAAAGCAGTGGGGGAGACTGCCGCGGCTGGGGGGATTTTGAGGGAAAGCTTTGAACATGCATTCTCCACTCTGGTAACAAACACTTTGGGAAACAGCAAACTTTCAGTACATTCTGAATGTACGTCTGCCATCATCCATAGTTTTGCACTGCAAAAAGTTACCTTTAAGCAGAAGTCGGGGAACTAACTGAAAGTTTAAAAAATAATACTACACCCCACCTCCCCAATAAACAGTACAAAAGGAAAAGTATAATTTGATAAAATTTTCATTAATGCTTTAAACTACATAGCTGTTTAATTCAATTTAAATCCAGTACTTTCTCTCTCTTTTTTATAATATATAACTTCAGCACAACCACATTCAACACCTGTGACTGGAAATCAATGCAAGAAGGTTCTATGCCAATAAAGGTATTTGGATATTTAAATTTATTTGCAAGAAGATGCTGATTACAAACAAAGAACAGACCATGAGCTAAACCCAAAAGTGGTTGGGGCTCTGTGCATGGTCCCCCCCCCCATCAATTCTGGCCCCATAGTGCACATCCCCAGATTCTGCATGCATTTTCCGTGCCTTTAATTTTCATTTCATTTGTGTCCCCCCCGCCCGATCTTTTGAGATCACTTTTTGTCCCAATGTTTTTCTGGAAGCTGATTTTAAAACAGACCTTTCTAGTGCATGTTTCTCTCAGGTTTTTTTTTTTTTGTCCCATCCATCTCCATCCCATTTTTCAATGACTGGACTGTTTTCATCATTAACCAACCCTGTCTCTCTTCAAGCACTGCTTTCAATTTTTTAAAATGCACCAAAATAGCAGTATAATGCTGCAGTATTACAATGACAGTTTAAGCAGATTCTCTGAATCCCAGATTCATTAAAGAGGTAAGTCTCTGGCCTCTTGTATCACATAGATATAAGGGAAAAAGGTATATTTCTGCAAGAGAAAAGGATAGAGACTTCCTTTTTTTTTTTCCAACGAGAGGTGGGAATTCAGAGAACTTGCTTAAACTATAATTGCAATACTGCAGTGTTATATCCCTAGTTTAGGGCTTTTTTTAAAAAAAAAGTGGGATGCTGTGATGCCACCAATACTGACACCAGTGAGAATAACACCCTTCCCTGAAACTCCTTGGGATTTAAGCCACATGTGGAAGAAAATAAACTAACTCCAGAACTGTAAAAATGCACAGGGAGGGCGGATCTGGAAGAGAAACCTGCCCAAACTGATTCCAGTGCTTCTGGATTGACTCCCATGAAAATCAGGTGTGACTTGAACTTGTAGAAAAAATCATTGAGCTTTGATCCTTGTGTGACTCCTCATATCTGCAACATTTTCTGTTTCCTTTCACTGAAATTTTCCTGTAAAACATTCATTTTCCCAACAATATTTGTACATCAATAAATCAACATTATATGAATATTACATGTAAGAGTGACATACATTGCACAGATAAATACTATGCATCACAAAATAAAAAAATACACAACCAAAGAAGTCTACAATGCCAACAGCAAAAAAGGGGAGAACTGAAATTGTTCACAAGAAATGCAACCTAATATTAAAAGGGGGGGGGGGATGTTTGCCCATTCCTATATGCAGTCAGTGTTCTGCATGTTTCAGCTCCATTAAGTTTAACAGTGTGTGGTTGGATCTACCAATGTGTGATCAGAAAGGAAGATGTACTTAGAATGGTTCCACTTTTGCCAGCGGTAGTGTAGCAGCTGCAGCAACGCATAATGCTTTAATATTATTTTTAAAAAAATAATAGTGTGCATATGGAACAATGGAAAGTACAACAGATGGTTCACATGATTTCATTCAATTGAGTTTTGAAGTTGTGCCAGGAGACAAATCTTGCTCCCAAAAATGTATTCAATATTGATCAGCCGTTTAGAGCTGAAGCTTTTCTTCTGAACCACATTAAAATGATTCATATTTTATACCATGATATGCTATTCAATTTGTTAACTGTGGCAAGAATAGTACTTGCACATCATTGGAAATCTTGACATATTCCAGAAAAAAGTGAGAAGGGCTGACATGAGTGTGGGAATTTGATTGAGTTGGTGAAACTGACAACAGTGGTAACAAATGTATTACTTGGCTCAGTGGTAGAGCATCTGCTTGGGAAGCAGAAGGTCCCAGGTTCAATCCCTGGCATCTCCAAAAAAGGGTCCAGGCAAAAAGGTGTGAAAAACCTCAGCTGGAGACCCTGGAGAGCCGCTGCCAGTCTGAGTAGACAATACTGACTTTGATGGACTGATTCCATCAAAGGGTCTGATTCAGTATAAGGCAGCTTCATATGTTCATATGTTCTAAAGAGGCTGGAGACTGGGAATACTACTGGCACCCAATATTAGAGAATCATAGAGTTGGAAGGGACCTCCAGGGTCATCTAGTCCAGCCCCCTGCACAATCCAGGAGACTCACAAATACCTCCCCCTAAATTCACAGGATCTTCATTGCTGTCAGATGGCCATCTAGCCTCTGTTTAAAAACCTCCAAGGAAGGGGAGCTCACCACCTCCTGAGGAAACCTGTTCCACTGAGGAATCGCTCTAACGGTCAGGAAGTTCTTCCTAATGTTGAGCCGGAAACTCTTTTGATTTAATTTCAACCCATTGGTTCTGGTCCTACCTTCTGGGGCCACAGGAAACAATTCTGCACCATCCTATGACAGCCCTTCAAGTTCTTGAAGATGGTGATCCTATCACCTCTCAGCCGCCTCCTCCAGGCTAAACATCCCCAGCTCCTTCAACCTTCCTTCATAGCACTTGGTCTCCAGACCCCTCACCATCTTCGTCACCCTTCTTTGGGCCCGTTCCAGCTTGTCTATATCCTTCTTAAAATGTGGTGCCCAAAACTGAACACAATACTCCAGGTGAGGTCTTACCAGAGCAGAGTATGCATTATGCTATACAGTAGTCCTTTGCTGCTTGAAGGAGATCCATTTCTGGGATCACTATGAATACTGAAATCCCAAGACATCCAGAGGTAAGCAGACAAGAGGGCAAAGCAACTAAATTGCCTGCAGTTTTCCCCACACTCCTACAACATTTCACCAATATCTGAACATCAATTCATCATTGCAGCTGGTCTTCACATCAAGTTGCTTGGGCTATCCATGATTTCCACTTCAATGAGGCCTCAATGAGAGTTCCTCAATATCCAAGATCCAAGAAGGTTTGCAGGCAGATTAAAAAGGAAATACTCCCAGGCGCAAGTAATACATTTGTTACACACCAAGCTAAGGTTCACTGCATTCCTATTTGTGTTTACACTCCGGGAACTAGGAGAAAGCTGAAATGATTTCTCCAGAAAACAAATGAGGTACATGGAAAACAGACTGAAGCAAAGTGTATTTATGAGCCAAACAGTCATGCTATTCAGCAGCTTTAATGCTCAGACCATTACATTGTTTCACAGAATTTAGAGGAGGACGAAGAGTTGATTTTTATACCCCACTTTTCTCTACTCCAGCAGCCCTGTGGCACAGAGTGGTAAAGCTGCAGTACAAACTCTCTGCTCATGACCTGAATTGGATCCCTGTGGAAGCTGGATTTAGGTAGCCGGCTCAAGGTTGACTCAGCCTTCCATCCTTCCAAGGTCGGTAAAATGAGTACCCAGCTTGCTGGGGGGGGGAGTGTAAAAGACTGGGGAAGGCAATGGCAAATCACCCCGTAAAAGGTCTGCCGTGAAAACACTGTGATGCGATGTCACCCCAGAGTCGGAAACAACTGGTGCTTGCACCTTTACCTTTTTTCCCCTCTACCCCAAGGAGTCTCAAAGTGGCTTACAATTGCCTTCCCTTCCTCTCCCCACAGCAGTTACCTTGATAATGCATCTTTGATGTAGTTGAAATGTATATATATTTAGACATAAACTGTAGAAGTCATAAAATTGTAAGGCTTTATGGTACCAGAATGTCACCCCACTGAATGCGTACTGAGGCATGGCAGATGCCTAAGCAGCCTAACGAAAAAGAGCTCATTGGTATCCAGATTCTTATAGGCCAGGATTTGGGGAATGTGAAGATAGAGAGCTGCTTTGGACGTATCAGTGAAGTATAAAGGTGGGGAACGTGAGCAGTTTGCAAGTTGTTGCCCTATGCGGTGAACAAGAAGAAGAAGAAGAAGATATTGGATTTATATCCTGCCCTCCACTCCGAGTCTCAGAGCGGCTCACAATCTCCTTTACCTTCCTCCCCCACAACAGACACCCTGTGAGGTGGGTGGGGCTGGAGAGGACTCTCACAGCAGCTGCCCTTTCAAGGACAACCTCTGCCAGAGCTATGGCTGACCCAAGGCCATGCCAGCAGGTGCAAGTGGAGGAGTGGGGAATCAAACCCGGTTCTCCCTGATAAGAGTCCACACACTTAACCACTGCACCAAACTGGCTCTCCTACACCAAACTGGCACCAAACATGAAGCTGACTGATATGAATCAGACCTTCAGTTCCTCAAGGTCAGTATTGTCTATTCAGACTGGAAGTGGCTCTCCAGGGTTTCAGGCAGATGCTCAGAGGCTGGATCATGAATAGTTTAGTTCTGAGTTTCCTGCACTGAGCAGGGAATTAGATTACATGGCCTTTCAGCTCTGGGATTTTATGCATCCAGATCTTATTCAAAGGGGAAATAATGGGCATAAGGAATAATATGCATCTCCCCCATTGAAAGATTAGCACTTTCTCGGCATAGTTACAGAATGCACTCATTTGGACAAGACCTGGAAACACAGGAGGAAGAAGTGCCAATCAATCTCTCTTTAAAATAAATGCATTGTGGATATAGTGCATTCAGGGAACCTGAGAAAGACAACCCCTTGCTATGCAAACTTTATCATCTAATTTTGACAGCTGGAAAGAGAAAGATGGGAAGAAAGGGGAGATCCTGGAGAGTCAGGAGTGACTTTCTTGGAACCTTCAAAGCAGCTTTCATTGTATGAGAGCTATAGCAATTTTAATTGGCATATTGCTTCCCTTTGTGAATACCGCAACATTCCATAGGGTACAACTGCTTTCCCCTCTTTTCTGACTTGCAAATGCAGCATACTAGAGCATTTCGTGGAACAGTAGGTCTGTTTTCACCTTTGCTATACACTGCCAGGTACTTGAGGTTCATGTCTGGAGCAATTTTAACAATCTCTGTGGGATCCTTCTCCATACCTTTGTGCAGTGAATAAGCTTAAAGAAATGCTAAGTAATTGCAAGAATATTTTTCCTACCAGGCAGAATTCAGTTCTTAGCACCCCTGCTCAAATGGTGAACATGTTCACCCAGGGGTCGTTTTGTAGAAAAATAGGTGGTGGAGCTCATGCAGGGATTGTTATGCAGCTGCACCTACTATTCAATGGACAAGGAGGTGGAATTCTCAGGAGGAGGAGGAGGAGGTGGAACTCTCAGAAAGGTTCAGGAGCTGTGCTCCTGTGAGCTCCTACTGAACCCGAGGCCTGTGTTCACCCATGTCTGCCAAGAATGCCTTTTATTGTAGCATAGGTCACTAATGATGTTGCTTATATGGGACTGGCCTTCTACAGAGACGGCAGCCAAATTTCCCCCCCAAATAAATAATGAAGTGGAAGCTGATGGTGCATCCTAACCCTTTCATTCAGTTTGTAGTTTGCATGATGAACACAATTGAATTTAAGCATGTGATATCACATGCACTTGCATGTTCATCTTTTGGGCCCAAAGCTAGGCGTTTGATGGCGGGTGGGGAAAATATTGCCTAAAAAACACTTTATTATAATATTTGTCATTTTCCAACTCTGCTTAATACCTCTATCAAGAGTTGCTTTCGCTTTGTCCCCCCTTCCATTTCTTCATCCCATCTTAATCAGAACCAACGAACAGGATGAGCCTGTTAGATTTGGCTATCACTAAAGGCAAACAAAGTCATTGAAGAGTGAGGGCAATGCTTCCTGGATGCTTCGCTTTCATTATCCCAGCCAATCAAAAGGCATGCAGCACCTCTCATCTCCCAGGTTGCTGTCTCTTTTGAGATTCTTCCTCCTTGTTTCTATTCCATGGGTCTGTAGTCTGTTCCTTGGATGCCTATCTGCTTCTTTTCTAGGCTTTGCATCCCTTATTCCTTAGGTCCTTTTCTGTCTTGTCCCTCTCTAGGATATGAGCAGCTCAGTCAATGATAACCTCCCAACACTTTGTATGTACTAAACCCTCTATGATATTGTCAGCTGAGCTAGACCAGAGGCTACCCCCAACCACCCTTAGAAATTACTGCAGTGCATTACGATATAGACTGCAAATCGGAAGAGGTAAATTGGTAGAGTTTATTGGACCCATTTTATGTTGGCTAAGTTCATGGAACCACCCATCAGGCAGAAAAGGAATTCAGACAGTGCTCTGCCTCCATACAGCTAGAGAGTTGAAAACCAATATTTCAAGTCACTTCAGACAAAGAGTGGCCAAACCACAAAACACTAGCACATCAGACAGTTTTATACAAAACATGAAAACCAAGAAATTATTTTTAAAAATGACTCAAGAAGCACTGGCATGCTAATTCTTCTTTCCCAACCTTGCCTTCTATGAAGATTTGTCATATTCAGTTCTACCGGTGTCTGTAGCTCAGTTGTTCCATATCCCGTTCTGACAGTTGCTTCTTGACCCTTATACAGGTTTCTCAGGAGACATGTGAGGTGGTCTGGTACTCCCATCTCTTTAAGGACTTGCCACAGTATATAGGAAACTATGCATGCCCCCATTTAAGAATTCCTTTCAGAGCTTCCCCTAGTTAAACCACCATTAAGGAAAAGTCAATTGCAGAAGAGAGATCAATACAGTGATAGAATGGTGACTGTCTAACCAATCTGTGGTTGACAGCAGGACAAAACAAAGTTCAAAGCAAAGCAAGGAGAGGGAAATGGCCTGGAGATCCAAAAGACAAAAGGCCAAAAAGGCACAAGGTCTGCAGGCAGCAGAGGAATACAGTTCTCAAGTTGCTCAGATCAGGGCGTCTTACGTTCCCTACCCTACTGCTATTAAGAAGATTTCTTGCTCATACAAGATCATTCTTTCTGAGTCCCTGGTGTCTGGCAAGAACTGAGTGGCCATGCATAAGCCAAACCCCAACAGACAGACCTCAGGTTCAGGATAATATATCATTCAAAAGCTCACCAGTTGAATTATCACTCTCACACAAAAAGTGTGTAAACAAACATTTAGTACAGAATTTATAGGAAGTCCATACAGCAAAAAAATAGAACAACGCCCTCACGGCGCTCCCCTAGTCTGTTTTCCTAAAGTGCGTCTCAGAGGCACTGCCTTCAGCTGCTTCTCACAATCTGGAATCTGGGTGAAGACAGGGGCGTTGTTCTGCTCAACTTCTCACAAAGAGATCAAAAAAAGTATTTCCTGGATTTCCTATGGCAGCAGATCCGTGACTGAATTGCGTTGATCCGTGACTGAATTCATTGTACTGTGGCTCCAGTTAAAGCGGCATTGAGAGAAGACTGACGAAGGGTTAAACCAATGAAACTGTAGGAAATCCAGTCTTTTTGATCTCTTTGTGAGAAGTTGAGCAGAACGACACCCTTGTCTTCACCCAGATTCCAGATTGTGAGAAGTGGCTGAAAGCGGTGCCTCTGAGGTGAACTTTAGGAAAACAGACTGGGAGAACACTGTGAAGGTGTTTGTTCTATTATTTTGCTGTATCGACTTATTATAAATTGTGCTATTAGCCACAGTGTGTGTGTGTGTGTGTGTGTGTGTGTGTGTGTATATATATATATATATATATATATATATATATATTTGGCCACTGTGTAACACAGAGTGTTGGACTGGATGGGCCCTTGGCCTGATCCAACATGGCTTCTCTTGTGTTCTTATGTGACTTGGAATGTTGGACTGGATGGGCCATTGGCCTGATCCAACAAGGCTTCTCTTATGTTCTTATGTGACTTGGAATGTTGGACTGGATGGGCCATTGGCCTGATCCAACAAGGCTTCTCTTATGTTCTTATGTGACTTGGAATGTTGGACTGGATGGGCCCTTGGCCTGATCCAACATGGCTTCTCTTGTGTTCTTATGTGACTTGGAATGTTGGACTGGATGGGCCATTGGCCTGATCCAACAAGGCTTCTCTTATGTTCTTATGTGCATTAAATGTTTTGTTTACACACCTTTTGTGTGAGAGTTATAATTCAACCAGTGAGGTTTTGAAGGATATATTGTGCTTAATATACCGGTACCTGTGCTATTGGCTTTCTCAGGTTCAGGATGGCTGAGGGCCTCAGTAGTTCCTGGTTGCTGTCCCCCCTTCCCCGAAAGTAACATTCTAAAGCACACGAGCTGAAAAAGCCTCCAGGAACTGGTGTTTCCTGCTACCATCAAATGATCCGGGCAAATGTAATTTAACAAGCAGTTTGTATCCAATGGAATTTGCTCATGGTGTAGGAATTTCCTGCTCCTGTCTCTCGCTGCAGCTGACTGAACCTCCTGGAAATTTTGTTCCTCGGGATCAGTGGATCATTAGGAACAGTTTAAGGGGGGGCTGGAGATAAAATGGGAACTGGAGAAAATCATGACTACCTCGTTCAATTGGTTCTTCAGTCTTAAGAACTGCATCATCGGCTATCAAGATTTTCTCAGTAATGCCACACTTGTCCCCTGTAGAATTTTGTTGTACTATTCTATCTTAGAATATAGAAAAAATTCTCAGTTGTGATTGTTGCTTAATAAATAATACTTCCATCGTATACATTTGCTTGACCTCTCAAATCAACATCGAGGATCTTTTCATGCATCCCTTCATCAGTTAATGTCCAACTTACTGACGTATTTTAGGGCATTTAGGTGGTAGTCCCCAATGCCATGGAATGCTGTTACTGAGGAAATCTGCTTTCCCCCTGCACGGTTCACCTTTCAATAAGTGACCCTTTTAAAGAAGAAGATATTGGATTTATATCCGCCCTCCACTCCGAAGAGTCTCAGAGCGGGCTCACAATCTCCTTTACCTTCCTCCCCCACAACAGACACCCTGTGAGGTGGGTGGGGCTAAGAGAGCTCTTACAGCAGCTGCCCTTTCAAGGACAACCTCTGCCAGGGCTATGGCTAGACCCAAGGCCATTCCAGCAGGTGCAAGTGGAGGAGTGGGGACTCAAACCCGATTCTCCAGATAAGAGTCCACACACGTTAACCACTACACACCAAACTGGCTGTCTCTAAAGAAGAGTTTCCAGTTCTGCTTGAGATGATTCTTCATCCCCTTCTGCTACCAGATGTCTGATATGTCTCTCTACAGTGATTTAGTTTAATTTTGTTACACTTTTTTTTTGTTAACTTTTATTTTGATACTTGTTTTTTTTTTTTAAAAATGGTGATGTTTGCTTTGGTGATCCCTGATCAAAAAGTGGGGTGGCAAATACTTTGAATAAATAAACATTGAAGGTGTGCATACACATTACGCATCACAGCTAGTTCTTCATATGGGTTGCTTTTTATGAGAAGCTTTAGTTGTCATTTCTGCATTGCCAGATAAGATCAATTGGAAAGGACCTACAGTAGCGCTATCTGATGATGTCATAGTTTCTTCCATTCCTGTGCGATTTCTTCAGTTCCAGCGTGGCAAAGGAAATGACAAAACAGTAGAGATAACTACTCAGTTCTGGGACTGTAGGAACGAGGCCTGAGCACAATTCTATTGAACTTCAATTTATCTCGTAGATAATTAGGAATAGGGATCTTTCGCAGACTATTACTTTCCAATTTGAATGGCAGTCGGTAGCAGATTAACTACAATTTTAACAAAAAACTGTTAAACACATAACATGTGTAGCATATAGGATAGAAAGAGTTCAGAAATATCCATCACTTGATGTAGTATTTTGGTTGCATGTAAAGGTAACCAATCCAGTAAACAAGGTTGAATAGGGTGAAGGCTGTAGGAAAGAAGATCCGAGAGTAGGAGTCAATTTTGGCCACTCGGATGTGTATTCTTCCTTCTCGCCATGATCCTGTGCGGCAGTCATCAAAGCAACAAAAGAAGCTGGAGCAGTCCTTACCTTCAAGGCACTCGTAGCCATAATGGTCATTGTGTTCTTGCAGGCGATGGATATTGTTCATTGGAATTAACGTAGAGCCAGGGTGGATAGCAAGAGCAGGTGGATTCTAAAAACAAAGATATAAGATTTTGCTCAAGTCTCATGGGCACAATGCAAAGGAAAGACATAAAGGGTGATTGCAGACCGGCACTTTGGGCCGACTCGGACGGCTCTGAAATCAATCCCCAAAATCCTTCAATACACAAACGTCTGCTGCCTGTCCCCATCCCGTCCTCACTTCATCCTCCGGCCTCCACAGGCCGGCTCAAAAAGCCACCACATCCGAAGTGGTAGCAAATTTCTGAGCTGACAACCGGTTGCCCAGTCGGTGTCTGGAAGTGGCAGGGTGGATGCGAGGTGACTCGACTGTGTGAAAGTGCCACGCCGTCCCAAATTGCTTCCGCTCCCCCCCCCCTTAAAAATTGTTGGGAGCACTTGAGCGCTTAACTTGTTGGGGGAAGAAAGAGCAGTCTGGCTTCTGAGGCACCTTTGCGTGTGGAGGCACCTGGCAGATGGGATGCAGGCGCTTCACTGGGGAGCGTATGGAGGCTTTGGAGTGGCTGTTTTTGAGCTGGCCCAATTCGGGACGCCTCCCAACCACCCCACACTGCCTATCTGTTATCACCCAAAGAGTTCCATACAATTTTACTCATTATTTGCACATACTACTCTGAGGCTAAAGCCCTAGGAACACTTACCTGAGAGTAAGCTTCAGTGAATAAAATGGAGGATTTTTCTGAGTAGTCTCAGGACTATATTGCTAAGACTGTGGTACTCCTAGAAACAACCCGGCTCTTGTGTTGGCTGTCTGGATCAGTAAAGTAGCCAAGTGATTTGACTAGCATTGTTGATTTGGCTTTTCATACAGTTGCTAAGCATGCTTGTCCCTCACTGGCAACCATTGTCAGACACTGGAAAGTTACTATGATATAATGTAATGCTGGGTTCAAACTGTAATGAACTGCTTAGCTTAACTGACTCCATTTTTCTATGCTATGCCATTAACCACAAGCAGAAACCTTGCATATCAAAGCAGAAGCAAAGCTGCTACTAACCCTAGTGTGAATTCCTGTCTCTGATACTAACAAAGGCAAACACTCTTTGAAGATAAAATGCCTCAGGGAAGGCCAGTTTGGTCGTCTGTGAGAATGTGAACCACAATGAGATAAGAGAAAACAACTGTGTGAAATGTATCACTTCATTGTGGGAATGTAGATTGTTTAGAAAACCTTTGATGTACAACTCATTAAAATATCTATGTTTCTAGGGAAGAGTATCAGTTCCAATCCTGCTGCGCTCAGAAACTATGGATTATCAAATAAAGGCTTAAACATTGTAACAAATGGAGTCTGCCTAATTTGAAGTTCCATTGTCTGACAACCATATGCATTATTTGGAATTCAACACTGTATTCCCAGGAGATGCTGTGCTAAAAATTATGTGAGGAATGAGTTTAAACATATAGAAGAATTACGCGGTGCAAATCTGAGGCTTCTCCCCTTAATATATAGTTCAACCATGTTGCAAACAGGATGGGCACAGAGGCACTATATTCCCCCCCCTCCAAAAAAAAATACACAGGCATGGCTGTGTCTGTATTGAAGAGAGGCACCTATGTTGTCTGCTCGCACTGTATTGCAACCAGGGGGAGACAGAAGCAAGCCACACTACATCCCCCACTTGGTGACAGTCATGGCGCTGTCCCTGCAGGAGAGGGAGGCAAATGTGTTGCTTGCATTCACAGCCAGCCAGGCTGAAAGGTAAGGGACATATGTACACCTCCACCAGTGGCCAGTAAGATCGGATGTGAAATACATCTTGAAAGCTGATGTGAGACATGAAATAAGGATTTTCTGAGAATTCAGGTCTCAAAATCTCATTCATTTGTTGTAAAAGCATCAAAGTACATAGCAATGGTGCTTCCTACATGTAAGGTCCACACAGAGAGAGCTATCACTGGTGGCATGGGGTGGCCTCCCACAAAGGAAACTAGGGGTGAGCACTTGAAAATGTGTTGTTTTATTTTTGTATTGTAATTTCAGAAAGGGCAGGATTATCATTTTCATCCGATGTGGGGAATGTGTTTATTGTATTGGAAAGTCATGTCACATTGGATGTTTAGCCATTATTTTCTGTGGAGAAAAATTAGAGAGAATGGCAGGGTTCTGGAGCAGCTATTTTTTTTCACCAAATGGCACTAAGATTTCAGCAAATCAAGTCCTTCCCCTCTATTAAACATCTCGCAAGTTTCAAGTGTCTGATTTTGGCTGTCTGATTTTATGGGCTCCTGAACAAGGTGCCCCCCCCCGCGACTTCTATTGAGGAACAAAGGAAAAGCTAGCTACCATTACTAATCAAAACAAATCAAACCAGTCTCTATTCCAGCCAAGGGTCCGGGCCCCTACCTAGTGGAATGAGCTCCCGCTAGAGATCTGGGCCCTGCGGAACTTATCTAAGTTCCGCAGGGCCTACAAGACAGAGCTCTTCTGACAGGCTTTTAATTGATCCAGCAGGTGTCCCCTGAAGTTATCACTTCCCCCAGCACCCTTCTACCTAGGTGCGTAAATTATGCTGAATACTACCAGCCTATATGTGGTTTTATGACTGGTAGCCAATGACGCGGATCCTGGTTTCCGATCTAATCTGATAATCCTGTAATTATATTGTTTTGCTTGGATGTGGTTTATTTAATGTTGTTGTCAAGTTTTTAATGTTGTACGTTGCCCTGAGCCCACCTGCGAGATAGAGTGGGGTATAAACTGAAAAAGTAAATTAAATTAAATTATGCATACACCAGGCAAGGTCCAGGCATGGTTTCCAAAGTAAATTCAAGGTTTAACAGCCAAAAGTACTGATCAGCATTTGGAGGGAAATTGCAACATAGGATAGCATGATTGGTTACAGGCTCTGCTCATCCCTCCCTGGGATCAGATTGTCTGGAAGGCCTGCTTCTCTTTCCCTTCTTGCAGGCAATAGGAACACACCGTAGGCAGTTGACTGAGAATAACCTTCCCAATCAGAGTCGGATATTGCCTCGCCAGTCTGATGCAGGGTAATTTGGACAATTTTAGCGTTGGCAGTTTCTGATTGCACACCACTAGAGAAAACTAAGCCAGGGATACCTCTTTTTAAATAAAAAAAAATTAAATGCATGGTTGAGGGAGCTAAACCCTGCCACCCTATGCCTTTCTTCAATGCTATTCTCCCATTATGGCTGACCCGCAGTATTGAAATTGGGCTGGAAGAAAACCGCTGAAGGCTTTGGGGGTGGAAGGAAGTAAGCTTTAAGCTTGTTTGTTGCCCTAGGAGCAGTTCCCCTTTCCTCCTGACAAGATGAAGTGTAACAGCTCTGTACTAGGTTGCTGATTTCAGTGCAGTCAATGAAGAATTCAGCTGCCATTAATTTCTGCTTCTCAGCTCTTCCGAACTACTGCAGCTCTCCCAGGGAGGATTGTTCAGTTCTTCCCAGCTAGCAATTTCAGTTTCGGTCACTGCATGTTCCAAATAGGCTAGTTTCATTATGTAAAGCACAACTGTTTATTGCCCTTAGGCTTGGACTTACATTGGTTAAAATCTGACCAATACACATCATGCAAGATGTTTTGGAAAGGTGTGGCGCTAACCACAGAACATATCACAACCTGTGAACATGATGTCATATAAATGCAAAAACCTAGCTAGGGGGTATACATTCGGCATAAACCAGGCCCCAAAATACCCTTATTTTTTGGGGGTGGGGGTGGGGTTAAGATGGTTTTAAATTGAAATGGTCATGGCCCCCGAAAAATCTCAAGAATATTCATGATTTTCAGGGTTGCCAGATATCCAAACTTAAAGGGCATTTGAAAGAATTGTGGTCCCTTTAAATGCCTTCCCCAAACAATGTGACTCTGCAGCAAGTTCATCCAGAAGATGGTTAAAAGGCTTGCAAACCCTTTAATATCTCTGGGTAAACTTGCTGTTTGGAAAAGGCATTTAAAGGGACCACATTCCCTTTAAATGCCTTCTTTCCCTCCATTGGAAACAGTGAAGGATGGGGCACCTTCTTCCGAGACCCACAGAATTGGACCCCCTGGATCAATCTTTTTTAAACTTGGGGTGTGTGGATAGGCACCGGCAGCTATGCTGCAAATTTGGTGCCTCTACCTCAAAACACAGCTCCCTCCCTGAGCACCAGATACCCCCAGCTCAATTCTCCATTGAACCCCAATAGGATATAATGGAGCTGAAAAGAATCTGCTTTCCAGAATATTCACTGAATCTGAATACCATGCCGGTATTGGGATATGGGAATATCAGAAAATATTAATATTGTTTTGAGTTCAATATGCCCAGCCTGAAAAAAAACCAGCTGTTGTTGTTGTTTGGCACATAGAACATAGAACAACATAGAACTACCATACGGAGCCACATACTTTCAGGGAGTCTGTTATTAGACCCAAGAACCGACTTTGGCCAATGGATGGACCTCTGATTTTCCCAACATGGTGACTGGGCCTCAGATCAATGTCTGTGTAGCCTGCTGGGCTTCATATAATGGAGCCGAAAAGGTACAGTATCCAGCAGCCTGTGGAATTATTCAAAAGCTTCAACAAAAGTTGCTGAAATTGTATGATTAAATTTTAAATTGGTTATTACAGCACTAGCTGCTTTTTCAGCATTCTTGGTAACATTTAGGATCTAATTGAGCCAATTACCATCAGCAATGTTGTTAAAATGCAACACTTAGACACATTATAATAGAGCAGGGAGATAATTGCTCATCATGTAAAGAAATAAAAGTTCCTGATAGAGCCTATTTTTGACATTTCGGTTACTAAACAATTATATCTTGTTGGCTGAAAGAATCTAATTCCTTTAATTGAATTGTAAGCATTGCAGAAAAGCTTTGGGATCAAAGACAAGTAGAACGCCTCAGCAGCCAAATGTAGAAGAATGTCCATATCAATAAACTGAAACATTGCTATCTATACAATCTATCCAGGTCTTTAAGCAACTGAAATCAGCACTGTCAGGCATGTATCTGTTCCTCTGCTCTGTTAACCAAACAGGCACTCTGAGGGAAACAAATTTGTCCAACATGAGGTGTTTTTCCCTCACCAAGTTCCACAATACATCTTCCTGGCAGCCATTTATGGACAGTTTCCTTTTGTGGGTTCAAACATTGAGCTGATTCCTGCCAGATTTTCCAAAGAGGGAGGTGGGAACCCCTTCTGACTACCAAAAAGGCTACAGTGAGGATTGTGGAATCCATGTATACAGGGCTTTTTTATCGCAGGAACTCCTTTGCATCTTAGGCTGCACCCCGCCCCCCCCCCCCCCCCCGATGGAGCCAATTCCCCTGGAGCTTACAGTAGGACCTGTACAAAAAGCCCTGTAAGTTCTTGGAGGGTTGGCTACATTGGGTGTGTGTGTGTGGCCTAATATGCAAAGGAGTCCCTGCTACAAAAAAAAGCCCTGCGATGTATACAAAAGCCATATGGTTACTGTGAGGAGAGGAATTGGGAGAGACTCAGCAGAAAACAAGAAGGTAAAGCACAGCACTAATATAGAGATGATTAATAATCTTATTTCAGTATTTATGAATGCTGCATTTTTCAAACTATTTACAATAACTGCACTTATTTGTTTATTAAACCATTTGCACCCTGTCTTCCCTATTGGTTCAAGGTGATTTACAATAATTAAACATCACAGTCTGCCTTAGTCAAGATTAGATTAGTCATATGAATGGGCGCCAGGCACCTCTGCTAAAGCTTGTGTCAGGACTATACCATTTCAGACTGAAGGCAGGGGACCACTTGATTGCTTCATCATCCCAAACAAATTGCTTGCACTTTGAGAGAATTAGCATGTCCTAGCCATATGCCTGTGACGCTAGTTTTCTATGTGCACGGATTTTTACTATTCAGAGGAGCATTCAGTCATGGGAGTCCCCAACTAAGCAGTGCAAATAAGCAGAGGAGATTACTGTGAAGGAACAATAAGGTATTCTTTGGGTGGCTTAGGAAATATTTTGCTATATAACTATCGATATTAAGGAGGAACTGAAAAGGGAAGCAAAGTGGTTTGACAAATGGTCAGGGATTTCAAACACTAAAGCGGGGGAGGGAGCTGGAGCTGGAGGCTCAGAAAACCAGCAAACTGTGAAACGAGCGTTTCCTTGGCTGGAAAGTGGCCAGAGGATCGGGTTGGGAGTGGGGTGAAGACAAGCATCAGCACTTGTACAATGCTGAAACACTGTTTGCAGCCAAAACACAAAACAGAAACAGAATTGGTAGAACTACACTGCATGTCAAGCATGCATATTTCGGTGTGCCATGATGGTTCCTTAGACAAAGAGCAGGTCACTAGTCTCCACCCCACCCCTCTCCTTTCAACCTTTGGGCAAGTAATAAATCCATCCAGTCCAAGGGTGTTTATGCTGCAGCCTGGCTACTAAAGCTGTGATGTGCTTCTCCCCCAGATTCACACAGACAGTTCTTATCCGGTCTCAGAGAAGTGTGAGAAAGGGAGATGTTTTTAAATAGCCTAAATTCTTTAGTAATAAAATAGATACTGGGCAATTTCCCACACAGCTTACTGAGGAGCGAAGTCCCTCCTCACCGCGCAGCATCTGCTTGGATTTCCCACCAACTGCTCCACGGATTCAGGAAGTGCCGGACCTTTTGCGTTGCTAACGTAAACTAGGGTTTTAGCGATTTCCATTTTGAGACGCAAAAGGTCTGGCACTTCCTGAACCAGCGGAGCAGTTGGTGGGAAATCTGAGCAGACGCTGCGCGGTGAGGAGGGACTTTGCTCCTCGGTAAGCTGTGTGGGAAATCGCCCACTGTGTAGTAACCTTTGAACCCGTGACTCAAGCTGCATCTGCACGATACCCTTTGAAGTTATACTATATAGCAACTATGTACCACTGTATATGTCATTACTTCCAAGGATTGTGTCTTTGGTAAAGCTTCTGAGTTCCTAAAATAAAGCAACTTTTGATTCAATAACTAAAGACTATTTATTGAGAAATATCGATGCTCGACACTGCATGACTCTCCAGGAAACCTCCTGATCCCTATATCTGTTACCACAAAGACTGGGAAGCTTCCTGGAGTGTTGTGTGATATGGTTATATCATTTCCATCTTTTCAACAAAAACGATCTGGTGTTATGCAATGTCACCTTCCGCCATTTTTTTCCTACCACCATTTGAGTGCCAATGGGGGACGAGAAGAAGAAGATGAAGATATTGGATTTACATTCTGCCCTTCACTTTGAATCTCAGAGTCTCAAAGTGGCTCACAATCTCCTATATCTTCCTCCCTCACAACTGACACCCTGTGAGGAAGGTGGGGCTGAGAGAGCTCTCACAGAAGCTGCCTTTTCAAGGACAACTCTGCGAGAGCTATGGCTGACCCATGGCCATTCCAGCAGCTGCAAGTTGGAGGAATCAAACCCGGTTCTCCCAGATAAGAGTCCGTACACTGAACTACTACACCAAACTGGCATGCCAGTAGGAATCCCCCCATTAGCACTGGGCAAAGGGCAACCAATGTTTATGGCAGCAGTCATAATAATTGACCGGGGTGTAACCTACTACTCCACTCAGCTAACATGAAACCTTACTTCTGCAGAAGATTCCTTCTTTTGGAGGAAGGCTCCACCCTTACCTGAGTAGTCTGGTAGGATGTAATCCATTCTTTTTAATTCTGATTGCAAAGAATCTGGAAATTGCAAAATTTGGTGAATTGTTTGCTTTAAATATTTGCTTCAGCACTGGGAGGTAACACAATGTAGAGTGATTGACATCTCAGATGTTGCTCTATCCTAACCCTTTGCTTCTTCTCAGCCTTCTACTTGAGAATGCTCTTTGCAGTCCTCTTTTAAGAATCCCCTCATTCTTCTGTCATGCTCAGAAACTTCATAAAAATCCCCACCTTGCAGTGACAAGGAGTAACGTCTTCTTTATTTCTAGATGGTGAAATGTATCTATTTTCTAATGATATGCTGCACATTAATATTTTATTATGTTTACCCTTTGGGGATTATTAAATGTTTATTATGTTCCTAGTGTCTTCTTTGGAAGCTGAGACTCAAAGTGAGAAAGCAGCTGTTAGCGGCTCAGCTAGCAGTGTAGACAAGTTACTGTCCCTAAAGAGAAAGGAAATTTCTGCAGTTCAGCAGCCAGATGCCTCATGACATGTAAAAAGACTGTTTGTGATGTCAAAAAGCACCTGACCTGGATAGCCCAACCTAGCCCGATCTCATCAGAAGCTAAGCAGGTTCAGCCCTGTTCCAGATTTGGATAGGAGACCAGACCGCCATGGAATACCAGGGTCATTATGCAGAGGCAGGCAATGGCAAAACACCTCTGAATGTCTCTTGTCTTGAAAACCATACGGAGTTCACCATAAATTGGCTGAGACTTGTTGGCACTTTCCACAGCCATCAGCAATGTCAAAAAGACCAGTGTGATACACTAAGCATCTGTGCTCATTAATATAAAGCTGCAGTACTGAGCTCGATCCCAGTGGAAGCTGGGTTCAGGTAGCCGGCTCAAGGTTGACTCAGCCTTTCATCCTTCCGAGGTCGGTAAAATGAGTCCCCAGCTTGCTGGGGGGGGGGGAGTGTAGATGACTGGGGAAGGCAATAGCAAACCACCCCGTAAAAAGTTTGTCGTGAAAACGGTGTGAAGAGACATCACCCCAAGAGTTGGAAATGACTGGTGCTTGCCAGGGGTCGTTTTGTAGAAAAATAGGTTGTGGAGCTCATTAGCATAACTCATTAACTATATGCCACCCTCCCACTAGCCAAAAGCAACCCGACACAAGAAAGAGCCCCAGGTGAGTGAGGCCTGCTTGGGCTGGCTAGAGATCTAGCCAGCCCAAGCAGGCCTTATTCACCTGGGGCTATCTTTGGCCACCACCACCACCCACAATCAAACACCAGCAAGCCACCCGCCATCCAAAATCACATAAGAAGTGGAGAAAGGGTGGTGCGGGCTTCTCCAGGTATTAATGAGAGCTGCTGGGGGTGTGGCAAAGTTCCTGGTGGCTGTCTGGCTGCCCACTCTCCTAATCTAGGGATTGTTATGCAGCTGCACCTACTATTCCATGGACAAGGTAGGCAGGTTAGGAGGAGGAGGGGGAACCCTCAGAAACGTTCAGAAGCTGCGCTCCTGTGAGCTCCTGCTGAATTCAAGGCCTGAATAAAGGTTGGCAGATTTTTTTAAAAAAAATAAATTGTATCTTAGGATCAGCTCTTTAGTTCTAGTGTATAATTATCAACTATTTAATAACTGGGTGGGTTTTTTTAAAAAAAAGATTTCTGTTCCAATAAGCACAAATAAAGCAGAATGTACTATACACATCTTCTATACCATCAGAACCAGCAACGATCTCTCACCACATTCTTAGCAAGAACAGGAAGTGACTTCTCCAAAATTTCTCCCCCCACAATAAGGGCAGTTTCAACCTACACACTCCAAAGTTGGAAGAAATACTCAGAATAAAGACTATGAGCAGAAGAGGGGGGAAACGAAGAAACTACCCTGGGTCCCCATGAACAATTCTTTATTTAGAAAATTTATATGCCATCTCCTCAGAGACCTGCTCAAGATGACTTATAACTAATAGAACCACTGAACGCTTGAATAGTGTTCGGAAATTTCAATTGGTAGAGAATGCAGCCAGGATGGGGACTGCAAAAAAGGAGGAGGAAGAGAAGTTGGATTTATACCCTACCCTTCACTTGGAGTCTCAGAGTGGTTTGCAATCTCATTCCCTTCCTTTCCCCACAATAGACACCCTTTGAGATAGGTGGGGCTGAGAGAGCTCTGACAGAACTGCTCTTGAGAGAACAGCTCTGCAAGAACTGTGACTGACCCAAGGTCACCTAGCAGCTGCATGTGGCAGAGTGGGGAATCAAAACAGATTAGAGTTTGCCTATCTTTACACTGGAGTAGGTCATAGGAACCATTTCACTTTTGGCCTATGTACACTGGCTTCCATTTTGTTTCTGGGCACAGTGCTGGTCTTGACCTTAAAAGCCCTATATTGTTTGAGACCAACATACCTGAACAGCCAATTAATCCCTGATGAACCTGCCCAACCATTATGGTCATCTTTGGAGGCCCTGCTTCAGGTGCCCTTCCTTTTGAGCTCAGGTGAGCTGCCATCACATTTAAAGGAACTGCATTCCTTTTAAATACCTCCCCTCCATTGGAAATAATGGAGGATAGGGGCACACCTTTTTGGTGACTCACAGAATTGGATCCCCTGGTCCAATCCTTTTGAAACATGGTGGGGGGTTGAGGAGGGGCACCAGCATTTATGATGAAATTTTGAAGCCTCTACCTCAAAAACACCCTCCCCCCAAGCTTTAAATAACTAAATAATAACATACCCTATGGGGTCCAGTCTCTATAGGATATAATGGAGTGGCCCAGTAGCCATCCCCCCTTTTTGATAGCCCTGAAGCTGGGGGGCTCCAAACCAGGGGATCCCCTGGCCCCAAGTAGGTTCAAATCCCTGCTTAGGGTCACATACTTCACATGGCTGTTGCGAAGACAAAATGAAGAGGGTTGTGGAGACAAAACCTCAGCTTCTTGGAGGAAGGTGGGATAAAACATGCTATGTAGGTGGGCCCTATGGACTACCATGCAGGTTGGAGCTTATAGAACAGAGCAGGCAAGGTCAGTCACCGCCCTGACACTGCAGAAACGATACACAGGCGGGGTGGCCCTTCCCAACATAGCTTTTCCAGAGTGGGAAAAGTGTGTGAGAGAGCAGCAGTGGTCTTGGTGAGATGGAGCCAGGTTTGAACAAGTGTTGCTGCTCTCTTGAGGGGAAAACCATGAGGCTGAATGAGCCATCTTTTCTCTGCTTGGCTGCCCAAGAGAGGGTGAGTTTCACCCCTGACCCACATGTATGCATGCCACACTACATGAAATCCAAGTGACAGAATAGGCCTGCATTTTATTAATAAAACATGTTTCCCATTTGTTTTGGCATTTATCACAATGTCACAAATTGTTAGAAATGCATACATGATTTATAAATGTCAGAGTTGTCTCCCCGATACTCGATTAGGCACAAAGCAAAATGCTGCTTCGTAGGTATTTTTGGTTTGCTGTTTGCATGAGCAGAGGGTATTGTTTTCCTAACAAAACACAAACCCAAGAGATGGTGGATGTGGAGGGGGTGCCATTTGGAAAAATGGCAAGATGCTGCATGGATTAGTTCGTTAAAATGCTCAGACTCCTGTCTTGCCCAATCTCAGCAGCAGCAGCAAAAGGAGGCTTGCAAAAACAGGTCTAGCCAAGAACAAAACAGAAGAGAAGGATAAAAATTTGAACACAGACAACTTGCCCACTGTAGTGTACTGAGAGACGAGTCGTGGTGAAGGCATAAGTATTTAATAGCTAGCACACTACCGAACTGGTTAACACGCGGTCGGGTCCGCTAATATATACAAGCATCTCGGAACATCCCCTTTGCTGGCCAGCCCAATCCTGGCCAGTTGAACTTCCCGCCCTTGGAGCTGATTGGGGTGGCTTTCCCGCGCTGCGCAAGGCGACCCGTGGGCGGCTCGGGTTGCGCGGCGCTGTGCTGATTCCAATACTCTACACTCCTCCCCTCCTAGTTTAAACTACATAATCCTGTAGGTACGTTGGTGCCCTGCGTTCCCGGGTTGATCTCCTCGGGGTTGCTATTGGTGTGGAGCCCGACCCAGCTGCGGGTGGCTCCGTTTCTGGCGGTGGATGGTCCGGGTCGGGTAGCGGCTCTGGTACGGGTTCCGCGGCCCCGGGGACCTCGTATATGGGCTGTTCTTGAGTCGGCGGGGCCCCTTCTGGGGACTCCGTTTCCGGCAGTTCCCTGATCCCGGCTGCCTCCGGCTCTTCGGGCAGGGTGCGGCGGCGCAGCTGATCGATGTGTCGCCGCAGTACTTGGCCCCCTGCTGTGGTCACTTCGTAGGATCGGGAGCCGGTTACTCTCAGGACCCTCCCGGCTACCCACTCCGGGCCGCTTGCGAAGTTTTTCGCGTACACCGGGTCGCCCGGAAAGAATCCCCTTACTGCCTCGCGAACCTCGGGGGACCCGCGGACCTCCGGCGCCCTGTCCGGGTGGAGCCTATCTAACCGGGTGGTCAGTTTCCTCCCCATGAGCAGCTCGGCGGGGCTGAAACCAGTTGTGGGGTTTGGGGTGATCCTGTTGTGGAACAGGAACGCGGAGAGGCGGTGGTCCCAATCCCCCTGGACAATGCGCCCTAGGGCTTCCTTGGTGGTCCGCACCATCCGCTCCGCCTGGCCGTTGGTGGCTGGATGGAAGGGAGCGGATCTTATGTGCCTTATCAGGTACCTCTCGGTGAACTCTCGGAATTCCCGGGAGGTGAAGGCCGTGCCGTTGTCCGTCACTAGGGTGTCAGGGATCCCGTGTGTGCAGAGAACCCTTCTGAGTGCCCGGACGGCTGCTGCGGTGGAGGTCGAGGTGACCGGGATCACCTCCAACCATTTTGAGTGAGCATCTACCAGTATAAAGAAGAGTTGCCCCTGATGCGGCCCCGCGAAGTCTAAATGGAGGCGGGACCACGGCCGCCCGTTTGACTCCCACCTGTGGACCGGGGCGGACGGCGGATTGGGCCTGGACTCCTGGCAGGGTTGGCACCTCCTAACCCACCCCTCTATTTCCTCGTCCATACCTGGCCACCACACGTAACTCCGGGCCAGGGCTTTCATCCTCACGATGCCCGGGTGGGTCTCGTGGAGATCTTCCAACACCTGTCTGCGCAAGGGGGGGGGAACCACCACCCGGCTCCCCCAGAGTATGCACCCCTTGTGGGTCGATAGCTCGTCCTTCCTGGACGTGAATGGCCTGAATGCATCTTCCACCTTGCCCGCTGGCCACCCCCTTCCCACCCAGTCCCTGACCCGCGCTAGGATTCGGTCTCTGCCCGTAGCTCGAGCCACCTCTTCGGCGTGTAGTGGGCGCTCGGGGAGGGACTCTATAAGCATCACCCCGTGGGCCGGGGCGGGATCTGGGTCTGTGGCGGGCAGCGGCAGGCGGCTGAGGGCATCGGCGTGCCCCATTGCTTTCCCTGGGCGGTGGACCAACGTGTAGGTGTACGAGTTCAGGAACTGGTTCCACCGTAAAACCCTCTGTGAAAGGATTTGGGGGGTTTGCCGGTCGGGGGCTAGGAGGCCGAGGAGTGGCTTGTGGTCCGTGGCAATGGTGAAGCGCCTACCGTAGAGGTAGTCGTTGAACTTGTGGACTCCCGCCACGATCGCCAGGGCCTCTTTATCGATCTGGGCGTAGTTCCTCTCGGCTGGGGACAGAGTCCTGGAGTAATAGGCGACCGGCACTTCCCTCCCGTCCGGGAGTTGGTGCCCCAGGACCGCTCCCACCCCGTAGGGAGAGGCGTCGCAAGCCAGGATCAGGGGAAGGTTTTCATCGTAGTGATGAAGAACCGCGTTTGAGACTAAGAGGTCTTTGACCGCCTGGAACGCCGCGGCTTGGCGCTTTCCCCAGACCCATGGGGCTTGTTTATCGAGCAAACGGTGTAATGGTTCCGCCACCGCGGCTTTGTGCGGCAGGAATGAGTGGTAAAAATTCAACAATCCGAGAAAACTCTGTAGTTCTGCTTTGCATTTGGGGGCAGGGGCCTGGACAATGGCCTTGGTCTTGTCCGCGGTTGGGTGGATTCCCGCTGCGTCCACTGCGAAGCCCAGGAACTCCACTCGCGGAACACCCAACAAGCATTTTTCTTTTTTCACCTTCAGCCCCGCCGCCTGGAACCGTCTGAGGACCTCTCGCAGGCGGCGGCTGAACTCTCCTTCGGTGGGGGCGGCGATCAAAACGTCGTCAAAGAAGGGCTGGACTCCGGGGATCCCTTTAAGGAGAGAGTCCATTATGCTTTGGAAAATCCCCGGAGCCACGCTCACCCCGAACTGCAGCCGTTTAACCCTGAACGCCCCCCTGTGGGTCACGATTGTCTGTGCCTCTGCTGTCTTAGCGTCGACCGGCAGTTGCTGGTATGCCTGAGCTAAGTCCAGCTTCCCAAAAACCTTCGCCCCGGCTAGCGCTGCGAGGACATGGCTGACCACCGGGACTGGGTAGGGATTGTCCTGTAGAGCCTTGTTGATCGTGCACTTGTAATCAGCGCAGATCCTCACCTCCCCGTTGGGTTTTACGGGTGTCACTATAGGGGTCTCCCAGTCGGCGTATGTGACTGGCTCTAGGACGCCTTGGGCCGTGAGGCGGTCCAGTTCCGCCTCTATTTTCGGTTTTAGGGCGAACGGGACGCGTCTCGCCTTGAGCCTTATGGGCCGGACCGTTGGGTCGATCGGTAGGGTGATGGGCGGCCCCTTGTAGCTCCCCAGGGACCCGTCGAAGACCTCTGGGAACTCCCGGCAGACCCCGTCGAAATTGCTGGTCCGCATGTGGTCTACCCCCACTAGCTGGATTCCCAGAGGCTGGAACCAAGCCAGCCCTAGGAGTGTGGTCAGTTGGCGCTTGACCACCAGGATGTCTAGGGGTCCTCTAAAACTCCCTCGTTCCACATTCACCCGGGCCCACCCCACGATGTGTACCGGGTTTTTTTGAAAGTCCCTTAATACGAAGTCCGCTGGCCTCGTATGGAGGCGGCGGCGGGGGCATAGTCTCTTGAGGGTTTCCTCCGAAATGATCGAGATGGAGGAACCCGAGTCTACTTCCATGAGGCATGGGGCGCCCTCGATCAGGACCGACATTTTGACCTTGTCGGGGGCTGCAAGGGGCAGGTTCAGTACCTGTAGACTGGTGGAAGCCGTCGTGTAGGCATCCAAGGAGTCGTGATGCGCTGACGGTTGGCGGCGGCTGTTTTTGGCCCGGCAAGCCCGGGCGATGTGGCCCGTCTTCCCACAGCTGCGGCAGTCCAGGTGGCGGTACGGGCAGTCCCTTCGCTCGTGGGGGTCGCCGCAGCTGGCGCCCCTGGAACCGGTGGTGGCGGTGGGCCTCTCCGTTGCTCGTGGCCTCGCGGGGGCCCGTGTGTCGGTTCTTTGCGGTCGTCGGAGCTGGAACGCGTCTCCCTCTGCTCGGACCTCTGGCTCTGCTTCACCCTGGTGTACTGCCTCCCCGCGTTGCTGGCCGTACGCCTTGGTGGCCCTCTCAAACGCCGTCGCCTCGTTGAAGGCTTGTTGTAGGGTGAGCTCTTCTTTTGCGAAGAGCTTCTGTTGCAGCCGTTCGTCTCGGAGGCCCCAGACGAAACGGTCCCTCAGGGCTTCGTCCCTCTTATCAAAACTGCAGTTCCCGGCGATTTGCCGAAGTGCCGCCAGGTAGACCGCCGCTGTCTCCCCCGACTTCTGGTCCCTCTTGTGGAAGAGGAATCGGCGGGCGACGATGGAGGGTTGGGGCGCAAAGTGGCCCGTGAGGAGTCTCACGATCTCCCCGTAGGATCTCTCGGTCAGCCTTTCTGGAGCGGAGAGGTTTCGTGCGATTTCGAAAGTCTCTTCCCCACAGACGCTCAGCAGGACGTCTCTCTTCCGGTCATCATCAGTGATCAAGTTCGCCCTCAGGTAGCACTCGACCCGTTCGGTGTAGGTCTCCCATCTCTCGGGGTGCTCTGGGTTGAATTCAGCAAGGTGGCCCGTCGTTACGCTAGAGTTCGCCATGGTGGCGGCGGGCTGCTCGGTCGTCGGTCTCTCGCCTTCCTCGTCTCCGGCCAGGGCTGGTTCCCCGCGGGGTGGCCTGGCCTAACTAGATCCCACCTTCGTCGCCAGTGTAGTGTACTGAGAGACGAGTCGTGGTGAAGGCATAAGTATTTAATAGCTAGCACACTACCGAACTGGTTAACACGCGGTCGGGTCCGCTAATATATACAAGCATCTCGGAACATCCCCTTTGCTGGCCAGCCCAATCCTGGCCAGTTGAACTTCCCGCCCTTGGAGCTGATTGGGGTGGCTTTCCCGCGCTGCGCAAGGCGACCCGCGGGCGGCTCGGGTTGCGCGGCGCTGTGCTGATTCCAATACTCTACACCCACCATTATCGTCACAAAGAGGGAAGTGGGAATGTGAAAAGTGGGTGAGGAGAAAAGAAAGAGAAGGATGCAAAGGGCAGGAGACACTGTATGGAAGGGCTGGCTTCCAACCCACTTTCAGAGGCTTTGCAGCCCACTTTTTTATTATTTTTATTTTATTCGATTTTTAGCCCGCCCTTCCTGTAGGACAGGCTCAGGGTGGGTCCCATCCCACAGTTTGGGAAAAGAGCAAAACAGAATCCTGTTTTCCTCTGTATACTTAGTTGCATGCAAGCAGCACCAAGCCCAGACAGGATGTGAGAGGCCCGAGTGCTCCCTTCCCACAAACCTGTTCACTCCGTTCAGCCAAAAACTATGGGCTTTGCCCATTATGCCATTTGTTAATTATTCTGATCAATGAGCTCCCTTCCAAATCTAGGCTGAACTCTGAGGTCTCTGTGACACCATCTGTTAACTATTTCCAGGCTTCCTTGGGTCAGGGTTTGAAAAGGTTCACCCATGGAAAAGTGTTTGCTAGAACATTCTCTCTACAGTTTTGTTCTTCCCAACATTTCACTCAGCTTTTGCACTTACCACAGGTTTCTTGTTGACTCTCTTGTCATTCTTCTTGGCTTCTTTTTTGTTGCTGGTAAAATAATGCAATGTGCCATACTCCATCAAGGCAGCAAACACGAAGATGAAACACACGGAGACAAAAAGGTCCATTGCTGTTACATAAGAAACCTTGGGAAGAGATTTCCTTGCAATTGTACTCAGCGTGGTCATCGTCAATACGGTGGTGATGCCTGTTCAGAAATAAAAGAAAGGTTTTGGGGTTTTTTTTCATCATGAGAAACTGCAGGAATATTCATGTCTCAAGATTCTAGAAGACACAACAGGCCATTCCTATGGAACTACAAGGGACACACAACCACAGACATTGGTGCCATGGCTGTATAAACCACAGAAACATACACACCATGAATTGTGATCTTTTAATTGGGTTACTTTTCCAGATCCTTTGCAACTCTGCTGACTTAGATGGATGAATGGAAAGAAATTAAAGTCTAGTTAACTAAAAGGTTGGGGGAAAAACCCTTCTGTGTGGAAATATAAATGACAATCAGGAAAAAAAAGCTAAAAATTATAGTCCAAAAACTTTAGCCATGCATTTGGTTTCCTGTATGTGGCTAGATATAATACTGGGCAATGTTATATCCTGACCTGGCTTACAGAGAAATTTGGACTAATAACATCAACTATCTGGGAAGCTATATTTGATGGTCCTAACAAACAACAATGAGAAATACCTAGTTCATGTAAAAAAATTTACATCTGGATGTCCAGTGCTTTGGTCCAGCATTGTAATTTTAACAAAAACATTGCATTGTGTATATTGTACAAATTTAAACCATTGAGGAAGGTGTCGTGGCCAAAATGCATTTGGTTTGGTTTAGCCTGTATTTGATGTTATTTATATTTGTACCAGCTCATAGGAAAGATGTTTGTAAGTATGGGACATTCCCATGAGTACAAGAGCAATTTTATTCAAAAGGATTTTTCAATACTAGGGGAAAGTACCTATATATGTAACCTATATATGATAGATTTTTATGCACACCTTTTTAATAGTCACAATATGATTTAAAATTTTTGGAATATAATTTTAGCTTTTTAAATAACTATCATTTATATTTCCATATATATATATATATATATATATATATATATATATATATAAATAAATAAATAAATAAATGTTTCCTCCCCCTTTCCCCTACCTTTTTAGTTACCTGATCTGTTCTGGGTTGAATTTTTTTTCTCCTCTCCCTCACTCCTTTTTTGTTGTTGGTTTTCACCATTAAGAAATTAAAATTCTAGCTACTGGGTTTGTTTAGGGCAGAATGCCAGACCACTATCTCAATGAGTGATGTGTTCATCCACTCTCATTCAATTCCTCTTTCGTGCAAACCATGAAAGGATTTCTGGGTTGAGTTTTCTCTCCAAAGTAGGACTGCAAAATAGCTCCAAACTGCATGCTCCTTCAAGTAGCGCTACAACATGGTTCAGTGTTTCGTCTGACTGTAGGTATCATTTTACACAAATATTGGTTTAGATGTTAAAGTGAATTTTCAAACAGAAGCTCCAAACTTATTCAACGCAATGTTGAATTTATGCTATGTATTATTATATATTTTTATGTAAATATTATATCAAGATGGTTGTATTCCAGCAAAGCCTTCAGATTAATGTGAAAATAATCTGCTTTATATTACTTTCATTTTGTACTTTTAATTTGAGAATTGTTTTATTATTATAATTTATGGTGCTTTTGTAATAAACCTACTTTTTAAGAGTCTTGTGGCTGAAATTATAATATAATTTTGGTATTTGCCTAGAGTCTCGATGAGAGAGGTGAATGATAACGTAAGTTTAATGAAAACAAGGCTTTTTTTAATAGCAGGAACTCCTTTGTGTATTAGGCCACACAGCCCTGATGTAGCCAATCCTCCAAGATCTTACAGGGCTCTTAGGATAGGGCCTACTGTAAGATCAGGGAGGATTTGCTACATCGTGGTGTGTTGCCTAATATGCAAAGGAGTTCCTGCTACAAAAATAAGCCCTGCATAAAAGTAGCATGTATCATAGTATATTAGCAGTGAAAGCCATAAATACCATAGCAAGTTAAGTTGGCAGATTTACAGTGCCATCCTAAGCAGAGTTTTAAATCTATGGAAGTCCATGTTATTCTTCAAGATCATTACTTAATCTTCAGATTTGCCAGCCTGTTGTTGTTGATCAAGTCAAGTGTACCAGTGTTCTATTCACTTGTTCACATGACCCTGCCATGCCACAGTTTTTAACCTATGAATAAAGGGTAGCTAGTTGAGAGCCAGTTTGGTGTAGTGGTTAAGTGCGCGGACTCTTATCTGGGAGAACCGGGTTTGATTCCCCACTCCTCCACTTGCACCTGCTGAGATGGCCTTGGGTCAGCCAAAGCTTTCATAGAAGCTGTCCCTGAAAGGGCAGTTGCTATAAAAGCACTCTCAGCCCCACCTACCTCACAGGGTGTTTGTTGGGGGGGAGGTAGAGGAGATTGCGACCGCTCTGAGATTCAGAGTATAGGGCGAGATATAAATCCAAAATCTTCATCTTCTTCTACCCCATGGCCACTGGTGGGGGATGGATGGGTAGCCAGCTCCAGATTGGGAAGCTCCTGGAGATTTGGGGATGGAGCCTGGGGAGGACAAGGACCTCATTGGGAGTCTCCAAAGCATCCATTTTCTCCAGAGAAATTGATCTTTGTAGTCTGGAGGTGAAGTGTGATTCCAGGGTATCCACAGATCCCACCTGGAGGCTGGCAACCCTCCAATATGCTCAACAGTTTAATTCAATAGTCTGAAATAAATCGGGAGGCAGACAGTGATAATCATATGCTTGAGTTGCACCTAACTTTTGTGTTCATTGTGATGGTTGTCTGAAAATGAAACTAGACAGATAATGGTCTACGTGGGAAGCCATTTGTGTTAAGTTACCCCCTGCACGTTTCTGCAGATTTCACAATCATACCAGTGTCCTCCCAACCCATCTCCCATACTGAGTTAGGCCTTTTTTTGTAACAGGAACTCCTTTGCATATTAGGCTACACCCCCCTGATGTAGCCAATCGTCCAAGAGCTTACAGTAGGCGCAGTAATAAGGAATTACTTCACATATACAGCATCCTAGATGGAACAGTGCACACAGGGTTTCATTTTTCAAACTGTGATCATTCTGCGGCTGAACATATTTAGCCGCAGCCAACCAAGGGGAACAGTTAAAACAGACACTTATGTATCTGTTGGCATGGACTTTTGATTAAGAAAGAAATGGACTGTTGAATTGAAACAACATCCATAAATCAACATACCAGGAAATAATTTCACACTGTCATGGTACAGGGTTGCATCCTGTGGATTCATGCTTTCTCCGGCATGCCTCATAGTACTGCCGTTTTCATGCTGTTTGAAGAAGCTGTACTACTAAGGCAGTTTCTGATTGTTTTTAGTTGCTAAGACTTTTGCAGTGCAAGAGTTACACCAGGGGTTTCAAACATACATCCTGAGGGCCGAATCCAGCCCCTCGGAGAACTCCTATCAGGCTCCTGAGTAACTGGCTCGTCAGCTTCCTTCTCCCTCTCTCTTGCTCCCTTCTGCATCTCAACTTGCTTTGCAAGGCTTGTTCAATCGTACAGGAGCCACAGAGCAAAACCTCAATTTTCTCAATTGGCTGAGGCTCCTCCCCTCCAGTGAACCAGAGCCAGAGCTTCTTTTGCCCAGTTCCCTGGATCCCATGGGAGAAATATGAAGAAAGCACCTTTAAGACCAAAAAGTGCTAGTGTTTTAAGCATGTTTTATTTTAAGTTATATTTTTTAACAAAATCTTTAGTCATGTATGTGTCCTTTAAAAAGTTTATATCTCTGCTACCCAGGCCTCAGATTCAGCAGAAACTCACAGGAGCACAGCTCCTGAACCTTTCTGAGGGTTCCCTCTCCTCCTCCCCACCTTGTCCACTGAATAGTCGGTGCAGCTGCATAACAATCCCTGGATGAGCTCCACCACTTATTTTTCTGCAAAGCGACCCCTGCTGCTACCTACTCTTAAACAAGTACACACATGGCCCAACCTGGCCCAACAAGGTCTCACTTGTGTCAGATCCGGCCCTCAAAACAAATGAGTTTGGCACCCCAGAGTTACATCCTTGTACGCATGCTGAAGTCAATGACCTTAAAAGGGTGCAAACATCACTTAGGATAGGCACTGTTGGTTCATTTTCTTTCTGGTGCTCATGTCTAAACGTGTGCGACCACTGAAGTACAGGTGAGTTGGAAGAGCACAGGTACCTAAGGAAGTCCTTGCAGGCACTGCATCTTTATTAATCCAGAAGGAGACCCAGGAAAGAACAACAGTCAATATGCAAGGAATGTATGTTTGAATCGTGAAATACCCCATGCGTCTGCTCAGATCAAAGAAGATCGTCATGACAACATAATCTCCTACAAGAAAAGAATTCCACAATCAATTATACCATGCAAGTGATTTTCCGCTAAACATTTCATTTTGCCTTTCCTCCCCAAATGATACCTTACTGTGGATGAAAATTGCTACTGGGGAAATGTACTCTGATAAAATGGAAGCAAAGAAATTACTCAATGTGTACATATTCAATTTCTAACAAAGAAAACTACTACAATTGCATTTTCATTACACAGTTTCAAACGTGCTAAAATACAGTGTGGTATTAGCCTAGAAGTATGCATAACAAAGATCATCCATCTGAAACAGATGTAAGGAAATTCCAGGTTATTCCTCACCAGACTGCGTACGAGAGATATCAGTTGTATTTCTTAAACCTACAAATGCAAATTGATACAATCTCCAGTATTCTGGATCTGCCACTTCAACTGACGATTTCTTCCATTTGTATACAATTTCATTCTTGGGGTATCCATCTAGAAAATAGGAGCACAGTATCAATTACTCTATCATGATAAAAGCCTCTGGTAATACGCTCTATGCCTGATGCTCTGCTAGCGTTAAGACAATTATATATATATATATATATGATTGCAGATAGACCTATAAAGAATAGGGCACAAAATTGCGGGGTAAACAGTTTTACTGCAAGCAAAGTACAAGAACCTAAGGGTAATTTCTGATTATCCTAAGGGTTGTGTAAATCAGAATACAACCCTTATTTATTTGCTTTATTTATTTAAAACATTTTAATGCTACCTTTTCTCCCATCTTAGGGTCCCCAAGGTGGCCACAATAAAAAATAAAGTAAGCTTTAAAATACATAATATATAAAAAAATGAAAAACAATTTAACAAAACACGTACACAGTTAAAACACGTACACATGAAGGAGGGCCAGAGAGGGAATGCTGGACAAAACACATGGGAATCTCACTTGCAGGTGGAAGATAATGATAGAGGAACAATTAGATTTCCCAGGGGGAGGGAGCAGGATTTCATAATATCCCTTTTCTCAGATTACCACCCAGATGGCGTGGCCTAATATGCAAATGAGTTCCTGATGGGCATTTTCTCCTGTGTGGAACAATGGTGACATCAGGGAATGTGGCCTAATATGCAAATGAGTTCCTGCTGGACTTTTTGCTACAAACAAAGCCCAGGCAATGGCTGTTGTTTTAAGAAGGACTTGTGTGTGGGGTGGAAATGTATACGCTCCCTCCCTTTTCATGATGAGCAGAATATACTACTCTGATTTAGCCCAGCCTTATCTGTGATACACTCAACCCTTGCAAGCTGGAGAAACTCACATTTCAAACCAGATACATGTGAATTTTGGTGACATCATTAAACAATTTGATATCAAAGGTGTTTATTCTAAAGAGCTACTGGAAGCTGAATTTAAGAGCAAAGGATGCTCGATCCTGAAGGTTCATTATCTACTGAATTTTGCAGATTGTATTAAAAATTTTCAAAAATCCATAGGCTACCCTCTCCACTATCATTTTGCCATTGAGGCAAAATGGATACCCTAACAAAATCTAACAGTTTCTTCTAAATTAAGCTCTCTCTCCCCCCACCGATAAAACTATTACTACTTCTACCATCAGCAGCTTCAGAAAAGGTGATAAGAATGAGAAACAGATGGAAGGAAAGAATATTTTAGTGGAACTCTTGAAGTTTAAGAACCTCATCCAATAATGTTAGTCATGGCTTAATTCTGTTGAAATTGAGCAAGTTAACTGCAACTGACACATCAGTACTATTGCTCCCAGTAGGTATTAAACATGCCTTATTCAGTGACGGAGTCACTAAGTTAACTGCAACTGACACATCAGTACTATTGCTCCCAGTAGGTATTAAACATGCCTTATTCAGTGACGGAGTCACTATGCACTGTAATTTGTTGAAATGAACTGGTCTTAGACTGCTTTTGAGACATCTTTGTTTCATTTCTGAATAAATCTTTACAGTTAAGTTCACCTGCATATCATGTGTGCAGTTTGTAGATTCAACTAAAATATGGTCCATCTAGAAAAGGAAGGGAACCTCCATTTTAAGATGATGAGTTTTCAACTAAGTTAACTTAACACCGAGGGCAAAAACTTCCTCATAATGAGAAGAACCATCAGAGGAAATGCCTTTGGAAAGATCGTAATCTGAAAGGGTTTCATCTAAACGCTGAAGAAAGGATTAAGTAATAAATTATATCTTCAAAAGATACTCTTTAGTTAAATTTCATTGCCTATTAAGTTTAATATCTAGAAATGAATTGTTTAGATGTACTCAGTATTTTTTTCTGCCCATGACAGTGTAATGTCCTTGGGAACAAATTAATTTTATATGCTTATTACAGTTTATAACGCTGAAAGCCTGTGGAGCTACTCTTTCTTAGACAAATTTAGAGTGAGTAATAATAACAGAGACTGGTATGATGCCATGTTTAAGGATCAGTCTATTGACAATTATCTTTGTATGGTTGTCTCCACACAGATCTCATGCCAAATCCCACGATGGGTTATTTTGCATAACTGCTAACTGATGTGCTTCAAGTTCTTCCCTGGAAAAAGCTCAAGGTAGCTTCTTCCAGGATGATCTACATCCAGTCTTAAACCAAAGAGCACAATTTTTAACTCTGTTGCAGTAAAAACACCAAGTCTGCTCAACAGGTGGCAGGTGAGACAGTAGCTGCAACAGGCCAGATGAGATCGCATTGGTTTTGCAGGTCTCCAGTACTGCTGGGCTTCAAACCTGCAATACACTCTCAATCCATCTGTTGTAGAGTTGTTGGAGAACAGCACAGATCAGGCCTGCAAACTGCCTGAGCGAAGGCAGAAAAGCACCTGGGTCAGTTTAATATCCTCAGAACTAAAATGGCATCTGAATTTTATATTGGTTTTTAGGGATGGACATGAATCTAAAAAATTCAGTTCCATTCAGGGTTAGGGTTAGGGTTAACCCTGAACCAAACCAAGACAAAAATGCTGCAAACTGAACCAACCAGTTTGGGTCCCCCTTTCTCCTGGCTACAGTAAGCTTTGGCTGGGAGAAAGGGAGGGGGAATCATCCGGTAAGGCTGTAATGGCTGGCAGCCATTTAACTCATCCGTTTCACTTTCTCCTGCTATGAAGTGGGGGGTGGGGAGCAAAACTGTCTGATTTAATGGCTCACAGCCATTTAAACCTAACAGCTGATGGGTAAACTTGCCCCGAAGTTAGGTTTAAATGGCTGGCAGTCATTGCTATGGTCCATTTTGTTTAAACCCCACCCCCCACTTACATATAGGTGCACCCATCCGCTATTAAGCTGAAATGACTGACAGCCATTTTAGCAGCCCATTCTGCTTCCCTCAACTTGGAAGCAAAACCCACCGCTGAAATGACTGCCAGTCACTTAAACCTAGCAGGAGAGCTCTGGACCCATGCCTCTCAGGTTTAAATGGCCTGAACAGCCAAAACTGGACAAAAGTCTGGTAAATGTTGGGGAAGGCATCAGGTTTGAACCAGGCCAGGTTTGTGCCAAATTTGGTTTATACTATTTCAGCTGTCAAGATCTCTCCTATAAGTACCCTGTAAATTATATTTATTAATTAAAATATTTTAAGCTGTTCTTCAGAAACCTGCTTGAGGCAGCTTAAAGAGTTTTTTTTAAAAGAAAAAAACCCAAGCCATTAGACATAAGGAGCATAAAAACTACCCATAAAACAGAACCGCACTATTAGAAAGCTGATAAGATAAAAACCCTCATTAAAAGCCTGGGGAAAACAATGTATTTTAGCTGGTTCCTAAAAGAAGGTAAAGTAGGTGCTAGCCAGTGTTCCCTCTAAGCTGAGTTAGTGTGAGCTAGCTCACAGATTTTTGGCCTCCAGCTCACAGATTTTTGTTTTTGCTCAGGAAAAATAGCCCCAAGAGCACACTAATTTATGCAACTTTAATGTCAGTAGCTCACAAAGTAGCATTTTGCTTACAAGACTCCATGGCTTAGAGGGAACATTAGTGCCAGCTGAATCTCAAGGGGCAGGGTACTGCAAAGACAAGGTGCCACTACAGAAAATGCCCTGCCTCTAGCTATCACCTGCCTCACTCATAAAGATAAGGGTACAAAGAGATCAGAGCTCGAGAGTCAACTCTTAACTGGTAGGATGCATAGTATGTGAAGTGATGATACTTTGATACCCATTTCCAATTAGTTTACTGAAGTGCTGAGAATTCTCTGTTGTCCTCACACCTGCAAAGAGAAGTTTGTTACGACTAGTACAGTCCTATATACACTTAGTTGGATTCAGATGGGTAGCCGTACTGGTCTGAAGCAACAGAACAAAACAAAGCGGCAGACAAGTGCAATTTTAAGCCCAACCAAGTTTTATTCAGAATGTAAACTTTCATATGCTCTAAGCAGACTTCATCAGACAAAAATGGAACGGCAAGCAATCCTAAATATAGAGAAAGTGCATAGTGAGTTGGTATGTAAAGTCCTGGAAATGTTTTTAGCAGATTAAAAGAATCACGAATTGGGGTCTTTGTTTGATACTGCCCGCTTTCTCTGTATTTAGGACTGCTTGCCATTCCATTTTTGTCTGATGAAGTTTGCTTAGAGCATATGAAAGCTTACATTCTGAATAAAACTTGGTTGGGCTTAAAGGTGAACTTGTCTACTGCTTTGTTCTATTGCTTCAGACCAACACGGCTGCCCACTTGGATCTAGCAAGAGAATAAAGTTTGAGTCCCATGGCACCTTTAAGACCAACTGCGTTTAATTCTCAATATAAGCTTTCCTGTGCATGCACATACTTCATCAGATACATTTTAAATGTTTCCCTCAAGCCTTACAAATAGGTAGAGGAAGGATTAGTTAAGAACATAAGAGAAGCCATGTTGGATCAGGCCAATGGCCCATCCAGTCCAACATTCTGTGTCACACAGTAGCCCAAAAAAACAACAACATCCAAGTGCCATCAGGAGGTCCACAAGTGGGGCTAGAAGCCCTTCCACTTTGCCCCCCCCCCTCCAAGCACCATGAATACAGAGCATCACTGCCCCAGACAGTTCCAATAATATACTGTGGCTAATGGCCACTGATGAACCTTTGCTCCATATTTTTATCCAACTCCCCTCCTGAAGCTGTCTATGCTTGTAGCCGCCGCCACCTCCTGTGGCAGTGAATTCCACATGTTAATCACCCTTTGGGTGAAGAAGTACTTCCTTTTATCCGTTCTAACCCGAATGCTCAGCAATTTCATTGAATGCCCACGAGTTCTTGTACTGTGAGAAAGGGAGAAAAGTACTTCTTTCTCTACTTTCTCCATCCCATGCATAATCTTGTAAACCTCTATCATGTCACCCTGCAGTCGACATTTCTCCAAGCTAAAGAGCCCCAAGCATTTTAACCTTTCTTCATAGGGAAAGTGTTCCAAACCATTAATCATTCTAGTTGCCCTTTTCTGGACCTTTTCCAATGCTATAATATCCTTTTTGAGGTGTAGTGACCAGAATTGTACAGAGTATTCCAAATGAGGCCACACCATCATTGATTTATACAGGGGCATTATGATACTGGCTGATTTGTTTTCAATTCCTTTCCTAATAATTCCCAGCATGGCGTTGGCCTTTTTTATTGCAATCGCACACTGTCTTGACATTTTCAGTGAGTTATCTACAACGACCCCAAGATCTCTCTCTTGGTCAATCTCTGCCAGTTCACAACCCATCAACTTGTATTTGTAGCTGGGATTTTTGGCCCCAATGTGCATTACTTTGCACTTGGTCAAATTGAGCCTCATCTGCCACGTTGACGCCCACTCACCCAGCCTCAACAGATCCCTTTGGAGTGCCTCACAATCCTCTCTGGTTCTCACCACCCTGAACAATTTAGTGTCATCTGCAAACTTGGCCAGTTCACTGCTTACTCCCAACTCCAAATCATTAATGAACAAGTTGAAGAGCATGGGACCCACTATTGAGCCCTGTGGCACCCCACTGCTTACCGTCCTCCACTGTGAAGACTGCCCATTTATACTCATTCTCTGTTTCCTATTAGTTAGCCAGTTTTTGATCCACAAGAGGACCTGTCCTTTTACTCTATGACTCTCGAGCTTACTAAGGAGCCTTTGATTAGGAACTTTATTAAAAGCTTTCTGGAAGTCAAGGTAAACAACATCTATTGGGTCCCCTTTGTCTGTTCATCCCCTCAAAGAACTGTAACAGATTAGTGAGGCAAGATCTTCCATTATAGAACCCATGCTGAGTCTTCCTCAATAACTTGTATTCATCAATGTGCCTACTCATTCCGTTGATAATGGTTTCTAGTTGCTAGGAATGGCTCATCAGAATCAAGATGCAGAAGTAACTGGGCAATAAATATAGCTGAGATTGGATTAAAGTGGTTGTTAGGACCTGTGAATGGCAGCAAATCAGCATCCAAATACCGTTTGTTCTCACATCCCTTTGTTAACACTTATATCTGTTGAAAAATGGGAGATCTCCAGGCCCACCTGGAGGCTGGCAACCCTACAATAGGTAAGGCTTGAGGAAAACTGTTTCAATGTATCTGAAAGGTGTGCATGCACATAAAAATTTATACCCAGAATTAAAGAAGAAGATATTGGATTTATTTATTTATTTATTTATTTATTTATATTGGGATTTATACCCCGCCCTTCGCACCGAAGTGTCTCAGGGCGGCTTACAACATGATAATACAAATACTACAATTTAAAACACTTACAAGTAAAATTAAAACCATAAATTAATAAAAGCAAGATAGATAAAAACCGGCGGTCTACAGATGCATTTTGTTCCATCCAAAAGATTTCCTTGTCAGTCAGTATTATAGGCCTGCCGGAAGAGGGCTGTCTTACAGGCCCTGCGGAACTGCCCTAGGTCCCGCAGGGCCCGCACCTCCTCCGGCAGCTGGTTCCACCAATAAGGTGCCGTTACTGAGAAGGCCCGATCCCTGGTGGATTTTAGACGGGCCTCCTTTGGCCCGGGGACTATCAGCAGGTTTTGTGAACCCGAGCGTAGTACTCTCTGGGGAACGTGTGGGGAAAGACGGTCCCTAAGGTAGACAGGTCCTAGGCCATATAGGGCTTTAAAGGTAATAACCAACACCTTGTACCGGACTCGGAATATTACTGGCAGCCAGTGCAGATCCCGGAGCCCCGGCCGAATGTGCTCCCGTCTTGGGAGCCCTAATAACAGCCGGGCAGCAGCGTTCTGCACCAACTGCAGTTTCCGGGTCCGGCACAAGGGTAGCCCCATGTAGAGGGCATTACAGTAGTCTAACCTCGAGGTGACCGTAGCATGAATCACTGTTGCCAGGTCGTCACGTTCCAGGAAGGGGGCCAACTGCTTCGCCCGCCGAAGGTGAAAAAACGCGGACTTGGCAGTGGCTGCTATCTGGGCCTCCATTGTCAGTGAAGGCTCCAACAGCACCCCCAGGCTCTTAACCCTGCCCGACGCTGTTAGTGGCGCGCCGTCAAAAACTGGCAGGGGGATTTCCCTTCCCGGGCCGCAGCGACCAAGGCACAGGACCTCTGTCTTCGCCGGATTCAGCTTCAGCCCGCTCAGCCTAAACCACCTAGCCACTGCCTGTAACGCTCGGTCCAAATTTTCTGGGGCGCAGGCGGGCCGGCCATCCATAAGCAGATAGAGCTGGGTGTCATCAGCATATTGGTGACACCCGAGCCCGTACCTTCGGGCAATCTGGGCAAGGGGGCGCATGTAGATGTTAAATAACATTTATATCCCACCCTCCACTCCGAAGAGTCTCAGAGTGGCTCACAATCTCCTTTACCTTCCTCCCCCACAACAGACACCCTGTGAGGTGGGTGGGACTGGAGAGAGCTCTCACTGAAGCTGCCCTTTCAAGGACAACCTCTGCCAGAGCTATGGCTGACCCAAGACCATGCTAGCAGGTGCAGGTGGAGGAGTGGGGAATCAAACCCGGTTCTCCCAGATAAGAGTCCGCACACTTAACCACTACACCAAACTGGCTCTAAACTTTGTTAGAGATGCCACAAGACTCAAACTTTACACTTAGTTGGAGAAAGTCACACAGAATAAAGAAAACAGAAATAGCACTGGGCTACCCATTTGTAGTGTGGGCACGTTTTAAACCGGCTTAAAACCAAATAACAAAAAGAAGTCTTGTGAGATCGTAAGAGGGAAATGTTAAAGATTAAATAGATTTATTGCAGCATAAGCTTCTGGGAGGGCTAGAGGCATCTGATAAAATGGGTTCTTGTCCGTGGAAGCTTATGCTACAGAAAATCCGTCAAATCCTTAGCAGTTAGTACCACACAACCTCTTTTGTTTTTGCTACACCTTAACCAACAGGCTATCCCATTGGATACTAATTTGTGTTTAGATGGTTCCTTTGGTTTTTTGGGGGGTAAGAGTCACATCCTTCAAGCTAACAAAAAGCTAATTTCTGCAAGCTTCTGACAGTCTGGCTCTGAACAGATGTGCCGAGTGCCATAGTAAAAGGGGCTTACTTTTCTTTTGGATGAGAAGGGAACCAGCATACACAACTGCAAATGCCTGCCTGGGTATAGTGCACTTTTCCTTCCCTGAAGCTCCTAAATAGGTTTAGCAGATGTCCAATTTTGAACTGAATAGTCCAATATTTTCCCTTTTGGGCCATTAAGAAATTGAGAAAATACTGAACACATAAATGTCCAGTATTTTCTAATTAAGTGAGCCTGCAACCACTGCAGCCAAGTTCCACATCTGTGCTCTTTCTTTCCCCTGTGGCTTGATAAAGTGGCGACACCCTTGGTCACTTGTCTCCTCTGGAGCCAGCAAGGTTTGAAAGGAACCAAATCCACCACTTAATGGCCAGACAGGCCACTCCTGGGAAAATCCTGTTGACTTGGCTGAAGAAAGCTTGAGAAGTAGAGGCTTTTACATGTGACCAATCAATCAGCTTCCCATGTGGGCTCCAGCTGACTATGAGGGTAGATGGTAGTGGCAGGGGTGGAATTCTAGCAGGAGCTCCTTCGCATATTAGGCCACACACCCCTGATGTAGCCAATCCTCCAAGAGTTTACAAAAAAGAGCCTTGTAAGTTCATGTAGGATTGGCTACATCAGGTGTATGGCCTAATATGCAAAGGAGCTCCTGCTAGAATTCCACCCCTGGGTAGTGGGATTGAATCTTCTAAAGAAAAGTGAAAAAGAGCTCTTTGGGGGTCATGGTAGGGGAAAGGGCTGATCAGAGGCAACAAGACTTTTTTTTTAAAAAAAAAATATTGATAATTTTTGAAATTGAAAGGTAAAAACTAACAAAAATATTGAAAAAGGAAAAAAAAAAGAAAGCTGAAGAAAAAGATTTTTTAAAAAATTAAAAAGAGACAACAAGCCTTATGTTCTTAAGCATATGCTGTTTCCCTTTCAGGACAATGGGTATGGTAAAATGCTTAGCTTTGGATGGATGGTGTCTCTTATCACGCTCTTTTTTTTACTACGTGTGTGTATAAGCAGATTTGCTCCTTTATTTCATTGATTTAATTCTGCTTAGACTGAAAGCAACTGCATGAGATTGAACTTCATATTATTTTAAATATAATAATTAGGGATCAGCATAAACCGGCTTATGAACTAAAGTTTGTCATGAATTTTGTCCAGTTTGTAGTTTGCAATGCAATGTTCATGAACAAAGAATGGATTTTGATGCAGTTTATGGCAGTTTGTGTGCTTCTCACGAAAAACAGTTGGGAGCCATTTAAACCACTGCTTCCTGCTCCCAGGAAAAGCTACAGAGAGCAGAAAGCAGGAAGTGAAATGGTTGGGAGCCATTTAAACCCCTAATTTTTGCTCTCCACAGCTTTTCATGGGGAGAAGAAAGCAGTGGTTTGAATGGCTCCCAACCATTTAAACCAAACAGCTGAGAAGTGGAGAGCTCTCCACTGTCCAGCTGTTTGGTTTAAATGGCCCCCTGCTTTCTGCTCCTCAGGATTTCTTGCAGGGAGCAGAAAGCAGAGGTTTAAATGGCTCCAAGTCATTTAAACCAAACAGTCAAGTAGCAAGCTTGGAACATTTAAACCCCTGCTTTCTGCTCCCCCTAAAAAGCAGGAGGGAGCAGAGAGCGGGGATTTAAATGGCTCACAAACTGATACGAACTGGGTTTGTGGTTTAATGCATGGTTCAACTACAAACCAAATGATTAACCGAACCGCAAAAATGCAATTCATGGTATTTGTAATAATCATGTTAGAAATGCCAGATATTTTTTTAAAAAAATAGAAATGTGTAATTATAAAGCTTCAATAAATTTGTTAGGCTTTACGGTGCCTCTGGACTCTCTGGCCTAGTTTTTACAGATATGGTCAATCAGAGTCTGGGCTGTATAACTTTCAGATGGAAAAGGAAACATTCAGGTTCAAATACAACAAATAGAGAGAGCCAGTATAGTGTTGTGATTAGAATGTGGAACCAGGATCTGGGAGACCCAGGTTCAAATCTCCATTGTGCCAGGGAAGTTTGCTTTGTGACCTCAGTCCAGATACACACTCTGAGACTAACCTTCCTCACAGGGTTGTTGTGAGGATAAAATGGAGGGGTAGAGAATGATTTGAGCCATTTTGAGTCCCAATTGAGGAGAAAAGTAGGATATAAAAGAAGTAGACAATTCAAATAAAACAAATAAACCCATCTGCATGTAGAAAACTTAGTCTTTCCCCTGGTATATTAGTTTTCTATGCATGCTGTGTGCAAAGATCTCTACAAAGATGGTTCATGCTGTGTTATCCCCACCCCCCCACCCAAGCTGAATAAAGCTAGGGAGAGACAAGCCGAAAGTGTTTGAGGAGCAATAGCAAAACATGCAATACTTAAAGAGACATTTATATTTTATTTCTTGTCCCCTGGAAACCATAACATGATCAGGAACTCAGTGGTTTTGCTTTTCAGAAGCTATAAAATAGCACTATAAAGAAAATGTAACATTATTGGCTTTGTCTGTGTTTCTGTTCTTCGACTAGGGGTCATTTAGTGGAAAACATGGTGCTAGAGCTCATTAGCACAACTCATTTGCATATGCCACATATCTCTGACATCACTGGAAGGTGTACTAAATTAGATCAGCTCAGCATCTACCGTAAAATGCTTCTTGAATTATAATTATCAGAATAAAACCTTATTCCCATCAATTACTTTCTCCTAAGTGGCCACAGTGGCATGATGAAGATTTCCATCTGTCTGCTTTATATGTTTTGGTTATTTTCCTATTTTTGTGGGGAAAATATTAGAAAGTTTGTCAAATCTTAAGAGTTCAGCAAAATTCCCACAGGGGGTTTGAACAGTGGAGCCCAGAAGCAAGTATTTGGGGTAAAAAAGAAAGAGCATAATAAAATTTAGAGGTTCCGGAGCTCTGCTCCTGTGAACTTCTCCGCAAAACGAGGCCTGTGTACAACCATTTTAAAACCCAGAAATCCCTGTATGCATTTGTATGTATCATGGTGAGTGTAATATAATACTGCTTAGCATCAGGGGTTTTTTTTGTAGCAGGAACTCCTTTGCATATTAGGCCACACACCCCTGATGTACCCAATCCTCCAAGAGTTTACAGTAGGGCCTGTAAGAAGTGCCCTGTAAGCTCTTGGGGGATTGGCTACATCAGGGGTGTGTGGCCTAATATGCAAAGGTGCTCCTACTACAAAAAAAGCCCTGTTCAGCATATCAGATTACGACTGGGTAAATCCTGCTCAGGGTTGCCAGCTGCCTGAAGAAAAGCATCTTCTCCCTTTAATAGCAGCTTAATAGGATGTTATTTACCCCTGTGCCATTTAAAGCTTCGATCACTAGCTTCCATACATAAGCCTCTGTTAAAGAGACATGGCAGTTTATTTTTTTTATTATGGGTGTCAGGGGTGGAATTATAGCAGGGGCTCCTTTGCATATTAGGCCACACACCCCTCAAAAAAGAGCCCTGTAAGCTCTTGGAGGATTGGCTACATCAGGGTTGTGTGGCCTAATATGCAAAGGAGCTCCTGCTAAAATTCCACCCCTGATGGGTGTGAAAGTGTGTGCGGCCCTCACCTGGATGGTCCAGGCTAGCCTGTTTCTGTCAAATCTTGACTCTTAACCGGGGTCTGCCCTGTTAATATTTGGATAAGAGGCCACTAAGAAACTACAGGGGCACTATGCAGTGGCAGGCAATGGTTAACAACCCCTGAACATGTCTTGCCTTGAATACCCTTCAGAGTTGTTATAAAAATTGACTGCAACTTGACAGCACTTTCCACCACCAAGCATGTCCTTGTGTGTGTGTTTATTGCTCAATGCATTTTTATCACAGCCAGTATTTTTGTTGGCAACCCTATTCCTACAAATATTGAACTTTGGACTACATAAGTGATGTGTTTTATAATGGTTACCTAGAATTAAATTGCTTTTATTCCCCATGCAAATGGTACTAGCATCCATATTACAACAGAGAACTCCTTAAGCTTCTTATTACAAGCAGGTTTAAAGCTACTTCAGTGATCCCCAACGTATTGCTCACGGCATCCTGGTACCCATCAATGTATTCCTGAAGGATCTCCTCATCAAACAAGAGAGAAAGATTCTGACTTTCCTCTTCTTCACTGGAGTACAAAATGCTTCTGAAGAGCCCAGGAAGCAAGGAGCACTCATTCTGAAACAGAGGATTCCATGATGGGAGCATGCTTAGCTTGGACTCTCCTGAATGAGAGGCTCGATGGCAGCCATTTTGTATTTTTTTAAAAAACTGTGGCAGTTATTTTGTTGTGATGCCTACTACTTGTTCTCAAATTTTATAAGCACTCACAGGTTTGTCAAAGCAGAGGACCCCTGAGCTATTTATTGATTAGAGTGGTGGGCCTTAGCTTTTTGTACATCCCATCAATTGCTCTGTCAAAGAATTCAGGTCCTGCCATGATAAAGCCTATTTATGTGTTTACAGGCATTCTGTTTTTATATTTATAATTTAAGGTAAGTGCTGTTGGGAGTATATTCTATTGCAATGGTTTAAAAAAACAAAAAAAATAATAATTCCATTAGTAGCTGAAAATTGTAATAATATGTTGAGTTTAATTTTTGATGTTATAACTGTGAAACACAGAAGTACAAGGTATAATCAATAGCTGGTAAGCTCAGCAGGAAGCAGTATATCAAGCACACTGGCTGGTAGACAGGGGGAATGGAATATTAGACAAAACCAGGGGTGGAATTCTAGCAGGAGCTCTTTTGCATATTAGGCCACACAGGCCTTATGTAGCCAATCCTCCAAGAGCTTACAGAAAAGATCCTTGTAAGCTCTTGGAGGACTGGCTACATCAGGGGGTGTGGCCTAATATGTAAAGGAGCTCCTTCTAGAATTCCACCCCTGGACAAAACACAGCATGCCCAAGGTTACTATTATGCCAAAAAGTCAGATAGATAATCCATGGCAGGTAGGGTCAGCAGGAAAGGGCACATCACACTTGCAGGTGGACATGGGGATCGAAGGAGAGTCATTAAAGGAGAGTGATTAGTAATTGTTATGAAAATCCTACATCCCATCTAGACTACTTTTGTGTCCCAACTGGATTAGACAACTATTATTTCTTATCAGCGGCCAGCCATTTAAACCTAAATGCTAACTGGCAGAACTGCTTAGCTGTTAAGTTTAAATGGCTGTGAGCCATTAAACCTTTTGGTTTGCTCCCCCCTTCAAAGCAGGGAGAAGCAAAACTGAAGGGTTAAATAGTTCCCAGCCATTTAAACCTAACAGCTAAGCAGGTCTGCCAGTTAGCTGGCATCCATTTAACCCTTCAGTTTTGCTCACAGCCATTTAAACCCTTTGGTTTTGCTTTCCCTCTTTGAAGTGGGGGAGGGGGAATGAAGTCAATGGGTTAAATGGTTGCCAACCATTTAACCCTTCTTGGGTGCCCCCCCCCCCCGATTTCTCCTGGGCTTTGCAAAATGTGGCTGGGAGAAAGGGAGAACTGAACTCACCAAACCAGCTCAGTTTGGGTGGGGCTCATTTGGGTTGCTTCAGTTCAGGATGCAGTTTGGGGGCTATCCTGAACATTGAACTGAATCACTTTTAGGGAGATTCTGCCTATCCCTAATCAGTTGCATTACTTTCCTCTTCTCTTCTGACTTCTATCAACCAAGTGGCCTAATATTGATGTAGACATTTTAACTAATATTAACAAAAGCTGATAAAAAAAATGCAACCACTTTGCAGATTCTGAATCAACACAGCCTTAGTTTAGAGAGAGAAATACATAAAGTATTTTGCTACCTACAGCTTGAAAATTCCAGAGGACAAGAATGTGCATCCATGGGAAAGTTGTGAAGTTTAAGGTAACACTCAGCGTTAATTGTCAACCTGAATAAAAGAAAATATATATAGACATAAAGCTTTAAATGATTATAAAGCTATCAGACTTATTCTGTGAAATTTCAAAACAGATACAGAAGTCACTTTTGCCAAAGAAGAGCCAAGATCCAAAAAAGCTACTTCAGGAATTCATGGAAGATATTAACAGAGATCAGTTCTATCACAAATTCATGGAGGATTGATTCATCAGTGGCTACTAGCTATGGTGACAAAGGAGAACCTCCACATCCAGAGGCACTAAACCTCTGAATTCCAGAGCCAGGAGGCAACATCACAGGAAGGTCTTAGCCTCTATGCCCTATTGTTGGCGCTCCAGAGTAACTGGCTGGCCAATGTGTGAGCCGGGATGCTGGACTGGATGGATCACTGGTCTGATTCAGCAGAACCTTTCTTAGGTGGAATTAATTTGGTGATTCCTTCAAATTTGGTAAACTTTTGATTCTTTCCCTGTTACATCGTATATATGTGTGTGACTACCCTGACCTGGATAGCCCAGGCTAGCCCAATCTCATCAGATCTTGGAAGCTAAGCAGGGTCAGCCTTGGCTAGTATTGGAAGGGGGGACTCCAAGGAATACCAGGATCATGACGCAGAGGCAAGCAACAGCAAACCACCTCAGAAATGTCTCTTGGCTTAAAAACAAGTCTAGCTCACCATCTAGAGGTGCATAACACTAAAAGAGCTAGAACAGGGGTGGCCAAACTGTGGCTCGGAAGCCACATGTGGCTCTTTCACACATATTGTGTTGCTCTCAACGCCCCCACCACCCTGTCAGCTGGCTGGGAGAAGGTATTTGTCTCTTTAAATCACTTCTCCAAGCAAAGTCAACCAGCAGCTTGGAGAATGCATTTAAAATTAAAGTTGCTTCCTTCTCTCCTTCCCTCCTCCCTTCCTCCCTCCCTTCCTTCCTTCCTTCCTTCCATCCATCCATCCATCTCTCAAACATCTGGCATTTATTCTATGTGGCTCTTATGTTAAGCAAGTTTGGCTCTTATGTTAAGCAAGTTTGCTAGAACTTCTGGCTGCCAGACAACCCTAGGATTTCCTACCTATTCTACACAAACTGCCATATGATAATCAATCAATCAATAAATCAGTGTGTGACTAGTAAAATTCACAATGCACACTGAATTTTGTCACTGTACAAGCCCACAAAATAAAATAAAATAAAATAAAGACAAGACAAGACAAGAGATAAAAACAGACCAACAACATCTGCAAAAATCTTACAAAAGCCAGCCATTTGACTGAATGGTAATGTTACTCAGTTTTACCTCTGAGGCAGAGAAGCATCCATGTGTATATTTTAAAAAAAGCTATCTCACCTGATGAGTGATGAAAATATATATTGGGAAGTCTAGCAGAGTTCCTCTCATCCATATCCTAAGGGACCATAGCAGAAGCTCTCTCCTTACTTTAATAACAAAGCTGTTACCCTCTGTGCACAAGCGCATCGCTTGATTTCATACATGTAAATATGCACATTTTAAGTGTTTGCTTGCCTTTCCCCCCCTTTCCCTAGAAAATTTCTAGGCAGTGAAGTCAATTTGAAACAGTGTGTGCGCATCAGTCCAGCTGAAGTCAATGAGGCTCAAATGCATCATTAAGACTTTGAGGCCACAAAGTTTATGTGTGGAATTTAGTGGGATCTGTAGTCAGGGAAGCATGGTTTGGGCTATGCGTGTTACCATTTTTAATGGAGTTTTTTAATGGAGTTACACCTACACCATTTTTAATGGAGTTACACCTACACAGAATGTGGAATTTTGAAGTGGGAGGGAAGGAAACAAGAGGGAACCATATCATCTAGGTTGAAAATTCCTCCCTCAAATTTCAAGTGAACCTATTGGCTATTTATGTAACACACCTGTTTAGCAAATATATACAGGGGTGGAATTCTAGCAGGAGCTCCTTTGCATATTAGGCCACACACCCCTGAGGTAGCCAATCCTCCAAGAGCTTACAAAAAAGAGACTTGTAAGCTCTCGGAGGATTGGCTACATTGGGGGGGGGGTGGCCTAATATGCAAAGGAGCTCCTGCTAGAATTCCACCCCTGAATATATACATTTCTTCATAATATGTAGTTTGCAAAGTATACTCTTTTACTAATTGGCTACTTAAGCTAGGGCATATTTCTGAAGTTGGGCAATGCAGACACAGCAACCAGAAGAAGAAACAAACAGGCTGACAACAAAACAGAAGGTTGAGAATTACCAGCTCTCCTCCTCCTCCTTCTCTTGGCCTCTCCTGGAAAGAGAGCACCATGGAGGAAGGGAGGCCACTGGAGAGTCATGGAGAGTCAAATAGCCAGAAGGGTTGTCAGATCTTATTATTGCTACTTCATCACCACCATTTGAATTTTTGCTCTGCTTTCCCACATGTTCTCACCTTGGGCAAATCCCAGCCAATTTTTCTCATGAACAAATGTGCAGTGGTACAAGATGAACTTTCCATCTCGTCCTGTGGCTTAATGAGTCTACATGCATATGCTAATTTGCAGAAAGTTAACCTCAGGCCAGTGGTCCACCTTTCCGTTTGTTTCCATTACAGCTTTCTAATAAGCCATATTGGTTTTCTACCTCACAGCTTAAGCTCTTGTTCTTGCCCTGCCTCCTTCTATTTGAGGAGCCTTGGGAAGGAGACAACAGCAATGGAAGTAAGGAACGGGATCCTTTGTTTCTGTTCACAGTAGCAGCTTTCTCCCTGAAGATGTTCTTCAAAGGGTCTAACATACATAATGGCTGCGGGAAGGGGCGGTGTAGTGGCCAGAGTTTCCTGGGGCATGTAAAGCCCCGCCCCCCGTTGATCAACAGGTAAACTGGCTCCAGAGCCTCATAGTCCTATGACAGCCCTCTGGCATGATCGTTATCAATGCAGGGTGAGGGGGTAGCAGTAGCAGGAAGGACGAGCCACCGAAAGAGCAGCCACTGCTGCCATTGCCTCCTCCTCTCTTCCTTCCTGGATCGTGGGGGGGGGAGCTCTTTTTGAGCCGGCCCAGTTCCAGACGCCTCCCATTCACCCCAAACTGCCCATCTGTTTGTGTACATATTGCTGATTGCCCATTGGCTGCTGTAGAAGGGAACAATGGGGAAGCCTTGCTCTGTGAGGTATCATCTGTGAGCAGATAGTACAAGCCAATATCTATGGACTGATTCTTTACCCTCTCCCACACTTTGATTGTTGCAAACGCTAAATCACAGCCAGGTACCAGAATTATTGAAAAATCTGAATAGCTCTATATTATATTACCCTGAATGTCATACTGGTTATTTTCAGTACAACAGGCATTAACAAAAAAAAAGGTTTCCATTTAGTTCTTTGAGTTTTAATATCCAAATGCACATTCTTACTTATGCTGTAAAATTAGATGATAAGTAAAAGAGAATAAATTAAAGAAAATAATTTGGAATATGAAGGACAAAATGAAGACAGGAGATACTAGTTTTTTGTTGATCTAAAAGACAGTTCTGAAAAGGAGAAAGAGCTCCAGTTTTTCTGGTTGTTGCACCCAAAGCAAATATAAGATATTTGTTCTACCGCTGACACAATAGACTGCGGTGCTTAATTTGATGCTCAATGCAGGAAAAGGAATATAAGAAACAAGACTGTGATCATATGCACATTTCCACATCTCATTGCACACAGAGTGTCTGACTCCTGAGTAAACATGCATAAGAGTATTATGATAGTTCATTTTGCTAGTTTCCATATAATGGACCCAAAGAGCTTTGTAAATTACACCCTGCTGTATTTCTTTGAGTTTTAGACAGCAAGTTTTGCATGGTAATACTAATTTATGTTCACTACTTTCAAGAATAACAAATCCAAGCCTAGAGCTTGTGCACTCCCCTTGCTTCTACACAACATGGAAACCCTGCTTCCCAAGGATCTCCAAATCAGATAAAATAAAACAGAGCTTGTTTCTCATACAAAGATTCCAAATCACATTCTAATATTGGTTTGCAGGCAAGAGAATAGCCACAATTTGTCGTTTCATCCAATTCTGATGTCATGGACTTCTGTTGGTTTGGGGAAAACCAGGAAGTCTTCTATATCCTTGCCATATGGGAGGGGGAAAGGGGGATGGGGGAAACAGAGAGAACTAACATGGTGACTTCATAAACTCGTGTTTATTTTACAGAAGAAACCATAGTTGGTTGGTTTCATCTGAGTAGAGCTATAGACTGCAATCATATAGGCACTTAATTGAGATGTACTAGAGTAAACGGGGGAAGGCAAGGGCAAACCACTCTGTAAAAAGTCTGCTGTGTCTGTTGTGATGCAACGTTACCCCAGAGTTGGAAACAACTGGTGCTTGCACAGGGGACTACCTTTACCTTTAGAGTAAACTATGCATAGGATTGTGCTAAAAATCCTGTCACTTTAAGTTTAAAAGAAGTAAATTGTCAATTAACAGCAAACAACAGAAAATACAGCACAAAAGAAGAAAAATTGCAGATTTATACCCCGCCCTTCTCTCTGAATCAGAGACTCAGAGTGGCTTACAATCTCCTATATCTTCTTCCCCCACAACAGATACCCTGTGAGGTGGGTGGGGCTGAAGGGCTCTCACAGCAGCTGCCCTTTCAAGGACAACCCCTGCGATAGCTATGGCTAACCCAAGGTCATTCCAGCAGGTGCAAGTGGAGAAGTGGGGAATCAAACTCGGTTCTCCCAGATAAGAGTCCACGCACTTAACCACTACACCAAACTGGCTCTCAAGATCCATGATTGTCTTCTTTCAGCTTTTTGGGAGGCAACTTCTACCTGAGAGTATATAATACTCGTCCATCATTTCTAATGCGTAGCAAGCGGTTTGGAGTCGTGATCCAATGGGCATCTGATTTCCTTGAGTTTCGGAAGAAAGTATCTGGAATCCAGATTTTCCCAACCATATTGCTGTTCAGCATGAGTACTTTCATGGTGCTATTGAACTTCAGGCGACTGTCATACCAAGTCTGGGCAAAAATGATGTCTATGGTGTACTCCTAGAAAAAAAAAACAGAAATGATCATGGCAGCATTAAATATCGCAGCACAAAAAGCATATACAACAATACTACTAGGTTAATAAAAATATGTAAATTCATGTCCAGCATTTGATACTATCTTCTGAAATCTATCTTAACCCAGTTTCAAATAAACTTTATGTGATACCAGAATAAAAGGTGTTGATGCTTACAGTGAATGCAAAAGGAGAATCCTCTAAGGCCATTCAATCCAAAGGTTATGTTTTGGGGACACTGGCAGGGGGAAGAGAGGGAAAGAAAGAAGAACACATCTAGATAGATACAGCAAAGGTAAAAATAATGTTAGACAAAATCCAGAATTGGTTTCTGTATTGTAAGTCAGGTCCTTAGTACAAACAGGTGGAAAGGTAGGCCTAGGTATCTGGAGCTGTTTCAATCTCTGTACTTGGGAGATAGATGTGCTGACTTAAACGGCTCCTCTTTGGCCTAGACATTGTGGGGAGCAATGCAGGGAGAGAATGGCTCTTTTACAAGGGTCATTTTGTAGAAAAAGAGGTGCCAGAGCTCATTAGCACAACTCATTTGTTGCCACACACCCCTGACATTACCAGAAGCTGTACTAGATTATAACACCTCAGCATCTACCTTAAGATGCTTTTTGAATTATAATTGTTATAAGAAAACCTTACTTCCATCATACTTTTAAAAGTACTTTCTCCTATGTGGCCACAGTGGCATGATGAAGATTTCCATCTGTCTGCTTTATATGTTTTGGTTATTTCGCCATTTTTTTTTTTGTGGGGAAAAAATATTAGAAAGTTTGTCGAATCTCAGAGTTCAGCAAAATTCTCAGAGGGGGTTTGAACAATGGAGCCCAGAAGCAACACTACATTAAGGCTATGTCATCTGTCTTATACCAGCTGGGGGATGTATGGGAGGAGTGGATGCAGTTTGATAACACCATCTGCAGAATTTGACCTGTTTTTAAGATTGTCATATTGTTTTATTGTGTGAATTAATTTTAGCTCTGTATACTTATTAATTGTTGTTCCCTGCCCTGAGCCTGCTGAAGGAAGGGCAGGTTATAAATCAAAAAGAATAAATAAATTAGAAAGAGCACAATAAAATTTAGAGGTTCTGGTGCTCTGCTCCTTTGAGCTCCTGCCCAAAATGAGGTCTGCTCTTTTATCTTCTGAGTGGGGAAGTGTCTGGGGAGGAGGGAGAGAAACCTGTACCAAGAACACTTAGAATATTCAGAAAGGGGGCAAAATGAGTGGATTTGGGATATGTGTTAGAGCAGAGGTGGCCAAACTTGCTTAATGTAACAGCCACATAGAATAATCGTCAGATGTTTGAGAGCCACAAAACATGAATGTCAGATGTTGGAGAGCTGCAAGTAAGGAAGGAAAGAAGGCAAATAGATGAGGGGAGGGAGAGAGAGAGGTGGAAAGAAAAAATTTAGCTTTAAAGAGATAAAGTTAAAGTCTGACTTGGCTTGGAGAAATGATTTAGAGACAAATGCCTTCTCCAAGTTAGCCATTGGGCAGTGGGGGCTTCAAGAGCCACACAATATGGGTGAGAAAGCCACATGTGGTTCCCGAGCCACAGTTTGACCACCCCATGTTAGAGTAATGGAGCTCAGCTCACATGACCCTGTTTATTAAGCACTGAGTTAGATCGTATGAGCTTTTTCACCAAGTTTATCAACCTCAGGTTGGGCTCTGGTATTCTCCCAGAGTTATATCTCATCTCCGGACTAAAGAGATCATTCCCCTGAAGGAAATGACAGCTTTGTAGAGCAGACTCTGGGACATCACATCTCTGCTCGGATCCCTCCCAACACGAAACGTCACCCAGGCACCTCTCCCTAATCTCTGGGAATTTCCCAAACTGAAATTAGCAATCCTTTTTTTTCTAGAGGTGAAAAAGAAAGGAGGGGCTCCTGTTTGACCACCCAAAAGGGTGGGGCTGGTGGTCACGGCATCTCCATGGACAAATGCCATTGAGGGTAGGAGTTACAGTAGGAGAGGGGAATGGGGTAAGGTCAAGTGAAAAAGCTGGTCAGTGGGGTAAGGTCAAGTGATAACCACAGCCAGGGCTTTTTTTGAGCAGGAATACACAGGAACACAGTTCCGGCTGGCTTGGTGTCAGGGGGTGTGGCCTAATATGCTAATAAATTCCTGCTGAGCTTTTTCTACAAAAAGCCCTATGTTAAACAATGGCGACATCAAGGGGTATGGCCTAATATGCAAATGAGTTCCTGCTGGGCTTTTTCTACCAAAAAAGCCCTGCCTACAGCTATCAAGCAATAGGGTTTGGTTGGCAGGGTGCATTTGCCTTTCATTCATTCACACAGCACCATCAGTGAATACAACCTCATCAAGTGGCAAACTTAATACCTGATAACAGAATATGCGAAATGGTCAAAAGTTCCCAAACTATGTACTACCGAGACTCACAAAGGACAGTGCCAGGCTGACAGATTCAAGCGCTTTAACCAGTCCCTAACATGCCACCTTGACAGTGTGAAGGAAAGGAAAAGGAAAGGTACCCTGTGCAAGCACCAGTTGTTTCCGACTCTGGGGTGACGTTGCTTTCACAACGTTTTCACAGCAGACTTTTTACAGTGTTTGCCATTGCCTTCCCCAGTCATCTACACTTTCCCCCCAGCAAGCTTGGTACTCATTTTACCGACCTTGGAAGGATGGAAGGCTGAGTTAACCTCAAGCTGGCTACATGAAAACCCAGCTTCCACTGTGGATCGAACTCAGGTCGTGAGCAGAGCTTAGGACTGCAGTATTGCAGCTTTAACACTCTGCGCCACGGGGCTCTTTTTTGACAGTGTGAAAACTGATGCTAACTGATGTGGTCCAACCCTCTTCGCCCCAAAATGAAACACCAATTAGTAATTAAGGGCATGATCCTTCCAGATCCTTCTTCTGCAGAAACCCCACTTCACAAACACACGGCTCCCTGGGGCACCCTGGTTTGCATTAAACTGAACAATAATTTAAGTAATGATAAGAAACAGTAAAATTCATAAGAGCTTGAATGGTACAGGAAATCTTCGGCTTTCTGTCTACCAAGCACAATGCTGAGCTTATTTCCAGCATATTACAATGAATAGGAGAATCTCTGTAATAAAAGGAGGAGGTTTGAGGACTGGGCTTAACCCCAATTGCACTTTGCATGGGAAATATATTATCTAAAAATGCCAGACATCTGAATAATAATGACTAGCAAAATGTCATTATGATGAGAAGGATTGTATTGCCGGGAGCACATGTCTGTCTCAGAGAGACACACAATCTCTTTCAGCACCAGGCCACAAAATGGGAGGTCAGCTTTTGCCCTCATTGAATTGACACACACCCATGCATGTTATATTACTTCTAAGGACAAGGACTGAATGGTTGAGCATCCACTGATGTGGAGGGAAAATATTAAAGGCTCACATTTGAGGTTTCTGTGACATGAGGAAGAAAACCAACTCTGTGCCCAGGGACCCCAACCCCACTAATATTTTAGTTCCATCTTGGGGACCAGGGCTTTTTATGTAGAAAAAGCCCAGCAGGAACTCATTTGCCTATTAGGCCACACCCCCTGATACCAAGCCAGCTGGAATTGCATTCCTGTGTGTTCCTGAGAGCCAGTTTGGTGTAGTGGTTAAGTGTGTGGACTCTTATCTGGGAGAACCAGGTTTGATTCCCCACTCTTCCACTTGTACCTGCTGGAATGGCCTTGGGTCAGCCATAGCTTTGGCAGAGGTTGTCCTTGAAAGGGCAGCTGCTGTGAGAGCCCTTTCAGCCCCACCCATCTCACAGGGTGTCTGTTGTGAGGGGAGAAGACATAGGAGATTGTAAGCCGCTCTGAGTCTCTGATTCAGGGAGAAGGGCGGGATATAAATCTGCAATTCTTCTTCTTGTTCTTCTTCCTGGTAAAAAAAAGCCCTGCTGGAGACCATTTCCCAGTCATACTAGAATACTGGGAACAAGAACACAGCTAGATAGATAACTCTGGACGAAGATCCCAAGTGTGAGAAAGCCAATAGCTAGGGTCTAGGAGTAGCTATGTCTAAAGCATTCAATTAAGTTGCAGACAGTGATCTGCGGCATAGGGATAAGTTTGTTAATATCACGAAAAGGCAGTCTTGCGTGAGCACACAGCATGAAGAAAGGCTGTTTGCCCGAGAGAGACTGCAGGGTTGACTAGTGTCTTTTCAGACTACTGGACTATGAAAGAAGTTGCACTAACCCCCAGCATGAACCTTGTGAAAAATGAACCCTGTGATGCACTTTGAGCTGTGAAGAAATACTAGAAGACGGTTTTTAAACCCCATATGTACACCAAAGAGAAAACTAGTACGCTATAGTGATTAGAGTGGCAAGCTAAGATTAAGGAGACTTAGGTTCAAATCTACACCCATAAGGCTTACTACGTGACCTTCAGCCCCTACCTCACCACAGGGTTTTTCTGAGAATAATTTGGAGCAGCCATTTGTGCTTTCATGAGCTCCTTGGAGTAAAGGTGTGCTGAAGTATAATAGCATGACACAGACACCCCATTTCAGCCTACTTATAGCATGGAGGATTTTTTTTTTTTAAAAAAAAGAACTTTAATCACAAAAGACTATTCAAACTGAACTAACTGAACATCTCCTCTATGTCCAACAGGGAGCTGTTATTGTGACGGGATGTAAGCTAACATCAAGAGCACACTCTCTTTTCTGCATATAAGAGTCAACAAAGAACATCCCTCTGATGCAAACACATGCACAATTATCATCACTGCATCCACCCAATGGCATTTTGCAAAGCCCCATATGGGTGACAAGTTCATCTTCTTAAAGAATGAGGGTGATAGGCAGGGCTTTTTTTGTAGCAGGAACTCCTTTGCATATTAGGCCACACACCCCTGATGTAGCCAATCCTCCAAGAGCTTACAGGGCTCTTCATACAGGGCCTACTGTAAGCTCCAGGAGGACTGGCTACATCAAGGGTATGTGGCCTGATATGCAAAGGAGGTCCTGCTACAAGAAAAAGCCCTGGTGATGGGTGATTTCTCATGTATGAAGGTTGAAGAAATGATTGGGATAGAGCCACAGGCTCCCTTTTCAGTTCTCAGTGGGTTCACACATAACTGTGTAATATCTGGTTCATTGACACCCTGCACTTAAGGAGTGGAAGAAAGGAAAAGGAAAAAAATCAACTCTCTTCTGCTGGATGGAGCAGCAAGATGCATATGGAAGAAGGATACCTAGTTGACAGGTTGGTCAAGTACTGCTCAGACAACATGCATTTAATTTCTGTAGGGGATGCAGCTCAAAAAACAAGTTTGGCTGATAAGAAAAAAATAGTACTAAGCAAAAATGACAACAGTTTCATTGCTGCACAGTGGGCCCCTTAAGACCAACGAAGTTTTATTCAAGGTATGAGCTTTCATGTGCACACACACTTCCTCGGATACATTGAAATAGAAGTTAACAGTTCATATATAGAGACAGATGCCTCTGCATTGGTGAACAGCAAATTAGCAATCTAACTTTGTTCTACTGCTTCAGACCAACACAGCTACCCACCTGGATTTATCATTACTGCACAGTTATCACCAGGGTAAATATGGCTGGCTATTTACCAACTGTTGGCTTATGTACACTGAGCCTGCCAGTTACTTATATTTGTTTAAAACAAATGGTCATTATGGATGCACACCATAGTAAACAAGTACTTTGTAAATGGTTATGTGTGCAAAATCTGTGGCAGAAATCAATCATAATGGGATTGCAACTGACAAACAGCAGAGTGGAATCGCCTTGGTTGCTGAGGTTATATCAGGGTAAATGGTCCTTGTTCTACTGCAATCGTACATAATGGTAAGAGTGGGTACTGATTCATTATACTTAAGGAGAAAAAAAACACCCACTATGACAATTTTCTCCTTACATCTGTTCCTTGGCCATTGTTTTTCTTTTGTAAGGAGACAATCAGATGATTCTGTTTATTCTGTTCTTTTCCAAACTACGTTTTAAAAGATTGCATTGCTTTTCACTAGGGAAAAATTCTTCTGTTGGCCAAGATCTCTCTCTCTCTTTCTATAGATAGATGATAGATAGATGATAGATGATGATAGATAGATGATAGATGATGATGATAGATAGATAGATAGATAGATAGATAGATAGATAGATAGATAGATAGATAGATAGATAGATAGATAGATAGAAACAGTTTCTTTATTCCTTAATGGGCCATTAAACTTTACAAATTGGACTCTTCATCTTGGGTGAGGGAGCCTCCACTGTTCAGTAACTGAGTTTCTATTAATTTTACTCTCATGACAAAGGAGATTTATTCAGCTAAATAAATTAGTATGTTGTCCAGAATAAATAAACGCAGTTGCAGCCTTTTTAGAAATGACTTTGATAAATGATATAATATTCAGATACTATATGAATACAAAGCAAATCTTATTTTAGTAGTGAAGTCATACCAAATGTATTATGGGTACAGTATAGTGTGATGGCAAGTACAGCATCTGTACTCCAATTCCCACAAGGTTTCATTGAACCTAGTTTCTATTATTTGTTCCTCCTCCCCATAAACACCACACTCCTGTATTTCATCAGAGGAAGACACCTTGCTCAACAGAAAAGAATAACTGGATCAAGTCCACAGTGTGAAGGCCCGTTTCAGGAAATGAGAGATCCATGAGTATCTCCCATGTTTGTTTCCAGTCCTCCACATCAACTCCCAAAGCTTTCTACTAAGTAAGACCATCTCCATCAGTTCTGACAACTCTGAATGGCAGTAGCTCTCCAGGGTCCTAGGCAGAGGTCTTTCACATCACCTTTTACTTGATCCTTTTAACTGGAGAAACTGGGGGGGTTGAACCTGGGATCTTCTCAATGGAAAGCAGATGCTGTACAACTGAACCACAGCCCCTCCCAGCTCTCCATGGTTTGAGTCATGCAGGTTACTCATGCTATGAAACATAAGGGACTGCCATAGGAGGAGAATGCTGAACTGAGATATGGAAGCTATACAATGTCCCTCACCTGCATATGCAAATAGGCAGGGCAAGGGAGAACATAAGAAGGAACATTTCTTCAGCTCAGTGAGAATCCTCCATGTATGAATATTGTATTCACTTGTGAATACTGTATTGTACACACACACACATATATGTGAGTAATACTGTTGTCTTGATTTACTGATAATAGGCACTTCAAATATAGTGAGAAGGTATGTATGGAACAAGAGAAGGCATAGTAAAATGTGCATTAAAAAGATTTGCATTATATCCACATCCATATTTAGAGTTTTCCCCATGAACTCAGTGTGTGTAAAGTACCATCAAATCACAGCCAAATTATGGTGACACTGTAGAGTTTTCAAGGCATGAGATGCTCAGAGGTGGTTTGCCGTTCCCTTCCTCTCGTACACTCTACCAGGGCTTGTTTTGTAGAAAAAGACCAGCAAGAACTCATTTGAATATTAGGCCACACTCCCCGATGTCACTATTGTTTTGCACAGGGCTTTTCTGTACAAAAAGCCCAGCAGGGACTCATTTGCATATCAGGCTACACCCCCTGACACCAGGCCAGCCGGAACTGTGTTCCTGCTCAAAAAAAGTCCTGCACTCTACACACACTATCCAAGTACCATTCTCTCTGACACAGTCACTACATCATATTACCAGAACTGATCTACCTATTACACAGGTGGTTGATTGTACTGGCAGAATTCTGGAGAGTAGAACTACAAGTGGGTGCAGGGATAATACATTTGAACGTTCCCCTGCTTGAATCTCATACATACAATAGACTAATATATAATGAAAAAGGATTTAGCAGTGCCTTTTATCTGATATAGCTTACCACATAATGGGAGAATGGAAGTTTTTCACATGGTGAAAGTTTCCAAAATATGACGCCATATTTGTAGTTAGAAATGGCCCAGCCAGTATTATCCCAGTCACTCTTCTCATTCTTCATAATACATATTTAAAATATGTATATCCTGTCTTTTGCATTATCTAAGTCTACATGGCAGGTAACAAGCTACCCGATTATCACAGATCGTAACAGAAACCTACAGATATCCACAAAAATATCAAAATAAATTATGGCAGAGTATGTCAGCAAAATAACCCGATAAAGTAGATCAGTCCAGAATCAGAGAGCACTGACAAGAGATAAATCTAATTCCACCTAACTAAAAACAAAAACAAAGCCCAAGCCTCCTTGAAAAAGCACTGCTTTAGCTTGCTGCTTAGAAACAGAAATGTCATCAGGAAAGAATCAAAGTCAATTTCCCTGAGGGGAGAGGTCCAAAATCATGTAGATGGGTTCTTAGACTAACAGCAGACTACTGATAATGCTCTTTCTCCCAACCAATACACTGATTTAAACAAAGCAAAGCAAAACAAAAACTTCTGAGCAATCTGAAGGTTCATAAATCATTCCATAATGTCTTGGCAGCAGAATCAATGGCTAACTAAAGAGGCTAACTAAAGCGAGAACTATTCAGACAAAAGTTAGAGGTTTCAAACAATGCAGCCAGTGTCATTCTCAGGATTCCCCATCAATATTATTTGATTTTTCAGTGAGTAGCTTTGAAAATTATTTTTGAGGGGGGCAGTTTTTAATTGTCTATGCTTTTATTACCTTTGTTTCCGTGCAACTGCACAGAGTTTGAGTTGGTTATCTGAAACAGTATGGTTTTGAAGTTAGATATATAGATAAATGGGAAAATACAAGTGAAGATTTACCACATGGTCATGCTGTCAATGTGGAAACTATTCATCTGTAAGTGCCCACTGATACAACAAGGAACAGTCTAACACAGATCTACACTCAATGAGAACTCCAGGGAAAGAGTTTCCTCATGAAATTGCCTTCACCACAAAGGCAGATACCACAGAGATAAGCTTCCTATATGGATGTTTTCCCTCTGTAGTAAGTAGAACAGCTAAGCAACACTTTCATTTTTTTGCCTTCTCACATGTATGTAACTGAAAAGTGCCCTTAGAAGTCCAGTGGGGTCACTTTTAATGAGGCACTTTCTAAAAATGAAGGAATTGGTTAAAAAAAACAAGTTCAAAGTGATGGATGAGAAGATTCTCCTCCTCCCCAAGATGCTTGGAGCTTGAAGCCAAGATAATAGAAGCTCAGACAGAATGCTTATTACAGACCAGGAAAGGTACAAACAAGACGATGCCAGTGCAGTTAACAAGCAGAGTCAAGGAACTACAAAAAGCACAAAAGATTCTTTTAGAAAATGGAAGCCTTGGTCAAGTAAGAATTTTTTTTTAAAGGAGCACAAGACTCTGAAAGCATTCATATAAGTCAACAATGAGGCAATCAAAATAAAAAAAGAATCTGAGAAGTCTACTGCTAAGAACATGAAGACAATTGATTGGATCCTATAAACTGAAAGCAGAAGCTACTCACAAAGGTGGCTCTTTCCCCTTGCCTTTTCCTTCCTCCAGTAGCCCACTAAGATGTATAAAACTCAGTTCTGTGGTTCAAGGGAACCTCAATGCATGGAGGACAGTAAAGACTAGTAATTGCACAGCATCAACCCTACTCTTTCTGGTCCAAACAGAAAACGTGATCCATCAAGTCTCCCCATGGAAGAGGTAGGTAAAGATGCTTCAACCCCCCCCCCCCCCCAATTTCACTTCCTCGGAGCATCCTCCACTATGCCTAGGGTTGCCAACTTCCAGGTGTGGACTGAAGGTCTCCCAGAAATTATGACTGATCTCCAGACTATACATATCATTTTTTCCAGGAGAAAATGGCTGCCTTAGAGGTTGGAATCAATGGCATTGCACCCTGCTGAGGCCCCTCCCCAAGCTGCACCTCCAAATTTCCACAATTTCCCGAACCTAGACTTGACTACCCTATCTATGTCTCACAGAATACTGTCCACTAAATTTTCCAGGGGTCTTGGAGAGCTGAGGGAGGAAGGAAGGTGAGGAAAAACCTCCATAAGCACAACATATATACCATATGTAGGATCCAACCCTATGAAAACGCATAATGAACTAATAGAGGTGAAAAGAGACAGTTCTGGAACTGACAATTCAAAATTCATCAACCACTACAAATGGATTTCATACACACAAGTATTCTTCAAAAAACGTGTCGGTGAAGTTGATGTTCTAACAAAAATTGCAACTTGTCTTTAATTTTTTTTTCCTTACTAGATTGGAAAGCAGCCAGCGTAATAATATTTAGAAAGACAGTTGGTGGAAGCCCAGAAACAGCAGGCAAAGCAGGAAGGGCTTTAATGTTTACTACCGAATAAAGCAAAGAGTCCCGTAACGCAGAGTGGTAAAGCTGCACTACTGCAGTCCGAGCTCTCTGCTCATGACCTGAGTTCGATCCCAGTAGAAGCTGGGTTCAAGTAGCTGGCTCAAGGCTGTCTCAGCCTTCCACATCCTTCCGAGGTTGGTAAAATGAGTACCCAGCTTGCTGGGGGGAAAGTGTAGATGACTGAGGAAGGCAATGACAAACCACCCCATAAAAGTCTGCCATGAAAATGCTGTGATGCGACGTCACCCCAGAGTCAGAAACGACTGGTGCTTGCACAGGGGACTACTTTTATCTTTTTACTGGAAAAAGCATTGTAAACAAAAAATAGTGATTATCGTTGATGAAAGAATTTAAGTAAGTCAGTATTAACAAGGATCTGAGAAATCCATGGAACTACAGATAGAATTGGATGGGTAGGGCAATGCTATTTTTGTATCTTCAGTTCAAAGGTATATAATCAAAGAATTTTATTTTTTCCAATATAATTTTTATTATTTTAACAAGCATTACAATAAATACTATATTGGTTGCAGTTTGCAGTCAAAATTGTAACTAGCAAACAATGAGAGTAATTGCAGTATTTACAGTTGCTTTTTCTTTTTGGAACAGTATTAAGCTTCTGTTAAGAAGTTATAAATAGAAAACATGAGTATAGTGTTTACAAATATTTAAGAACTAAAAAATTAAAAGAAAAATAATACAGTTGTTGACTTTGGTATAGTTATAAACTTGCAAAGATAATGCCACCCTTATATAACATATTATCACATAAATCTTGGTCTCTCTGCATTATACATATTTAAATATGTTTTTAAAAATATCATGCTATACAAAAAATAAGATAACATCTATTACAACTAATATCTCATTATGGGCAGTGTTTACCAAAGCTGTAGATCTGTTACCACTTGTGGTATTTCATTCTGGTCTTGCAGATATTCAAGTATTGGGTTCCATATTGTAAAGAAATCAGAGTACTCTGATTGTGGTTGAGATTGAGTTTTAATGTTGTCTATTATTTTCGCCATTATGTATAAATGCCATAGCTTAGAGTGCCGTAAGTTTATATCTGGTGGTTTTTCCAACTTCCATCTCTATTGACAATTTCGCGGCATGTAATAAAAAAGCAATTCTTTTGTTCACATGAGGGGGTATTTTAAGTCCAGTCCTGAAATTTAGTAAGGTGTGTTCAGACGTAAGAGGGATGAGTGTTCCTGTGATTTGTAATCAAATAATCAAATCAAAGATTGAACTTTGAGACAGCCAAATATGCTGACGATCCAGGACAGTGAAAATTCAAGGAATCTGGAGACCTCTGGAAAAACCTCTTCATAAGTCGGCAAGAAAATTTCAAAAGGAGCCCCAAATACTGCGTTAGATTCAACCAGCTTTCCCACTAGTAAACAGGGAGATGGGGTCCCTTTGACTATGGAAGCTTTGCTAGAGATCATGGGGTGTTCATGGGCAACATACATGAGGTACAGGATATGAGGTATGTAAAGAAGGGGGCTGACTGAAATGAGCAAAACCCTGGGCTGGTTTCAATACATTATGCTGCAATTTGGCTGTCCACAGGGCTGAGTATAAAATACTCAGTACTGAGACAATATGCACCCTCCTGGCACACTTGGCACCCTCACTGCTTCTGCCCACAACCAAGGGCAGAGAATAGCCCCAACTACCAGACAGAGGCCTACCTGCTCCTGCCCCTCTCCCAGTCTGCCAATAAATTTGATGAGGGGCATTGGAGTTCCCGCCATACAAAGATGACGGTGATTGAACTAGTGAGGTCACTGAAACTCATAATTATCCAGCTCGGATTATGATTTTGCATAGCTCGTAAAGTTCAAAGGAATTATGGTTGTGACAAACAGCTCAATGAAAATGTCAAGTGAATGTGCAGCGATGGTTAAAAAGAGAAAGTTCACATTGGGAATTACTATAAAAGGGAGTGAAAACAAAACTGCCGGCATTAGAATGCTGACATACCGTATGATCTGTTAAGCATTTAACAAATTTTGGTGGAAGCACTTCAGCTGCAGCATTTCCTTGAAAAGGTGACAGTTACTCATGCTCTGATCACCTCCACCTTAAATTATTTACATGTTTTATATGCGCACCAGCTACATGGGGCCGTTCATGCTTAAATAACTACAGGAGCTGCCAGATTTTTCTAGGAACAATCCATGAAGCTGGTGGTTACTCTGAAAGCCCTAAAACTCTGTAATGGGAATATTTAAATGCCATGTGAGCCTGCCCACCAATTAAGATAGCCAAAGACCTTGCTTTGTTTACTACCACATTCAGCTCCTCCCCACTTGCCAGCTGCAGTGCCATTGAGGGCTCTAGCTCCTCCTTGTATGGCCGACTACCCACTGGCTGGTACTGCAGTCCCCTTGGTCCTCCAAGATCAGGGCCGGCTCTGTCACTAGGCAAACTAGGTGATTGCCTAGGGTGCCAGCCTTCTGGGGGGCACCAATTGGGTGCCCCCCATGTGACTCAGTAATGTTAGCAGTGGGGGGAGGAGGCTTCAGAAGTTAGCCTTGCCTAGGGTGCCAGACAGTCTAGGGCCGGCCCTGTCCTAAATGGCAGTGGTGGTAGCTCCAGCTTCCTCTTCAACACACTTCTTGGTCATGGGGAAGTTCCTGTACTTGTGTAGACAGTGTACCCCTTGGGTGGGAGTGATTTAGCCCCTCTCCTTATTTTTAGTTTCTATTTTATTTCTGCAAACATGGGGGGGGGCGGGTTTCCCCCAAGTGCGCAGTAGAACAACCCCTATCTGAACCTGCTCCTATTTTCTGAGTCTATCAATCATCATAGGGAGGGGGCAGGTATAGAATGAGATATAGAATAGAAACCCATTCCCAGCATTCCATCATGCTGTAGCGTGACTGAGAAACAGAATTTAGCAGATACGTAAAGGTACTGGGGGAGATCATCCAGAGATATGGGTTGAGTATTCACCAATACACAAAGAACACTGTTTCACATTTCCAGCAGATTTCATGAAAACCATGAACAAGTGCATTGAGGCAGTTTTGGGGTGGATGAGGGCTAAAACTAAAACCTTATCCTGACCAAACAGAGGTGCTACTGGAGGGGGAGGGGAGTTTGACCCAGACACTTAGATATCTCCTGTTCCAGGTGGAATTGCAGTCCCTTAAAGGAGCAGGCTCATAGTTTGGAGAAGTTTCTAGACCTGGGCCTCCTGTTGAATAAACAGGGGGCAGTAGTGCCCAGGGTACCTTTTCCTAACTTCAGCCAGTAAACGAACAGTGGTCCTTCCTGGGCAGGAAAGATCTTGCCACTGTGGTCCATACCATGGTAACATCTAGATTAGATTACCACAATGCACACTTACACTGGGCTGCTTTTCAATATTGTGTGGAAACTACAGTTGCTACAGAATGCTGTGGCCAGAATGTTGGCTGGAGTGGGTTACAGGGACCAAACCTCCTTGTTTCATCTATGCTGACTCTCAACTTGTTTCCAGGCCCAATCAAAAGTGATGGTATTGACCTTTAAAACATTACAGTTTGGGGTCTGAATACCTTAAGGACCACCTAATCCCATATAAACCTACTCATTCACTCTAGTCATCTTCATGGCCCTATTTTGCATGCCCCCATCATCTAAAGCTAAGTGGACAGCAAGCCTAGAAAGGACATTTGCAGTTATGGTGCCAAAACTTTGGAACTTCCTACTCAGGGAGAGTTGTTTGCCTTCCTCTATTATTGCCTTCCACTACAAGTGAAGACTTTTTTTGTTTTGTTTGGCTTTCCCTCACTATTGTTTGGCATTCCCCGACTGTTATTTATTTATTTATTTATTTATTTATTACTTTATATTTATATCCCTCCCTCTCCGCAAGCGGACTCAGGGCGGCTTACAATATCATAAAAACAATCAATTTCATAAAACATATAAAACCATAATACATTTATCAGGTTAAAAACTATTACGATATCTCAGTCTAGTCTGGCGGTATTAGGTTCTGACTATGACCACCAGCTTCTGTAGGATGTCCGGTGGCAGCCCATTTTCAGTCAACCAGAAAAGCCTGCCTGAACAGTTCGGTCTTACAGGCCCTGCGGAACGCCGACAAATCCCGCAGGGCCCTTATAGCTTCTGGGAGGGTGTTCCAGAGTTCTGGTGCTGCCACCGAGAAGGCCCTAGATCTTGTTGCGGATAACCTGGCTTCTTTTGGGCCAGGGGCGGACAGCAGATTTTTTGTCCCTGATCGCAGTGCTCTCTGGGGGATATATGGGGAAAGGCGGTCCCGTAGATAGGCAGGTCCCTGACCATAAAGGGCTTTAAAGGTTAATACCAACACCTTGAAGCGAACTCGGAACACAACAGGCAACCAGTGCAGCTCTCTCAGCACTGGCCGAATGTGCTCCCGTCGTGGTAGCCCCATTAACAGCCGTGCCGCAGCGTTCTGCACTAGTTGTAGTCTCCGGGTTAGCGTCAGGGGTAGCCCCATGTAGAGAGCATTACAGTGATCTATTCTTGAGGTGACCGTAGCATGGATTACCGTCGCTAGGTCGCTGCGGTCCAGGTAAGGGGCCAGCTGCCGTGCTTGCCGAAGATGGAAAAAGGCAGATCTAACAGTGGCTGCCACCTGAGCCTCCATTGTAAGGGAGGACTCAAGGAGCACGCCTAAGCTCTTGACCTTGGGGACCGGTATTAGTGGCACCCCGTCAAGGGCCGGCAGCTGGATCTCTCTCCCCGGACCGCCCCGACCCAGGTAGAGAACCTCCGTCTTCGTCGGATTCAATTTCAGCCGACTCAGTTTGAGCCAGAAGGCTCTCCTCCCTGGTTGTGTTATTATATATATTTGTGTGTTTATGCTTTACTTGAATTGTGTATATATTTTATATACACTTATAAGCTGTTTTAATATCTTGATGTTTTAATGTTGAAAAGTTTTACTGCTTTGATGTTTGCTGCCTTG